>NC_050576.1:320217416-320843916 GCF_011100635.1 Trichosurus vulpecula | reverse complement strand
ATAAAAAAAATAAAAAAAGAAAGTTTAGCTAATCTATTTAGCTAGACATTCTTAATCATTAGTTATTAAAACAAAATAGCCATAAAAATAATTGCATCATATGCTCGATCTTCTTCAATTCTGCTAAACGTACCTTTTTTCCTATTTGACTTTGCATTATACATTTTGTAAAATTTTCTGGACGTTATCTGAAAAAAAATATTTTAATTGTAAGAATGCCCTAAACCTGTGGTGAGAAGTGCACACACACAAAAATTAAATTAGTAAATATTTACAACAACATTTTTAAGTTTCCAAAGTGCGCCATATATGTTACCTCATTTGATTCTTAAAATCTTCTTGTGAGGTAAATTATATTATTACTTTATAAATAGGAAAGCTAGTTGAGTCCGAGTATGGTCATGACCACTACTGAGTGTATGAAACAAGATTTGGACTGATGTTCTCCTGACTCCAACTTCAGCACTCTATCCACTATGGCACTTAGTTGTTTGAGCAGGAATAATCTTTGATAATAAATTTGCTGTAATTGGGATAAAAAACAATTCATGAGATGTGTAAACAATCCACAATGGTACACATATTTTAATTTTCCCACATCTCTTAAGAATCCTCAGAGGGCTGAAATATATCCTGTCATTCCCTTTCCTGAGACAACATATGAATCACAGTACTTATCATACTTGATGATTTCTTGCCCCTAGTCATTATTTCTTTCAATTCATTCTATGCAGATGCTAAAATAATCTTCCTTAAAAACTATCTTCTTCATATCATTTTGCTATTCCAGAACTTAGAATGACTTTTTATGACCTGGTAAATCAAATTCCAACTCTTTTCCCTTTTTTCAACGGTCCTTGTCACTTCCTAAAATGAGATATTTTTTCTTTTGTAAACTGTAATTATACACACATATCTATGTGTCTATGTATCTCTCTCTTGAAAATTGGTTTTCTCTTCCTCTTCCTGTTCCTCTCCCGGCTTTTCTTGTTCTTGTTCTTCTGCTCTGGTTTTACATCGTCAAAATATCCGTGATTTCATCACAATGGTCCTTCACTCCACTGATGTAAATATATATATATATATATATATATATATATATATATATATATATATATATATATATACATACACACACACATACATACACACACATATATATATATATACATATATATACATATATATATATGCCAAATACTCCTTGCTTTTGCTTTATATAATACTACATATATGCATTACGTATGTATATAATTTGTTACAAATGCCAAAAGCAGGGCAATAAATATCAAACAAAAAAGCAAGTTATATTTGGTAAAGGCCTAACATGTGTCCAAGACTTGACATAAGAAAATAATAATAGTTCATGCTAATAACACTTTCAAGTTCACAAAGTGCATAAAATGCATTCTGTCTGGGATTTTCACAACTCTGCAAGTATCTTTATTGTTGTTCAGTCATTTCAGTCATATCTGACTCTTCATGACCTCAGTTGGGGTTTCCTTGGTAAAGATACTGGAGTGATTTGCAACTTCCTCCTCCATCTCATTTTACAGATGAGGAAACTGAGGCAAACCAGGTTAAGTGACTTGCCCAGGGTCACACAGCCAACGTGTCTGAGGCCAATCTTTAACTAATGTCTTCCTGACTCCACTGTGCCACCTAGCAAGTAAGTAACATTAATAAAATTAGCACTGTTTGGAAGATGAGCATCCTGAGGCTCAGAGAAGCTATTTGAATTGCCTTAAGTCACACATTGATAGGGAAGATGAGGAGGACTAAGAGGATGTAAAAAAGAAAGAGGAGGAGGAGATTATGACTAGCATAGCATAGAACTTGTTTCCAGTCTTTCTAAGTCCAAATTAAGTGATCTGTTATATATTCCTTATTCATGTGACAATTTGAAAACTATATTTAGTCAGCACATAATAACAAATTACCTCATATACTGCAAACTATATAAGAATTCAGATAGGGGAGAGGCCATTATGACTTTATTTAGATAAGGGAAAATATGTTTATGTCTTTGAAATATTTGCTTGGAAATATATCTACTTAGATGATAGATTTGCTTTGCTGGAGAAGATATGTATAATATTATAGATAGCAATATACCACATGAGAGAAAGAGATCAGAAATGAGCTTAATGGGAATAGAGGATTTGTACTGGGGAGTGGTAAGGGGGAAATTCATGTATTTAAAATGAGGAAGATTATGAAAGGAATCAAAGTCAGACTTAGAAGTTTAATCTTGACTTGATAGGGCACAGAGAACACTGTAAATCCTTAAGTAGGAGGAAGGCATGTTGAAAAGCAGTGTTTTATGAGAATTAGTCATGCAACAATGTGGAAGATGGGTTAGTGTGTAGAGAAACAGAAGGTAGAATGACTAGTTTGAAAGTAATTTCATCCATCCAAATGCGAAATAAAGAGGTCCTGAAGAAAATAAAGATATTCTTTACCCAAATTGTCATTGATTTATCAGAGGATGGCAGAAAATAAATACAATTTTACTTGAAAAATCCCATGCATTAGGAGTCAGACCTCATCTCTCCTCAAAACCCCTTTGAACACCTTTAAATAATAACATAAAATAATTCCTGGAGTGGTAGAACCCAGAAAAAAAGCATAGGGTGAAATGATTTTCCAGCCAAAGACAAGTTAGATTATTAGAAGGTCAGCAGGAAAGATCTGGTGCACCTGGGGAAGAGTGGAGCACAGTCCAGCACAGGTAGTGCCAGCCCTGACCAAGTGTTAGCAAATCTGAAGCAGGCCTTGGGTGCCACTGAATATGCAACTACAGCAATTTCTTCCAGAGCTTTTAGCCCACAGACAGAAGAGGGTGTCAAAACTGATTAGAAGGAGATTATAGGGGTCTCTTTGCTGACACTGAGGGCAGGACTCTGTTGCTTTGCCCATACTTGAATCTGATCCAAGTTCTGGCTGGCAGTCGCAGAGCAAGGAGGAGCATTGGCACATCAGAGCTTGAAGCCACAGTGGAGCAGGAACCTGCCTCACAATTCCAGGGCATAAAAGAGTGCTTGTGGTCACTCACAGAGCATCATACCCTGAAAGAACTGAAAATTTACAGGTCCCTAGAGGTATCTCTGAAAACAGCTGCAAAAAAAAAAACAAAAAACCATGAGGCAGAGCCTCACTTTAACAAGGAGTTAGAAGTCAAGAAATAGACTGGAAAAATGAGCAAACAATGAGAAAAAATTCTGTCCACATAAATTTACTATGGTGATAAGGAAGATCAAAACATACACTCAGAAGGAGATAACATAGTCAAAGTTCCTTATCGAAAGCCTCCAAGAAAAAGTATGAATTGGTCTCAGGCAATGGAAGGACTAAAAAAGGATTTTGAAAATCAAGCAAAAGAGGTAGAGGAAAAATTAGGAAGAGAAATGAGAGTGAGGTAAGAAAATCATGAAAAAAATGTCAACAGCTTGGTAAAGGAGACACAAAAAATTCTGAAGAAAATAACACCTTAAATATAGACTAGGCTAAATGGCAAAAGAGGTATATAAAACAAATGAGGAAAAAAAAAACTCATTGAACAGCACATTTGGCCTAATGATTAAGGAGGCACAAATATTCACTGAAGAAAAATACTCCTTACAAAGTAGGATTAACCAAATGGAAAAGGAGGTACAAAATCTTACTAAAGAAAACAATTCTTTAAAAATTAGAATGGAGAAATTGGAAGGTAAAGATTTTATGAGAAATCTAGAAGAACTAAAAAAAAACTACAAGAATAAAAACATGGCAGACAATGTGGAATATCTCATCGGAAAAATCACTGACCAGGAAAATAGACGTAGGAGAGATAATTTCAGTTATTGGACTACCTTAAAGCCATGATCAAAAATAGAGCCTAGACATCATCTTTCAAGAAATTATTGAGGAAAACTGCCCTGATACTCTAGAACCAGATGGTGAGATAGAAATTAAAAGAATCAACTGATCCCCTCCTGAAAAAGATCCCAAAATTAAAACTCCCAGGAATACTATAACCAAATTACAAAGATCCCAGATCAGGGAGGAAATATTGCAAGCATCCAGAAACAAACATTTCAAGCATTGTGGAGCCACAGTCAAGATAACACAAGATTTAGCACCTTCTACATTAAAGCATCTGAGGGCTTAGAATATCATATTCCTGAGGGCAAAGGGTCTAGGATAATAACCAAGAATTATTTAGCAGCAAAACTGAGTATAATCCTTCAGGGGAAAATGGACGTTCAATGAAATAGAAGACTTTCTAGTATTGTTGATGAAAAGACCAGAGCTAAGTAGAAAATTTGACTTTGAAGTACAAGACTCAAGGGAAGCCTAAAAAGATATCAGGAAAGAGAAATAATAAGTAACATCATAAGGTTAAAATATTTAACATTTATTCATGGGAAGATGATAGATGTAACTCATAAGAAGTTTCTCATTGTAAGGGCGATTAGGAGTATATACAGACAGAGGGTAGAGATATGAGTTGAATAGGAAGGGATGATATCTATAAAAATAAAATTAAGGGGTGAGAGAGTAATGCACTGGGAAAAAGGAAAAGGTAGAATGGGGAAAATTATCTCAAAAGAGGCAAGAAAAAGCTTTTACAATGGAGAGTAAGAAGGACAAGGTAAGAGGAAGTGAGTGAACTTTACTCTCAACAGAATTTGTTCAAAGATGGAATAATGCACACACTCGATTGGCTATAGAAATCTATCTTAACCAACAGGAAAGTAGAAGGGGAAGGTGATAAGAGAAGGGAAGGTGATAGAAGGAAAGGCAGATTGGAGGCTTGTCAGAGGCAAAGCATTTTTGAGGAGGGACAGGGTGAGAGGACAGAGAATAGAATAAACAGAATGTGAAATAGAATGGAGGGAAATACAGTTAGCAATCATAATTTGAAAAAAAAATAAAGCAAGTTTCACTGATAAAGGCCTCATTTCTCAAACATATAGAAAACTGAGTCAAATTTAAAACATTGAGCCATTCCCCAGTTGGCATTTAAATTAAAACTTAAATTAAAAGATATGAACAGTTTTCAGATAAAGTAATTAAAACTATAGCCATGTTAAAAATGTTCTAAATCACTATTGATTGCAGAAATGCAAATTCAAATAATTCTGAAGTCCTACTTTGTACCTATTAGACTGGCTGACATGAGAAAAAGGTAAATGACAAATGCTGAATGGGATATGCGAAAAATGAGACATGAGAGCCCCATTGAAGGAGTTGTGAACTGATTCAACCATTTTCTAGACCAATTTGGAACTATAGCCAAAGGGCTGTAAAACCAGCATACCCTTTGAACTAGCAATAACACTACTAGGTCTGTATCCCAAAAGAGATTAAAAAAAAAAACTAAAAGGAAAAGGACCTATATGTACAAAAATATTTATTGCAGCTGTTTTCTGATGGCAAAAATTGCAAATATAGGGGATGCCCATCAATTGGGCAATGGCTGAGTGAATGGTGTTATGTGATTGTGATTCAATATTATTGTGTTACATGAAATGATGAGCAGTATGCTCTCAGAAAAACCTATAAAGACTTATAGAGGCTGATGAAAAGTGACACATACTGTGTACAAAGCAACAACAATATTGAATATGAACAATTGTGAATAACTTAGCTATTCTCAGAAATACAATGATCCAAGACAACTCTGAAGCACTTATGATTAAAAATGCTATCCATCCCCAGAGAAAGAACTGGAGGTGTCTGAATACAGATTGAAGGATACGTTTTTCACTTCCTTTATTTTTCTTGAGTATCTTTTGTCTGTGTTTTCTTTCCTAACACGACTAGTATGGAAATATATTAGGCATGACTACACATGTGTAACCTATATTTAATTGCTCGCCTTTTTAATGAAGGATGTGGGGAGTGAGGGAGGGAGGGAACTTGCAACTCAAAGTTTTAAAAACTAATGTTAAGATTGTTTTTGCATGTAATCGGGGAAAAATAAAATGCTACATAACAAGAAAATCTCAGGCATTCCATAGATGTTTTATCATTGAATCATCCAAATATCTGGTCAAATTTAGAAATGTTCTCATCCAACTCTGAAAGACACTGCTACATAAAGAAAAGGAATAGCACCAGAATCAGCATGTTCAAGCTTTGTTTCAGGTTTTTTTTTTTTTTCATGCTAAGTCAATATCATTTTAAGAGACAGTAACCTGTCAAAATAGCATCAAATCCAGGGGGAAAATGGGCTTTGCTCAGGCTGTCATTCTTCAGTAGCAGTTGGCTGATCCCAAGTATGCATAGAATTCCAATGGAAGCTTAAGACTAATTAATCATGTTATCAAAATCCATTTTCTGCTATTGTCTGTTCCATAAGACAAATGAGTACTTCTCTTAGGCTCCTGATAATACTGTAATTCATTGGATAGCCCTACATTGGTGAGGCTCATCAGTCAAAGGATCTTTTAAAAAACCTTGTGACATAAGTGGGAACATTTTATCAGTAGCTTGCATTCCATCAAATGGAAATACATGAAGTGTTAAAAAAAATAGAAAGTTGTATAACATTCTGTCTTTTTGTTTAATTCAACATGGGAAATGAAAATTAGCTTTGTGGAAAAGTAAGACAGATAATTAAAAAATAAAATTAAACATTTCCATTATTGAATTTTAATTCTAGAAACAATAATACTATATGTAATCTTTAAAAACCAGTATTTTAAAATTATTTTTGTCCCTATTTCAATTCAATTGTAAATCTGGAAAATGACATGTAAATCTTTAAAAATGTGGCCATATATAAATGAATTTCATTCACCATGAATATTTTAAATGAAACGAGAATATGATTAAGATAATGTATTTATAAAAAAGGTTATCATTAGCATAAGCTTCGTGAATTTTTAATATCTGTATGAAAATTAACATGCTCTCACTTTATTCTCACCAGATTATTGACTTGGCTCAAATCAGTTGCCACATAATGGCAGTGAAATTTGCTTTTCTTTGTGTATGTGTAGAAAGGAGCTAGGCTTCAGTTTACTGAACATGTGATTGGGAACTACAGCAAACATAGGTTTCATTGTAGCAGGGGATATGATTTCAGTTCTGTAATTCTTGCTACATTTATTATCTGGGTCAATAGTTTTTATGAGTCATGGCTAAAAACAGTGTAAACTAATGCCTTCATGGAAGAATAATTGGGAAATTAATACCCTACTCTACATTTTAATTTTGGATTCTATTAACTATAAAATCTAAAATTTCCTGCCTTTATTGAAGTCGTTTGAGATTATTTGTGAATGATAACGTCTGAATTTTGTAATTGTATCAATTTTAGAGATTTTTCATTTCGTCCAAGCTTAGCCAACATTTTTGTATAATTATGATGGTAATCAACCTAAGGACTCACTTAATTTAACAAATTAGTACACATAATTCAAGTGTAAACAAAACCTGAATCATAAATTTGTTAATTGTTATAATCTCCTGTGTTAACAGTAATCATTCAGTACAATTCTTTGGTTCTGAACTTGCTTGTATGTACATGTTTTCATTTGAAACTAATGTTAATTAGGCAAGGCTTTTATATTTGTTTAACATTGTAGGACAATGAAAAGATGGTCCCTAAAGTTAGCAATCCTGGGTTCAAATTCTACTTCTGACACCACCTGTGTGATCTTTGAAAAGTCACTTTATCTTTGTTCTCCGTTTCTTAATCTCTAAAATAAGGAGGCTGAACTAATTATGTTCTGAGGTGACATCAAAATCTATTGTTTAATGACCCATTACAAAATAAGAATTTGACATCCCAGAAAATTGTTTTTTGCCTAACATTTGTGAGTTAAAGACATGTGACTTTGACTGGAAACCAAGTGGGTTATCATTGACTGCTTGGAATGAGAGTGGCCAGACTCATGAACTCTAAATCAGAATATTCTCTTCCTCCAAAATTCCCTTTCAAAACAGTTTCCAGAACTTTAGACCATAGACAATGAGCAATACAGTAAATTAAGTGAGCAAACCCTTACCTCAAATAAAATTAACACATAAGCCCCTACAAAAATTAGAAGGTCTATAGTATTACCTAATAGTAACACAAGTGTATACATTATTTTTCAAATATTGTCTTATGTGAACTTCACAAAATACTCATTTTATAGGTGAGGAAATTGAGACTCAGGTTAAGTAATGTGTAGTGGTACATGATGTCAGAGGTAGAATTTAAATCCAGTTGTGTTTGTGTGTGTGTGTGTGTGTGTGTGTTTGCTCCAAATACAGCAGTCTATCTACAACATATTATTAGCATTAATGATGAGAAATAAGAATAAAGTACAGATAATTTGCTTTAAGGGATATTTTAGCTTAATTCAAATATTCAAATCTATCAAAATAACATATATAATTAAGGAATATACTATGTCATACAAAATGCTAAAAAAAACCAAATTATTTACTTTTGTGTAAAGATGGTATCATATTATATGCTTACACCAGGCACTCATGGCCGAGAAACTGTATTTTCATCTAACCCAAGAAGCAATGCTTCTTTCCTTTGATCCTCCTATATGAAGCCTTTGCTTCTTCTCCCAGGTACTAATGTTCCCCATCAAGAAAGATAAGATGGGGCGGAGCCAAGATGGCGGCTGGTAAGCACGGACTAGAGTGAGCTCCGTACCCGAGTCCCTCCAAAAACCTATAAAAATGGCTCTGAACCAATTCTAGAACGGCAGAACCCACAGAACAGCGGAGGGAGGCAGGGCTCCAGCCCAGGACAGCCCGGATGGTCTCTGGGTGAGCTCTATTCCACACGGAGCTGGGAGCTGGGAGCTGGGAGCTGGGAACGGAGTGGAGCAGAGCCCAGCCTGAGCGGCGTGGACGATCCGGACCGGAAGCCGGGCGGAGGGGGCCCTAGCGCCCTGAATACGGGAGCAGTTACCAGACCCCTCGACCCACAAACACCAAAGACTGCGGAGAAGGTTAGTGGGAAAAGCTGCGGGAGTGGAAGGAGTTCCCGGTTCGGCTTCCAGCCCCGGGGGCAGCGGAGGTGGGGCAGCTACAGCTGTTGTTACTTCCGGCCCCAGGCCCACCTGGTGGGGGGAAATAAGTGGCGGATCACAGCAGGGGTGCACAGCCTGCCGAAGATCTGAGCCCAGTCTGGACTGGGGGTCATTGGGGAAGGAGGAGTGCGGCTCTGACAGAGCTGGCACCTCCCCCCCAAACGTAGAACATAGAACTCTGTAATCTACAAGCAGTCATACCCCACTGAAAAACTCAAGGGTCAAGTTAGTTGGTTGGGAATATGGCCAGGCAGCAAAAACGCGCCCAGATTCAGTCTCAGACTTTGGATTCTTTCTTTGGTGACAAAGAAGACCAAAACATACAGCCTAAAGAAGACAGCAAAGTCATAGAGCCTACAACCAAAGCCTCCAAGAAAAACATGAACTGGCCCCAGACCATAGAAGAACTCAAAAAGGATTTGGAAAAGCAAGTTAGAGAAGTAGAGGAAAAATTGGGAAGAGAAATAAGAAGGATGCGAGAAAACCATGAAAAACAAGTCAATGACTTGCTAAAGGAGACCCAAAAAAATACTGAAAAATACACTGAAGAAAACAACACCTTACAAAATAGACTAACTCAAATGGCAAAAGAGCTCCAAAAAGCCAATGAGGAGAAGAATTCCTTGAAAGGCAGAATTAGCCAAATGGAAAAGGAGGTCCAAAAGACCACTGAAGAAAATACTACTTTAAAAATTAGATTGGAGCAAGTGGAAGCTAGTGACTTTATGAGAAATCAGGATATTATAAAACAGAACCAGAGGAATGAAAAAATGGAAGACAATGTGAAATATCTCCTTGGAAAAACCACTGACCTGGAAAATAGATCCAGGAGAGATAATTTAAAAATTATTGGACTACCTGAAAGCCATGATCAAAAAAGAGCCTAGATACCATCTTTCAGGAAATTATCAAGGAGAACTGCCCTGATATTCTAGAGCCACAGGGCAAAATAGAAATTGAAAGAATCCATCGATCGCCTCCGCAAATAGATCCCAAAAAGAAATCGCCTAGGAATATTGTTGCCAAATTCCAGAGCTCCCAGATCAAGGAGAAAATACTGCAAGCAGCCAGAAAGAAACAATTTGAATATTGTGGAAACCCAATCAGAATAACCCAAGACCTGGCAGCTTCTACATTAAGAGATCGAAGGGCTTGGAATGCGATATTCCGGAGGTCAATGGAGCTAGGATTAAAACCTAGAATCACCTACCCAGCAAAACTGAGTATCATGTTCCAAGGCAAAATATGGACTTTCAATAAAATGGAGGACTTTCAAGCTTTCTCAGTGAAAAGACCAGAACTGAATAGAAAATTTGACTTTCAAACACAAGAATCAAGAGAAGCATGAAAAGGTAATCAAGAAACGGAAATTGCAAGGGACTTACTAAAGTTGAACTGTTTTGTTTACATTCCTACATGGAAAGATGATGAGTACGATTCATGAGACCTCAGTATTAGGGTAGTTGAAGGGAATATGCATATATATATGCATATATATATATGTTTATGTATATATATAAGTGAATGTGTATGTATGCATGTATCTATGTGTATATGTATGTATGTGTATGTATATGTATATATATATGTAAAAGAGAGAGAGCAGACACAGGGTGAGTTGAGGATGAAGGGAAGATAGCTAAAAGAAATAAAATGAAATTAAGGGATGAGAGAGTAACTTACTGAGAGAGGGAGACAGGGAGAGATAGAATGGGGTGGATTATCTCCCATAAAGGTGGCAAGAGGAAGCAGTTCTAGGAGAGGAGGGGAGTGGGCAGGTGAGGGGGGAATGAGTGAACCTTGCTCTCATCAGATTTGGCCTGAGGGGGAATACCATACATACTCAGTTGGGTATCTTACCCCACAGGAAAGAAGAGGGAGGAAGATAAAAAAAAAAAATAAAAGGCAGGGGGATGATGGAGTGGAGGGCAGATGGGGGTGGAGGTAATCAAACAAACACTTTGGAAAGGGGACAGGGTCAAGGAAGAAAATTCAATAAAGCGGGATGGGTTGGGAAGGAGCAAATGTAGTTAGCCTTTCACAACATGAATATTGTGGAAGGGTTATACATAATAATACATGTGTGGCCTAGGTTGAATTGCTCAACTTCTTAGGGAGGGTGGGTGGGAAGGGAAGAGGGAAGGGAATTTGGAACTCAAAGTTTTAAATCAGATGTTCAAAAACAAAAAAACTTTTTGTATGCAACTAAAAAATAAGATACACAGGCAATGGGGCATAGAAATTTATCTTGCCCTACAAGAAAGGAAGGGAAAAGGGGATGAGAGGGGAGGGGGGTGATAGAGGGGAGGGCTGACTGGGGAACAGGGCAACCAGAATATACGCCATCTTGGAGTGGGGGGGGAGGGCAGAAATGGGGAGAAAATTTGTAATTCAAACTGTTGTGAAAATCAATGCTGAAAACCAAATTTGTTAAATAAATAAATTGCATTAAAAAAAAAAAGATAAGATGGTTTAGTAGAGAGAAAACTGGACTTTAATCAAGCAAAATCTGAGTTCAGATCTTGAATCTGACACATATTATTTGTGTGACTTGGACAACTTATATAATGTTTGAGAGCTTTAAGCAAATACCTAAGACTGAACTGGCAGAGAAATTGTTGTCCTATATTAGGGGGAAAAATTTTCCTCATGTGTAAGTTACTTCTGAATTGAAATTACAGGTCCTGTCCCTATTTCTATTTAGTTTGAATTTTGATACTTATATCTGTACATAGAACAGCTAGATAGCTGTGAGAGGTGGACTGTAATGATAGCCAAGTGCCCCAGAATTGATCCTTTTGTCATGTGATGCTGGAAAATTTGGAAAGACCTTGGACAAGAAAGAGATCAAAGTAGTCAAGACTTACAGAAATTAATTCAGGCTATTAATTGGGAGGTCAAGTACTAAAACTGAAGTTTAAATACTTTGGCCAAAAAATGAGGAGACTGGATTCCTTGGAAAAGATTCTGATGTTGGGAAAGAGTGAAAGCAAATGGAAAAGGGAATTGAAGAAGTTGGAGGGCTACGTAGTGTCATGGAAATAATGACCATGAACTTGGACAGACTGATAAATAGTAGGGGATAAAATGTGGCTGGCATGCAATATGATCCTTTGGATCACAAAGTATTGGAAACAACTGAATGACTAAACAGTAACAAAAAACAAACAAACAGCAACTACTACTACTACTACCACTCCTCCTCATCCTCCTCACCCTCTGCATCCTTCTCCTCCTCCTCCTCCTCCTCCTCCTCCTCCTCCTCCTCCTATTCCTTCTACTACTATACATATTATTTTATCCAGTAGCATGTAATGCCCTCAAGGATAGGGACTTTTTTCCTTCCTTTTTTTCCTTCAAATCCCTAGGGCCTAGCTCAATGACTGACTAGTATATACTAGGAGCTTGTGATGATTTTCTGATTGGCTGACTAACAGATCTTCATGTTTCCCCAACATAGGAAAAAATACCACTCATTTGGGTATACATGCAGGGAAAAAATGTAGGCAAGTCATATGGTGAAAGTGAAGGTTAGACTTTTGTATTGCTAGCCAGAGAAATGTTAAAGAACCAAAAGAAGGCCTCTAATGCATTGGGTATGCACTAAATCCAAAAGCTATAGTAAGACATAAAAAATGTATAATGTGTTTACATATACAGATATGATAAAGGTTTCATCCAAGTTCTGAGGTAAGATACATGAAATAAAATATGTAAAATAAAAATGATAAATGATTGAGGTACATGAAATAGAATGGAAATTAATGGTATACATCAAACTCAAAAACTCATACTTTTAAAAGACAGTATTTAGACTTTCTTGCATGCCTTATATTTTGGTAGGCAATATTCTAGTTTTATTTTCATTAAGAAATAATGTTGTCATTTAAATTAACATTATCATTCTCCATGTAACAGTGCATTGCATTCATCCTGAGTGAGACAGTAGCATTCTAGGGATAGATAATGTTAATAAAGGAATAGGATTAGTCCAGTAGGAGAACTGTGGTATATGAGCCATTTCTGGTTATGCACCTAAATGTTACTATGTGAGCAGTTATGCCAGCATGAGATTTTATGGGATCCAAGATTAGCATGTCCACCTTTTCTTTGCACAGCAGTAAAAGCATGTCACAAGCTGAGAGAAGCAGCAGATTTTGAAAGTGACTCCTGATGTGTGACTTTTCTCCTCTGAGGTTTTATAGTACTGAGGCATTCATGTGTATTCAAAGCAGACAAGAATTCCGTCCTTAGTTAAGTCAAATATCATCAGGTTTGTAAGACATATTGAGATATATTGAAAATCAATAATAAAAGAGCAAGGGCTAAATGTATATTGTATGCTCTTCATAGGAGCTTTGAGAAGCAAAGTGGCTTCTACAAACATTTAGGTTCTTTACAAATGTACTAGTCAATAGAATGTTTTGATATCTCTTATTTCTAATGAACATTTATCATTTCCAAAGTTCCAGTAAAATATTGTCTCATATCATTTTTGGAAATTTAAACAAATTTGTATTGCAAATAATAATATTGAAACATATCATATTTGTGATAGAAAAGTTTTTAAACCTGTTTTTGGGTTTTTTTGGTAGTTGGAGGTAGGGGCATGTTCAATTTTATCTTTTGTCATGGTGGAGGGACACTAATTACTCCTTGACAGGTGAAAAAATAATTGAGGTCCCAGAACATGCCACAGAAATGTTCATATCTAGAGAATTGTATATCAGTTAGTGTCTTCTCAAGTTATGCTTAATTAATACAACACTGTTTGGGGGTAGAAACCAGTAACAACTATTTTAATATCATTTTTGTTTTCCCATTCTTTTAGTTTGTGTCCATATAGCTAGGGGGAAAATAATAACATTTACTAATCCTCTACTAAAGTCTTACTCCAATGCCTCATCAAGGAAAGGAGGTTACTTAGGTTCTTAAAGGCTGCAGCCAAATAAAAGGTCTGGCAGGTTCTAACAAGCAGGTCAAACTTAATGAATAATCTTGGTCACAAACTGTATAATTGCCATCTGAGGGAAATATGCTGCTTTTGATAAGATAGACATATTGGAGTAAAATCACCAGGTGGTCATTTTTATCTCTCAGCATTAAAAAGCAAAACAAAACAAAAATACTCATGGAGATCTCATTATGTATACCCAAAGAAATTTAGAGTTGGAGGATGTGAGTTCAAATCCTAGCTCGGCGACTTTCTACCTATGCGACCATTTGCCAATCAGTTTACTTTTCTAGGCCTTGGTTTTTCTTGTGAAAAAAATATGAGGGCATTGAACTAGATAGTCCTTTCTGGTTCTAAATCTATGATCATATGAAATTATGTTTGCTTCTTTCAATAGCATGTCATTTTAAAGTCATTGACATTTTGCAGCTAAGAAAAAGTATACCACAAGCAAAAGAAAAATAAACTTCTAAATTTTGTTAAGTACCTATTTTTTTCAATTCAAGAATTAATGAAACATTCTTAGGGTTTGTATGTCTTTTAAATGATGTATATTGTACAAGTAATTATTCTTGATGTTAAAACAGAATTCTTCATGGCTTTCAGGTAGTCCAATAATTTTTAAATTATCTCTCCTGGATCTATTTTTCAGGTCAGTGGTTTTTCCAATAAGATATTTCACATTGTCTTCCATTTTTTCATTCCTTTGGTTCTGTTTTATAATATCTTGATTTCTCATCAAGTCACTAGCTTCCACTTGCTCCAATCTAATTTTTAAGGTAGTATTTTCTTCAGTGGTCTTTTGGACCTCCTTTTCTATTTGGCTAATTCTGCCTTTCAAGGCATTCTTCTCCTCATTGGCTTTTTGAGTTGCCATTTGGGTTAGTCTATTTTTTAAGGTGTTGTTTTCTTCAGCATATTTTTCAGTATTTTTTGGGTCTCCTTTTTTCATGGTTTTCTCGCATCCTTCTCATTTGTCTTCGCAATTTTTCCTCTACTTCTCTAACTTGCTTTTCCAAATCCTTTTTGAGCTCTTCCATGGCCTGGGACCAGTTCATGTTTTTCTTGAAGGCTTTTGTTGTAGGCTCTTTGACTTTGTTAACTTCTTCTGTCTGTATGTTTTTGTCTTCTTTGTTACCAAAGAAAGAATCCAAAGTCTGAGACTGAATCTGGGTGCATTTTTGCTGCCTGGCCATATTCCCAGCCAACTAACTTGACTCTTGAGTTTTTCCTCAGGGTATGACTGCTTGTAGACTAGAGAGTTTTATGTTCCACGCTTGGGGGGATGCACCAGCTCTAAAGCCATGATCAAAAAAAGAGCCTAGAAATCATCTTTCAAGAAATTATCAAGGAGAACTGCCCTGATATTCTAGAGCCACAGGGCCAAATAGAAATTGAAAGAATCCACCGATCGCCTCCTCAAATACAGCCCAAAAAGAAATCTCCTAGGAATATTGTCGCCAAATTCCAGAGCTCCCAGGTCAAGGAGAAAATATTGCAAGCAGCCAGAAAGAAACAATTTGAGTATTGTGGAAACAAAATCAGAATAATCCAAGATCTGGCAGTTTCTACATTAAGGGATGGAAGGACTTGGAATGCGATATTCCGGAGGTCAATGGAGCTAGGCTTAAAACCAAGAATCACCTACCCAGCAAAACTGAGTATCATGCTCCAAGGCAAAATATGGATTTTCAATAAAATAGAGTACTTTCAAGCTTTCTCAGTGAAAAGACCAGAGCTGAATAGAAAATTTGACTTTCAAACACAAGAATCAAGAGAAGCATGAAAAGGTAATCAAGAAAAAGAACAAGAAAAAGAAATTGCAAGGGACTTAGTAAAGTTGAACTGTTTTGTTTACATTCCTACATGGAAAAATGATGTATATGATTCATGAGACCTCAGTATTAGGGTAGCTGAAGGGCATATGCATGTATAGATATATATGTTTATGTATATATATATATATATATGTGAATGCGTAGGTATGTATATATGTATGTGAGTATATATATATATATATATATATATATATATATGGAGAGAGAGAGAGAGAGAGAGAGAGAGAGAGAGAGAGAGCAGGCACAGGGTGAGTTGAAGATGAAGGGAAGATATCTAAAAGAAATAAAATCAAATTAAGGGATGAGAGAGGAATATATTGAGAGAGGGAGATAGGAAGAGATAGAATGGGGTAAATTATCTCGCATAAAAGTGGCAAGAAAAAGCAGTTCTGTAGGAAGAGAAGAGAAGGCAGGTGAGGGGAGAACAAGTGAATTTTGCTCTCATCAGATTTGACCTGAGGAGGGAATACCATACATACTTAATTGCGTATCTTACCCCACAGGAAAGAAGAAGGAAGAAGATAAAAAAGGGGGGGGGATGATAGAAGCAAGGGCAGATGGGGGTGGAGGCAATCAAAAACAAACACTTTTGAAAGGGGATAGGGTCAAGGGAGAAAATTCAATAAAGGGGGATAGGTTAGGAAGGAGCAAAATATAGTTAGTCTTTCACAACATGAGTATTGTGGATGGGTTATACATAATGATACACATGTGGCCTATGTTGAATTGCTTGACTTCTCAGGGAGGGTGGGTGGGAAGGGAAGAGGGGAGAGAATTTGGAACTCAAAGTTTTAAAAACAGATATTCAAAAACAAAAAAAAAGTTTTTGAATGCAACTAGAAAATAAGATACACAGGCAATGGGGCGTAGAAATTTATCTTGCCCTATAAGAAAGGAAGGGAAAAGGGGATGGGAGGGGAGTGGGGCAACAGAAGGGTTGACTGACTGGGGAACAGGGCAACCAGAATATATGCCATCTTGAAGTGGGGGGGAGGGTAGAAATGGGGAGAAAATTTGTAATTCAAACTCTTGTGAAAATCAATGCTGAAAACTACATATATTAAATAAAAAAAATAATTCTTTCTTTGTTTTAATGAACACATCTGTACTCAGTTTAATGGGTGATAATCTACTCAGGTAATAAGCTGGCAGCTATGAACACACTGGATAGAGGGCCATCCCTGGGGTCAGGGGGACCTGAGTACAAATCCATCTTTCTACAATTGTTAGTTGGGTGACCCCGGGCAAGTCACTTAACCGTGTTTGTTTCAGTTTCCTCATCTGAAAAATGAGCTGGAGAAAGAAATATCTTTGCCAAGACAACTTCAAATGAGGTCATGGAGAGTCAGCCATGACTGAAACAACTCAACAATAAACCTACTTGGAATTACTTCTCTGTTTTCTTCTGTGTGATATTCATCTTTAATTATTTGGAAACTGTAGTGTTTCAGGTCTTGTAGTTATAAATCATAAACAAGTGAACTCTCTGGCTTCTCCCAGGAACAGTGTTTAGCTATATGCATTTCCTTTAAAACATCTCTCTAAACAGTAATGGCCTTGCTAATGTGACAAGTTCTTTGTGTTCAATGTGTTATCTCTCCCAATGCATTTCATTTTAAAATCAGGCTCCTGGATATTTTACCCTTAACCCAAAACTCTAATTTTAGCAATTTCACACAACTATGACAACTATGTAGGGTAAGGCAAGAGTACTATTGAAGCAACCTGGTAGAAGAGGAAGAAGATTGGACTAGGAATCATTAGCCCTGAGGAAAGGCAAAGATAATGCATTAATATTTTGTTTTATGATATATAATCTTTATGAAATATTTTATTAGATGGATGAACAAAATATGATTGTACCCATTTTACAGATGGTGATTCGTGGGGGTAAAGTAATTTACCCAAGCTTACTGCTACTTTTTGTTGAAGAAGAGATCCCAATCCAGTTCTTTGGCCTCCAGGACATTTGATCTTTCTATTGTAATCATATTTCAGTTACTGCCTATCTGTAGGGTCTTGCTCAAGGCCTTAATATCCATGGCCATAAATATCTTCATCTTTAAAATTAGAGCAGTAAACTAGATGACCTATGACCCCTTGAACCTCTCTGCTTCTATAGTCTTTGACAATTTTCAATTCTATTCAGTTCAAGGCAGATTTTAAACATATACAGAGTGTTTTAGGAGTCTTAGAGAAGTTTTAAATCCACCCATAGTACACGGTGTTCCAGAATCTTAGTAGAGTTAGACCCCCACTAAGATGTCTGGGACATTCTGTAATCTATCTATCTATCTATCTACCTATCATCCTGTACTAGGCCTTGGAAAAGGGAGAATGTTAAGATTCAACATGGCCTCTTTCTTCATTGAATTTATAGTTTCCTGGGGGCTATAATACAAATAGAGATACCTAGAATAAAAAATAATAACAAATAAAAACCAAACGGTATATAAACTTAATTGATAAATTTGGTTTTGGTAAATACAAGTCAAGTGCTTAGCATCTTGCAAATAGCTTGGTTTCTAAAGTAGGTTATGCATCCTTGACAATGTTGACACCATAGTTTTAGAATTCCCCTAGGCAGTGCAAAAGAACATTTAGTATAAAAGTGGTATTATCACACATTCCCACCTTGTGAAATAGAGATTAAGAGGTACCCTGACCTTACCTTTCTGGTGTGAGTTTGTTTGTTTGTTTTAACTTGAGATGTTTAAAAATATTAAAAGTGATATCCAGATAGTAGAATCACTATGCAGTAAAGTGATTCTTTGATAAAGAGGATAGCTGCTAATGAGTGCTTTGCAGTGTTTTGGAAAGTATACTGTTCTTATTTTCTTTCCAGTACACAGAATTTTACCACTCATGAAGTTTGTCTAACAGCTAGGCTCCAATATGTTTTCTTTTCCTCTAATTTAATATTATTCTTTATAAACTTGTATGAAGAGCTAAAAACCTAAGGCCATTTAAAATGATTGTTTATATCATTCCTTGAGAAGGTATATTTCAGCTGAATACCTCAAAGTACAGTATATAGGAGGTAACCACTTATGGAGCTGGGACATCAAAGTGACCCTGAAGGTAGCCAGGCAATGAATACATCACAGAGAAAAGAAGACTAGCATACTATGAACCTACCTCTATTTCATCAACATCATATTTCTAAATTGTATTTTAAACCAATGACAATAAATAGTTTGGGAGGAATCCAACATACTTGACTATGCAAGTGAATGAATTATGAACCCGATGGCCTCTACCAATCCCCTCAGGTGGAGAATGAATAAATGTCTTTGGTAAAGTAACAAGGCTTAAAAAATAAATCTATAGGAAAAGTAGTCATTGAAATTTAATGGTGAGGGGGTGGAGCCAAGATGGCAGATCATAGGGAGCAACACCACTGATATCTTTCAACATTCAAATGCAAAGAACTTTAAAATAATACCTCAAATCAAATTTTGGCATAGTAGAGCCAATAAAAGACCTGGGAGAGAATTTCTAAGGACTCAAAATAAAAAAAAAATATGCAATCTACCTCCAAGAGAGAACTGAGAAACTTTGAGTGCAAAATGAATCATAAACTTCTTACTTATTCATTTGTTTTTTTTTTGCTTTTTTTGGCAGCATGGCAAATATAGAAATATGTTTTGCATGATTTCATATGTATAATTGATATCATACTACTTGTCTTCTCAGAGGGTGGGAAATGGAGTGGAAAGGAGATAGTTTGGAATTCAAAATTTAAAAAGAAAATGTTTAAAATAAATAAATAATACTTTTTTATAAAATAATTTGAATGATAAATTTCACAGATAACAAATTGAATCAAATTATTACTGAGTCACTGTATCCCAAGTACACTTTAAAAGTAAACAAGTCAAAAGATTTGAATATGATAGTGGGCAGCCCAATAGTGTCATAGGTTTGGACATTGTCTGTCACATGATTTAATTCCCAGGAATTATCCCAAGGGAGAAAATGATCTTTTTTATTTATGCAAATAAACATCCTAGATATCTGTACTACCCTATTATACCTACTGAGAGATTGTATTGAATTATTTTAAATAGTTATTATCTGCTTTGATAAAAGTTAATTATTTTCTTTTTTTGCAGGGGGGAAGGTAGGACAATTGGGGTTAAGTGACTTGCCCAAGGTCACACAGCTAGTAAGTGTGTCGAGTGTCTGAGGCCAAATTTGAACTCAAGTCCTCCTGACTTCAGGGCCGGTGCTCTACTCACTGTGCCACATAGCTGCCCCTCCTTGTGCCACCTAGCTGCCCCATTGTACCACCTAGCTGCCCCAATTCTAATTCTTAAGCCAAATATCCATAGTCAAAGCAGAGAGGAACATCTAAACAATTATCTTTATAACTCAAGAAGGCATATGGACCAAGGAACTGAATTATCTACTTTTTCTTGGGGGATTTTATATAAATTAGAGTTTGAGGACTTAACCCATTTGGATAGTTAATTTGCTTCTTTTTTTCTTTCCTGTGACCTCTGAAGTTTTGATGAAATTAACTTAATTGCTTTTGGGCGCTAGGCTTTTCCAGGAAGTTTCCTGTTCCAAGAATGTACTCTCTCTTTACCACTACCTTTTAAAAACTCTTGCTTCTTTCAAAGTTCAGCTAAGTGGTGCAGTGAATAGAGAACCAGGTCTAGAATCCAAAACACCTGTATTCAAATCCTGCCTCTGACATTTACTGGCTGTGTGATCTTTGGCAAGCCACTTAACCTTTTTTTAACCTCAGTATCTTCATCTCTAAGATGCTTATAATAACACCTGTGACTCAGGCTCGTCGTCAGAACCAAATGAAATAATAATTGTAGAGTGGTTAGCACAGTGCTAGCAGATAGTATATTGGATATAAATATTAGGTAGCTATTATATTATTAAAAGGCACCACCTATTTCTAATTCCACATATATTCTTTTACCTTTTAAAGTGTAAACTCCTTGAAGGTAGAACCTGTTTTATTTCTTTGTATCTCCAGCACAATGCCTTGCAAAGAGGCATTTATCAATTTCAAAAAAAAAAATAACAATACAATTTAATAATTTCTTGATGATTAATCAAATATCAGGAGAATATTATAACTGTTCTTACTCTATATAAAATGATCACAAACTGATTTCTTCATTCATACCTGAATTGGATTTAAGTGAAGCAGAGTTGCACCAAGTCCTAAGCCTCAAGTCTTTCTTCCAGAGTCATCCAAGTCCAGTGGCAACACAAAAGGCCAGATGACTGAAGATGTCCCTGGAAGCAATGAATGACCTTAGTGTCTTTTATGTCTGACCAAGCTCTAAGCATTCAAATGTGCCTGCTTCAGCTGCCTTCATGGCCAAAGGAACATATTGTTTTCATCTGCCCATTCTGCCAGGGGAAGTCTTCACATACTTGGGGTAGATACCCCCCAACTCACCAATGGGCTTGTGGCCCATCTGTTACCCTCAACTTGGCTTAACCCATCTGCTAAAATGCTTTACTAGGGTGTGGATGCTGCATACACTACAGTTTCTGAGCCACAGCTGAGAGTGTGTGCCAGGTAGACACCAAAGGATAAGCAGCCTTGAAAAGGATTTGGCATGCCCTCCCACCAGAGATGCTTGTCCTCCTTGAACACCCCATACAGCCCATCCTGGGAGGTAGATGCCATTATTATCCCCATTTTACAGGTGAGGAAACTGAGGCAAACAAGAGTTAAGTAACTTGCTCAGGGTCATACAGCTAGTAAGTGTCTGAGGACAGATTGGAACTCAGGTCTTTGTGTGACTGTGACCTTTGTGACTGCAGGTCTGACACAAGACAAGGAAGGGGAAAAAATCCTCGAATAATTCTCCTATAACCTACTTTAGCCACTTGTCTAAAGTTCTTAGCTAATTGCATATTTCTGAAAACAGCAACCAAAATCCCTCAGAGGAGGAAAGCCTTTGGTTCACACAACAGGGGAATCTTTCAGGACTGCTACTTCTCACAGCTTGCTATAACAGAAAGTAAATTCAGTTTCTTCATTTGCTTTCTCCTTTTGGAGAAGCAGATTTTTGGCAACTAAAGATGCCTGGAGGATAAACTTTTATTTTTCTGGGAATTAGATGAATCCCTTAATTCATATTCAGGAACAAATAGTAATGGAGTTAAAGATTTGAATACCAAAATGTAGATTTAGGTCAGTACTGGGTTGCATTTTTTTTTTAAGATGGGAAGGGATTTTTCTTTTTTCTTGTATAGGAACATTTCATATGCATAAATAAGTAAAGCCAAATTTTTCTAGGGTTTACTGCCCTTTAAAATTCCAACATGGGTGTATTTTCTGAAATTAAGCACTCCATTTAGAAGGTGAAATCCAATTCTTCTATTTTCATTTTAACTAATAACATAATTCAGGTTTCATTCATTCAAGCCTTTGGAAAACTCATTTATTCATTTTTGTTCCTGCTGCTGTTGTTGATTTTACAATAGATATGTGAATTTTCTATAACTCTCTTTCCTGGCTTGAGAGATTTTCTGGAGGAAAGCAAAGATCATTAAGCTACACTTAGTGAGCATGCTACAGAATCATTCTAATGTCAACTCCTCACAACTTCTTTGCTAACATTTTTTATTATTATTTCTCACTGTTTCTGTACTTTTATTCACCATTAGGACTTCAACAAATCATTGCCAGCCTCTTCTAAGCCCCAAATCCCACCCTGCATTTCGCACTCAGCAAAAGATCCAGTGTCATTTTCATGAGATTAGGTCTGTCATGAACTCCTTTAACTTCCCTCTTTTCAATATCAAAATGAAAGGGCAGTCAATATGCATTACCTCAATTTCTTCATATTAATCTGATTCATTAAGTAAACGCTTGTAATTTGGCTTCTGCTCCCATCAATTTTTTGAATGAATGATTCCAAAAGTGATTTTTTTCATTTGTTATCTTCCTTGACTCCTGTACAAAATTTGACACTATTAAACAACTTCCTCCTTCTTGCAATTCTTTCTTACATTTTCTTTAATGAAGCATAATTATATACACAAACACACACACACACACACACACACACACACACATTTCTCTTTGACTTGTCTTTTGTCTCCTTCAAGAACTCCTTGTTTCCTGTGGTTCCTGAAGTTTGGCCCAGAGTCATCCTCCTTCTCCCTAAATTATACTTCCCACTTGGTGACTCCCATCTATCAATGACATAAACTACCAGATTTATATAGAAAATTCCAACCACAAATTCAGGATTTCATGGAGGCAGGGCACCTCAGAAGCCATCCAGTGAAATACCTAACTGAAGATGACTGTAGGTCATGTTACTTGAAGGAGCTAGATTT
Source organism: Trichosurus vulpecula (assembly GCF_011100635.1). Classification (NCBI taxonomy): domain Eukaryota; kingdom Metazoa; phylum Chordata; class Mammalia; order Diprotodontia; family Phalangeridae; genus Trichosurus; species Trichosurus vulpecula. Next base: position 320,820,769 of record NC_050576.1, on the reverse strand, counting down.
GTTCCAGGGCTTCTGAAACTTTTTCCACTTGTATTCCCTTCAATGCTTCTTAAACTGTGGGTTGTGACCCCATCACCACCCACAGTTTAAGAAGCACTGGTAGACTACAGAATAGTTTTGTTTTATACTTCCCCATTCAAAGATCACTTTCCCTAGAAAAGAACACAGAAACAAAATAAGAATTGAATAAAATTCTGTCTCCCCACCATCATGCTATTATATTCCATCCACAGTGACCTATTTCTTTCTTGATCTTGTCTCTAAAGTATTTTAAAGTCATCCTTCAGTTGTCTGTAGCCCTCAACTTCATCTGTTCTCAGTCATATACAGTCATAGATTTCCAACTGCTGGCTGGATATACATTGCTATATTCTGCTAGTGCATCAAATTCGATACGTCGTTTATCTATAAAACGAACAGGCTGGACCAGATGCCCTGCTAAGACTCTTACAATTTTAAATCTATGGTAGTATGCCAAAAAATATCTTTCCCCCATCTCATCATCCTCCTGACAACTAATTCCACTCCCTAATATTCACAATCCAATTAAGAGTAACATCGATTTCCAATCATCAAAGCTGATAAATGTGGAATTATTTCACACTATACTGTAGTTCATATGTAGTTTCCAGTTCAGTGAATTTTTCTTCCTGTTTGGTTTTCTGCTGCATCCTACTCTCTTCATTCCCAGTTGTACCATCCTAATTCAGATTCTCATCACCTCTCTCCAGCTTGATCTTCAGACTTTCTTTCATTTCTTCCTTCTGGAGGCAGAGCCAAAATGGGGGAGAAAAGCCAGGGAATTTCCTAAGCTCTCCCCAGTTTCCCTTGAAAACAATGATAAATCAAGCCTCTAAATGGATTCTTGACTGATAGAACATACAAAAAGATGGCATGAAAAAAATTTCCAGCTTAAGATAACAGAAGGACTTCAGAAAAAGTCTGTATCACTTGGGCAAAAGGAGAGCACATACCAGCAGAGATGGTGTCTGGCAGGCAGATTATTAGCCACAGCCAAGATCAGCAATAGAGGATCCTTGGTTCTGTCTCAACAGGCCAGTGGCATAGTAGGCCAGATGTGAGGCCTCCAGCTCCAGCACTGTGCCACCTCAGTGAAGTGGGCAAGTTGCCAGCACCTGAAACCCTGGCACTGAGAGCCAGTGACCAGGCCTTTGGCTGCAGCACAAGAAGCTTGGAACAATGCCCCCTGCACCCTAGGAGAACAGGTCAACTAATAAAAGTCATGAAATCGGCAAAATATGAGCAAAACTCCCAACCATAGAAAGCTACTATGGTGACAGGGAAGATCAAAACACACACTCTGAAGAGGACAACAATATCAAAATGCTTACATGTGAAGGCCCAAAGGGGAAGATGAATTGGTCTCAAGCACAAAAAGACTTTTTGGAAGAGCTCAGAAAGGATTTTAAAAATCAAATAAGAGAGGTAGATGAGAAGCTGAGCAAAGAAATGTGAATTATGCAAGAAAGAGTCAGCAGCTTGGAAAAGGAAAGATACAAATTGACTGAAGAAAATAATTCCTTAAAAAATAGAATGGACCAAATGGAAAAAAAAAATTCACTGAAGGAAACAACTCTTTAAAAAGTAGAATTGAACAAATGGAAAGCAGATACAAAAGCTGCCTGAAGAAAATAATTCCTTAAAAATTAGAATTGGGCAAGTGGAAGCTAATGACTCAATGAGACATCTAGAATCAGTCCAACAAAATGAAAACAATGAAAAAATAGAAGAGAATGAAAATATTTCATTGGAAAAATAACTGACCTGCAAAATATATCTAGAAGAGATAATTTAAGAATTAATGGACAATCTGAAAGGCATGATAAAGAAAAAAAGAAAGAGCCTGGACAGCGTCTTTCAAGAAATTATCCAAATAAACTACCCTGATATCCTGGAACCAGAGTGTAAAATAGTCATTTCAAAAATCCACCCATTCACCTCCTGAAAAAAGATTCCCAAATGATAATTCCCAGACATATTATAGCCAAATTCTAGAATTATCAGGAGAAAATACTGCAACCATTCCTTCCTTCCAATCTATTTATGCTACACCAATTAATCAATCTTTCTTAGACACAGTACTAACCATGTCACTCATCTCTTCAAAAACTCTTAGGGTCTCTATTGCCTATGTAATAAATCAAAAATTCTGATAACTGCCATTCACAGATCTTCACAGTCTCACCATGTTACGTATGTTTAATCAAATTTCCCACAACTACCTCTAGATGGACTCTTTATTATAGAGAAAGGTAACTACTTACCATACTCTAAACACTCAATACTTTCCAATTTCTCTTCCTTTTCCCCAGTCTTTTTCTCCTGTCAAAATCCCAGCAAACCTCAATTCAAAGTTAAGTAAAAGAAAGAGGAAGAGTAAGGAGGATCAAATAGGGAAAGAGGTGCTTTCAACCTCACTTCCATAGCCATCCTTGAAGAGAGAAATCATTGTGGAGAAGGAGTTACCTTATTCATCACAATTAGCAACAGCTGTTATTCAACTGCCATGAAGAAGTGAACAGGAGCCATAGTGGTGAGAGCACCTCCTTCTTCCAGCCCAGACTTCACAGCCATCATACTGAAAGAAGGTGGGGAGGTAGCAACTCCTGTGGAGAAGGGGCCAGCCACTCCCATCAACTGCCAACTGCGGGCTACTCACACAGCAGCCAGGCAAGCCTCCCTGAAGCAGCAGACAACTCTAGAAGGCTACATGAGTCAGTGCATGCCAGGAAAGTCGAATCATCATCACCACCACCTGTTACGTTAATGCCAATGGGAAGATCTCCTCCACCCATTCATAGGCTTATGTGACCTGCTTTGAGCCAGTCACATGGAAGCCTGAGTCACATGAGTCTGGGTCACATGGAGCCTATGGTGGGAGGAGCTTGCTGAATGGGTGGAGCAGGAAGTGAGAGAGTGAGGCAGAGAGAGAGAGAGAGAGAGAGAGAGAGAGAGAGAGAGAGAGAGCAGAGCAGCTAGTGTGAGTGAGAGAGGGGCATTCTGCCTAACGGAGCTTGTTGGTGGGGTGGCCTGACAGAGGGAAGGCTTGGGTATGGCAGTGCCTCCTGCATTGGTAATGTGTACAGACTTCTTTATCACTATGATGGATTTGGTTTTCTGGTGTTTGAATACATGTCTTTGTTTCATCTTCAATGAAGACAGTCTGTTATGTCTTGTGAGTCCAACCTGGCGATGTGCTGGCGTATTAATAGCAGCCATCGTGGGTATCATGTTGGCATTATACCACCTCAGATTCTTATTTACTAACAAGTAAGAAAGAATAGGATGGAAATGACACTAACTTGTGATATTGCTTTAAATTTTGCTAAAGGTTTTAGACATCTTACCTTATTTGATGAGATTATCTGTTATCTACCCCATGAAACCTTCCTCATGTAGTATATCTTGATAAAGTAAGTGTCCAAACCTCTCTTTCTTCAGTTAGTTCATAATTTCATTTAATAAACCAATTATACATGGAGTCTGTCCACATGCTACGTGTGGTATAACTATAAATGTTTACTGAGAAATCATATCTCAATGGAAGTAATGCTTAGAAGTTGCAGAAAGGAAGAAGACAAAATCATATCCAATGCTATTCCCTAAAATTATTATATATCTGGGATGTATCACAGGCCACTCAACAACATAAAAAAAGAATGAGCCTGATGTTTTTGTACTTTGAAAGAAACATGATGTGATAAGAAGACAGGACATTCTCATGGGGCTATACAAGTCATTTATAGCTTTGGGGATCTTTATGCTAGTGTTAGGGGTATTTCAGTAGAATTTTAGGCATCATACAGTTGGTTGGGAAGGGATTTGAGCAAGATCAGAGAATTTCCAGGACTATTTAAATCATAGCAGAAAGGCTTTTGTCTATCTACTTATAGGTACAATGAAGTTTCTGGAAGATGATGATAAAGTAACTCAGCCCTGGACCCTCTTTTTTTTAACATATTTATTCTTAATATGGAAAAATAGACAGGCAATGTAGTTTAGCAAACAAAGGACTGTGTTGAAGTCAGGAAGACTGGAATTAGAACTTCATCTCAGACACTTTCTAGTTCTGGGATAATAGATAAATCATTTAACATTTCAGATCATGATTTTCCTATTCTCTAAAATGGGAATAGAACCTACATTATAAGATTGTTGTGAAGATCACATAAAATTAAGTTTATAAAGTATTTTTTGCACTTTAAAACACTGTATAGATGTAAATGATTATATCAGGATTTCATATTGCATGACTGAATGAATAAAATATTTATTAAGCACTCTAATAGGGGAATCATCACATATGGGAGATTTCAACTGCAAGTCAGATGAAAAGGCTCCATGGTCCTGAGGATGCAGCAACAAAGCAGATGGCAATGCCTCTCATAATGTTATTTTCACCAAAAAAATCATACCCATTTCTGATGTTGAATCATTTGATCATTCCAAGGATTTTTATAATAAAAAATCTCTTTTCTGTGGCTTCAATAAATGTGGTCATAGCGCCTTTAGGAACACTTGCAAGGTGACATCTCCATAGGGACTGCTTTTCCAGGGTAATGGATATAGATACTATGCTGGAAGCACTTCTATTCCTAATCATTTGGTGTTCAGATTCCTGGTCTATAACATCTGTAACAGTTTGTGATTCCATGTAAGAGAAACTAAATTCATATGCAAGCCTTGGAGACTATGTGAAAACCCTGAAGGATTTATATCACCTGTCCTAAATCGTTGCCATGTACTGAAATATGGTCATAGAATAGTAGGGTTGAAGAAAGAAATCTTAACAGTAGTTGCTGACAAGTAAACCACTCAATTAAAATTATATATTTTAAGTCTTTCATAATATAAAATATCATTCAATGTATTATAAATTTTCTTTTGAAATATTAAAAGAATTCTATTGTAACCTTTATCTGCTTAGGCTCCTTTACTGTATTAAGCAGAAATGATATAATGATGAGATCTCTAATTCCTACAAGTCCAAAAAATAGTCTATTTGTAAGAATTTTAGAATGGTAAGTTCTTTAGGGCAAGGATTTATTAGTATGCTAACCTTTGTGAGACACCATTTCCATTTACAACACTTTATGAATAATGAATAATAATGACAGAGCAAGTTCTATTAAAGGTTTTAGTGTCTTGGTAGGTGAATCAAATTATTACTGGCAAATCACAATTAGAACTTCCTTAAGTTGTAATATTCCATACAAGTGCTATTCTAAAAGGTCTGAAAGTATTCTCAGTGCTTGACAACATTAGGGAAATTATTTCTGTGCTGACCCTTTTCATATAATGGGCTAAAAGGCGTAAGCAAAGGTCATTATAGTACTAATGGATTATCTTGGTCATAGCATATTAGGGGAAAAAACAAACAATATTATGATATTTTAATCTAACACTTATCTTGTCCCTGAGTTCTATTCCTGAGCACTGACACTTAATAAATGTGTGACCCTGAACCTCTTTGCCCCTCAGTTTCTACATCTTCCAAACAAGGATAGTAATCACTTCCTCATGGGGATATAGCGAGAAGAGTGTTTTGTTGACCTTAAGGCAGTATATAAATATGGACTAATACTTTTTCAGTCAATATTAATTTTCAAATTATTTCAGTTATGTCACAATGTGGATTCAGAGAGAACAGGATTTACAGTGATTGTATACTTTTGTAATACATTTAACACTAAAGTAAAAAAAAAATCTAGGTTCAGAATTGAAAGACTTCTCCAATATGGACCCAAACTAAATTTCCAACTTTATCTCCTATGGCACCACATTGTAAAAGTGAGATTGTAAAAGGAAGATTGTATAGAAAATAGAGTGCTGAGTTAGACAGTTAGAAAGTTGGAAGTTAGAGTTAGAGAGTTAGAAAGTCCCTGGGTATTAAAACAGCCTCTGGCATGTTATTGGTGTGACTTTGAAATCAATTAATCTCTACATGGCCCAGCCACCTTCCTAAGGCTTATGTATTAAGTAATAAAGGAGAGGCAATCTGTATTAGTTGAGGGAGTTTCCATACCAGAAGTTCCCTAGTGGTTATGAAATTGCTGGCTTTTCACATATTCTACTTCATCATCCCACACTCCAGCCAACTGGTATTTGCTTCTTCATGGTAGTGCCATGTAGAGGGCCAGCTCTGAGATACTCCGTGGTGAGAAAGGTAAATGCCCTGTTTTCCTTTAAGCCCGAGCCTGTCCTAGCTGCCCCTGAGAACATGCAGAACTGCATGTGGAGATTCAGCAATATCTTGTTTAAGCCTCTTAGGTCTATGCAAGGCAAGGCCATCTGAGCCAAGGTCTCTGTCAGGCAAGACCATACAAAGATAAGAGGATGTGGCAAGGAACCACCCTCGCAGCTGTTATCTGCATGGGAAAGAACAGTAATGTTTCAACATGGTTAGCATCTATAGAACTAAGTAACAACATGTCCCATGGGCTATGTGAGCCGCATGGCAGGATGTTCCAGTAAAGTAGCAAAGCAGTGCAATGCTTGGTCCACTTATCTGATTTCATAGAGTATATAAGCTAACCTCCTCTGCTTAATAAATGGAGTTGTCCTATACTCTTCCGCCTGGCCCGTGTTTTTCTTTTGCTCTCTCCGGCATTTTTTTTAGCACAGTGCCACCTCCACAGGCGGCAGGTGGTGCCCGAACAGGGACCATGGATTCTAGACAGAGGCCCTGAAAGAAGGAGCCTGCTGGGGAGAGGCCCTGGACATTCAATAGAGCTCCGGTTGGCAGACACAGTCGACTAAGTAAAGGGCAATAATCTTTTTCCTTTTAATTTTCTTTTCAATTTTTTTCTCTCAGTATCACCAGGCTTATACGGGATTATAATATACAATGGGACAAGGACAGTTAGGTGAAAAGGATAGAGAATATTACCTAAAAGGCTTAAAAAAGTTAATCAGAAAGAGAGGACTCTTGATAACCTCCAGCCAGTTACAAGAATTCTTGGAAACTGTAGAAAAATGTTGTCCTTGGTTCCCCACCAAAGGGGCTATAGATCTAGACAGGTGGGAGGTTATGTGAAATCAGTTAAGTGGACCAAGCATTGCACTGCTTTGTTACTTTACTGTAACATCCTGCCACGTGGCTCACATAGCCCATGCGACATGATACTTAGTTCTATAGATGCTAACCATATTGAAACATTACTGTTCTTTCCCATGAAGATAACAGCTGTGAGAGCGGTTCCTTGCCACGTCCTCTTATCTTTGTATGGTCTTGCCTTGCAGAGACCTTGGGTCAGATGGCCTTGCCTTGAACAGCCCTAGGAGGCTTAAACAAGATATTGCTGAATCTCCACATGCTGTTCTGCGCATTCTCAGGTCCAGCTAGAACAGGCTCAGGCTTAAAGGAAAACCTGGCATGTACCTTTCTCACCATGGACTATCTCAGAGCTGGCCCTCTACAGGGCCATACTCTTTACAAAGCAGTTTTAGAGTCAGCTAACCTAATTCTCTTACTATATCGAAGACCTCAGTAAAGTAACTAATCCTCAAGTGTCTCAGTTTCCTGGTTTTTTTTTTATTTTTAATAATAGCATGAGCAGGAATTCTAAAGATTATTTCCTCTCTAAATCTATGATCATATGACCCTATGATCTCATGCTGTTTATTCCATGCTCCACACCCACCATCTTAGCTTGTCGAAATTTAATGCATTATTAAAATTCCATTCCAGATAGTACTTGTTTTGTTTATTGAAGGTTTTCTGGATTTTACTGTAGAAGGTGTGGAGAAATCTAGGGACTCTGACAATCTCTCTCTCTCTCTCTCTCTCTCTCTCTCTCTCTCCCCTCTCTGCCTTTCTCCCTCTCTCCCTCACCCTTCCCTTGGTCTCTTACTCTGTCTCTGTCTCTGTCTGTTTGTATGTCTCTGTCTCTCTGTCTCCTCTTTTTCTTTTTCTGTGTGTGTCTCTCTCTGTCTCTTTCTCTCTATGCTTTTCTCTTTCTCTCTCTCTTCCTTCCCCACCCCCCATATTCACATGATCTGTAGTTACCCTAACTGGGGTTTGTCTAAGAGGGCAAAGGACCTAACCAGTGCTACAAACCACTCAGTTTTAGGGGCAACCGTGGTGGAATTACTACTCTCCTAGAACTGTACACTTTAGCTGCCAAGTGTTTCTCAATGAACAAATTAGTAAAACTGCACTCCATTAAATTAAAATCAGAAAATTCTACCAAACAGTAAGTGAGGCAAGACTAACAATAACATAACAATCCACCTGTAAACTGAAAACACACTTTGCCAACAATGCACACAGTTTCCATGGAGGAGAGAGTCAGGGGGAAATATAGAACCAATATAAGGAAGTCACTTTTTTTTGGTTTTTAAATTTTTTTTTAAAAATTAATAAATTTATTTTTAATTTTTAGTTTATAACATGCAGTTCCACAAGTTTTTGGGTTCCAAATTTTCTGTCCCTCCCTCTCCTCCTCCCTTCCCCCAAGTTTTTTAAATTTTTTTACAGAGATCCCAGGGCAATGCACAACTCTGACTCTAGAACTCTGGACTATGGGCTTTGACTTCTTTTGTTTCTCTTAGTCACAATCTATAGAATGATTCACTGATAGACAGGGCCATACCCCATTTGTAGGGTGCTCATATTGTTCAGCTGAAGTGCCACTATATCATTTCTGCAAAAGCAGTAGTTCCTAAATCTCAGATCTGTAGAGCTTTTATATGTTCATTGCTTTGGCTGGGCTCTGAGAGAGTTTCCACTTTTTATGTAAAGAAAGGTGTAAAGATTTTCCATTTCCAGATAGCTTTTCAAAGCAGTGGATGAGAGTACAAATTCTAAGACTTTTTTCCAGACTGGAACAAATGTTTCTCCTGACATGAGCTACAGCTCTGGGCTATCAGTTTTAGCCAAGGTACTCTATCGGTCCAAAGTAGGATATCTTCAATGACATGACTCATTTTTATTTAGTGTCATTAGCTAAAATATGCATTTCTGCCATCTACTCTGTAACTAGGCAATATCCCTTAGTCTTAGAGTAGGCAAAAAAGTTCTAGGGGTCAGGTTTTCACATTTATCACCTTCAAATTGCTCATGGCAGTTATAGGCAAATTAGATGCTGGGAAACAGTACATTTCAACAATTTGTATCCTTTTTAAGTTCCTTTTCTTTATGAGGTGTGTGTGTGTATGTATGTATGTATCTATCTATCTATCTATATGTATATGTATATCTATCTTCCTACTTCAAATCTCTATGTCACTTTCTTTCATCCTATCTGATGAAATGCATGATCTTCTGGGAACCTGTGGCCTAAAGACCATATGTGGCTCTCTAGGTCCTCAAGTGCAGCCCTTTGACTGAATCCAAACTTCATAGAACAAATTCCCTTAATAAAAGGATTCATTCTGTAAAATTTGAACTCAGTCAAAAGACCTCACACAAGGATCTCCATATACTTGTCTTATCCATTCCTCTTCACCCATTAGAATAAACATATGGCAGGGTTTGTGCCTTGTCTCTCTCTAAAATGCTTAACTGCCATCATCTTTTTTAAATAGTAAGTACTCCATACGTATGTGTTGAATTGAATGCAAATTACTTTGAATTTCTTTTGCACTGTTTTATTTCCCATTATTCAGTTTTCTTTTCAATTTTCCATTCTGTTTTAAAAATTCAATAAGAATAACAACATAAAACATATTATATAGGGCATACAAAGATGAAAACTTGTTGATATGCCCACAGATAAGTATGCTACAAGTAGAATGTTATAGGAAGACACTCTGTTCTTTTTGTGCCAAATCTCTTATAGAAAAGAGAGAGATGGACAAAGATGCAAAGACAGAGACAGAAATAGAGACAGACAATAGATATATAATGAAAAGGCAAAGAGAGAGATAGTGACAGATAGAGACAATGAAACAGAAATAGAGACAAATATCATGAGAGATAGAGATAGAGAAAATGAGAGAACTAGAGAAGTGTGATGGAAATAGAGATGGAGACAGGCAAAAGAAAGCTGTTGCCTCTTTTCAGTTGCATACGTCACTGAGGTTTCCTTTACTGAGATCTATTATTTTGGAGAACCTGAATGGGGGTAAATATTTAATATTATTACCTTGCTTTCCAAATTTCATTGACTAGACCTTACTGTTGTTGATTTTTTCTTTGTCTATAAAATATTAGATTCGTGGCATTTAAGAGCTCAAGAGTCGGAAGAAGTTGAATTCAAGTCTTGCCTCTGACTACTTGTGGTTATGTGATTCTGGGAAAGTTGTTTAAACATTTTGTGCCCTAGTCAATGCTTGAAGACTATAAACTACAGAGTAGATGTTGATCTGCATTGGCAGAGAGCTAGAATTTATTGTTTTAGTTGGCAAGAATGATTAAGTAGGCATACTCCTAATAGAGGCAAAGGATAGGTCATAATAATGCTCTACGGGGAAAAATGATAGGAAAATGATGAATTTCAGCTAAGGATTAAATGAGAGTCATCAGAGACATAAAAACATGTCATTTATTCAGCTTGATTGGAATACAAGACAAGATTAAATCAGATTGGGCAACTGGGGAAGGCCTTAAATGCCAGGTTGAATTGGCATTTCATTCTGTAGGCAATAGAGAGCCAGAGCCAGTACCCTTTCCCCTCCTCCAAGAGTGTATTAGGAAGATTGTTTTAGTAACTTCATAAAGGATAGCTTAGGGAAAAGAGATACTGGAGGCACAGAGATTGGTTACATAGTCACAAGGTTGTTGTAATTGTTCAAGGGGAGATGAGGTAAGAAAAGTTTATACATTGTAGAGGAACAGTCAAATTAATAGGTTTTATTGGATATGTGTGTTGAAGTGTCAAAGACGATGCTGAATTTGCAAGTTATATGACTTGGAATAAAGGGATGCTGTCAATATTAATAGGGAAGCATAAGGGTGTCAAAAACAGTACCAAATGCTGCAGGAAAGTCATGGTGGACTGTGATATTTCAATTGAATTTGGCAGTGAAGAGATCATTATTATCCTCAGACAGAACTATTTCAATACTATGATCTCCAGATTGCAGGAGACATTAAGCTCACCTATTTGGAGGTATAAGGGAGATATTGCTGGGTGGAGAGGCAGGGACAACTAGCTTCAGAGAAAATACACCTTTCAGAGTGAAGATTATTTTCGATTGGTTTAGTCTGAAGTGCTGATGTGTGACTTAAGTGGAGGTGCCTATATGGCACTTAGAAATATAGGACCAGAACTCCGAGGAAGAGTTTGAGGCTGGATAGTTAAATATGAGAGTATCACTTGTCCAAAGATGACAATTGAAGCAACTAGTGAGATTGAGATTGTCAGAGAATAAACTGAAGAGAAAAAAAGAGAGCTGAAGATAAATGCCTCATAGAAGGGGAAAGGAGGAGGACCTACACTTGGAGAGGAGTATCAACCAGCAGAGTTTAGAAGGACCAGGCAGATAGAGAACCGTATCAAAGAATCAGAGCATCTCAGAGTGGAAAGGGACTTGTAACATCACCTGATGATTGGGTGAATCATCAGAGACCATAAAAATAATGTAACATCTATGCTTTACCTTGAAGGATGAGAAGGGTTTCAATGTGTCATACTTTCAACTTTCAAACTAATGTTTCAGGTAATTTCAACAAGTTCCTGAAGCAGTATTTCTTCTCCAATATTTTCAACAAATGGTCCATCTGTGAAAATTTCAAGTGAGGAAAATCCCACTGCCTCCTGAAAATGCTCTTTTCACTTTTCAACAGCTTTGTTTATTAAGGAGTTACACTTACCCCTTAGTAGAGTGGAATTCAGAATGATCACTTTCATACAAACCAAGAGGAGAGAGAGAGAGTATGAAGAAGGAGGATATGACAAATGGTTTCAAATACTGCTGGACAGTCATGTTGGACTGAGAAACTTCATTTGGATTTGGCAGTGAAGAGAGAGATCATCATTAACCTCAGTGAGAACCATTTCAATATTATGATCCTCAGGTTCCAGAGGATATTAGGCTTAACAAGCTTCTACCTAGAACTAAATGGGTGGAGATACAATGAAGGATAGCTTCAGAAGATATCAGGATCAAGGCAAGTTTGGTGTTTTTTGCAGGGTGAAAGGTTGCTTATGTTTTTTTAAGAATAGATTGGTTTTGAATGTAAAAGAGCAGCCTCTAGGCAGTAACAAGTTAGCTGATAGGAAGGGAGTGTATCAGTAAGGCAAGATTTGTGACCTCAAAGATGACTATGAATATGCCTGTATAGTTGGTAATCAAAAAGTATAAGATTAACTATCCAGTGAAATTAAGCATAATCTTTCAGAGAAGCAGATGGACATTCAATGAAATAGGGAACTTCCAAACTTTCTTGATGAAAAGACCAGAGCTCAACAGAAAATTTGATCTTCAAATGCAAGACTCAAGAGAGGCATAAAAATGTAAACAGGAAAAGGGGGAAAACCCCAACATGTTATGTTATTCAATAAAGACAAATTGTTTACATCCCTACATGGGAAGATGATACTTACAACTCTTGAGAACTGTACCTTTATTACATTATATAGAACGGAATTACATAGACAGAGGGGGTGGGTTTAAGTTGATTTTGATGTGATGAGAAAAAGCTAATTAAGTGTTGAAAAAGATTGTAATGGGAAAACAGAAAAGGAGGAGGCAGAAAAGGGTAAATAACATCACATGAGGAGACACAAAGACATATTAAAGTGGAGGGGGAAGAGAGAGCGTGATGAGCATTTTTGAACTTTACTCTCATCAGATTTGGCTCAAGGAGGGAATATCATACTCACTTATGTATAGAAATCTAACTTGCCCTGTAGGCAGTTGGAGGGGAAAGGGGAAAGAAAAGGGAGGGAAGAATAAAAGGGGGAGAAGAAGTGTTAAGGGAAAAGGGAAAGAAAAGGGAGAGGAGCTGATAGAATGGAGGGCATATTGAGGGAGGAGGTGGTGAAAAGCAAAACTCTAGTAAGGAAGGAAAGGGAGAAAGGAGAAAGAAAAGCATAAACAGGTGGGATATAAGATGGAGAGAAAGACACAGACAGTGATCATAACCATGACTGTGAATGGGATGAACTCTACCATAAAATGGAAGGAGATAGCAGAATGGATTAAAAATTGTAATCCTACAATATCTAGTTTACAAGAAACACCTTTGAAAGAGAGGGATACACACAGGATAAAGGTAAAAGGCTGCAATAGAATATACTATGCTTCAGCTGAAGTTACAAAAAAAACAGGGGTAGCAATTCTGACCTCAGACAAAGCAAAAGCAAAAATAGATCTAATTAAAGGTGATCTTATGCTGAATGAGGAAAGCAGAACTAGGAGAACATTGTATACAGTACCAGCCACAGTGTCTGATGACTAACTCTGATAGACTTGGCTCTTCTCATCAATGCAAGGTTCTATAACAACTCCAAAAGTCTCATGATGGGAAATGCTTTCCATATCCAGAGAAAGAATTATGGAGTCTGAATGCAGATAGAAGTATACTAATTGCTCTCTCTCTCTCTCTTTCTCTCTTTCTCATGAGGTGCCTTCATCTTGCAAATTCAATGCTTTTTCTATATGGTCAGTAATAGGACTGCTGGGTCCAGGGTGTTAACAATTTAGTGACTTTTTGCACATGGAACTCCATGTTGTTTCTTAGAAGTAGTTGGAGTGATTTATAACTACACCAACGATATGTCAGTATACCCATCTTTATATAACCCTTTCGATGATAACTATTTCCATATTCTATGATTTTTTTTGTCAACTTCTTGGGTGTAAAGTGAGAATCCAGAGTTGCTTTAATTTACGCTTCTCTTATTAGTAGTAATTTAGAAATTTTGTTTTGTTTTGTTTCTTCTTTCTTGTGGTTCATTACATTGGTTATAATTCTTCTTTGCCACATGAATAATGTGAAAATATTTTTAATGTGAATATATATGTATAACCCATGTCAGATTGCATGCCATTTTGGGAAGAGAGGTGGGGAGGGAGGGGCAGAAAATTTGCAGCTCAAAATCTTGTGGAAGTGAGGGTTATAAACTATAAATAAATAAATAAATTTAAATAAAAAAGCAGGCAGTTATAACGTTACTAGCAGCTCTTGTGGAGATGTAAGGCCAACAACACCAGCACATAGGATGGCTACTAGCCCTAGAACTTTGATCTCTGCTTTTCTAAAGGAAGGCAACATTAAGGGGTTAACAATTTTACTTTAATTAAACATATATCTATGTATCTATCCATCTATATCTATATCTATATCTATCATTCACTTAGTTCAGGGGGACAAGGTCAGCACCTTGAATTTCAGAGCAAAGACAAACAGAAATTACAAACAGAGAAATAATATAAATCAACAGACAGGCTTCTAACTATCTAACCATAGTAATATATACATAGTTACCAGAGAGAGAAGCACCAACATTTGGCTTTTCAAAGCAGAGGGATGCTTAACAGCTACCCAGCGTCTTGTCTGGTGAAATCACATGAGCACTCTTCCAATGAGTGATCCCCCAAAGCAAATTGCTAACCTCAGTGTATATATACTAATTCCAATCAATAACTCAATTCAGTCAAACACTCTTGATTCAAACAAAGGCAAGACTCAATCAAAGGCATTTGATTGCCTTAGTGCTGAGAAGCAGTCCAAAAAAATAGCAAAAGTCTGACTTTGCTTGCCATTACAGCAGGAAAAAAAGAAAATTTCCCACCATCTTTCACAGAACAGACAATTTATGAGCTCTTTTGTTTTTGGCAGAGAGAGAGAGAGACTCCGATATCATTTTTATTTCTGAGGTTTGTAATCTGTTTTCTGAATTCCTCATCTATTTACTCCTTCTGCCCAGGTGTTTGTAGTATATTCCAAAGACAAAATTATTTTGATCCCCCCTCAATGCCTCAACTAGCTTTCTGGTTGGCATTACCCTACTGTAGGCCATCTTTCACTTAGCTATGAAAATAATTGTCTTCAAGTTCATGTCTATGTCACTGCACTGTTAGATAAACTTTAGTCCTTTGATATTACCTCTAGGATCAAATATAAAATCCTCTGTTTGCCTTTTAAATCCTTTCATAACCTGACCCCTTCCTTTTGTTGTTTAGTCATTCCAGTCATAAACAACTCTTTGTGACCTCATTTGGGTTTGTTTTTGTTTTTTTGCAAGGATACTGGAATAGTTTGCCATATTTGACATTTCCTTTTCCAGGTCATTTTATAGGTGAGGAAACCGAGGCAAACAGGATAAAGTAATTTGCCCAGGGTCACAAATCTAGTAAATATCTGAAGTCAGATTTAAACTCAGGAAGATTAATCTTCCTGACTCCAAGCCCAGCATTCTATTCACTGTGCCACCTAGTTACCTTCCTAACTCTTCAGTATTCTTCTACCTTTTTCCCCTCCAAATATTTCTTGCTCCATCAGCTCATTCTTGAGTACTCATTGAATCCCTCCTCAGCTCTACCTCCTGACTTCCTTGAGTTCTTTCACCACTCAGCTAAATCCCTGCATTCTGCAAGAATGTTAAGTGACTTTTAAATGACAGTTCTCCTTGATGCTGGTGCCAGCCATCTAAAATTAGTTCCCATTTATATATCCTATTTGTACATAATTGTTTACCTGCTATCTTCCCAATTAGATTGTATGCTACTTGAAGGCAAGAAAGGCTTTGCCTTTCTGTGTATCCCATCACCTAGCACAGTGCTAGCACATACTAGGTGCTTTATAAATATATATTTAATAGACTTGACATAGCTCAAATGTTCTACTTGCTGCTCTGTCTCTAATTTCAGTACTTTTGAACCTTTATGTATCTTCTCTACAACTTTCCATTATACTTATACAGTTTACATATCTATTCACATTCTAGCTATGAGTCTCATTCTGCCAAGTTTCAGTTATGTCTATGAAATCAAACTGTCTCCTTCTATTAAACTATCTAATTCAACCTCTTATTAATCACTTAATGAGGTAGCCATTTGGCACAATAGAGAAAACACTGGATTTTGGGTTAAGAAGATGTGACTTTTAATTCTGCAACAGGTACGTAGCAGCTGTAGCGCCTTAGGAAAAGTCACTTCACCAGCCTCAGTTTAAACATATATATATATCTATATTGTATGTATAAATTTTATCAATAATCTCTACATTCTTCTCCAAATTCAATTCTCCTTCCTCTTTTGAATTTTCCTCTAAAATTCGTGATTCCTCTGAACATGTGTCTCCCTCCATTCATTCCCTAGCCTCTCCCACAGAATATACTATCTATAATATATATGTATATATACACACATACACATACACACAAACATACATCTATAAACATATACATAAACATATATTCACACACGCAATACATATAGACATTATAAACACATACGCATATGTGTGCGTATATATACATATGTTTATATGCACATACACATATACATGCATGCATGCATACATACATAAAAGGCATACAAATAGCACTAACTGCATTGGATTTTGTGAGGATCAAATAAGTTAACATATTTTCCAAAAACCTTTGTACACCCTAATGTGCTATATCAAAGATACTTTTTATTTATGTGTTTGTGGATAAATATGAGAAGCTAGGTCTACCGAGAATAACTAGGCATTGCTACTGTTTTTCTCCTTTCTATTTTATAACTATATTCTCTATGATATCTAGCTTGGCAAATAAACATAAGCCATTTTCTCCTCCCTTTGATGTTCAGAGCCTTCTAAATCATATTTTCAAGATTCTATAGACATATGTATTTTACCAGTTTACCCAGGCTCCATCCATGGCTAAGATCCCATTATTCCTAGATTTTAAGCTGTAACCCAGAAATCTAAATTCGGTTTATGTATATTATCTACTTAATGAGTTGTTCACTTCCCACATATTCCTCCTTCTTCTAAATATGCTGCCTTCTACTTTCAGCAGCAAGGAGAAAATTTCTACATTTTCTACTAAGATCTTTCATTTATGAAGGCAGAGGGTAAGTCAAAAAGAGGGAGCCAGTGGTAAAAGAAGAAAGAGAAGTTGAGTTTGAGGTGCCAATCAGAGATTAACCACTAGCAGTTGGAAATCCTGCCTGGTATACTGTAAAAATGGTAGAGGTAGATATATGTTTGAAGATGAAAATTGAAATATGGAAGAGAGGGCAGAGAATTAAAAGAACAGTACCTAAGGCAGAAACTTACAGAGATATCAGATTTTAGGGATGAGAGAAAGAGGATGGATTACAAAAAAATAATTTGAATAGGATTACTTATAGAAATAGTGAGAGAACCCTGAGAGTGCAATATTATGGAAGCCAAGGGAAGAAGGGGAGGATACTAGGGAAGAGTAGGTGAGTCATCTTTCCTTCGCCATAGATAATTAAAGGAAGATGTGTACAGGAACAAAAGTGGCAAGGAGTAGAGTGACTTTGGAGAGAGCTATATCAGTGGGAGTGGGCAGGTGGTGATAGGATATGGCAGTTTGGAATGGAAAAAGGAGTCCATAGACACTAAAAATGGAAACTGAGTGAAGACTCTTCTTTCTAGAGTTTTGGGAGTGAATTTGGGAATACAGATAATATATTCTGTGGGAGAGGATAGGGAATGAATGGAGGGAGACATTTGTTTAGAGGAACCCAGAATTTTAGTTTAGAAGAAAATTCATAAGAAGAGGGAGAATGGAATTTGGAGAATGTAGAGATTATTGATAAAATAATATAATGGAGCAGATTAGAAGTCCTGGGGTTAAGGACAGAGGTGGAAGAAAAAATGTTTTTCAGCAATTATGATAAAACAACTATCTAGACATAAGGAATCAATACTATTCCAATTCTTTTTCTTGACCCTGTGAGTTTAAACCTCTGTGAATAAGAGTGTCAAGTAATGGAAAGGGAGGTAAGGAATCTGATATAACAAAAGGAAATCTCAATTTTGGTTATTACTCAGGAAATGGAAGAAGTATAAGAGGAGTAGGTTAAAGATGCAGGACAGTGTGAAAAATGAGGACCAAAGAACAACAGAGTTGGGTAAAGATAGCATGGAGATAAATATTAGGCATGAAAGAAGAAGAGACACAAATAAAAGAGGGGGTAGGATGGATAGCAGTATTCTATTATAGGAATTTAAGGTGCTAAAAACTGGGGTTTTGATTGGGTAAGATAGTAGAAATGTATATATGGGAGTTATTTGCATAAATGTGATCTGAGTCAAAATCAGTTCCAGTTTTCTAATGGAAGTGCTCCCGTGACAGTCCTTTTGAAAAATATTTCTCCCCTAAGAACACTACCTCAAAGAAATCTAGAAGGTGCAGTGGTTCTGGTGGCTGAAGGCTATTGCTGAAATTTTCACTTTTGTAGCATACCTTTTAAGAATATTGCTCCTCAGTAAGTCAATGGGAATTTAACTTGAGTACCAAAGCCCATTGGTACAGAGCTCTCTCTTCTTTATTGGTAGAAATCAATGCTCTGCACGTACATGCAGAGTTGGCAACTGTACACACACACACACACACACACACACACACACACATAAGACATGAGTTCTTCAGTTTTCTTAAGATCCTTTTTCAGCTCAGTCTCTTCAGGGTTTTTTAGTTTCTTTGAAACCTTCTGGCTCCAAAAAACAAAAAGGAATACTTCTGGTATTTCTGTCTTTCACCTTTGAAAGAGAAGAAAGACAATGTAAATCCCATTTCAGTTTCTGGAGGAAAAGACTCTAGGAACATTAGCAGCACTACCAGTCTTCATCATGTCCCTATCTCCATCTTTCTGCACAAGAAACTTCAGAGAACTTCCCTTTGGATGAGTTGAAGACTTTCTGTCTTGCTTGAGTTGAGCTACCTCACTCCCAATGGCAAGCTTCTTCATGATTTATTGGCTCATACACATTCTCCTTTGTATAAATTCTCTGATTTATGCTTTTATTTTACTTTGATAAAGAAATGTATTCACTACTTTTTATGTGTGTTCATTATGGGGTTGGTATTTGGTGGAAAGGAGGCCAAGCTGGGATACAAAGCTTATGATTCTGCTCCCCTTCTTCCCCAGTTAATGAACAGTGATCAGAAGTTAGAATGAATCTGAAAATCACATGCTCTAGACTTACAATATTTGAAGATCAACAAAGAACAAATCATGGTGAAGAGCTTTCATTTCCTTTTTTAAATGAAATGCTATTAATCAAATACTATTTAAAGATGTCATTACAGACTAATGGATCACTGGAAAACTAGGGATGTGTTGTTGTTTTTTTAAGTTTCAGTAAGACAATTGAAAATGATACCTCCCTTCACATAGTCTATTTTATATAATAAATACTTGAGTTCATATCTTATTTCCCTCCCTGTGGTATAAGCAACTTGAAGGGTCAGAGCAATTCTGTTTTTTCTCTGAATTCCTGGTACTTAGCATCGAATTTCATACAAATATACACTAAATGCTAAACAAATGTACATTGATTAATATCTGTCTCTGTCTCTTCACCTAGCACACTATCTTATACATAATAGTCACAGTTTTTGTTGAATAGTTATTAATTGCATGTCTCTTGTGACATCCTTGTTGGCAAGTTGAAAAAATGTGATCCATATGATTTACATGTACATGGAACCTTAGCTACTCAAATAAGTACATTGTTACCAACTGAAGAGTTCTCTACTGAAAAATAACAGGCCTTTGTCCTTAGTACTGCCTTGTTCAACCAAAGATCATAAGATAATAGATCTAAATACGGAAGAGACTTCAGAGGCCATGTAGTTCAATCCTATCATTTCCAGATGAGGAAACTGAGGTACAGGAACATAACACAATAGAAACTAAATATTGCAAATATATAATAATCGAACTTAGCCCCAACAAAAAGATATGAGAAGATGATTACCCTGCTTCTTTGAAGGTGTGAGGTAGCTTTTCTATAGAACACCGCATGTGACATCAACTTTTTCAATAATTTGTTATCATAAACTGTATTTCTTTTTTCCTCTTCTTTTATTTTGACTATTGCCAGGAGTTAAGAAAACAAAATTAGTAATAAAGGTGGCAGAAGTAAACCCCTGCCAAAAATGTAAATTTATATAAAAAGGAAATGTATTTATATCAACAGAGCTAATAATTCATTACAATCTGTGATAACCACATCAGTTTTGGATGAACCTTAGGCTCTTTAGAAATGACTGTTTTAAAATGTTAACTAGTGAAGAACATTCACACCTTCATATAAATATCTTGTACTATCAGTAGCTAATAGCGTGAGTTCAACATATGGTACAACAGATCACCCTCAAACTGTTTTTAATCAATAAAAACAGGAAAGTAACCTTTGATGGGTTATTCATATAGCATAATATATAAACAGGATCACTATGTATAAAACTCTTTAGGGAGTTAAATTGTCCAAACATTTCATCCGTTTTTACTACAAAGTACCCTAACAATGTTTGTTTGAACTGCTTATGTGAAAATAATATAATTTTATGGGCTTTTGACTAAGACTTTTAAACAACATTATATATATAGGAAAATGTTAAAAGGAAAATGTCATAATGAAGCTATGTCCAGAATGTTCAATGGTATTTCCAAATATGTTACCATTTACTTTATAATAGTACCTAGCCAGGTCTTGTTAATATAACACATTCAAATCTCTGCTTCTTCAAATTGCTTTTTGCCTGATCTTCTCATGCTAGACTGGTTTGATAGAGTCACCACTGCTGGAAGAGTATAATTCTGGTTTTTATCTAGCTATGCTGTTAGCTACTTTAGCCTAATCATTAGAAAACAATGTGCATTCTTGAATGTGCTGCTGTTAAACATAGCCTTGAGGAATACTATAACAGTTTATTCTGTCACATAAAATGATCTTTGGAGCCATTTATGCTTTCCTTTGGACTTCAATTAGAAATTTGGAAGAAAATAATATGGAAATCATTGTTTTTCTAACAATTATTACCATACAGCAAATATATATTCTCTTTCTCTTTGTACTTTACAAGATATAAAACACATTCAAATCATTTATTAAAAATTACGTATTTTTAAATCACTGAAGCATGATACTATATAACAAAGCAAATAAAATCATTTGGTAAAATTGAAATCCTTATAGGAAATGTGCTCATATGGATTAAAGTTTTAAAATCTGATCCTTTGATATTCCAGCAAAACCAAATGGGGCTAAGTTTCTTGAAAAAGAGTAAAATGAATTAATTTGAACTATGTGAATATTAGTCTCATAAAATATTAAAATATTTTAAAAGCACAAGAATAGTGTTATTTATTTTAATGATGTAGGATTAAAACCTAACATACCTATGCACATACATAAGAAGGAAGATTAAGTGAATACAGAACAAAAAATTACCTTTACACAAGACACAGTGACTTTCCCTGTATCTGAAAGATTAAAGGAGAATATTCACAACCTGACAATTTCATTCTTTACTTAACATAAATTTTACTTTGTAATTTCAAGGACTTGTATTCTTCCCAGTTTGTAATTCTCAAATCTGTATGCCTATCTCTTATCTCTTTTCTGAGTTTAAATATTTCGATCTCTAGCACTTTGCTAAATATTTCCATTTAGGTATTCTATCATCTCAAATCCAACATGCTTAGAAATGTAGCTCTTTATATTTTCCTTAATATAGCCATCTCTTCTAAATTTCATACCTTGTTAATGAACCTGTCATTCTTTCCATCAGTTAGTTAAGTTTGGAACCTAAGCATTTTCCTTAAATTTTCCCTCTTTTTCTCCTAATGTATCCAAAAGCTTGTGTCAAGTTCATTGTTCAGTTATATTTCCCTCTAATATGGCCCTTTCTTTCTTTTTTATTCCACTTTCATTGGGGCCTTAGCTGGTTTTGCAATGTTTGTTGTCTACTGCAATTCTTCCTAGAAAGTACCAGCAGACCAATAATTTTAAAACAGCACTCTCTTCACTTTAGTCTTCAAACACTGCTCTTTTCTACAGGAAAAAGGCAAACTTTCCTTTTCAAGGTCGTCCACAATCTGGCTCCAATCATAGCTTTAATTATTCTCCTATATTAACATTCTTCACTTTGCCAAAGATATTTCATGCTTTCCCAACTCCAAACCTTGGGTCTCCCCTTTCTTCTCACCTCCTTTTCCTCTCTCCCTATATATTGTAATACCATTTTCCCATGTGCTTTTTATTTTCAATTTATTTAAATTTTCCTTCTTGAGTATAAATAATCAGAACACCATGGTATACCATGATTTTTTTTTTATCCGCAGTTAAAGTTTTGATACTCAGGAAGCAGGGTAGTATCATAGAGAACATTATGAATCATATTTTAGTGTATTTAATGGCTGTTCTACTTGGAATTTCACCTAGTAATTCTGTTTAGTAGGTTAAAAAATATATAAGAAATACCATCTTATATATTGTTTTCATTCCGCCATTTACAAAAATAAATCAAGACTGCAGATCCATATTCAGTGATTTTAGTTTTAGAGGTGGGAGATACCTTTTGGATCATTTAGTCCAACACCTTGTAGATAAAGAAACTGAGGTGCAGTTGAACTGGTTCAACATCAAATATTATTAGAGGTTGCATTTGAAAACCAAGACTCTGATTACAAATCTAATGTACTCTTTCCATTTGTAATTTCCTTCTCACACTCACTAAATCAAACTGCATATAGCAAAATGATTTTGCTAATCAAACTATTCTTGGATAGTGTTAAATTTCTGTACATTCCCATATGTCAAATACTACTGAGCTTGGAGAGCCTGTATGAATTTTTTTGAATATCCACAAATAAGACCAAGCAGAGAATATAGGTGATTTACTTTTAGAAGTGGGAGGGAAAACATTTCTTTGTACCATAAGGTACATGCAACTTTAATGAGCAATGTTTTATTAGGGAAATTACAGAAAATACAAAATCAGCTTAAAGGTGATAAAAACTCCATTGAGAATAGTTAGAACAAACCAAATTTAATTTTGAGCAATGCTGTTGATAACAAATTTCTGTGTCCTCTAATAGCTGAATAAACTAAATCCAAAGCTTAATTTTATGCAGTAGAAAACACATGCAAAAAATATGCATTGAAATTCATCATTTGTACAGGGCAATTTCTTTTAAAATTAAATTAAATAAACAAATGTAGTTCTCTTTTATTTTAATCAGAGACTTAACCCAAAAGCCAACACTACAAAGCTAAATATATTGGGAATGTTCACTGTTTTTAAAGGAACCATTTAAAAGAAATGTTAAAGGTGATTTTAATAAGCAATGTGAGGCTCTTGGCTATAAGTGTGTTAATTGCAATCAATGAATGTCAATAAAGATGCCCCAGAGATTTTGAGGAGGTTAAGAGTAATTAAAAATATTATACAAGGTCATTATTGAAGGATTTTATAGATGGCTTGGTAGAGGGCATTCTGAATACCCACATAGGAAAAGAGGTATTTAAAAGTTTTAAATGTGATCATATAAAATGCAAGTGTTTTATTGTTTTCTGAAGTAGCACAGTTCATAATTTGATATTTATAAAATGCCTTCAATTTGGAAACAACTAAACCAAGAGAATAAAGCAGCATATATAATTGAGTAGAGAGGGCTTTAGAAAATATTCAAGGTAAAATGCATGAAAGAGGGAAACAGCTCCTTTTAATTGCCTGAATGTTTCTGTTGAGAATTCCCCACAATCATAACTATCCAGAAAATATCTTTATTCTATATTCGAAAGTCAAATGTTCTTTCTTATATCTGGAACATAAAATATCTGGATTTATATCTAAAACTTTTAAGATATTTCTGTTCATCCACAGATTTCATCCTTCTGGCTCTTCAGAGCTAGCTCACTAGCCCTAAAGTCCCTTTTAAAAGAAATAGAAACTCTCTGTACCGATAAGCTCCATAGGGGTGCTATGTCAGATTAGCTACATAGCAACTGTTTGCTATTATAACTACTGAAAAGTCTACATGGATGAAATGGAAAATTGAGTACAATAGTCTTTTTATGGCTTATTTACGTCTCCCTTCTTTTGCATTTATAGTGCCAAGACATTTCTTTTCTCTGTTAGGACTTTCTGGAGAACCTTTTGCTATTTTCAAATAAGGTCCCTGAACCTGCTGTATTTGATGGAATTTTTGATGTATATGCTTACTTACAATTCTTCACTTCATTTAACAGTATTTTTATAATTATTTAACCCTAAAACCAACTTCCTATTGCCATGAAGTAGTAGAGAATGCAAGGGAGGGTAACAATGGGAATAATTATTTATTGAGTGACTACTATGTTTAAGATGTTGCACTAAGTACTTTACAAATATTATCTCATTCAATCCTCTCAACAACCCTTTGGGTAAGTGCTGTTGTTATCCCTGTTTTACAGTTGAGGTAACTGAGGCAGACAGAAATCAAGTGACTTGCCCAGGGTTATATAGCTAGTAAATGTCTGAGGCTGGATTTGAACTCAGATTTTCCTCACTTCAGATCTAGTGTTCTATCTATTGTACTGCTTGTCTGCTCTACTAAGCACACAGAGTTATAACAGCCAAGCTGCTTGAACGCACTGGGAATCAGAAGACTTCCATTTTAATCCTGGCTCTTGCATTAATTCACTGTGTGACATAGGATAAGTCACAATGCATCTATTGTAATTGTGGACTTAATGAATGAGTCAGGCTCTTAGATTAGAGTAATTTAACTGGGGTGTATGAAGTTTAGAATAATATTTTGATAAAAGTAGTTCAATGTAATTTTTACATAATACTACAGATTTTATTTTTGCATTAGAATATTCTGATGAAGGGCCCATAGAGTTCACTATAATGCCCAAGGAGTCTATAACAAACACACACACACACACACACACACACACACACACATTTAGAACTCCAAGTTTAGATGATCTATAAGACCCTCAAAATTCTAGGATTCATGTGATTTTGCAATTCTTTTTTTTTAAGTGAGAAACAGAATAATAGGTAAACACAAGGGTAAGAAAAAGCAGCCAGTACTTTAGTGAAAAAATAATCACAACTCTTGAATTCAAGAACAATCTTGGTCATATCAAAATAAAATTGTGTATAGTTAGGGGGCAGGGTATGGCAAATAGAAGACTCACAGTTTAGGTTTGTTCTGAATATAACCTTTGTGTTATCCTGGGTCATTTAATTGAGAATTCCATAAATTAAATCAATTCTACAAAGAGTGAATGTTAGAAATAACCAATTATAGGCAGCAGCCACAGGGAAATATAACATTCTAATCCCTAAAGCACTTCATTGAATAAACTTTTGAAAGGGATTATTTATTCATTTATCATATAGTTGCAATAGATGTAGTACAGTGCATTGGGCCAAAACAAAGGATTAGAAAGCAGGGTATCTTTGGTTCATGGTTTGCCTTCTCTAGTGTCTTGCTGTGTCACCTTAAGCAATCCACTTAATCTCTCTGCAACTCAGTTTTCTGTTCTATAATGTGGATATAAAGTTATCTTCTTTTAGCCACTGCCTACTGATTTCTGTTATGCTAAATATGATTATAAAGGCTTTGAAGTGAAGAGACTTTGAATTTCTGATTGTCAGGGTTACCTTCACCTTAGAAAAGCAGGCAAAGATTTTTCATTAAAAATTCAGAACTAAAATTTGTCACTGAATTTTCTTTCAAGCTGCATGCTTCCTATTGATCAACAAAGAAAAATCAAGAAAGAAAGAGGAAAAAAATCAAGGAGATTTGCATTGCCTTTGGGAGGCTAAAAGAGTGAAACTACTGGACTCTCACAGATTCTCAGAATTTGAGTTGGAAGGGTCATCAGTCTGATCTAAATATGAAAGAAATCCCCACAAAGTAAATTCCACTAGCATAACAGACAAATAATCATGTCATTTTTGCTAGAAGATCTGCAAAGAGGTCAAGTTTATATGAACAAAAGGTCATTTAAAAATTGTGATATACCATACCCTTCTTACAGTTGTTGGACTGGATGTTAAAAAGTCACATTCAAATTCTAAATCAGTTTCAATTCCATTTATGATTGGTTCCTACTGAACAGCACTAGCAAAATAAGAAATAATAAATTCCTAAAGATAGCCAGATTACCAGGTTTAAAATCATTCTTCCACTAAATTAACTCTGTAAGTAAAGAATAGACAACCACATATATTAACTACTTTTTATCATGGTCTAAAGAATGAAACTGGGGTACCTGCAAACATACACAGAAGAAATCCTTTGTGTGTTTACTGAAGTACTGTTGTAAAGAATGAAGTGTATATCATAAAGGCCTGGGAAATAACTGCAGCTGCTTGGCCAGAGTGATATGCAGTGATAACAAATGGGCATCCTTTATTGTTCAGATTTTTTTTTATTGTTGAGGAAATTGAGGCAGATTTTAAGCAGCAGTTCAGGATTTACACTTTTTTTGATGACTGCAAGCACAAAATCACTAATCAAAGGGCAGTCTTTATTGACCATTATGCAAAGTACCGTGTATCCCTCACTGGCCTTTTAAATTAAAATGTTGTATATCATAATCATATTTGCCAAAGATACAGATACACATACATGTGGGAAAGAAAGAGATTATAAAATCACAAAAATATTGAGTTACAAAAGTCTTCAAGAATATTTGATTTCAATTCAGTTGACTTCTCTTCAAACCTCAATTCTCTCACTCACTATTTATTTGATCAAGGGCAAATACCCTAACTCTTTTTCCTCTGTTGTAAAGTGGGTTTTAAGTTGGGTTGGACCTAGTTGTATGTAGGTGTCAGTTCTTTCTGGCTCCTTCACTGGCTCACACATTTTCAGTGTGAACATTTAAACCTTGAAAATTGGCACACTACAAACCAGGGCTTAATTTATTGTTTTGTTGAATGTCTAGACTTAGGAAAGCAGTGAAAACATATTGTGTAGATTCAGCTTAAAAGTGTGTTGTCTTTTTAGATGGCCAGTTGTTAAACATTTGTCAGCCTATTGGTGGTTAGATCTCTAAAATCTCTTCTAGTTCTTAATCTTAGACTAATCTCTTCATTTTTTAAATGAGGTAACTAAAGCTTAGAGACTTTAGAAAATCCATAAAGAAGCAGATATTTGGGAACAATACATTCGATAGTATATACATGGGTGAATAATATTTGTTTTGATATTCAGAAAAAGAACATTTCTATTACATTGTAGTTCTGAGGTAATGACAGTTCTTGTAATTACTGAATTGTAAAAGACAAAAGAGTATGTAACTAAGGAAAGAAAGTCACTCTTTTCTGGACTCTATTGGAAGGAAAAGTGATCAGGAAAGAGGTAAGCCATTAATTGTTTTGAAGAGTTACAAATTGGAGGACATGGTTACCATTATTTTCCAAAAGTCATAGACTTCTTAGAAGCCAGATTTGAAGATGGATAGCATTCAGAAATGAGGTCATACAAGTATGTGGTCCATTTACGGGGAAGCTCTCTGGAAACTTGCTTTACAGATTTAATGGAGAAGGATAAAAAGAAGTCTTTTTTTTTAAATTAATACTAAAGGCTTTTTTCTAAATTCTAACAACTTGGCTTAACTTCACATAGAAAACAAAGTGAATGAAGAATAGATATAGTTTACACCATAATAAACATCTGGCCAGGCAACACTTATGATAAAATTAGTGACAGTGGTAAATGGTAATTGATTTAAGAAACAGTTTTATATCCAGACCTAATCTATTTCTTAAATTATAGGGTATTTGCAATGGTCTTCTAAAAACCTCCAGTTGCATGCTCAATAGGCATCTTGCTTTGTATAAAATGCCAAATTTCCTATTTTTGTTGAAAAGTACCACTTTCCTGCTAATTCTCAATGTTCAAATCTTTGGAATTTTCCTTCCCCTTTCCCTCCACAGTCACACCTAATCAGATATCCCAGAGCTATTGATGTTTATTCCACATTATCTTTCATATCTATACCATTATCTCAAGAAGAAAACTGATGATGCCAAATAGAAAAAAATATATGGGGAGAAAGGAATGTAATGTTATTTAAAAGACTTATGTAGATGAATAAGGAATAGGTGAAAAAGTGTGGTTTCCAACATTTAAAGTGGTGCTTCCATTGTTGAGATTACTGGTTGCTCAAAGTATCTGAGCATTAGCTGAAAACTGTATGTGAAAATATGTATTAAGAAGCTTTCATGAGAATGATTCACAATAATATTAAAAATTAAAAATGTGTCTAAGGCCACTAGGTTAAATAAACTGAATATTTAAAATATTTTATTTTATGCATATGTTAAAGAAAATAATGTTCAGACTATAATTTGTTTTAAACTATCTCTGTATTTATTATATATATTTTATCTATCCCTATTGCCTTTAATTATATTTATTTTATTTAAAGATTATCAGAATTTTAATGATATGTTTGTTAATGTATTTTTCACAAGCATTATGCTGTTCAACATTAGTATGGTTCTGGTTCCATTTAAGTTAATTTGTAACAATAAGCAAATTGATAAATGACTATTTCTTTTTGGATGTGCTTAATTCCCTATTGATTTATATTACATATTAACTATATATTAATGTGTATAATAATTTAAAATTTTTAATGATTATTTAAAGCACAACTATTGCATTTGGGATTTTACATTGTAAATTATAAAAATTTCCCTTTTAAGTTTGTAAACATCCAAGTTGATCATCAATAGAACAAGTACAAGGTATTTAATGCACCAATTATTTCATAATTTTCATAAAAGAATATTCCCTATTACTTTTCTCAGTGACTATCTACAACTCCTTTTTGGAATACCTTTCTTCATTGAATTTTATGCAGTGACTAAGGACATTTTAACCTGGCAATAAAATGACAGCAAAAACAGATGTGTGGCTTTATCACTGGAGAACTTAACAACATGAACTTTCAAAACTTCCTTTCCATTACAATCTCTGTAAAATAAGAATCTAATATGTATGCTGTTGTATTCGTTATCAATACTCTAGGTTAGAGTAATATCACAGTTATGTGATGTCCTCTGCTGACACACTCTTTTCACCTTGTTTGCAGTTTGATCGGTAACCTAGGGGTATAGGAGAAGCATACATAATTTTCAAAACTTATGCCACCTTGATAGAAAGGGCAATAATTTCAACTCAATTCTATTCCAGAGTACACAAGAAGAAGAGAAGAATTGTGTTACTCAGCAAGTTTTGATTTCATGAAAAGGCTTATTGAACAGCTAGTGAGGTAAAGCCTAGGTTAAATCATTCACTGTCAGGTACCAGATGTCATAAAAGATTAGGCACAGTAGTTGAACACGAAAAACTGCTAATTTGATTTAGCATTTGTATTCCTTTTTGGTTTAAGATTCAAATGTTTCCAACCCAGCTGCTATTGTACAGACAGATTCTCTATTATGAAGCTCTCTATAATTGTTAGAATGAACAGGGTAATAATATAGAACAGTTCTGTGTACTATAGAAAAGATAGGGCCTGTGAGATGCTTCTTACTGATTGAAGTTTTCTTTTCATTTGCTCTTATGATATTTACTTTTATCTTTCTACAGAAAGACAAGTTTTTGCACCAAAGAAAAGCTATGAATTACAAGCTGTGTGCCCTCATGAAACATCCAGATTATATAACTTGTAAAGCCTACATGGATTTACAATTTTGTTCTATGGTCTAATGGATCCTAACTTTGAATGAGTTCAAGAAGACATAAGACATGTTTATTTTCTTAGATAAGGTCAAACTAAATTCATCTTTTATAGAAAAAGTTAGACATCTCATAAGGATTCATTTCTTTAGGTTGTTTTGTGCTTTGTTTAAATATCCCTACTTGTAGGTTAGAGAATGTTTGGCCTAAGCCTCCAAAGGGACATGTTCTTTGCATGGGACTGATTCAGCACTGTGTTAAGTGGATAAAGATAAATCAGGTACAAAGAGGGAACACATCCATTAAACTGGATCCTGCTTTATTTTTTAACTTACATGATAGATATTAAGGAAAAAGGAAAGAAAAGGAAACAAAATAAGGGAGGGAGGAAGGGCAGTAGGGAGAGAAGAAGAAAGAAAGAAAAGAAAGAGCACAAAAGAGTCACATAGTTGAAGACCTCTTGTATCAGGGTTGTCACTGTCTCTAAAGTCAGTCTATTCTTTTTTGGGGGGAAATTTTTATGGTGGTTATTTGAAAGTCATGTTGTGTATGTGTGTGGTTCCATGGTTTTCCAAAGTGTTTCCCCATAACTTTTAACCAGTGGTCATTTCTGTTCTTTCTTGAATATTAAATGTACTCATTCCCCCACATAAAAACCCTTCAATGTTTACAGACAACGCTCTGGAAGCAGCAGAGCCAAGATGGACGCTGGAAAGCAGGGACATGCTTAAGCTTTCCCTCAAATCCCTCCAAACACATGGGAAAATGGCTCTGAACAAATTCTAGAGATGTGGAACCCATGAAATAGCATCGGGAAGCAGGTCTCCAGCCCAGGAGAGCCTGGATGGTCACTGGGAAGGGTCTATCACACTGTGCTGGGAGCAGAGCACAGCCCATCATGGGCCATGCCAGGACAGACCAGACCAGGAATCAGCCAGCTGGAACTGGCCTTAGGGCCATGAATCATTGAGCTGTGACAGTTACCAGACTCCTCAACCCACAAATGCCAAAAAGCAGGTTAGTGGGAAACTGCGAGATCGCATTCAGAGCAGTCTGGCCACCAGCCCTGGGTGTGGTGGACGTGGTGCAGTGTTGGCAATGGCAGTAACAGGAAACTCCTGAGGCTGCTTCCTGAGCTACAGCATCAGCTGCTTCACGAGTCCCTAGCTCACACAGTAGGAGGAATCTAGCAGTGGATCATAGCAGGAGTGCAAGGAGCGCTTTGTGGGCACAAAGGGAAGTTCTCTTTCTGTACCCTGCTTGGATCTGGATTGTGGTTCTGGTTGGCAGTTCTTGGGGGAGGAGGAGAACTGCTATGACAGAGACTGGGGTAATGGTGCAGTAGAAGTAGCTCTAAAAGCAGCAGTGTTTGGACCCTAAAGATTGGGACAAAGTACTCTCTACTCCACAAGCAGTCATACCCTGACAAAAAACTCAAGGGTCAAGTAGTTGGCTGGGAACATGAACAGGCAGCAAAAATGGTCTCAGACCCAGACTCAGACTTTAGAATCTTTTTTGGTGACAAAGATGACCAAAACATACAGGCAGAAGAAGGCAACAAAGTCAAAGAGCCTATATCAAAAAGACTCCAAGAAAAATATTAATTAGTCTCAGGCCATGGAAGAGCTCAAAAAGGATTTGGAAAAGCAAATAAAAGAAGTAGAGGAAAAATTTGGGATGAGAAATGAGAGTGATGCGAGAAAACCATGAAAAACAAGTCAGTGACTTGCTAAAGGAGACCCCAAACAATACGGAAGAAAATAACACCTTAAAGAATAGACTAAACCAAATGTCAAAAGAGCTCCAAAAAGCTGACAAGGAGAAGAATGCCTTCAAAGACAGAATTAACCAAATGGAAAAGGAGGTCCAAAAGACCACTGAAGAAAATACA
This sequence comes from Trichosurus vulpecula, assembly GCF_011100635.1. Taxonomy (NCBI): domain Eukaryota; kingdom Metazoa; phylum Chordata; class Mammalia; order Diprotodontia; family Phalangeridae; genus Trichosurus; species Trichosurus vulpecula. The sequence continues at coordinate 320,789,292 of NC_050576.1, read as the reverse complement.
ACCTTAAAAACTAGATTGGAGCAAGTGGAAACTAGTGACTTTATGAGAAATCAAGATATTATAAAACAGAACCAAAGGAATGAAAAAATGGCAAACAATGTGAAATATCTCATTGGAAAAACCATGGACCTGGAAAATAGATTCAGGAGAGATCATTTAAAAATTATTGGACTACCTGAAAGTCATGATCAAAAAAAGAGCCTAGATATCATCTTTCAACAAATTATCAAGGAGAACTGCCCTGATATTCTAGAGTCAGATGATAAAATAGAAATTGAAAGAATCCACTGATCACCTCCTGAACAAGATCCCAAAAAGAAAACTCCTAGGAATATTGTCGCCAAATTCCAGAGTTTTCAGGTCAAGGAGAAAATACTGCAAGCAGCCAGAAAGAAACAATTTGAATACTGTGGAAACCCAATCAGGATAACATAAGATCTAGCAGCTTCTACATTAAGGGATGGAAGGGCTTGGAATATGATATTCCAGAGGTGAATGGAGCTAGGATTAAAACCAAGAATCACCTACCCAGCAAAACTGAGTATCATGCTCCAAGGCAAAATATGGATTTTCAATAAAATAGAGGACTTTCAAGCTTTCTTGGTGAAAAGATCAGAGGTGAATAGAAAATTTGACTTTCAAATACAAGAATAGCATGAAAAGGTAAACAAGAAAAAGAATTCATAAGGGACTTACTAATGTAGAACTGTTTTGTTTACATTTCTACATGGGAAGATGATGTGTGCAATTCATGAGACCTTTCTCAGTATTAGGGTAGTTGAAGGGAATATACAAATATATACACAGAGAGCACAGGGTGAGTTGAATATGAAGGGATGATATATAAAAAAAAATGAAATAAATATAAGGGGTGAAAGAGGAATATATTGAGAGAGGGAGAAAGGGAGAGATAGAATGGGGTAAATCATCTCACATAAAAGTGGCAAGAAAATGCAGTTTTGTTGGAAGGGAAGGGGGGCAGGTGAGGGAGAATGAGTGAATCTTACTCTCATTGGATTCAACTTGAGGAGGGAATAACATACAGACTCAACTGGGTATCTTAGTCCACAGGAAAGTAAGGAGAAGGGCTTAAAAGGAGGGATGATAGAAGGGAGGGCAGATAGGCGGAGGAGGTAATCAAAATCAAACACTTTTGAAAAGGGACAGGGTCAAGGGAGAAAATTGAATAAAGGGGGACATGATAGGATGGAAGGAAACATAGTTAGCCTTTCACAACATGAGCATTGTGGAAGTGCTTTACGTAGTGATACATGTGTGATCTATGTTGAGTGGCTTGCCTTCCTAGGGAGGGTGGGTGGGAAGGGAAGAGGGGAGTGAATTTGGAACTCAAAATTATAAAAGCAGATGCTCAAAAAAGTTGTTTTTTCATGCACCTGGGAAGCAAGATATATAGAGAATGGGGCATAGAAATCTATCCTGAGCTACAAGAAAGTAAGGGAAAAGGGGTTGGGGGTGGAGTGGGGTGACAGAAGGGAGGACTGACTGGGGAACGAGACAATCAGAATATATACCATCTTGGAGTGGGGGGGAGGGTAGAAATGGGAAGAAAATTTGTATCTCAAAATCTTGTGGAAATCCATGTTGAAAACTAAAATAATAAATAAAAATGATAAAAGTAAAAAAAAAATAAAGACAATGCTCTGATAGGTAATCAGACAAAAAACCCACCTCAGTTCTTTCACCTAATTATAACATGGTATATTATTGAGTCTCCCCTCATTCTTTTTCATCCCCCTCTTGATTTATTCTACTTGTGAATAACCTTTCTATAAATTTCTATTCTATCTTTTATTCATTTTGTTTCTTTTCATACTTAAATATTAGATTTTCCTTTTACTCTTATATTTCATATGGTTATCTCAGCTCACTATAATAGCCTGATGAGAATTCTTGCTTCTGTCTTTCAGTATATTTGCTTTCTCTCAGCTGTGTTTAATCAAAACACACACACACACACACACACACACACACACACACCCCTAGACACACACACATACACACACACCTAACCCTGCATCCAAGTCACTGGCTTCTTTTTCTCCTGTACTGTGATCAAGGACAAGGTCCTTTGCCACTCTGATAAAGACCTATCTGGGTTGTTATACTTCCATTAATTATTGTTCATTTTATCCTTTCAGTTAACCAATCCAAAAATGTACTTGACTGTGTTATTATTGATTCAACATTTCTTCATATTCTACATAAAGTTAGGAGAGACTAAAACAGTTTCCTGAAATCTTGAAATACTACATCTATGATATTCCATTTAGCATCTGTCTTAGTAATCCTGTCAAAAGGATTTTTGGCTAAAATAAAGGTCATCAAGTACATGATTGTATCAATAGTCTTTGTGGTAATTGAAGCCAAAAGATAAGTATCATTTATGTAATGTATTTCTTTTAAATCATATATTTTAATTAATGAACATTTATTTTGTCTTTCATTTTTCCCCATTGGAGGGGTAAGTGGCAGAAGAGAAGAAAAACACCCCTGCATTGGCCATGTCCAAAAATGTTCTATATGCAATATAAATTAGCATATATAAATAAGTGTGTATATATATATATATAACGTATAACATAATAAGCATATATGTGTATGTATATTATATGGATGAACTACTTCTGTTTAAGAATGTAATGTAGTTCTTATCTATAGATTTATGGGATAGATATACCATAATTCTCCTCATCCAGAAAATAAGAATATATGGGGATGTAGCTCCTATAGAATGAAATTGAATTCAGACAAATAAATGTTTATTAAGAATTTATTATGTACAAGGTACACTACTATAGAACATGGGTTCTTAAACTATTTTGTGAAGCTAAATACTATTGTTCTTTGTTGCCTACATTCATAACTGCAAAATTTCGGTTAGAGAGATTAGGGGAAATAAAGATACATTCTTTTTCCTACACAGATTCATAGACCTTCCTTGAAATCTATCTGTAAACACACTTGGTTAAGCATCTCTGGCACAGAAAATAGACTAGTTGTGAACACTTGAGATTGAATATTTCTCTATCACTGCATAGTTATTTGGCCAGGGAATATACTCAGTGCCTTAAGATTCATCTACTAAGTCATAGAAACTGTTCTGGATTCCCAATATGTGCTAAACATTTGACTAGCTTATTAGGTCATATTTTTTTTAATTCTCCAAAATATATGTCATCAATATTTGTACCAGTTTTCTTGTCCTGCAAGAGACAAAAGCTAGTTTCTGTTAACTCAATCTCTGAGGAAAGCAAAGTTTGATTTTATTTTTTAGGCCATTAAATCTATTCTGAATTTCATCCTTTGGAATACTAACATCAAGGAGTTTGGGTCAAGATGGTTAATGTATATTATTTACATACATAGAACCCAAGATAGCTCAGGCATTTTATTGTCCTGACTTATACAATAATCTACCTTCTAAAGATGAGAAGCACTTCCCTTACTACATCAGTCAATATCAAAAAATTTCACATAGTCCTATCCGTTCTTATTCCACATGAAGGTATATATCATGCCAACCTCTGACCTTGAGTTAGAAAATGGCATTTAGAGAAGACTAGGAAATCTTTTTGGTGATAAACATGTATGGATAGCACTACTTTGTGCTATAATAGGTATTTGCTTTTTTATTTTTTAAATTTATTTTTAGTTTTCAATATTCATTTCCACAAGATTTGGGTTACAAATTTTCTGCCCATCTCTACCCTCCCCCCACCCCAAGATGGCATAAGGATTGCCCCTTTCCCCAATCTGCCCTCCCTTCTATTACCCCACTCCCCCTCTCCCCTTTCCCCTTACTTTCTTGTAGGACAAGATAGATTTCTTTACCCCATTGCCTGTGTATTTTATTTCCCAGTTGCATGTAAAAAAAACAATTATTTAACATTTGTTTTTAGAACTTTGAGTCCTAATTCTCTCCCTTCTTCCCTCCCCACCCATCCTCCTTGAGAAGGCAAGCAATTCAATACAGGTTATACAAGTATCATTATGCAAAACACTTCCATAATAGTCATATTGTGAAATACTAACTATATTTCCCTCCATCCTATCCTGTCCCCCTTTATTCAGTTTTCTCTTGTCCCTTTTCAAAAGTGTTTGCTTTTGACTACCTTCTCCCCCAATCTGCCCCTCCTTCTATCATTCTCCTGTCTTATCTCCTTCCCCACTACTTATCTGTGGGGTAAGATACCCACTTGCATGTGCATGTTATTCCCTCCTTAAGCCACATCTGGTGAGAGCAAGGTTCACTCATTCCTTTTCACCTACCCCCTCTTCCCTTCCATTATAACAGCTTTTTCTTACCACTTTTATGTGAGATAATTTACCTCATTCTATCTCTCCCTTTCTCCTCCCCATATATTCCTCTCTCACCCTTAATTTTAATTTTTCAGATATCATCTTTCATGTTCAACTCACCCTGGGCCCTCTGTATATTCCATTCAACTACCCTAATACTGAGAAAGGTCTCATCTTTCCATGTAGGCATGAAAAGAGTTCAACTTTAGTAAGTCCCTTATGGTTTCTCTTTCCTGTTTACCTTTACATGCTTCTCTTAATTCTTGTATTTAAAAGTCAAATTTTCTATTCAGCTCTGGTTTTTTCATCAAGAATGCTTGAAAGTCCTCTATTTCACTGAAAATCCATATTTTGCTCTGAAGTATTATACTCAGTTTTGCTGGGTAGATGATTCTTGGATTTAATCCTAGCTCCTTTGACCTCTGGAATATCATATTCCAAGTCTTTTGATCCCTTAATGTAGAAGCTGCTAGATCCGTTATTCTGATTGTGTTTCCACAGTACTTGAGTTGTTTATTTCTGGCATCTAGCAATATTTTCTCTTTGATCTGGGAACTCTGGAATTTGCCTACAATATTCCTAGGAGTTTCCTTTTTGGAATCTTTCAGGAAGCGATTTGAGGATTCTTTCAATTTCTATTTTCTCCTCTGGTTCTAGAATATCAGGGCATTCTTCTCATCATTGCCTTTTTAGATCTCTTTTGCTACATGGGTTAGTCTATTTCTTAAGGTGTTATTTTCTTCAGTATTTTTTGTGTCTCCTTTAGCAAGCTGTTGACTCATTTTTCATGATTTTTTTGCATCACTCTCATTCCTCTTAAGAATTTTTCCTCTACTTCTCTTACTTGCTTTTCCAAATCTGTTTTGAGCTCTTCCATGGCCTGAGACCAATTCATATTTTTCTTGGAGGGTTTTCATGTAGAATCTTAGACTTTGTTGGCTTCTTCTGGCTATACATTTTGATCTTCTTTATCACCAAAGTATGATTCTATAGTCTGAGTACTTTTATGCTGTCTGCTCATTTCCCCGGCCAATTACTTGAGTTTTGAGCTCGTTGTCAGGGTATGACTGCTTCCAGAGTGCAGAGTGCTCTGTCCCAATCTTCAGGGGTTTTGAACTACTTTTGTCAGAGCTTTTTCTATTCTGAGGTGGTATGATACTCCTCTCCTGGCCTATGCTCTGGTCTGTGAGTGATTTCAAGCACTCCTTTCTGCTGTGTAACTACCAGAAGGACTTTCTCTCCACAGCCACCACAAGCTCTGCCACACCAATGCTCCTTCTCATCCAAGGACCACCAACCAGGATTGTGACCCAGATCCAAGCAGGGCAAAGCAAGAGAACCCTCCCTCAGTGCCAGCAAGAGATCCCTGCACTCCTGTTCTGATCACTCACTTGATTACCCCCACTGTCTGGGAGCCTGGAGTTCCAGAAGCAGCCACCACCACTGCTGCTGCTCCAGCCACCCCTGCTACCCTGGGGCTTGGTCCTGACCTCGTCTTTCTCTCATCCAGGTCCAACAGTTTTCCCACTGACCTGCTACATTGTCTTTGGCATTTGTGGATTGAGAAGTCTGGAAATAACCACAACTGTCAGTGATTCTGTGCCCTTAGGCCTGCTCCACCCAGTCTTCTTTGGCATGCACACTCTAGGCTATGCCCTGCTCCCAGCAAGGTGCAATAGTCCCTTCCCAGGGACCATCCATGCCATCTTGGGCTGGACACTTGTTTCATTCTGTCATTTCATGGGTTCTGTAGCTGTATAATTTGTTTAGAGTCATTTTTTACAGGTGTTTGGAGGGATTTGGGAGAGAGCTCATGCAGGTCCCTGTTTTCATGACACCATCTTGGCTCTGCCCCATAGCTATTTCTTTAGTAATGAAAATTGCCAGTTTTAGTTTTGGGGTGCTGAGTCTGTCTTTGTCACATTAATATTATCCTTTATTCAAATATGTATCTGATCATGAATATGTGGCTTTACTCTTTATTAAATATAATATAATTTGTGTGATAGATGAAATCAGAATAATGATCTTTGAGGCCACAAATATTTCATATTTATTACATTTGTTCATTATTAAGCAGTATTTTATCTTAAGACTGTGTTCTTCTGTTCTCAAAAATGTGGAAAATAAATTGCTATTTAATTCTTTTCCTCTTCCTTTCTAACTCTGAAGCACCCCTGCTGAACCATGTAGTTCCTTTTATTTTTATAAAGAGAATAATGAGCCCTGTTCTCTGATTGTGGCTCCACAGGACATTATGATATGTCCACTAAAGAAGTGGAGTGAGCAGGGAATGTCCACTGTCTACTCCTGATTGAGGGAGCACATAGAAAGATAAAAAGTTAAATTTTTTAAGGATATAAATTCATGTTGTTAAAAATAAATAGCTCTCCTTACCCACAAACAGATTTTACTCAGCAAGATATCCTTAAAGCAAGAGTATTCTAATCAAATTGAGAGATCTCTAATTGAAATAACATAAAATGTACTTATATTTATGTAGCACCTTTGTTAGAAGCTCTGTGAATTCTGGAAATATTTTTTTTAATTTCACTTTGTAGTACCTCTGAGGAATAGGAGTGGTTATTTTTCATTATAATCATTTTACAGATGAGTAAGTCCAGTCACATAAAGAAAAGGCCAATCACTTGTCAGAGGTCAGAGACATAGTAGCAGAGTTTGTGAGAAGTAAAATCAACTTCATTCAAGGACTTTTCTAACAGATTATACCTCTATAAAATGGGAAAAGATTATTGTTATTCTAAGCTTATTTTTAAATAAAGGCAAAGATAGCTGACCCCTTTTCCTTAGGTAATGATTTTCACAAAAACACCCAGATCAATAAAGATCTATAGCCAAATAAGATGAAAAAAATGTTGTCATTAAGAGTCAGGATTCTTCAGTCATTCCAGTTACAAGATGAACATTTTTATGTGAGACTGTGTAGCACATAGCTAATCATAAAGCAGGATGGGAATGTATGATGCACAGACTGCATAGTAAGGCTCAGAATATAACCTAGCCTTTTTCTTCCTGCCTTACATTTGGCTTTTTTTAGTGCTCCCAGAACATCTCCAACTACCCTGACTACTGGGCAAAGAATGTTTGGAATCAAGGAGAATTAGCAAGGGTAGGGAACCTGTAGCCTCAAGGACACATGTGGCATGTGGCTCTCTAGGTCTTCAAGCATAGCCCTTTGAATGAATCCAAACTTCACAGAACAAATCGCCTTAATAAAAGGATTCATTCTATAAAACTTGCACTCATTCAAAAGGCCGAGGACCTAATAGGCCACATGTGTCCTTGAGGCTGCATGTTCCCCACCCCTCTCTTAGACTGTATGGTTTGTACAAATAAATAGAGTGCTATATGATATCATTCCTAAGATGTTTCTTTAAACACAATTAAAGGAAATTGAGGTTCCTGAAGACAAGGGAACAAAAGGAAGGAGGACCATTAGCTCTGAGATTATGGCCTCAAAAAATGTTAGGGAATCATAAAATTTTATCATGAGAATGGGTGGCAGATTCTATTCTAAATCTTTATATTGCATATGAGGGAAAAGAGGTTCAAAGAAACATGTTTATGTGTGACAACACATGTACCCAAGCATATAAACATACACATGAAAGGCAATGTGGATTAGTGGATAGAAATTGGACCCATTCATCATCATCAAGAAAACTTGGGTACCAACCTAGACTGCGACTCAGATCTTAAGTAGGCTCTGCACTCCTGCTCTGATCTGCCACTTTATTCCTCCCACCAGGTGGGCCTGGGGCCAGAAGCAACTCCAACTGTAGTTCTGTCTTCAGAGCTGCACCACCTCTGCCGCCCCCGGGGCGGGTGGCCAAACTGCGACCTCGTTTCACTCCCTACAGCTTTTCCCACTAACCTTCTCTATTGTCTTTGGTGTTTGTGGGTTGAGAAGTCTGGTAACTATCACAGCTCACTGATTTGGGGCGCTAAGCCTGTTCATCCTGGCTCCCGGTCTGGTTGGTCTGCATGCAGCCCATATTGGGCTCTGCTCCCCTCCACTCCCAGCTCCATGGGATAGACCCTACCCAGCTACCATCCAGGCTGTCCTGGGCTGCTTCCCTCTGCTATTCCGTGGGTTCTGCAGCTCTAGTATTTGTTCAGAGCCATTTTTATAGGTTTTTGGAGGTTCCTGGTGGGGGGAGCTCATGCAATCCCTGTTTTCCAGCCACCATCTTGCCTCCAATCTCTAGGAATATTGAAGAAGCATAGAGCATTAGTAGAGTAGCTATGGAGCAGGGAAGGATTCAGAGAAGCAATACCAAAACTGAGATATGAAAAAAAGATACAGAAAACTCAAGAAAAGGAGGAAGTAAATTTTTCTTTACGCAGAAAACAGAATCTTATGTTCAACAAAGATGAAGTAGCCCAGTTTGGCTAGAATTCAGAGAATATGAGGAAGCAATAATGGGAAATAAAACTAATTCATAGCTGATTCCAGTCAATAATATTGAGAGGTATTTTGGAAACAGACTATTGAAGGCCTTAAGTATTAGGTTAAAATGTTTATATTTTATCCTGGAATAACAGAGTGTCACAGAAATAATTTCTTCATGTGAGTTATGTAGTTAAGTATTTTCTTTCAGGAAGGATATGTTAGCAGCTTTAAGACTTTGGAGAGTCCCTTGGGCAGCAAGAAGGTAAAATCAGTCAATACTCAAAGAAATTAATTCAGGTTATTCACTGGAAGGTCAAATACTGAAGCTTAAGTATTTTCGGCCACATAATAAGAAGACAGGACTCGTTGGAAAAGACTCTGATGTTGGAAAGATTGAAGGCAAAAGGAAAAGGGGATGGCAGAGGTTGACATGGAGATATAGTACCATGGAAACAAGTGGAGTATAGTAGGGCCCGGTGTGCTGTAGTCCATGGAGAGTTGAATGCAACTGAACAATTGAATAACAAGCACAACATTTTAGTAGCTGAATGGAGGTGGGATCTTGGAGAGATGATAATGGAGATACAGAGGCTAGGTAGAAGAAGGTTATTAAAATTACACAGGAGAGACATAACAAGGATATAAAGCAGGGTTTTGACCATATGAGAAGAGAAAATGAAAAACATTTTTGGGCTAAATAAATGATCTTATGATCCCATGAAATAAAATTAGCTGGACTTGGCAACTGATTAGATATAGAAAGTGGCAGAATAAAAATACAAAAATGAGTCTAGGAATGGATGTTTTTCCTTTTCTCCTTTTAATATCAATTTTTACTTCAAATAATGGCCTTTCTGACAACAGTGTGTGATGTTTAAATGATACATATTCCCTATGATTATTTCTACCAGTATTAATAATGGCAGTGATAGAGGTATTGATTTAAAGGACTGCTAATTGAGCAGCTATTATCACATGAAAACTTGTTATTTTTGTGCTGTCCCACATAGCCTCAAAAGCTTGATTGTGGGTATTTGCTAATCTTTATTGTATCACTAAATTCCTAAAATGTTTGTAATGCTTATATTTTCCTTTCATGACCTGAAAAAGCCTGACTTCAATTTTTTAGGAAAGGAGAATTGGACTTAATAAACTAATAATCTTTTGAATAAATGGGTCTCTATGCCAGGAAGTTTTTGCTCAGATCTAAAACAATCCACCCTTGAAACAGACATATAATTAAGCAATTTCTCACTTGAGGAAAATTTTTAAAATGAACTTAACAGCCCCATTATGGTAATCTTCCATGCATTATACATTTACAACAGTTTGCCCTTCCAGCTCTTCCTATCCTATACTCTAAACCATCCAAGGAGAGAAGAATAACACCATAGGACTAGAAGCAAAGCCTATTTTAGACAGAGCAGCAACAGATCTATCATATTGGCATACTTTCCCTTTATCCTAGCACAGCAGAATCTAAATGTTCTGAATGAATGTGATGCCAAGGGTATTATACACTCTACAGATGATTCAATTTTTATTTACACACCCAGACAGGGTAAAATTTACAATGGCCTTTTTTTTGAGAAGCAAAACTTTTTGTTGCTTTAATCAAAAACTTACACAGCTAAGTTTGTACACAGGGCCCAAGTACAAGATCCTGAGGCATCTGGCTTAACTTTAAGAGATCCAAAAAAAGTTTACAGCTAGAAGGGGCACATCATATCACCTCCTTTAAACCTCTCATTTTATAGAGCTGTGCCTAGCTATGTCTCCTCCCCATCCAATGTTTCTTAAAGATAAGAAAAATGACATTAGCAAAAGTTAACAATCCTACTAAACATCGATGTGCAAATTGCTCTTTCAGCTGTCACCTACTTTCTTCTTAACCATAAAGCACTCACTTAAAGCCAAATCCTTGGAAACATTAGGTAAAATACAAATTCAGAGATATCTATTTTTAATTGTGCAAAAGATTTTTAAAAATTTTAACTGTTATTTGTTTTTCTTTCTTCAGAGTTAATACATTTATGTATAATATAAATATTATATATATAAATATAATGATATAGAATATAATAAAAATACAAATGTTTCCATAGGATTTAGCACTGGAGAAGACCTCAGAAATAATTGAATACAACCATTAATTTTACAGCAGATAATACTTATACCCAGAGAGGAAAAGGACTTGCCAAAACTTAAACATGTATCAAGAGAAAAGAAATGTTAACCTAGGTCTTCTGAAATCAAATCCAGTGCTTCTTCCATACTACTTCACTGCCTCATCAATAAAAATTATTTTAAAATACCACTTGAAAAATTTACATTTTATAATTGCTTGCATAGCATCCTAGCAGAGTTACTCAATTTATCTCATTTTTAAATTCTGTGAAGCCTCAATAAATTTAAGATACCCAAATTTTAATTTTGTAATTTATATTTTAAAAATAATTTAAATAGCACTTACTAGATGTTGGAAATCTGCTTTGTAACTAATAGAACATATGTATTTACATATGCAGACTTTTTGAAGTTTTTGGATGACTTCTGCTTTTATTCCATAATCATTTCTTAATATATCACTAATTGTTTATTGTAACATTGTCATCATTGGTATCCCCAATTACTGTCATCATTGTTTAAGAGTATATGTAGTGGAAGTGCTCAAAACAACTCTGAAGTAGATGTTATTGTCTCCAATTTATGAATGATGAAATGAGACTCGGAGGAGAACATCAGTGACTCACCTAGAGTTATACAGTTTAAAAAGTCTCTCAGTTGGGCTTTGAATCCCTGCCCTAATAAATTCCAGTGTAGCATTTTACCTGCTATTCCATGAACAGTGAAGTAGAGCCAACTGATAGAGAGACTGAGTCTGACAGCTTATGCTGTAATCAAAAGCCATCATTCTCCCATGTTCTCTAATGTGGAACTTGTATTTTACCACATATTCCCTGACACTGTGATTGGTCATAAGCCAGAATCTGTTTTTCTCTGCCACATAGTGTTCTTTACATGATTGTAAAAAAGTGTTTTTCCCCATTGGTTCTTCTTAGTTTCTACCATATCAGTTCACAAAGGTCTTCCCACATTTTCTTTCCAAATTCCCCATTTCAGTGGCTCTTAGTGTTCAATAAAATTATTTTAAAAATTTTTATTGATGTGTTTCATTTTTATATTACTGACATTTACAGATAACTCCAACTTTGTGAAATGTCTTATGATGAAGTAAACAAGTTAAGTAAATCTAACAACACAATGGCATTGTATCAAGTGCATGTAAACTTCCATATTTGTAGCAATTCCTGCTCTCTATTATTTAAAAAAGTTTATAGAAATATCTGTTGTTTTCCACCTACCTCCATGCCATGAAAATAAAGGAAAACAAATTTGTGGTACAAATATGCATGGCTAAGCAATAGCATTCTAAACTTCAGTTTATTTAAGAATTGTGGGAGATGGAATTAAGGTGTCAGAGTAAAGGCAGGAATTTGCCTGATCCTCCCCCAAACCCCTCCAAATACCTTTAAAAATGACTCCAAACAAATTCTAGAGCAGCACAATACACAAAAATATAGAGGGAAACAAATTTCCAGGCAAAAAACAACTTGGAAGGTTTCAGGAGAGATCTCTTGCACCTGGGTGAGAGTGGAATGCATCTTGGTGAAGGCCATGCCAGCCCAATCACAGACACAACAAACCAGGAGCAAGCCTTGGGAGTAACTAAATCAGCAGTGGCAGTGGCAGCAGCTGCTTCCAGAGCTCTCAGTCTACAGATTGTAACAGGGTCAAACAGCTGATCAAAAGGAGATTACAGGGGTCTTTTTGCTAGTACTGAGACAGGACTCTGTTACTTTTCCAATACTCAGATCCACGTCATAGTCCTGGGTGGCAGTCCCAGGGCAAGGAAGAGCATTAGCACAGCAGTACTTGTGGCCACAATGGAGCAGGGGCCCTCGTCACAGTTCTAAAGCAGAAAATAGTGTTTGTGGTCATTCAGAGACCAGAGCATAGACCAAGAGAGTAGTAAACACCTCTCCTTAAATCATACCAGATTGAAAGAACTGAAAACTTACAGGTTCCTAAAAGTATCTCTGCAAACAGCTGCACACAACTCCTGAAGCTTGGGACAGTAGACCTTCCACCAGAGAAGTAGAGGACTACTTTAGCAAAGAGGTAAAAGTCAACTAAAAGGCTGGGAAAAGGAGCAAACAAAGGGAAAAAAAAAACTCTGACTATAGGAAGTTACTATGTTGACAAGGAATATCAAAACACACAATCGAAAGAAGACAACAAAGTCAAAACTCCTACATCCAAAGCCACTAAGAAAAATGCGAGTTGGTCTCAGGATATGGAAGAGCTCAAAACATAAACAGATTTTAAAAATCAAGTAAGAAAAGTAGGGGAAAAATTTAAAAGAGAAATATGAGTGATGCAATGCAAGAAAATTATGAAAAATCAGTAAACACCTTGGTAAAGGACACACACACACACACACACACACACACACACACACACACAATATACTGAAGAAAATAGCACCTTAAAAAAAGACTAGGTCAAATGGTAAAAGAAATCCAAAAAGCCAATAAAGAGAAAAACATCTTAAATACCATAATTGGCCAAATGGAAAAGGAGGTCCAGATGCTCACTGAAGAAAATAATTCCTTAAAAACTTGAATGGAGCAAATGGAAGCTAGTGACTTTATGAAAATAAAGAAACAATAATAATAATAAAATAAAAGAATGAAAAATAAAAGACTGTTCATTGGAAAAACAACTGACCTGGAAAATAGATGCAGAAAAGATGATTTAAAAGTTATGGGATTACCTGAAAACCATGATAAAAAGACAAAAGGCTGAAATTCATCTTTCAAGAAATTTTCAAGGAAAACTGTCTTGATCTTCTAGAATGACAGGATAAAATGGAAATTGAAAGAATCCACCCATCACTTCCTTAAAGAGATGCTAAAATGAAAACTTCCAGGAATATTATAGCCAAATTCCAGAGTTCCCAGTTCAAGAAGAAAATATTTCAAGCAGTCAGAAAGTAACAATTCTAGTATCATGGAACCATAGTCAGGGTAACACTAGATTTATCAACTTCTACATTAAAGGATCTGAGGACTTGGAACATGATATTCCAGAGGGCAAAGTAACTATGGTTAGAACCAAGAATCATCTACCCAGCAAAACTGTGTATAATCCTTTGGGGGAAAAATAACATTCAATGAGATAGAGGACTTTCAAGCATTATTCATGAAAAGACAGGAGCTGAATAAAAAATTGACTTTTAAATACAAGACTCAAGGGGAGCCTAAAAAGGTAAACAGGAAAAATAAATCATAAGGAACTCAATAATTTTAAAATGTTTACATTCCTAAATGACACGATGATATTTGTAACTCATGAGAATTTTCTCATTAATAGGATAGTTAGAAGGAGTATATATGGACAGAGCAAACAAGTGTGAGTTGAATATGAAGGGATGATATCTTAAAAAAAATATTGGGTGAGAGAGGAATGCACTGGGAGAAAGGGAAAGGGTGAGGTAGAATGGAGTAAACTATCTAACCTAAAAGAGGCAAGAAAAAGCTTTTACAGTGGAGGGGAACAAGGGTTACTGAGAGGGAGTGAGTAAACCTTTCTCTCATCAGAAGGAATAATATATACCCTCAATTGGGTACAGAAATATTTTTTACCCTACCAGAAAGTAGGAGGGGAAGGGAATAAGAGAATAGATAGCTGAATCACAACACTTTTGAGGAAGGAGAGGATGAAAGGAGAGAGAGAAGAGAATAAGATGGAGGGAAATATGGTTAGTAATAGTAACTGTGAAAAAATATTGAAACAAGTTTCTCTGATAAACGTCTCATTTCTGAAACATATAGAGAACTGAGTCAAATTTGTAAAAGAATAAGAGCCATTCCCTAATTGATAAATGATCAAAAGATATGATCAGTTTCCAGATGAAGCAGTAATCAAACCTATCTGTAGACGTATAAAATATTCTAATTCACTATTGATTAGAGAAATATAAATTAAAACAATTCTGAGGTACTACTTATTAGATTGGCTTATAGGACTGAAAACATAAATGACAAATGTTGGATGTGATGTGGGAAAAATGAGACATTAATGCCCTATTGGTGGAGTTGTTGACTGATGAAATATTCTGTAAAGCAATTTGGAACTGTTCAAAAAGATCTATAAAACCAGCATACCATTTGACCTGGGAATACCACTAATTTGTATGTATCCCAAAAGAGGCAAAAAACCCAGAAGGACCTACATGTACAAAAATATTTATAGCAGATCTTTTCTTGAGGCAAATGATTGGAAGTTGAGGTCATGCCCATCAATTTGGGAATGGCTGAACAAGTTGTGGTATATAAGTGTGATGGAATACTATTGTACTATAAGAAATGGTGAGCAGGATGCTCTCAGGAAAAAAAAAAAACCCTAAAAAGACTTGCATGGCCTAATGAAAAGTCAGATGTACTGTGTACAAAGTAATAACAATATTGTTAGGTGATCAGCAATGAATGACTTAGCTATTCTCAGCAATACAATGATCAAAGATGACTCTGAAGGATTTATGATAAAAAATGCTACCTATCACCAAAGAAAGAACTGATGGTGTCTAAATACAGATTAAAGCATACTTTTTTAACTTTATCTTTTTCTTCTTTTGTCTATGTTTTCTTTTACGACATGACTATCATGAATATATTTTGCATAACTATACATGTATAACCTATATTGAATTACTTGCCTTCTCAATGAAGGATGGCAGGGAAGAAGGAAGGAGAAAATTTGGTTAAAATTTTAAAAATGAATGTTGGAAATTGTTTTACATGTAACTGGGGAAAATAAAGTGCTAAATAAAATTTTGAAAAAAAGAATTACTCAAATAAAGGATGCCTAAAATGTTTCCAGTTTTTTTATACTTCCCCACCTTGTTTTGCTATGAATATTTTTTTTTGATATATAGGAGAAAGATTTAATTTAGAGAGAAAATTACATGATTCTAAATTATGCATTATTTTGGAGCAGTACAAACACCATTATCAAGATCTCTGAATCAAGCAAACTTCTACAAAATAAGAAATATATTTAATATCCATTTTATGTTCTCCTTTACCCTTCACACTTCTCTATATATTCTCTATATATTAAGAAACATTCAGCAATTGGTGAAGGAAAGGGATTAAAGAGAAGTGAATATTATTGAAAACTTCAAATCAGAGATTTTTGTCCCCACGAGAGGCCTTAAATTTGAACCTCCTAATTTTATTCTAATGTTTATAATGAGACCAGAGGAGGCTAATGATTGCCTAGGGTCATTTAGTTCCTTTGCAGAAAAGCCATGGCTAAAAGAGAGGGTTTCAGGTCCACAGCTCCTTTTACTCTATTACACTTTTCTTTTGGACGATTGTGACATTTTAACAAATTCTTATGTCAATAGAAGAAGTTAAGTTAGCTAACTATAATCCTGACATGA
This sequence comes from Trichosurus vulpecula, assembly GCF_011100635.1. Lineage (NCBI taxonomy): Eukaryota > Metazoa > Chordata > Mammalia > Diprotodontia > Phalangeridae > Trichosurus > Trichosurus vulpecula. The sequence goes on along the minus strand of NC_050576.1, from coordinate 320,773,048 downwards.
CTGGTCCAGACACACTTTGGCCTGCTTGCCATGACACAGACTTGGTGAATAATCAGGTGTTAGATTCCTGCTTCTAAACAATCTACCGAAGAGTTTTAAATGATATGTGAAGAGTGCTAAAAAACAAGTCAGTTATTATTATGAACTATATCCTTACACTAGACAGAAGTTTCTATTAGTTCAATCTGATATTGGATCTTTTTTCTTACTTACATGATATTATAATGTCTAGTTATGAAAAGTTTTATTTTACTAAAGACTCCAGTTATTTTATACATGAATTCTTACCTAAACATGCCTCCTCCATACAGAAAATCTGTCTTTCTATGTTGAATTTTTCAATCTGTATAAAATTTTTCCCTACTCTAGATTCAGTCCATCTTTTCAATTAATTAAGATTCTTTTTGGATTTTAATTGTTATGTCTACTAAGTTTTTGTAGTTAAATCATATATTAGTCAATCCTTTAAGCTTGATGTAATATGCAAACAAACACACACAGACACATATGTGTGTACATGCACACACGCATGTGTGTGTGTGTATGTGTGTGTTTCAATCTATGCCTCACTTTCAAGCAATAAACAAACTACAGCCTACAGGCCACAGTTCGTTGACAGCTGTTCTAAGCCATTAATAAAAATGTTCAACACAACATGGTTAAGGGCAGATCACTGATGAAAGTTGATGAAAAGTTTTCAGGTTAGCATAACCGCTCTTTGAATCATATTGTTCAACCACCTACCAATCGAATCCTCTTTTCTAGTCTTCATTTTTTCTATAAAAGTATTATGAGAAACTTTGTAAAATATGAAATATTACTGTTATTATTATAGTGTATACAAAATAAATTAAGTCTTATTGGAAGTTTCATGCTCTATTTCTACTTGGTTAGCTGCATGAATATGTTGCATTATGTAACATTATGTGATTATGTCATGTCATATGATATCATGTCATGTCATATGATATGTCACCTTATATCATATCATATATCATGTCACTTCATCTCTTTACGTGAGACTGGATAGAAAGTACAAGAGTATGATGCTAAAACATAAGCCTGAGATACAATATAAGCTTGGGAACATTTGTTTTTGTTATGCTATGATAATTTTGTCACATATTTAATCATATGAAACACATTTCAGAACATTTTTGGAATGAATGTATGATAAAAAAACCACAATTATGAAAAACTGAAAGAAACTTAAATGTTCAGCTGTACCCAAATAAGGATTCCATCTATAAAGTGAGGATCACTATGTCCTATGGTATTCCATTAAACTTTTGACTAACCTAATTGTTAAAAAAATTGATGCTCACAAATATACTCCTCTCTGTAATATTTACCCATTGTTTCTCTGACTCTACCTCTCTGTTCTTTGCCATCTCAGCTGCCTTCCTATTCTTACTTTGTACTTATTACAGTGCCTAGGTCTTTCTGACCATGGGATATCATTTTTTTTCATGACTGTATTCCTTTCCCATTTTTTAGTTCCTTCAAAGGGCCTCCATTTCAGAGAAGGACCTCAACAGATACTGTTTTATTCCCTTCTCTGGACTCAGCCATGCCCAATGAGTACCCTCTTCCACCACTGCCCTGCTTTGTATGTACTGTTACAAATTCCTTTTTAAGTGCTAATCCCACATTAAAATATAGCTGTCCTGAGGGCAGGGAATATGGGGTTTTATTTGCTTTTATTTGCATTCCCAGAGGTTGATGCATAGTAAGTACTTAATATAGCCCTGTTGCCTACCAGCCTGGCCTTTGGAGCCAAGCAAGGTTAAGCAAATGCCTTTTCCATGTTACAGTTTTCAAATACTTAAAGTCTGGCATGATCTTTCCCCCAAAAAAGGAGCAAGGAAGAGGATTGCACTGGGAAAAATAGGAAGGAGAAAATATGGGGAATTTTTCTCATATGCAGGTGATAGAAACAAAACACACTTTTGAGGAGGGAAAACATAAAAAGAGAGAGAAGAAAAAGAAGAAAATTGGATTGAGGGAAGTACACAGTAACCATAAATGTGAATATAAATGTGATAAACTCACCCATGTAACAGAAGCCAATAGAAGAATGGATTAGAAAACAGAAGTCAACGATATGTTTTGTTTTGTTTTGTTTCATTTTTTAACAAGAGACACACCACTTGAAACAGAAAGATCCACAGAGTTAAATAAAGGGCTGAAGCAGAATCTGTTATCTGTCAGGTCAAGTTAAAAAAAAGGCAAGGCTGGCAATCATGATCTTAGACAAAGTAAAAACCAAAAATATACCTAATAATAAAAGACAATCAGGGAAACTACATTTCAATAACTAGTACTAGTACTACATTTCAATAACTAGTATATATAATATATACATACATATATATACATATACATATATATATATATATATATATATATATATATATATGCCAGTAAATAATATATATTATAGCAAGTAAAGTTAAAGGCACTGTTTCTCAAAAAGGCAGAAAACTATGCAATAAAACAAAAAAATGAGTCGCTTGCCAACTGATAAATATTTGATCAAGGGATATGAATGAGCAGTTTTCAAAAGAAGAAATCAAAACTCTATATTATCATATAAAATTTTCTAAATCACTATTGATTAGAGAATTGCAAATTAAAGCAACTCTGATGCCCCACCTAATACGTTTCAGAAATGATAAATGCTGGAGGCATTGGAGGCAATAAGTACACTAATAAACTGGTGATAGAGGTATGACCTGGCCCAATCATTGTAGAGAATAATTTGTGACTATGCCTAAAGGTCTATAAAATTGTGAATACCCTTTGACCTAACAGTATCACTACTGTTTGTACCTCAAAGGGATCAAAGTATCAGGAAAAGGACATATAATTAAAAAAAAAATTAAAACAGATTTTGTTTTTTGTTTTGTTTTTCATGGTGGCAAAAAACTAAAAATTGAGATGCTCATCAACAGGAGAATGGATGAATAAGTTGTCATTTATGATTGTGATGGAATACTATATTGGCATAAAGAATGATGAGGGAGTGTTTACATAAAATTCATGGCAAAACCTTTATGAACATGAGAAACCGAAGTGAGAAGAATTAGATCATTATGTACATTAACAGCAATGTTGTAATGATCATTAACTGTGAAAGATTTGGCTACTCTGATCAATACAATGATACAAGATAAGACTCATGAAAAAAAATGGTATCCATCTCCAGAGAAGAGAACTAATACTTTATGAGTGCAGAACAAAGTACAGTATCCTTACTTTATTTTTTTTTGGCTTTTTTGTGGTATGGCTAATATTGAAATATATCTTGCATGATTTCCCATGTACAATTAATACAATTTTTCTTGCTTTTTCAGTGGGTGTTAAGGAGTTGGATGGGTGGCAAAAAATTTGGAATTGTAAGTGAAAAATTATGTTAAAAATAAATAAATAAATAATGATTAAAGAGAACTATCCTTCCCTCCCTAACCCACTAAGTCTTCTTTCCATTAGATATGAATATCAGTTGCCATTTTCCAGATACTCTTCATCAATTCCTTTCTTCATATTGAATCCAATAATCCAGGAATGCTCTAAACAGGGAAGAGCATATTAGGATTTTTATTTCCTTCATTCTCATCATTTCTTATTTCTCTTAATGAAACTCAGACTTTGTTAGACATTTTGGCTGGCATATCATATGTTGAAATACATTGATCTTATAACTTCTCATAAGTGCCATATCTTTACAAATTACAATTTAGCCATATTTTCCCATCTTTTACTTGAGAAGGTAATTTTTTTAAATCCAAGCATTTTTTATTATCTCTCTTAAATTTTAACTAATTAAAATCTGGCCTCAGACACTTACTACCTGTCTGACCCCAAGCAAGTCAATTAATACTGTTTGTCCCAGTTTCCTTATCTGTAAAATGAGATGGAGAAGGAAATGGAAGACTGCTCTCATATCATGACTAAAATGAATGAACAAAATGAGATTTATTGATATTTTTTTCTTTCTTGCATCCTGCTGTCCAATGTGCTAGCTATATCTCAAGTTGATAAGTATGTTTGTTCTCCATCACATCATCCAAAATATCTGATAAAAACATTAAACAGTATAGGGCCAAGGATATAGACCACTGGGACAGCAGAGGTATTTATCTAGGTCTACTTCTTTGAGATTAGACATTTATCTAATTCCATATTTACCTAGCCACTCCATCTTCTTGCCCACATCACTTTATCTTTCCCACAAGAAGAGGATGTAATTAAAAAATCTAAAGTACTCTTCCCTAATAGCAGAAATTGAGATTTTTCTTAGATACTTGCAGATGCTTTCCCTCTGCCCTTCTGTGCTGAACAGAGATGCATCTTAGGGTTCAAGCTCCTTAGAATCCCTGTAACCATGTTTGTGTAGGGAGTAAGCATTAATATAGGATCTCATTCTGAGTTTTAAAACTTAAACTTATTTAGCTGAGCTCAATCCTTTTATTCCACTAAAAACTTCAAGAATACTCTTCATGCATATCTTTTATATCATTCCAGACTTTTTATTTTGCAAAAGGAATATTTGGACTTGGAACAATTGCAATGTTAATGATTTTGTAAAATGTCCTTCAGTTAAATATGGAATCAGTGTAATTTTCATGTATTTAGCCCAATACCTTGGGAATATAATTTCATCAAGTTCTTATTATTGTTTAATTATTACTTTGAGTTATTTAATTTATATTTTATTAATGTTTATATGTACTGCCTACAATTGTCTGATATTATATCATTTTCACCTTGGAGGCAGGTGTTCTGATCTTATCTATTTCAAATTGAGTAAAAATACATTTTTTAAAGGAAATTCTACGATTGCCATTTTGCTGCCTAAGGCATGTAAGCTATAGAGATGCTCATAAAATCCAGTAAAGAAATGGAGAATGTCCTGTAAATCAGTTTTAAGGTCATCTCCCTTATCCTTGATGACGGGAATTGCTCTTGGCTCTAAGATCCCCGCAAGCAGATGTGCTAGTAATTTTCCAAGCTTGTTGCCTGACAGTGCATTTTACTTTAAAGACTTGTGTCTCTCACTCATCACCCAAAGTATCAAATCTTATAAATTTCAACTTTTACAAGTCTTTTCAATTTCTGTCATCCCTACATTTTTTTTCTCTCTCAGAGGAATTGATTTCAATTTTTTAACCATTCTCGTTACTTATTTTTAGTGCTGAACCAGGTACCGAAATTGATTTGTACAGATTCCAACATAATGCCATAAATATAAGTTACTGAATAGAATTTGATAATGATGCTGTTGATAATATATTAAAAAATGTCTAGATGACTATCATATTATACCTGTCAATCTTGGAAAAGAGTCCAAACAGTAGGGGATGTGTTAGTTTCATGTATGTTTAAGTCAGGAGCAAGGAATTTAATAACAATTTATAATTCAATAAGAACAGATATCTTTCACTACATATATGGTCCTATGGCCAGTTATAATTGCTAATAATAGCTAATATTCACTTAGGATTTTAATGTTTATAGAACAATTTACATATAGTATGTCATTTGATGTCATAATAACCCTGGGAGGGGTGAGTTCTATTACTACCCCCATTTTACAGATGAGGAAACTGACTTGTCCTGGGATACCCTGGTAGTAAGTTATCTGCAACAGCATATAAACTCAGGACTTCCTGACTCCACAACTACTTTTCTATTCTCTATGCCACTTACCTTCCTAGAGCAATAGAATGATTGTTCTATGGTCTCTTTTTTCAGGGCCTCACTAGAAAAGTCATTTTCCCCAGAATCACAGTATTGTAGATTTAGTAATAGAAGAAAACTTTGATGTTCTCTAGTACAATTCCTTTTTGAGTAGGGAACTGAGCCCTAGATAAGTTTAGAGCTTTTCCAAGGTCATAGAAATTGTTATTAGTAGACTCAGGATCTGAACCTGGGTCCTTTCTCTCTATACCGGCAATGTATCCCCGACCCCAACCCCCAACCCCAAAGAATCATGTTGCAGATTCAATGTCACATATAAAATAGTAAAGTAATCAAAAATAATACTTTTGAGGCTGGCTCCTTACTCCCTGCCCCCAAACACACATCTTAAAGCTCTTATCACATAGGTAATTCTTACTACTGACAAACATTTTTGGGCTGATAGGAGTGGGTTGAGTAGATCTTATTGATCCTATCAACTAGCCCTAGAATATTTAGGTTATGGAGGATTGTTTCCAAAAGAAATCCAGAGGGCAGGCTACCTGAGTTAGAAAAGGTAAACACCTTTATTCAGCCTTACAGAGTTATATGGGGCATAGTGACAAGAAAGAGTAAAGGAATGCTTGAGTTCTTTTCTGCTTAATCCCTAATAACTTCCCTTGAAAATTCTTCATCATTGCCCACTAACAAACATCAGCTAGTTTTGTTTCAAAGTTTTCCCAAATTGGTTTCTCATGTTGATGAGTAATATTCCACAATCATAACTCTGTCCATGACAGATAGGATAGGGCCAACCTAGAGGAATTACCACAACCTTGCCTAAAGCACAGAGATTTACCTAAGGAATGATCAGTAGACACTTGTAAAGTTTGGGTCAACCTGATCTCCTGAAACATTAACAATTTACTTGAGTTAAGCCAAGAATCACTGTAGCCACATTGAAAATGATTCTGCAAAAACGGGCCTAGAATAATTGTTTTGGTTCTTATTCTATGTGCTGTTGTGTGCTATGAAACCAAAGTAGTATAAGTGGAATAGCTGCTGGTAGGTACCTCCTGGATGCATTTACCTATTAAAATTGTTTCAGGGCTTCTTTTTCATATTTGTTACTATATAGGTATTGTGTTATGACTTTTCCTCTGGAATTGACAGTACAGGAACCTGCAGCTAGTCAAATTGAAATCTGTCACATCTTTCATAATTGTCAACAGGTTAGCATGGTTATCAAAGGAGACTTTCAACACTTTTTTTTTGGTCAAACAGGGATTAGGATAAAAGAGAGGCCTTTGATATCACTGATATATGGAACTCACAGATGAGGAAAGCCAGTGTAAGATTCATGTTTAAAGTAGTTTTTGTGCCACATTTTTAATAGAACTGTAACTTCACTGGTATAGGTAACTACCCTTGAAAAATCTCCCAGTTAATTTGTCTCAGAGAACCATCATGGTCACTGGAGTAACATGATTTGACCAAGATCCTGCAGCAATGTGGACCTTGAAGCCAAAGACAGGCTAGGTTTCCAATATGTCATTTTATAACATAACATTTAGACATGGTAAACAATTCAGATGAATTACTACAATTAGCAGGGTTTTAATATGGTTAGTCCAGTAAACACTTCTGGAGGAATAAAAGGAAACGGGAACCTATTGTGAGGCACTTCCAAAGTGTCAGAATAATTTATTCAGATAGTTGTCCTTTTTATGACTCTGGCAAGTGATACTCAGAACATGAGTCTTAGGGAGCTAGGACCTAAGAGGAAAACAATTTATTTTTCTGCTACTCAAAAATAAAGCTTTAAAAAATATTGAGGAGGCAAGGAAGCCAGTGAAGCAAGAAAGGCTCTCTATATACAACAATATTTATAAGAACATTTTTTTAATAGGAAAGAATTGCAGATGTTCTCAAATGGCAAATGCCTAAACAAGTCATCATACATAAATGTCATTTTATATTACTGTACTGTAGTTAACAATGAGTAGATTAATACAGAGAGACATAAAAATGCATAAACTGATACAAAGAGATGTAAGCAGCACTAGGAAAATAACATTTAAAAAAGATTACAACAATCATTTGATTGAACAACACAAAATCTGCAGTTAAAAATACATGTTAAAATTATAAAGAAGAGGACAACCTACAGAACTTCTTTACAGAGATGTATAGGGGTGTTCTATAAGTGAGCAAAAATATAGTTATTAATCACCTATTGTGAAAAGGCACTATGTTAAGCTTTAGGCATTTCAAAAAGATTTCAAAAGCCAATCTCTGCTCTCAAGGAGCTGACAATCTAAAGGAAGAGAAGTGTAAGGAACTTTGTGCATACAAGGGAAAAGAAGGATAAATTAGGAATAATCAACAGAGGGCAGGAACAGAGGACTGGAAAAGACCTCTTATACAAGGTGAGATTTTGACTAGGATATCAAGGAAGCTATAAAATGGAGATAAGGAGGTAACACATTCCAGGTACTGGGGCCAGAGAATGAAACTGTACATAGTTCAGAGAGGTCTTGTTTGGAGAACAGTAAGTAGGACATAGATGCAAAACACTGCCTAGAACTCCAAATTCTTTTGCATGTATTGCGATCAATTTTGCTAATATTTTTCTTCTTTTTAATTTTATTTTGAAACATTCTTTGTTAAGAATTATGTCTCTTGGGGCAGAGCCAAGATGGTGGCTAGAAAGCAGGGACTTGCCTAAAGCTCTCCCACAGGACCCTCCAAACAGAAATAAAAAAAGCTTTGAAAATATTCTAGAACTGCAGAACCCATGGAATAGCAGAGGGAAGCAGGACTCTAGCCCAGGACAGCCTGGATGGTAGTTGGGTAAGGTCTATCGCACTGTGCTGGGAGCAGAGTGGAACAGAGCCCAACGTGGGCTGAGCCCAGACCAACCAGACCAGGAGCCAGGCAGAAGAGTCCTTAGCGCCCTGTATCAGTGAGCTGTGGCAGTTACCAGACTTCTTAACCCACAAACACCAAAGATAACAGAGAAGGTTAGTGGGGAAAAAAATACTGCAGGGACAGAGTGAAAGTTCATGGTGGGCTGCTGCCACCAGGGTGCAGGTCTGAGGCTGCTTACAGAGCTACAGCTGTAGTTGCTTCTGGCCCCAGGCCCAACTGGTGGGAGGAATTAAGTGGTGGACCAGAGCAGGAATGCAGAGCCTGCTTAGATCTCAGTTGTGGTCCAGGTTGGTGGTGGCTTGGGGAGGAGGAGTGCTGATGTGGCAGAGCTTGCTGTATAGAAATAGCTCTGAAAACAACAGTACAGGCCCTTAATCTTGGGACAAAGTACTTTCTACTCTACAAGCAGTCATACCCCGACAAAAAGCTCAAGGGTCAAGCAGTTGGCTGGGAACATGAACAGGGATGAAAGTGCTATAAGATTCAGACTCAGACTTTGGAATGTTTCTTTGGTGACAAAGATGACCAAAACATACAGGCAGAAGAAGTCAACAAAGTCAAAGAGCCTAGGGCTCAGGCCATGAAAGAGCTCAAAACAGATTTGGAAAAGCAAGTTAGAGAAGTAGAGGAAAAATTGGGAAGACAAATGAGAGTGATGCAAGAAAACCTTGAAAAACAAGTCAATGATTTGCTAAAGGAGACCCAAAAAATACTGAAGAAAATGACACCTTAAAAATAGTCTAACTCAAATGGCAAAAGAGCTCCAAAAAGCCAATGAAGAGAAGAATGCCTTGAAAAGCACAATTAGCCAAATGGAAAATGAGGTCCAAAAGACCACTGAAGAAAATACTACCTTAAAAATTACATTGGAGCAAGTGGAAGCTAGTGACTTTATGAGAAATCAAGATATTATAAAACAGAGCCAAAGGAATGAAAAATTGGAAGACAATGTGAAATATCTCATTGGAAAAACCACTGACCTGGAAAATAGATCCAGTAGAGATAATTTAAAAATTATTGGACTACCTGAAAGCCATGACCATAAAAAGAACCTAGATATCATCTTTCAAGAAATTATCAAGGAGAACTGCCCTGATATTCTAGAGCCAGAGGATAAAATACAAATGGAAAGAATTCACCAATTGCCTCCTGAAAAAGATCCCAAAAAGAAAACTCCTGGGAATATTGTCACCAAATTGCAGAGTTCCAGGTCAAGGAGAAAATACTGCAAGCAGCCAGAAAGAAACAATTTGAGTATTGTGGAAACATAATGAGGATAACACAAGATCTAGCAGCTTCTACATTAAGGGATTGAAAAGCTTGTAATATGATATTCCAGAGGTCAATGGAGTTAGGATTAAAACCAAGAATCACCTACCCAGCAAAACTGAGTATCATGCTCCAAGGCAAAATGTAGACATTTTTTAGATTTTTTATTTTCAGTTTACAGCACTTGGTTCTAAATAATTTTGAGTTCCAGATTTTCTTCCGCCCTCCCCCTTCCTTCCCCAAGACAGCATGGGGTCTGTTATATCTTCTACATACAACTTTGCATTAAACTTATTTACACAATAGTCAAGTTGTAAAGAAGAATTATGTCCAATGAAATGAATTGTGAGAAAGAAGAAACAGAACCAAAAAACCCCCAAAACAAAAACATAGGGAAAAAAAAAGAAAGGGAAAAATAGGCAAACAAAGAGTGTATCTCAATCTGCATTCAGACTCCATAGTTCTTTTTCTGGGTTTTCAATAAAATAGAGGACTTTCAAGTTTTCTCAGTGAAAAGGTCAGAGCTGAATAGAAAATTCAACTTTCAAACACAATAATCAAGAGAAGCATGAAAAGGTAAATAAGAAAGAGAAATCATAAGGGACTTACTAAAGTTGAATTGTTTTGTGTACATTCCTACATGGAAAGATGATGTGTATAATTCATGAGACCTCAGGATTAGGGTATTTGAAGGGAATATACATGCATGTATATACATATATATATATATATATATATATATACACACACACACACACACACACACACACACACACACACGCACACGCACACGCACACACACACACACACATATATGTATATGTATATATATACACACACATACATATATATATATGTATATATATACACACACACAGAGGGCACAGGGTAAGTTGAATATGAAGGTATGTTATCTGAAAAAATAAAATAAAATTAAAGGATGAGAGAGGAATATATTGACAGAGGGAGAAAGAGAGAGATAGAATGGGGTAAATTATCACACATAAAAGTGGCAAGAAAAAGCAGTTCATTGGAAGGGAAGAGGGGGCTGGTGAGGGGGAATGAGTGAATCTTGCTCTCCTCGATTTGACCTTAGGATGGAATAATATACACACTCAACTGGGTATCTTATCCTACAGGAAAGAAGGAGGGAGGAGATAAAAAATGGAGGGACAACAGAAGGGAGGGCAGATAGGGGGAGGAGGTAATCAAAAGCAAACACTTTTGAAAAGGGACAGGTTCAAAGGAGAAAATTTAATAAAGGGGGATAGGATAGGAAGGAGCAAAATATAGTCTTTCACAACATGAGTATTGTGGAAGGGTTTTGCATAATGATATACATGTGGCATATGTTGAAGTTCTTGCCTTGTTAGGGAGGATGGGTGGTGAGGGAAGAGAAGAAAGAATTTGGAACTCAAAGTTTTAAAAGAAGATGTTCAAAAAAATTTTTTTACATGCAACTAGGAAATAAGATATACAGGCAATGGGGCATAGAAATCCATCTTTCCTACAAGAAAGTAAGGGAAAAGGGAAGAGGGGTGGCGGGGTGACAGAAGGGAGGGTTGACTGGGGAATGGGGCAATCAGAACATATGCCCTCTTGGAGTGGGGGGGGGGGTAGAAATGGGGAGAAAATTTGTAATTCAAACTCTTGTGGAAATAAATGCTGAAAATTAAAAATGTTAAATAAATAAACAATTATTTAAAAAATTAAAAAAAAATGTTTGCCAAAATGAAAAGAAGAATTATGTCTCTCTGAGAAGAGTCAGGAGAAAGGAGACAAGGAAATCTCAGAGATATGAAAGGAAGAAAGAAACTATTTTAGAAAATATTAGGTTTAGGGCAGAGCCAAGACAGAGAACCAAAGGCAGGAATTTCCCTGAGCTGTAACTCAAACATCTCTGAATGCCCTTTAAAAATGACTCTAAACAAATTCTAGAGCAGAAGAATCCTACCAAAAAATACAGTGAAATGTGTTTCCAGTCCAAGACAACTTGGGTCAGTCGGAATGTTCTGTTGCATGAGGGTGAGAGAGGAGCACAGTTCAGCATCAGTTGGACTGGCTCAGAGTGGACACCAGCAAACAAGGAACAGGGCTATGAGCAACTAAATCACTGTCAGCAGTGGTAATTTTCAGGATTCTCAGCCCAGAGAAACCAAAGACAACTTAGAAGGTCAGTAGGATAGGTCTGTTGCACTGGGCTAAGAGTGGAGCAAAGTGGGGCCAAAGCCAAGATTGCCATGTGAAAACAGCATCTTCCCAGAGTACTCTCTCAAGTTCTGTCACATACCTCTAAGAAAAGTGAATCTTCCTAATCTAACATACTCTGAGAAGTATAGAGATCAACTTGCCCTACAGGTAGTAGGCAGGGAAAGGGGAAATGAAAGACGGGTGGTCAGAAAGGAGGGAAGAAGTAGCAAGGGGAAAAGGGTAAAATAAGGGAGGGAAATCAAGAGGGAGGCTAAATTGAGAAAGGTAGTTGTCAAAAGCAAAACTCTTTTGAGGAGCAGAAGGGGGAGGAAGAAATAAAAGCATAAACGGGGTGGGGGAACAGGATGGAGACACACTTTTCTATATGTTTGAGAAATGAGGTCTTTACCAGAGAAACTTGATTCAAATATTTTTTCCCATAGTTATTATTTCTAAATGTATTTCCCTCCACCTCATTCCTTAAAAATTTCTCTCTCTCCTTTTGCCCTGTCCCTCCACAGAAGTGTTTTGCTTCTGACTACCCCTTACCCCAATATACCCTCCCTTTTATCACCCCCTCCCCTTCTCTTATCTCCTTCCCGTCTTACTTTCCTGTAGGGTAAGATAGATTTCTATACCCAGTTATGCATGTAAGTTATTCCTTCTTTGAGACATTTCTGATGAAAGTAAGGTTCACTCACTCACCCTCAGTTTCCTCCTCTTCACCTCCATTGTAAAAGCTTTTTCTTGTCTCCTTTATGTGAGATAATTTATCATATTCTAACTCTCCCACTTGAAAAAGGTTCTGTGCTCTATGAGAAAAGCTGAATTGCAGTAGCTCAAAAAAGGAAAATAAGATATGCAAATTTAGAGACATCTCCACTCTAAATGTTCATGTGGACTATTTTTTCCTTACTTGTGGCAGAGCCTTCTGAGTTCATACTGGTCTGATCAGCCAAAGGTGGAAACAATGGAACTTGGCTCCAATATAGTGATGCCATTTTGGACCTCTTTGAAAACAAAGCACAACAACCAACCAACCAACCAACCAACCAATTAAAGCTAGTGGGGTTGTTTTTATTTTTTGTGTTTTTGTTTTAGACTACTCCTATGATTTCATTGGTGTAAAAAGTTAAGGTAAGCTGAAGAGTCTCTGCCAACATGGAGGGACACCTTCATAGTTTTTTTTTAATTTAATTTAATTTAAATTTATTTATTTAACATATTTGGTTTTCAGCATTGATTTTCACAAGAGTTTGAATTACAAATTTTCTCCCCATTTCTACCCTCCCCCCCACTCCAAGATGGCTTACATTCTGGTTGCACTGTTCCCCAGTCAGCCCTCCCCTGTATCACCCCCCTCCCCTCTCATCCCCTTTTCCCTTCCTTTCTTGTAGGGCAAGATAAATTTCTACGCCCCCTTGCCTGTGTATCTTATTTTTTAGTTGCATGCAAAAACTTTTTTGTTTTTGAACATCTGATTTTAAAGCTTTGAGTTCCAAATTCTCTCCCCTCTTCCCTTCCCACCCACCCTCCCTAAGAAGTCAAGCAATTCAACCTAGGCCACACATGTATCATTATGTATAACCCTTCCACAATACTCATGTTGTGAAAGGCTAACTACATTTTGCTCCTTCCCAACCCATTCTGCTTTATTGAATTTTCTCCCTTGACCCTGTCCCCTGTCCAAAGTGTTTGTTTTGATTACCTCCACCCCCATCTGCCCTCCCCTCCATCATCCCTGCCTCTTTTATTTTTTTTTTATCTTCCTCCCTCTTCTTTCCTGTGGGGTAAGATACCCAACTGAGTATGTATGGTATTCCCCCTCAGGCCAAATCTGATGAGAGCAAGGTTCACTCATTCCCCCCTCACCTGCCCTCTCCCCTCCTCCCATAGAACTGCTTCCTCTTGCCACCTTTATGCAAGATAATCCACCCCATTCTGTCTCTCCCTATCTCCCTCTCTCAGTATGTTGCTCTCTCATCCCTTAATTTCATTTTATTTCTTTTAGATATCTTCCCTTCATCTTCAACTCACCCTGTGTCTGCTCTCTCTCTTTTACATATCTATATCTATATCTATATAAACACATATATATATATATACACATACATACACATACATACTTATACACATAGATATATACATACATACACATTCACATATATATACATAAACATATATGTGTGTATATATATATATATATATATATATATATATATATATATATATATGCATATTCCCTTCAACTACCCTAATACTGAGGTCTCATGAATCATACACATCATCTTTCCATGTAGGAATGTAAACAAAACAGTTCAACTTTAGTAAGTCCCTTGCAATTTCCGTTTCTTGATTACCTTTTCATGCTTCTCTTGATTCTTGTGTTTGAAAGTCAAATTTTCTATTCAGTTCTGGTCTTTTCACTGAGAAAGCTTTAAAGTCCTCTATTTTATTGAAAATCCATATTTTGCCTTGGAGCATGATGCTCAGTTTTGCTGGGTAGGTGATTCTAGGTTTTAATCCTAGCTCCATTGACCTCCGGAATATCGCATTCCAAGCCCTTTGATCTCTTAATGTAGAAGCTGCCAGATCTTGAGTTACTCTGATTGGGTTTCCACAATACTCAAATTGTTTCTTTCTGGCTGCTTGCAATATTTTCTCCTTGATCTGGGAGCTCTGGAATTTGACGACAATATTCCTAGGAGATTTCTTTTTGGGATCTATTTGAGGAGGCGATCGATGGATTCTTTCAATTTCTATTTTGCCCTGTGGCTGTAGAATATTGGGGCAGTTCTCCTTGATAATTTCTTGAAAGATGGTATCTAGGCTCTTTTTTTGATCATGGCTTTCAGGTAGTCCAATAATTTTTAAATTATCTCTCCTGGATCTATTTTCCAGGTCAGTGGTTTTCCGAAGGAGATATTTCACATTGTCTTCCATTTTTTCATTCCTTTGGTTCTGTTTTATAATATCCTGATTTCTCATAAAGTCACTAGCTTCCACTTGCTCCAATCTAATTTTTAAGGTAGTATTTTCTTCAGTGGTCTTTTGGACCTCCTTTTCCATTTGGCTAATTCTGCCTTTCAAGGCATTCTTCTCCTCATTGGCTTTTTGGAGCTCTTTTGCCATTTGAGTTAGTCTGTTTTTTAAGGTGTTGTTTTCTTCAGTATATTTTTCAGTATTTTTTTGGGTCTCCTTTAGCAAGTCATTGACTTGTTTTTCATGGTTTTCTTGCATCCTTCTCATTTCTCTTCCCAATTTTTCCTCTACTTCTCTAACTTGCTTTTCCAAATCCTTTTTGAGTTCTTCTATGGCCTGGGGCCAGTTCATGTTTTTCTTGGAGGCTTTTGTTGTAGGGTCTATGACTTTGTTGTCTTCTTTAGGCTGTATGTTTTGGTCTTCTTTGTCACCAAAGAAAGAATCCAAAGTCTGAGACTGAATCTGGGCACGTTTTCGCTGCCTGGCCATGTTCCCAACCAACTAACTTGACCCTTGAGTTTTTCAGTGGGGTATGACTGCTTGTAGACTAACGAGTTCTATGTTCCACGTTTGGGGGGGAGGTGCCAGCTCTGTCAGAGAACCCCCAGTCCAGACTGGGCTCAGATCTTCAACAGGCTCTTGCAGTCCTGCTCTGATCCGCCACTTAATTCCTCCCACCAGGTGGGCCTGGAGGGGAAGTAACAACAGCTGTAGCTGCCCCACCTCCGCTGCCCCTGGGGCTGGAAGCCAAACCAGGAACTCCTTCCACTCCCGCAGCTTTTCCCACTAACCTTCTCCGCGGTCTTTGGTGTTTGTGGGTCGAGGGGTCTGGTAACTGCCACAGCTCACATATTCAGGGCGCTAGGGCCCTCTCCACCCGGCTTCCGGTCTGGATGGTCCACGCAGCTCAGGCTGGGCTCTGCTCCACTCCGTTCCCAGCTCCCAGCTCCCAGCTCAGTGTGGAATAGACCTCACCCAGAGACCATCCAGGCTGTCCTGGGCTGGAGCCCTGCTTCCCTCTGCTGTTCTGTAGGTTCTGCCATTCTAGAATTGGTTCAGAGCCATTTTTTATAGGTTTTTGGAGGGACTCGGGTACGGAGCTCACTCTAGTCCGTGTTTACCAGCCGCCATCTTGGCTCCGCCCCTTGACACCTTCATAGTTAAAGGCTATGCAAACATTTATTGATTGTCTACTATGTGCATGCAGACAAGAAAGATTGTAAGGAGCTAAGATTGTAAGTCTGGTGACTGGAAGGATGTTGGTGCTCTCAACAGTAGAAGAAAAGTTAAGAAGAAGGAAGGATTTTTTTGGAGGTGTGATGACAATGAGTTCAGTCTGGGACAAGTTGAATTTAAGACTTCCTATTCTCAACACCCAATAGGAAGTAGGTCATACAAGACTGGAGATTAGGACAAAGTATAACATTGGATAACTATACCTAACAACCATTAGAAAAGAGATAATATAGAATTTTTGGTTGCTAATAAAATCCCCAAGGGAAATAGTATAGAGGAAGAATGGAAGAAAGTGCAGAGACATCCATGGTTAGTGGGCAACATTTGGATGGAGACCCAACAAAGGAGACTGAGAAGAAAGTTCTGGCTGGAAGGAGAACCAAAGAGAACCAAGGGAGAATAGTGCCAGAAAAACCCAGACAAAAGAGAGCATCAAGGAGAAGGGGGTGATAACAGATTCAAAGGCTGGAGAAGATTCAAGAATGACATGGGTTGAGACAAGGCCATTCAATTTAGCAATTGAGAGATCTTTGGTAATTTAATGAGCCAGACTGCATATAGTTAAGATGAAAATGAATTAAAAAGAAGGTTGAGCTGAAATGACTTGTCCAGTGTCACATAGCCAGTAGGGTCAGAGAAGAAAGTTGAACCAAGGTCTTCCAGACTCAAAGACTGGTTCTCTATTCACTATACCTTATTGCTGCTCTAAAGCTTGTATATAAAAATGAAGAATTGTGCACATGTTTGCATCTCTGTATACTCATGTAAACCAAATATTTGTATTCATAGAGAAGCTAATAAGAACTATTTAATTTTAAATACAATCATGCAAGAATGTTTAATTTTTCTGCACTTCTTCTGTCTCGATCCAACCTTTCACTTTCTTTGTCTGGACATTTCCTTTCTTTCACACTCTTCAGGCAGGCTAGAAATGAATACATTTACAATGAGGCAATACAAATCTGAGAGAGAAGGAAAAGAAAATGTGTAGGGCATTAAATAAGAATGGAAGTTCAATCAAGTTCCACCACTGGGAATTTTTAAGAAACATGTTTTATATATAATATTTCTGTCCAAGGTAGAGCAAGACATGTATTGTTCTTTTCCTGTGTTAATTACACACATTGTCTCCTGTTAAAGTGAAGCAGAGAAGGAGGAAGGTTGGCAGAAGGGGAAAAATGAGGAAAAACCAAGCCTTTCTTACTTATTATGGAAAAAGAGAAAAACAAAAAACCAAAGGAGTGTCCCATTCAGTGGGCCTGATTAGCTCATTCTGGCAAGTTGGCAAATGCATCAATTTAATTAGTAAAAGTTACTCAGAGGAGACCCTCCACAGGCTAAATGTAACTTTGAGTACTTACAGAAAGTAAGAATTATTTCCAAAATATCTATGTATCTATATCTATATCTATATATTCTACTTTCATTAAATTAGTAGTTTTTAAACTTAATTTCTTAGACTGATTTACTTTTACTGAAATGGTTAATTTATTTTGTTTTTATCTTTATCCCCTTTCTTTAAAATAGCAACAATATTAATTATAATTTGTGTAATATCTTTGACTTTCAAACAATTTTCAAATATTAGTTATTTATTCCCTCTTTCCCTCTCAATGAAACTGATAAACAATGTTAGATATGTTGACATATATGACTTTGCAATTAGGCAAATTAGGCAAAAATTTATAACCGAGAATACTTGTATCTGGACAGATTAAAATTATGTTTTCCACATTATACCCTGGTATCTATGCAATACCCACATGGTGACTGTTGTATAGATGCCCAAAAAGGACCAGTATGATAACATATCACTTCATCCCCAAATAATATAAAGGTATGATCAAATCACCTTAATTAATATTGCAGTTTCCATTCTCAGAGAAATTTTCCCATCCTTTCACCTTGTTTGGAGGAGACTGCCTAAACTGATTCTTCCCAAAGATCAAATTTTAACACCTATCTGAATTTATAACAGAAGAAAACCAATCATATGGAACAGTTTAAGTAGTTCATGAAATCACTGTGCATTTTTCCCCCTCAAAAATATTGACATATGGGCTGCCTTGTATAGCACACCATATATTTAATCAATAATGTTTCTTTTTCTCACAGGAAAAATTATAAACCTGCATCCAGGTCAGAGAAAACACAATGACTTTTGGAAAAATTACTGTTTCAGGCTAGTCATTTTTATTCTCTACCAATGTAGTACCATTCTGATGCATCATCAGAACAGTGTACAAAGGTAAAACCTGGTTCTTAAAGCATTTAGCGGCAGGGGAGAAATTTTTGAAGGTCTTAATAGGATTTTGAGTTCTGGATTCAAATCAAGTCTGTTCCAATCTGGCTAAGTTTGGAGAGCATTATCACTAAGACATGGGTTAGGACTTTTTTGCCTTCTAAGAGGTAAGAAAAAGCACCTATGGACATGGAGTGTGATCTGTTTCAGTGGTCAGAAATTATATTCACATCAATAAAACTGCTGGTCTTTTGAAGAATTTATATTTTCTGGCTGAGAAAAATTTAAATAGCTTCCTTTATATGACTTAGTCTGCTTAATCCTTGGGAGATTCCAATTTAATTACTATAAACAAAAAAAATTGCCACTGAAATGCAATGGCAGGAAAAAAATTCACTTTAAGGAAAAGAGATATTTGATTACATATGTCAATGATATGATATTATTATGCACACTGTAATTGGCTTTATGGATAATGTTCATTGGGGTATCACAATGGGACTTTAGAGGAATTTATTAAAATAATACTATCATTAATGATTTTTAAAAGTCTTTCAAATTAGTGAATAAACACAAAATACTCTGTTGCACATTCAAATCCCTTCATAACCTAGGCCCCTCCTATTTTTCCGGCCTTTTTACATCTTACTCCCTGATACATACCCTTTAATCCAGCATCCTGACTGTTGTATGAATATGCCACTCCAACTCTCAGTTCTAGGTGTTTTCTCTTTCTATCCCCCATCCCTAGAGTATTCTCTCTTCAGAATAACTATGACATTAATTGCATGTGATCTTAATATACTATAGTCTTATATATTAAGAGGCATCGCAGTCAAGTACAGAAGTAGTTGCAATTCAGTCATATGTAATGTGATCTCTTTTAAAAGCACATTGAAGTACATAAAGTAGATGAAGTAAAATGAAAGTCATTGTAATAAACTACATTTAAAATATGAGATTTTCTACTCTAAATTGAATTTTAAATGTCAATTGTTTCCAATAATTTGAAAGCATCTTTTCCCTTTCAAAAACTAGGGATTTCTAAATTATTACATTCAGAAATGAAGGACCTACCCATCATCATTTACTGTCCTTTGTCATCTTCAGTTCTAAATCCTTCCAATATATTTTGTATTACTGTTACCTCTCTCCCCTCTCTTTGGACTACTTTAATTTGGTTTCAGACAAAGCCATTTTACTGAAACTTATCATATTAGAATTTTAATTGTGATTGTCCTATTCAAATCTTAAGGTAACTTAGCCATCCTTGTCATCTTACACTTGCCAGATATATTTGAAACTATGTACACCAATGTTCTCAGAGCCCATTACAAGTCCTTTTCAACTATTCCTTGATAACAATAATAATAATAACCTTCCTGCCTTCCCCCCCCCATTTCACTGACAACAGATGTTTCCTATAGCTTGTTGCAGGAGCTTCTTCTCCATGTTTTACCTCTAACAGTTTCAAAATAGTCTGGGGAATGATAAATCAAATTTCCCAAGGTTAAAAAATTGTATATATGTTTACTTAAGGGAAATAGAAATAGATAAAGGATCTATCATTTTGACATTGTGGGAAACTCTTCCCATTGACACAGATCATATTTTGTCTATGACTCCATAAGTAAGTGTGCTGTGGAAGAGAGACACTATTTCTCTTTTCTCAATGGAGTAATGTCATCTTAGAAGAATCCACTTTAATGTGAATTTGCAGACACTTCTATTCTCTATGTTTTAGGTCTATTCTATCTCACATGCTATACAAATTTAAAAAACAGATAATCTATCATGTCTCATATCATTGAAAAGAAAAACAGTTTAGCCAATTAGGACATCTCTGTCCCTTCACTGCTCAGCTAGGTAGCTCAGTGGATAGAATGATGAGCTTGGAGTCAGGAAGACTCAACTTCCCCAGCTCAAATCTGACCTCAGACACTTACTCGCTGTGTGACCCTAGGCAAATCACTTAACCCTGTTTGCATCAGTTTCCTCATCTGTAAAATGAGCCAGAGATGGAAATGACAAATTGTTCTAGTATCTTTACTAAGAAAATAGTAAAAGAGTCACAAAGAGTAGGAAATAATTGAAGCAAATGCCTTTCCCTAGACAACAGCAAACTGTTTCCAAGACCAGTGCCTGATTGGTTGCCATATCTGTGTGTTTTCTGTATAATGTAAGTACTTGTAGGAAATATCTCATATTCAGGATATCACTTGTTCCACTGAGACCCTCTTTTCTATGGGGCATTTGGCCTTTTAATCTATCTTACTTAGAACTATGGATGCAATAAAGCCCTGTGCAGACTTAATATCAAACTACAAATAGTATTGTTGTGGTTGTGGTTGTTTTCCCAATAGAAGTCTTAAGGGAAAAATTAAAATCCTCAATAGAAGATAAATTATTTGCCCATGGTGACATAACTATGTAAGCATATGAATAATTATTTTAAACTAGTTCTTTTTGAATTATATGTATTTCAACTTTTGTAAGTACCACCACCTATAAACTGACTTGTTAAGCCAACCTAGTTTTCTCAAAACTGCATATCCTTTGAAATAGCTTTCACTAAAATAACATGTGTATAAACAACAATAAAAATGACGCATATGAAATAATTATGAATATGTCATATGTAATGTTTCACCACTTTTTTGAAATAAATGATCTAAAATATTTGTATAATAATATAGTATATAGGTCTTTAAAGTTTACCAAGTACTTCAAATTTGTTATCTCATTAAATTTTCACAACGACTCTGTGAGATAACTACAATGGATATCATTGTTTCTATCTTCATAATTAAGGAAATAGATGATGAGAGAGTGTATCTTTGCACATGATATACAGCTAGTAAGTATGGAAGAAGAGATCTAACTGCAAAGTTTTTTTTTTTTTTTATTTTAAGTCCAAGGCTCCTTCTACTAAATCACCATGGCTCTATTCTTTGCTGTCTCAAAATCAAAAAATCATTTATTCTTTTCTCTTTGTTAAAATTATATCAGTATTTTATTCTAAGCATGTTCATTGACAAAAAGGAAACTTTTTAAGAAAGTAGATGACTTTGTTAAAAGTTTCCATTCATAAGTAGATTTTAGGAGATTAATAGTTACAAATACTCTCTATATTTGGGTTTTTAATGGATAAATGAGCTAATAAGGAAACAACGTGATTTTGTTCCCAAACATCTCCAAACTTTGATGAGACAAATTCTTAGATTCCAAAATCAAGTATAAAGAATGTAGTAAAAAATAATTCTATGAAGTGTTAGCAACATCAAAAAAGAGTTAATCCTTATTAAAACATAATGGATAGAGATATGAATCTAAATACACACATATTATATATATATATGTGCATATATGTATACATTCTACAAAAGAGCAAATGCTTAGAATCTCACTGTAGAAGTTGAAGTTATCTAACTAAACCATAGTGTGACAGTGTCATTAACATGTTATTTGTATAGAAAATTATCGTAGGGAATGATTGGATCATAGATTTAGGCCTGGGAAGGTCCTTAAAGAACACCTCATTTGACTGTCCCGTTTTACATTTGGGTAAGCTGAGGGCATTAGTAGTAAAGTTGACTTACTCAAAGTTACCTGGATAACAAGTGACAGAGTCAGGCTTTCAACCTGATGCACATGACCCAAAACCTGGTGTTTTTTTCATACCACATTTTTTGAATGATTTTGTGAGGTGGATTTCTCCCTTTCTCCTAAGCAATTTTCAGGCAAATGACACTGTTGATAAAACAGAAACCATGACATCGATGCTGTAAAGAATGCTTTATCTTTTTTTAAAGATTTCAAAGGTGTTCACTCACTTAAAAAATACACACCATTCAGGTTTAAGCCAGTTAGCAGGTGTGCTTTCAAGATTTCTGACATCAGGATAACCTCATCTAGTAAATCATTGTTTTATGTTCACTAAGAGACTATCTATTATCCTGGTTGTAATATTTGCAGGTGTTTCATGAATTAAATTAGAAAATCAGGATTAGTAAACATATGTTTGCTACATGTTCAAAGATCATCACCAACATTTTAAAGGTTGGAGTGACATTTTAAAAATGATCCCTGTGAAAAGTTGACAGTAAAGTGCTTTAATATGAAAATTAATGGAAGTACTAAAAGTGGCTCTACTTTTTAAATATAGGTTATTAAACTTTTTAAACCTTTTCCTTTGCAAATCATTTTTATTTTACATTAACATCACTGAGAGAATGATGGCACCTTCACATAAAATATTTTAATACTTTTTAATTTAACACATTTTGATTAAAATGGAAGCTGAAAACTTTATTATAGGTTACTCCTTGAAGAAATACTGTACTTCTAATTAGTTTCAGATTGTATATTAGATATGTCTGCTTACAAAATGATTTTTCCCCAATATTTCATCTTTGGGGAATGATTAAAACTTTGGTTATATAAAGGAAGAGTTTGAAATTTTTTTTCTTTTCTCTTTATAGTATTTTATTTTTTTGCCACAATTATTAATCAAGATTTTTTTAGCATTCATTTTTATAAGATTTTGAGTTGCAAATTTTTCTCCCCCCACTTACCTGTCACCATTCCTGAAAATGGTAGGCAGTTTGATATAGTTTATACATATACTATCATGTAAAACATATTTCCATATTCATCATGGTCATGGGAGAAGAAACAGATCAGAAGTAAAATAAAATGAGAAAGAATAAAGTAAGAGTCCATCAGTTGTTTATCTGGATATACACAGCATTGGCCTTCCTGAGTCCTTTGTAACTGTCTTGGATCATTGTATTGCTGAGAAAAGACGAGTCATTCATAATTGATCATCACTTGTTGCTGATACTGTGTGCTGTGTTTTGCTGATTTCACTTTGCATCAGTTAATTTGCATTAAATTGTCTTTCTGGGTTTTCCTTTACTCTGTGTCTGTCTCTCTGCTTCAAGTGTGCTTCTTGTAAGCAACTTATTGTAGGATACTTGTTTTTGATCCATTCTGCTATAGACTTCCATTTTATGGGGGAGTTCATCTCATTCGCATTCACTATTATGATTACTACCAGTGTATTTCCCTCCATCATATTCTTTATCCTTTTTGTCCTCTATCTCCTTTTACCCTTTCCCATATAGCCTATGTTTTACTTATATCTACCACCTTCCCTGATCTGCCCTTCCTTCTGTCAGTCCCTACGACCTTCTTTATTTAATCTCTGCACTTTCTACTTCCCTGTTGGGTAAGAGAGATTTCTATATTAATCTGATTCTGCATAGAATGTCCTCTTTGAGCCAAAACTGATGAAAGTAAGGTTTAAGCAGGACACATCACCCCCCTCCATCTTCTCCTCCACTATAATAGTTCTTGCCTCTTCATATGAGTTAATTTACCTCATTCTATCTCTTCCTTTATTCTGCACTCATTTTGTTCCTCTTTCTCATACCTTATTTTCTAATATCATTCCCTCAAATACACCTTATACCCTCTGTGTTTATTCCTTCTATCTACTGTTAATGATACAATTTTAAGGTTTACAGGTATCATCTTCTTGTGTCAGGATAAAACCAGTTTAACTCTATTGAATCCCTTCTGTTTGCTTTTCCCCTTTTACCTGTTTATCCTCCTCTTGGTTCTTGATATTGGAGGTCAAAGTTTTTGGTTTAGTTCTGGTCTTCTCCTTATGAGGCTTGAAATCCTTCAATTTCATGGAATGATCATTTTTTTCCTTCTATGTATTATGCTTAATTTTTCTGGGTAAGTGATTCTTGGTTGTAGCTCTACATCCTTTGCTTTCCAGAATATCATGTTACATGAGCTTCAATACTTTAATGCTGCAACTCCTAAGTCCCATGTGATCCTGATTGTGACTCCCCAACAACTGAATTGTGTCTTCATGGCCACTTGCAGTATTTCTTTTTTGACTGATTGTTCTAAAGTTTGGCTATAATGTTCCATTGTTTTTTTTCATTTGGGGGAATCTCTTTCCTGAAGTGATCAGGATATTTTGTCCTTTGGTTTTAGAGCATCAGGGTAGTTTTCCTTTGTTGAAAGATGCTGCTGTCTTGATCCTCCTTTTGATTATGGCTTTCAGGTAGTCCAATGATTCTGGTGCTGTCTCTCCTGGATCTAATTTTTTTAGGTCTGTTGTTTTTATCCCACGAATGGTTTTACATTTTCTTCCATTTTATCATTCTTTGAATTTCTTTGCTTGATTAATGCTATCTCATACAGTTATTGGATTCCACTTCTCCAATTCTAACTTTTAAGGTGTTGTTTTCCTCAATTAGTTTTTGTTGTTTCTTTTCCATTTGTCCAATTATATTCTTTAAGGAGTTGTTTTCTTCAATGGACTTAGACACAAACTCAGAAGAGGACAACACTGTCAAACACCTAAGGGCAAAACCCCAAAGAAAAACAGGAAGTCATCTCAAGCCCAGAAAGAACTCATGAAAGAGGTCAAAAAAGAGCTTAAAAATATAGGAGGGGTCAAAGAAAAATGCGGGGGGGCAAGGATTAGAGTGATGCAAGGGAATTATGAAAAAAGACTCACTAGCTTGGAAAACTGCTGGAAAAGTAGAATTGGCCAAATGGAAAAGGAAATACAGAATTCCACCAAACAAAACAATTAATTAAAGAGTCTAATTGGGAGGCAGAGCCAAGATGGTTGCTGGAAAGCAGGGACTTGCATGAGCTCCCCCCATGGTCCCTCCAAACACCTATAAAAATGGCTCTCAACAAATTCTAGAACTGCAGAACCCACAAAAGAGCAGAGGGAAGAAGGGCTCCAGAACAGGACAGGCTGGATGTTAGCTGGGTAAGGTCTACCACACAGGGCTGGGGAGCAGAGTGGAGCAGAGCCCTGTGTGGGCCACGCGGACCAAGCAGACCAGGAGCTGTGTGGAACAGGCCCTAGCACCATGAATCAGTGAGCTATGGCAGTTACCAGACTTCTCAAGCCACAAACATCAAAGACAAGAGAAGGTTAGTGGGAAAAACTGCAGGGGACAGAGTGAAAGGAGTTCTCCATTCAGCCACCACCCTGGAGGCTGTAGATGAGGTGCAGCTACAGAACTACAGCTTCAGTTGCTTCTAGAGCCATGCCCACCTGCTGGGAGGAATTAAGTGGCAGATCAGAGCAGGAATGTAGAGACAGCTTAGATCTGAGTATGGTCTGGGTTGGTGGTTCTTGGGGGAGTAGTAGCATTGGTGTGGCAGAGCTTGCTGTGTAGAAATACCTCTGAAAACAACAGCACAGGCCC
The DNA here is from genome assembly GCF_011100635.1 of Trichosurus vulpecula. NCBI lineage: Eukaryota > Metazoa > Chordata > Mammalia > Diprotodontia > Phalangeridae > Trichosurus > Trichosurus vulpecula. The sequence continues at coordinate 320,747,266 of NC_050576.1, read as the reverse complement.
TCAAACTTGGGACAAAGTACTCTATACTCTACAAGCAGTCATACCCTGATGAAAATCTCAAGGGTCACGTAAGTTGGCTGGGAACATGAACAGGCAGCAAAAATGGTCTCAGACCCAGACTCAGACTTTGGAATTTTTCTTTGGTGATGAAGAAGACCAAAACATACAGCCAGAAGAAGTCAACAAAGTCAAAGAGCCTATATCAAAAGCATCCAAGAAAAACATGAACTGGTCTCAGGCCATGGAAGAGATCAAAAAGGATTTGGAAAAGCAAGTTAGAGAAGTAGAGGAAAAATTGGGAAAGAGAAATGAGAATGATGCAAGAAAATTATGAAAAACAAGTCAAGGACTGGCTAAAGGAGACCCAAAAATACTGAAGAAAATAACACCTTAAAAATAGACTACCTCAAATGGCAAAAGAGCTCCAAAAAGCCAATGAGGAGAAGAATGCCTTGTAAGGCAGAATTAGTCAAAGAAAAAAGGTGGTCCAAAAGACCACTGAAGAAAATACTACCTTAAAAATTAGATTGGAGCAAGTGGAAGCTAGTGATTTTATGAAAAGTCAATATATTATAAAACAGAACCCAAGGAACGAAAAATTGGAAGACAATGTGAAATATCTTATTAGAAAAACCACTGACCTGGAAAATTGACCCAGGAGAGAGAATTTTAAAATTATTGGACTACCTGAAAGCCATGATCATAAAAAGAGGCTAGATAATCTTTCAAGAAATTATCAAGGAAAATTGCCATGATATTCTAACACCAGAGGGTAAAAAAGAAATTGAAAGAATCCACTGATTGCCTCTTGAAAAAAGATCCCCCCATAAGCTCCTGGGAATATTGTCGCCAAATTCCAGAGCTCCCAGATCAAGGATAAAATACTGCAAGTAGCCAGAAAGAAACGATTTGAGTATTGTGGAAACCCAATCAGGATAACACAAGATCTAGCAACTTCTGCATTAAGGGATTGAAGGGCTTGGAATACGATATTCCAGAGGACAATGGAACTAGGATTAAAACCAAGAATCATGTACCCAGCAAAACTGAGTATCATGCTCCAAGGAAAAATATGTATTTTCAATAAAATAGAGGACTTTCAAGCTTTCTCAGTGAAAAGACCAGAGCTGAATAGAAAATTTGACTTTCAAACACAAGAATCAAGAGAAGCATGAAAAGGTAAACAAGAAATAGAAATCATAAGGGACTTACTAAAATTGAACTGTTTTGTTTACATTCCTACATAGAAAGATGATGTGTATAATTCATGAGACCTCAGTATTAGGGTACCTGAGGGGAATATACATATATAGAGAGACAGAGGGCATGGGGTGAGTTGAATATGAAGGTATGCTATCTGAAAAAATAAAATCAAATTAAGGGGTGAGAGAGGAATATATTGAGAGAGGGAGAAAGGGAGAGATAGAATGGGGTAAATTATCTTGCATACCAGTGTCAAGAAAAAGCAATTCTTTAGGAAGGGAAGAGGGGGCAGGTGAGGGGGAATAAGTGAATCTTGCTCTCATTGGAATTGACGTGAGGAGGGAATAACATACACACTCAATTGGGGATCTCGCCCCACTCGAAAGAAAAAGGAAGGAGATAAGAAAGGGGGGATAATAGAAGGGAGGGCAGATAGGGGGAGGAGGTAATCAAAACAAAAACTTTCGAGAAGGCATAGGGTCAAGAAAGAAAATTGAATAAAGGCGGATAGGATAGGAAGGAGCAAAATATAGTTAGTCTTTCATGACATGAGTATTGTGGAAGGGTTTTAAATAATGATATGCATGTGGCCTATGTGGAATTACTTGCCTTCTTAGGGAGGGTGGGTGGGAAGGGAAGAGGGGAGAGAATTTGGAACTCAAACTTTTAAAAAATAGATGTTCAAAAAAAAAGTTTTTGCATTAACCTAGGCAATAAGATATATAGGCAATGGGGCATGGAAATCTATCTTGCCCTACAAGAAAGTAAGGGAAAAGGTGATGGGGGGGAGTGGGGTGACAGAAGGGAGGGCTGACTGTGGAACAGGACAACCAGAATATATGTCATCCTGGAGTGGGGGGGGGGGTAGAAATGGGGAGGAAATTTGTAATTCAAACTCTTGTGAAAACCCATGATGAAGCTAAAAGCAATAAATAAACAGATAAGCAAGCAAACAAGCAAATAAATGAATGAATGAATGAATAAAGAAGAGTATAATTGATCAAATGGAAAATAAACTACAAAAACTATGAATCAATCAAACAAATTGGAGGTGAATGCATCTATATAAATTTCTTTTGGGACTGAAATTATAAGGGCATTTTGGAGTAGATCATCATAGACTCTTAAAATGGAAAAGATGCTAAAATCCATCTCCTCTGAATTCCTTATTTTACAAAAGAAGAAACTGACACCCAGAGAGTTTAAGTTAATTGAAAAGAATCTCCAAAAAATTTGGAGTTAGAGAAAGAATAGGCATCCAGGTTTCTGGCTCCTTGGTTCATTGTATTTTGCTATATAATATGACATAGAAATATATTATATATTGCATGTATATGTATTATATTGTATGTATGTGCATTATATTCTATGTAAGTATGTGTATATATGTGTTAGTATATGTATATGTGTGTGTGTATATATATATATATATAAACATATATATATATATATATATATCTGTGAAACTATTTATAGGACTTTCATTTTAACTGTTTATATATTTAGGCTAGTATCAAATAAACATTGATATTTATACAAGAGTATAGTATATGAACAAGAAAAACGTGGATAAGAGAGGGAGATAGTTGACAGACAGCTCGCATGCTTAATCATGTTAAGAGAATTAGATAAAGTACAGATTAGATGGACTCCTTATGGAGGACACACAAGAGCTGTACAAGATAGATACTCATTAATGGATGCAATACAGACTACATTGTCATTGGAAAAACTCCTGTGCATGCTTTGGACTGACATGATAAGACTTTGTGATCTTGGAGTAGCAAGAGAATAGTGTGATGGCTCAAGCTTCATGTGCACCAACACCACTATGGGCTTCAGAAGAATGCTCCAATCTCCTCAAAGCTTTCATTAGTTTTTCATAACCACCACAGCCTGAATCCTGGTGGCCTTGAGACCCCCCTGGGGTCCTAAAACTGAAAGAACTAGATTATTCCATTTGTCAAGCTGTGTGTGGTTTGTCCTTCATTCTCCAAGAACACCATGGTATCAGGTTTATGATGACATGATTTGCAATTGACTGATTTGAGTCAGGGAGGGTTATGCAAAGGTACCAGCCTCACTTTCTCCTACAGAGCCATCTGGATCCAGTGGCCAGATATGGATCAGGATGACCAGAGATAGCCCAGGATGCAGTGGGAGACCTTGGCCTGTTTATGCTAAGGTCTTTTCAGGTTCTTCCCTTAAGTGAGGCAATGACTATTCAGTGAATAAGCCTCTTTAAGAAGTTGGGATGATCCCTTTAATCCAAAAAAGAAAATCAAATTGGGAAGTAAAAACCCTCATGGTTTCTGGCCAAAAGAGAAACAGTTACTATTTATATTCACTCTAATCCAGTAGGGACCCCAAAACAACGATTAAGTGCTGCTTGGCAAGGGACCTATTGTTGTCCAAGTAGCTCATTGCTTCTACACATGTTGTCTCCTCTAATTATTTTGTGAGCTCTTTGACAACAGGGACTGCCATGCTTTCCTATTTATTTATATTCCCAGCACTTTATGCGCTGTTTAGCCCAAAATAAGCTCATAAGACATGCTTTTGCATTCCATTCCATAAGTGAGATCACAGATCCATCGAATATAACAATAGGTGTTATATTACTCATTTGCACTAACCCTGTAATTTGAAAGAGCAAATAAATGTCCCAAACCCATAAATGTTCTCTGTCATGGAATACAAAGAAGAATATTATTTTCTTTGAAGATAATATAATACTGATTACTTCATTACTCAGCTTAAAGAAATGCAGCTTATCAATGTTAAAAAGATAAATAAATTTTAATGAAAATAAACTTCAAAAAATTAATAACCTTTTAGAAATGCAGAAGATTTAGTTATCACTATTCTTTGAAAAAAAATCCCTGTTTAAGAAAGGTTATTCAGTGGAATCTTAAGTGCCTCATTTAGTCAACCAGATGCTCCAGGCTCCATTATGCCCACAATGGCCAAGCTCCTTAGTTTGAATGTGATTATTTCACAACATGATCACAATATTCTTAGTATCATCATGTGATATAAGCTCCTTCCCATGGATCTCTGTTTAGGGATCCAATTATTCCCTGAGATGAGCAAGTAGGACATTTACCATCTGGTGTACATTTTTCATGTTAACAGCAAGATTAAGAAGTATCATCATCTTAAGTCTCTATCCCAAATATATTGCAGCTAGATTACTGACATTCATAGAAAGAACTTTCTTTTGAAGGAGTTATAATTCATTTGCTTTTATTATAAATTTCTTGTGAAAATAAAGATTGATTCTCATACTCTATCAATCTCACACACAATTAGGTTTGTAACTGTGTCTGTGCAATGCTCTAGTTTATTTTCAAACTCATCATTTACAATGTCAGCAACACTGTGATTGCCATCTTTGTTTGGAATAATTTATTAAAAATCACTGATGTTGACATTCTGACCTATAACTTTTAGGTTATCCTTCTGGAGCCATTCGAGAAAAGGCCTGACTAGACTTGCCTCCTGGAGTGTTGTCATAAAAATGTTCTCTAGATTCCCCAATACACCAAGGGCTTGAGACAACTACAGTATTAAGTTGAATGTGTAGCAATAATTAACCTAAACAGTCTTTGAGTTTATAAAGTTTCTTAATTAATGGAGATTGACTAATCACCTCCATTCCTGATGTTGCTTTTACCTTGGGGTGGGAATCTTATTGGTTACATAGGTAAGATAAAGTCAGACGTATAAAATGGAAGGTCATATTACAGAATTCTGACTTTTCAGATATATTAAGTATTATAAAAATAGCACCTTCATTTTGAATAGTGTTTTTTTCCCACAGCATGGCTAGTTATGTAGAACTTAGCATGCTCATTTTTCAAATGAGAAAACTCAGAATTAAAATTTAAACTTAGGTATTGAGCATCCAATTCTAGTACCCTTTTTATAATACTTCACTATCTCACAGTGGTAAATGCTGAATTTGGTGAAAGGAAGACCTTAGTTCAAATCAGGCTTCAGACACTTACTAGCTGTGTGACCTAGGCAAGTTTTTACCTTCTGTTTTCTGCAATTTAATATGCTGTAAAATGGGTATGATAACAGCACCTATCTTCCAGACTTGTAAGGATCAAATAAGATATTATTTGTAAAATGTTTAGCATAGTACATGATACATACTAGGCACGTTATAACTTATTATTCCCTCCTTTCCTCCATCTTGACTAGGAATGTAAAAAAGTGTCTTGACAAGAACCTAGTTTTTATAATTCAAGGTTACTGCTGCTGTGTGGGAAGTACTCGAGGTGAATAATTTTTAACAAAGCACTACTGGGATTATGCTATAAAATGTGTCAATGAATAAGGAATGTTTAATAGAAGAAAAATTAGGAAATGTAATACTTGTATGTGCAAATATTTATAAATGGAAAACTGAAAATATCTAGTTTTTTTAAAAGATACCCTGAGTAAAGATCTTATGATTATTAGGCTCAGGGAATTTGGAGGTTAATCTGTCTCATATGACATCACCTTACTTTTAAACAGGGAGTTGGGGTAAAAAGATATTCTATTCAAAAAGTCATATTTTATGAGATTACCAAAATAATTAAATTAATATTTATGGGCAAGTTTAGAAATTGATGTATGATGCCATTAAATGTACTATATAATAAACCTTTTGAATATGATAGACTGAAACTAAGTGAGGATATCTATCAAATTAACTATAATGTTAATGGCACATAATAAAGAATCCAAACTTTTTATCTGTTATAGGACAATGGGAATGTATGTATCCCATTCATTGTAATCTTTCCTTGCTTCCTCAGAATATAAGATTTGTGGGAACAAATGTGTTAGTGTGTCAGATTTCCCTAATCAGTATAATATCTTTTTTTAAACCTCATTTTAACTTTTTAAACAATAATATTTTATTTTCTCATTTACATGTTAATGATTTTTAACATTTTTTTCTTAAAGTTTTGTATTTCAAATTCTATCTCTCCCTCCCTCCTTCCTCTGACTAATCTTTGGGATGGTTAGCATTCCAATATAGGTTATACATGTCCAATAATGTAAACATTTCAACATTAGTCATTTTGTACAAGAAGTCTGAAACAATGGCTGAACAAGCTGTGATTTATTATTGTGACGGAATTTTATTGTGCTATAAGAAATGACAAGCAGGATGATTTCAGAAAAACCTGGAAAGACTTATATAAAATGATGCACAGTGCAGTGAGCAGAAGCAGGAGGGTTTTGTACATAGTACAAGAAATATTTTATGGTGAATTGTAAACAGCTTAGCTAATCCCAGCAATACAACATTCTAAGATAGGGTGAGGAACCTGTGACATTAAAGTCACATGCAGCCTTCTAGGTCCTTGGGTGTGGCCATTTGACTGAGTCCAAGTTTTACAGAACAAATCTTTTTATTAAGGGGATGTGTTCTTTGAAATTTGGGTTCAGTCAAAGGGCCTCACTTGAGGACCTAGAGGGCCACATGTGGCCTCGAGGCCACAGTTTCCCCACCCCTGGTCTAAGACAATCCCAAAGGACACATGAGGAAACATACTATCTGCCTCCAGAGAAAGAACTGATATTGGGGGGCAGAGCCAAGATGATGGCTAGAAAGCAGGGACTTGCTTAAGTTCTCCCCCAGGTCCCTCCAAACACCTATAAAAATGTCTCTGAAAAAATTCTAGAGTTGTGGAACACATGAAATAGCAGAGGGAAGCAGGGCACCAGCCCAAGACAGCCTGGATGTTCCCTGGGAATGGTCTATCGCATGGAGCTGGGAACGAAGTGGAGCACAGCCCAGCCTGGGCTGTGCCAGGACCAACTAGACCAGGAGCTGGGCAGAACAGGCCACAGGGCTCTGAGTCATTGACCTGTGGCAGTTACCAGACTTCTCAACCCATAAACACCAAAGAAAACAGGGTGGGTTAGTGGAAAAACTGCTAGATCAGAGGGAGAGGAGTGCACAGTCAGCCCCAGCCCTGGGGGCGGCAGTGGTGGTGCAGCTCTGTGGCTGTTTCCAAAGTTCCAGCTGCCCCAGGCCCACCTGGTGGGAGGAATTAAGCTGAGGATCAGAGTGGGAGTGCAGAACCTGCTTTGCCCTGCTTGGATCTGTTCGCAGTCCTGGTTGGCAGTTCTTGGGGGAGGAGTAGAGCTGGTGTAACAGAGCTTGCTGGGTAGAAGTAGCATTGAAAACAACAGCGCAGATGCTCAACCTTGGGACAAAGTACTCTCTACTTTACAAGCAGTCATACCCTGACAAAAAGCTCAAGGGTCAAGTAGTTGGCTGGGAACATGAACAGGCAGGAATATGCTCTCAGATTCAGACTCAGTCTTTAGAAGCTTATTTGGTGACAAAGAATATAAAAACATACAGCCAGAAGAAGTCAACAAAGTAAAAGAGCCTACATCAAATGCCTCAAAGAAAAATATGAATTGATCTCAGGCCATGGAAGAGCTCAAAAATGTTTTGGAAAAACAAGTAAGAGGAGTAGAGGAAAAATTGGGAAAGAGAAATGAGAGCAATGCAAGAAAATCATGAAAAACAAGTCCAGGACTGGCTAAACGAGACCCTGAAAATACTGAAGAAAATAACACTTTAAAAAATAGAGCAACTCAAATGACAAAAGAGCTCCACAAATCCAATGAGGAGAAGAATGCCTTGAAAGACAGAATTAGTCAAATGGAAAAGGAGGTCCAAAAGACCACTGAAGAAAATACTACCTTAAAAGTTAGACTGGAGCAAGTAGAAGCTAGTGACTTTATGAGAAATCAAGATATTACAAAACAGAACCCAAGGAATGAAAAATGGAAGGCAATGTGAACTATCTCATGGGTAAAACCAATGACCTGGAAAATAGATCCAGGAGAGATAATTTAAAAATTATTGGACTACCTGAAAGCCATGACCATAAAAAGAGCCTAGACATAAACTTTCAAGAAATTAACAAGGAGAACTGCCCTGATATTCTAGAGCCACAAGGTAAAATAGACATTGAAAGAATCCCCCGATCACCTCTTGAAAAAGATCCCCAAAAGAAAACTCCTAGGAATATTGTCACCAAATTCCAGAGCTCCCAGATCAAGAAGAAATTACTGCAAGCAGCAAGAAAGAAACAATTTGAATATTGTGGAAATACAATCAGGATAACACAGGATCTAGCAGCTTCTACATTAAGGGATCGAAGGACTTGGAATATTATATTCCGGTAGTCAAAGGAGTTAGGATTAAAACCAAGAATCACCTACCCAGCAAAACTGAGTATCATGCTCCAAGGAAAAATATGGATTTTCAGTAAAATAGAGGACATTCAAGCTTTCTCAGTGAAAAGACCAGAGCTGAATAGAAAACTTGACTTTCAAACACAAGAATCAAGAGAAGCATGAAAAGGTAAACAAGAAAGAAAAATCATAAGGGACTTACTGAACTGTTTTGTTTACATTCCTACATGGAGAGGTAATGTGTATAATTCATGAGACCTTTCTCAGTATTAGGGTAGTTGAAGGGAATATGCATACATATACACAGAGGGTACACGGAGAGTTGAATATGAAGGGATGATATCTAAAAAAATAAAATCAAATTAAGGGATGAGAGAAGAATATATTGAGAGAGGGAGAAAGGGAGAGATAGAATGGGGTAAATTATCTCACATAAAAGTGGCAAAAAAAATCACTTCTGTTGGAAGGGAAAAGGCGGCAGGTGGGGGGAATGAGTGAATCTTGCTCTCATCGAATTTTACTTGAGGAGGGAATTACATAAACACTCAATTGGCTTTCTTGACCCACAGAAATGTAGGGGGAAGGGGATAAAAAGGGGGGATGATAAAAGGGAGGCCAGATAGGGGGAAGAAGTAATCAAAAGCAAACATTTTTGAAAAGGGACTGGGTGAGGGAGAAAATTGAATAAAGGAGGACCGAGTAGGATGGAGGGAAATATAGTTATTCTTTCACAATATGAGTATTGTAGAAGTGTTTTACATAATGATCCATGTGTGGCCTATGTTGAACTGCTTGCCTTCTTAGGGAGGGTGGGTTGGGAGGGAAGAGGGGAGAGAATTTGGAACCCAAAGTTTTAAAAACAGATGATCAAAAAAAGTTGTTTTTCATGCAACTGGGAAATAAGATGTATAGGCAATGGGCATAAAAATCTACCTTGCCTACAAGAAAGTAAAGGGAAAGGGGATCAGGGTGGGGGGAGTGGGGTGACAGAAGGAAGAGCTGACTGGGGAACAGAACAATCAGAATATACACCATATTGGAATGGGGGGAAGGGTAGAAATAGGGAGAAAATTTGTAACTCAAAATCTTGTGGAAATCTATGTTGGAACACAAAAACAAATATTACATAATAAGATATGGAATTCAAAAATATAATAAAAAAATTAAAAAAGAAAGAACTGATATTGTCTGAATCCAGACTGAAGCACACTAATTTCCCTTCCTTCCTTCTTTCCTTCCTTCCTTCTTTCCTTCCTTCCTTCCTTCTTTCCTTCCTTCCTTCCTTCCTTCCTTCCTTCCTTCCTTCCTTCCTTCCTTCCTTCCTTCCTTCCTTCTTCTGTTCTTCCCTTCCTGCCTCCTTTCTTGGTGGCATTCCTACATTTAGCTGATGCCTTTTTCTTAGATGTCTTGTGTTCTATCCAGTACTATCTCACTACATGCTTCTATGTTCCCCACTTGCTCCTGGAAGCAACTGTTACTTACCTGAATTGTATTATCTTACAATGTGATAAAGGGAATTTCAATTTCAACCTTTGTAAATCTTATATGTGCCTCTGAGCCCTTAGTGGACATAGGACAGAGATGCTATTTTTGTTGAAATTCTGCCTGTATTAATAGACAGACAATGAGTATGAACCTCTTTTGCTTGGATATGTATATCTGTGGGACTGGATCAATGGTAATACTCACAGAAGGGTATGCTGGCGTTCCCAACACACTTAGTGAACACTTATGTCTAAAATGATGTGACATAGATTAGCATAGGTTGGTGATCAATAACAATATTTAATGCAGAGATAATGTCTGGTGACCTAAGAAATCTAATATCCCCAATTTCTAGTAAACCAGAGTGTTACCTATAGCAAGGTCATTATAAAAATGACTGAATGAAAACAATATTTCAGACCAAGAGATGCAGGATGAATTGGGAGCAGAAGAGATAGACATAGCTGAATCTTGTAGAGCAGTTTTCATATGCATCCTCAAAATGTATCCTGGTGACCTGGCTAAAACTAAACAACCGACTGTCAAGACTTAAAGTATTTTTCCTACATAACTATGTAAATAGGCCTAGCCCTGCACTTATCTTAAGTATACTTCTTTCTCTTGTATTGTCATCTTAATTTGGAGTGAATTCCCAAGACAAAGTGTGGATTTTCCTTTTCCTAGTTCCTCACTGACTCACAGACATTGCTTTTATACAACGAACAGCCATAAAGATTAAAGGAGTCAACACCATAGTGATGATGGAATGTGCATATTTGAGTTGTCTTTGTTCTTGCCCTCTAAAAAAACATTAAAAAAATGCAGACATGACATAAGACACAGAAACAGATACCAAGAACCTTCTAATAATTAGTGCTGTCCAAAAGTGGAGAAGGCTGTTTCAAATAATAGTGCTTTCTCCTTCAGTGGGGTACTTCGAGAATAACGCGACTGAATAATATTCTTTGTGGCAAAGCGGGGTAAGTAATTCAATACCTTATTGAATTTTCCTGTGTGTCTATATGCAAGTTCTCCCTTGTTATCCTTCAGAAGGGTTTCATGCATTAGCCTAAAATAGTATAAATTGATGTCTTGATAATGGGCAATTCCTAGAAGGAAAGCAGAAAACATTTATGAAAAAGGCCTCATTGCTAAGGTATATAGAGAACCAAATCAAATTTATTAGAATACCAGTCATTCCCCAATTCATAAATGGTCAGAGGGTATGAACAGGCAGTTTTCAGATGAAGACATTATAGCTATCTATAGTCATATGAAAAAATTCTCTAAATAACTATTGATTAAAGAAATGCAAATTAAAACAATTCTGAGGTACCACCTCAAACCTATCAGATTGTCTAATATGACAGAATAGGAAAATGATAAATGTTGGAGAAGATGTGGGAAAGTTGGACCACCAGTGCATTGTTGATAGAGTTGTGAACTGATCCAACCATTCTGGAGAGCAATTTGAACTACGCCCAAAGGGCTATAAAATTGTGCATACTTTTTGACCCAACAATATCATTTCTAGGTCTGTATCCCAAAGAGATCATAAAGGGGGAAAAAGATGCAAAGATACAAAAATGTTTATAGCACTTCTTTTTGTAGTGGCAAAGAATTGGAAATTGAGAGGATGTCCATCAATTGGGGAATGACTGAAGAAGTTACGGTATATGAATTCAATGGAATGCTATTGTGCTATAATAAATCATGAGACTTCAGAAAAACCTGGAAAGACTTATATGAAATGACGCTGAGTGAAATGAGCAGAACCAGGAGAACACTGCACACAGTAACAACCACATTATGTAATGACTGACGTTGATAGACCATTTGGAACTTAAAATCCTTTTTTGAGTTCATTTCATTTCTTTTTTAAAGGAAAAAGGAAGAATATTAAACAGCAAGCAAAGGTTTTTTCATTCAACATCTTAAAGAAGGAAAGGACAAGAAGGTGCCCACCATGGGAGGGAAGGACATTTCAGTCCCAGGGCAGTATGGAAGGAGGGAAAGATTGACAGCAGAGACATGAGCTTCTAGGTCTAGAGACAAGGAAGGGTACGTGAACTGGCTGGCTGGCTGACTCGGGCCTTCCCTGCCTTGAGTACAGACAGCCACTTGCACTGGAGGAGAAAGGTGTCCTTATTTTCCCATCAAAGCCTATTCCCAAGAAGAAGTAAGACTGCATTTCATTCTGGGTGTGTAACAAATCTGCTTGCTGATGGGGGCCACAATATCATCAGAGCACTCCCGGCAGCAGGTGGCCTGATGGATCTTTCATCTTCTGAGTTCTCACTTCTGCTCTTTTTTATGTGGTGTTAGATTTAAAGTATTTAGAAATTCAAATTAACTGGAAATTCTGCTTACAACCTCAGGTGGCGGGGTTTTGATGGGGACTGACTGGGATGTCTGCCTGGGTGGAGAAGGTTTTGGCTGCACCTGTTGCTGGATTGGGTTATAATAGGTTACTTCTCCATATACCTGAGATTTAGCCTGGTATTGGGGTACAGGTGAGGAGGTGGGGGAGGGGGCAGTGCCTGTGGGGCATAGGGATACCTGGGACTGCCAAAGTTCATGACACCTGGAGCAGGGAAGTAGGTAGGGGCAAGCAGCTGCTGGGGCGGTGGCTGTCCTGGGGACATGGACGCTGGTGGGGGATACAGACCCGGGCTGGGCAGAGGTGCTGGCATCTGATGGGAATGTAAACCAGAGTGAGGGAGGTGCATTTCTGGTAGTATAATCATGCCCTGAGGAGGCATTGGGGTAGGTCTGTCATTGTGGGTATAGATTGTTCCCTGGAACTGCAATGGGTCATAGTAGTACCCTTCCATGATACTGATATGCACAGGGGGCGCCGGTGGTTCAGGGACAGGTCTCTGACGCTGGGATGAATATCATTTGGCTTGATTGCCCTGAACACTCGTTTCTTCCATACGGTTAAACTGAGGTGGAGGAATACCTCGAAGCTCCCTTGGTTGTAGGAATTGAGGCTGTCCTGGGCTCCAATTTTGTTCAGTCAGATTCAGGTGGATCATGTTTTGCTGAAGTGCTCCTGTGCTGGAATCCACTGGGGCCTCCCAATTCGCAGTCTTTGAGGGTGGTGGTGGTGGTGGTAGTGGTGGTGGTGGTGGTGGTGGTGGTGGTGGGGTAGCTGGGGGAGTGGAGGTTCAAGGGCTGGCCCTTCTGGAGGAGGTGGCACTTCTTCTGCCAACTTGCTTGCATCTCCAGCTTTGCTTCTGCATCTTCTTGCTTGAAAGTAGGACTTCTCAATAAATCTGTCTGGGGGTAGGAACATAAAATCTTAAAAAATGTGAATATCAAAAAACATTTGCATGCAATTGAAAAAATAAAATATTATTAAGGGCAAAATAAAGTAACATTTGACAAAAAAAGATAGTGGGCATTTTCAAAAATATGGCAAGGCTAATGATTGTTACAAGATTTGTGATATCTGAGATTGACAATATATTCTTAACCTATTCTAATTCTTTAGCGAGTACAGGATAGTCAGTGATCACAGAAACTTAATAAGCATGACAGACCCTTTATAATTTTCCACAAAGTTATTGAGGTTTTTTTAAATTAGATATAAAAATTTGCTTTTTTCTGAAAACTATGATGTTGAAAAATACGTATAATAAGTAGAAATAAAACAGTTAATCATATTATTTCTCCATCTGGGACTAGGATGCACTTTATATCACTAAACATTCATATCATTGCCTGGTACAATAAGAGTCACTTTGAAATTAATAAATATACAGCATATCAGTTAATCAACTTCATTCATCCATTTTCAAAAACCATAAGCTTAGATTCAAAGCTTGCATTTAGATACTCCAATGTGGACACAATGAGCTAAAAGGGAGGTCAACTGATTTATAATATTCCTAATGATTATGTTTGATGATAACAAAACCAAGCTAGTATAATAGTGCAAAATAAATGTCCTCTGATTATTTTCAAGGCTATTTCTGAGGAATGTGAAACTGAGATATTCAGTTTACCAGAGCGGCAGAATACAAGCTAGACATGTATTATTTGATGTGTTTTGTGACTGACAGAAGAAAGTCCATGACTGCGGTTGACTATAACTAAAAGATAATCTTCCTCAGGAGTAGACTAATTGTAAGTTCATATTTTTATTAAAAGAGATTATTCGAATAACTGCTTTTATATTTTATGATAACGTTAATGTATTGAAAAATTGACATGTTCAGATCTGTGTCCTTTATCCACTATTCAGTATTGGAAATTATGTTATATGGTCTTTCAGTTATAAATGCAGAGAAGGAAAAATATTTTATAATGCCATAGAATATGCAAAAGATCCATAAAATGCCTCAGCTGATACTTGAGTCATTAGAGAATGATTCATTCATTATTAATCTAACCTGACTATCTTTAAAAATTCTATTCATATCTTTTGCATATTTCTTTCAAAGATAATTTTGGAAGTTCATTTTTAATATAGATATTTTGTGTTGGTGCTTGATGGTCCATTCTCTGGCTATATTATTCTTGTCACTGAATGAATATTGAGTTAACTGAAAGCCCCTAATATTCTACAGGACTGATCATTTACAGACCTATTCATTTTAATTTTTTGGATGTCTTTCTTATTTAATTACCTGGAAATATTCTATATTTCTAAGGAAGCTAGTCCAAAAAATTCCTTTACTCAATCTTTGATGATACATGTAAAAGTTGAGTATAGTTCTGAAGGGAGAGTTTGAGGATTTCAAAACATATGAACAAAAATCTTTTTAAGCTAGGTTGGTAGGATAAGAGGAAATTTAAATAAGGGTTATAATAGTTGTTTGATAAACATAGTATACCAATAACTGATGACATAAAATAGTAAAATATACCCCAACTAACTTTATTTTTTTTCCTTTGTTATAATAATTCTTCCAGCACAAGTTGCTTTCTTTCTATTATTCATTCATACTGCATGTTTTGCATATGATAGCATGGGTGGTTGCAATAACTTTGTTTTTGGGAGCTCTTCATACCAGAGCTCATATTTTTGTTGGTTCATGAAAGTAACCTTGGTACAACTCTAGTGTCATATAGGATGAAAAAGATGAGTTATAACTTATATTTTTTCCCAAATGATTTAAATTCTTCTGCCAGCTCTTTATATATTTCAAATTTATTATGATCTTTCCCATATAATATGGAGATTATGAGTATTTGACATGACAAATCTATTTAAAATATTGTTTTTAGGTTTTTGGATCAATTTTATATATAGCAATTGTGAGCAACAGTTTTGTCTGTGATAATGATTTTCCAGTCCAATTTATTAGTCTAGTTTTCCAGGATATTTTGTGGTTTGTATCTGCAATAACAGAATTTGCAGTGTCTCAGTCCATAAAATATATCAAGTTTCTGATAAATAATTGGAGCCACCAATTCGTATCTTTCTGTGTATTTGGGAAGCGATATTTGAGGCCAACAGAGATGTGTCCCTCAGTTTCTGTTATTTCTTTGAATAATTGGCATTAATCAATAATTCTATGCTCCTTAAGGATAACCTTTCTGTAATTCCTGACAGTAAGGTGGAACATCTGCTCTGGCAATACCTCACAACTTATACTTACACAAGCAGGTTGGGTCCCCAAAGGTTGGCTAATTACTTTTCCCTGTAGGATTTTAATAGTGCCATGAAGGGTTGGGAAGCTGTTGTTTTCAAACTTCCATTTGGTGCTTTGCCCATTCAATATCAATCAGTAAATGTCTTTCAGGGAGTTCCTATTAATTCTACCCTTGGAACTTAGTCTTTGCATAGGCTTCATCTAGAGGCAAACCTCTTTTAATTACTGGAGACAAATACAATTCATGTACTTATTTGCAGCCTTTAAGATTATTCAGCAAAATGAGATTTACAAGCTCCAAAATAATTTCTGTAGATTTTTATCTTGTTTATTTGTTTGCTGGGTCTCTTTCTATCAATCATCTCCTTCCTGAATGAGGAAGTATTGATTGTTACATATCTGTCTTAAGGTAGTAGATTCTATAATTCATTAATATTGTATAGTATTAAATATATGTTTTTTCTAAATATCATATGGTCCATTTTATAGTTACAAGAGTATACATTAAGACTAGCACCACATATGTGTTATTGATTGCTTTAAATGTGTTTTCTTTCACTGTTAATTTAAGAATGTAAGTCTTCAGATATATAGGGCCATAGCTTTGTGTTTGACAGCTTTATACTTGCTTTATATTATTATATATTATTACCAGTTGAATAGTCAATCAACAAGCATTTCTTAGAAGTTTGCCATGCTCAAGGTAGTGTGCTAAGAATAAAGACAGATGTGACAAAATGTTTGCATATGAGAAAACTTGTACACATATAAATATACCCTCAATACATATAAAATGAAAATGTAGTACTTGTTGGAGATGATGCTGTAGTCACAGGGCTGATGAGAATTTTTGTTATTGCTATATTTAGTATATAGTAATTGGTAAATGAATACCAGTTTTATTCATTCATTATTTATTATGTCCCAAGAGTCATGGCACTGTTAAATGTTTTAAATGGCCATCAGTAATATTTGGTCACCTTCCATTTCCTTAGTAATGGTAGTAGAGTGATAGAAACTAGGTAGAAGGCTATAGAAATCACAGATTTCTATAAATCACTTGTGTATATCAATTAATTTAACTACTGGAAAATTACAATTTTCGAAAGACCAAGGAATCAATATATGATTAAAAGAAGTGAGACACATACATATGTATATACATTATATGTACATACACATAAATGTGTGTGTGTGCATGTGTACGTATGTGTGCATGTGCACACGCATTTGTGTGTGTGTGTGTGTGTGTGTGTGTGTGTGTACTGCTTAAATGGGTAAATAAGCAGTATCAAAGTTATTTTCAATCTCTATTGCAGTTGTCATTTAATTATTCTATCCATGATTTCTTCCCCTTCCACCTGCTAGAATTTGATCTCCATATTGATATTAAAATGATCTTTCTACAGCTTGAATATAGTCATATCACTTTCCTGCTGAAGGATCTTCATTGGCTCATCATTTCTTCAATGATAAAATATTCATAATATCCTTTCATAGACATTTCATATTACTTTTTTATGCATCTTACCTTCTAGCCAATGTCATTCTCTCGTTTTCTAAATCTTATATTCCATCTTTCATATATGTGTCATGTGGTAAGTGATGAGCATGGAATGCTACCACAAACAAATAAAATTGACTTTATCTTAAGCAAGAAGAAACAACCAGTTACTACTAAGAGAGTCATTTCAGGATCATTTTTTTCTGGTTGCATTCAGATAAAAAATTTATGTTGGACAAAATGTAAAATCAATACTTGCTTTTTTTTAAAGATAAGAATAAAAAGACAGTAAGAAAAATTATGGAAATCCAAACCTGACCTGTTTAGGCAGGTTATTGATATCAGGATAAGAAATGGGCAAAAAGTAAACATATTTACTCTCTGTCATTTCTTAGAAAATTTGAACTATTCAAAAATCACCACAACAGAAAGCCCAAAAGAACTCAGAAATTTCTTTAGCCAACAAGAATTTTATTTCTTTGGCATTCGGGGTGAAGTGACAGGGAAAAGTTGGCAGCATTAGTCTAGATTACAAGCTTACTATCAAAACACTACAGGGAACTAGTTGCTTACATTTCACAAAATAATCAAAGTTAGTTGAATGGGGGAAAAAAAACTTGCATAGATATTGTCAAAAGACCCAGAAGCTGGAGGATGAAATTAAGGATGTGAAAAGGATCGGTTTTGCCAGAGCCAATATATAATGTGTGCATGCAAATGCACACACATGTGTGTGTCTATGTATGTATATGTGTACATACAGATACATACATACATACAAATATACACACATTACATTATATATAACATATTACACACGCATATGCATAATCAATGCATTGTCTCCATCCTATCAATGACACTTAAGAAAAGGGAGACCTGGATATAATTAGTCATATTCAGAAGCCATAGGCACATGCTTTTAAGGGTTATAAGGGACCAATTTAAAAAAAAGATTTCACCTGAGATTTTATATGGAGATTCCCTTAAACCATGGTATTCTTCATTTTATTATAATGTAAAACTATGCTGAGGCTCTGTCAAAGGTCACTGTCTCCATTTTTTCTCTCCAAATTTTCTAGGTCCTGCAATTGCTAGAATTTATGGTCACGCTGGTCTGCAGGAGATCTGGGTGAGAGTAGAGAGGTGAAGAAAAACACTTGGAATTCTCCCGGCTCTGTTCTGGACAACAACAGCTTGAAATCCAGGCTAGAAATAACTTCTTGGGCCTATGTTCTTAAAAAAAATAGTATGGGACACCAAAATATACACATATGTATACACACACAAACATACACATACATGCACATATATACGCATATACATATATGCATATACATATACATAAACACACATATATACATAGATAGATATAGGTATATTAATATAGATGTAGAAATAGATGTAGATATATAATATTACATCCTCCATTATAAAATAAGCCAGAAAGAAGGTTCTAGGAAGATCACAGAGTAGGTCAGAAAATTCCAAGCTCTTCAAATTTCCCCCACAAAGAAGACAAAAGAACACCTTAGGGCAAATGTGGAGCAGTAAAAGTAAGTAAGAGTTGGGGCAGAAGAGTGGTCCTCCTGGGTGAACTGAGAAGGAATCCAAAGAAAAATTCCAGGACAGAGGTTTGGCACCTCTCAAGAGTAACCATCTCCAGACAAGTTCCATTAAAACGGCAAGTGGCAAACTCCATTGCTAGCTGGGTTGAGAGGTAGCCTCGGCCTCAGCCACAGGAACTTTCACTTCCTTCCCAGTGCCAGGAATCCATGTCTAATCCAAGAAAGATTAAGGGAACTTCTGCTGATAAAGTAAACCAGACCCAGATGTGCTGCCTAGATATAGCCCTGGGGGAGAAAGAAACAGTACACGCCTGGTGAGTGCAGAAGCAGTGGAGGAGGGATGCCACTGGCTGTGGAACTTACAGGAGGGTGGAGTTCCTGGTTTCAGTTCCAGACCATAAGGGAGAGGTGAACAAGGATCTATGGGCAGAGGCACCATTCCCCGTATCTCAGAACAAGAGGTGATTACAAAAAAATAAACTGCTAGAAATAAAAAAAAAATGAGATGGCAAAGGAGAAAGAATCAAGCAATAGAAAGTTACTGTGGGGATGGAGAAGATTGAGGTACATCTTCAGAGGAAGATACTAAAGCAAAATCAAAAAAGGCTCACCCACCCTCAAACAATAATGTCAAATGGTCATGTGCCCAAAAAGAATCCAAAGAAGAACTTTAAAAAGACTTTAAAAATCAAATGACAGAGATTGAGGAAATTTTTTTTAAAAAAAAATCCAAGAAAAATAAGAAGATTATGAAAAGAAAAGCAACAAATTAGGAAAGGAGATTCAGAATCTTAAGGAAGAAAAAGACTCCTGAAAATTAGAATTGTGCAAGGGGAAGCCAGGGAAGTCAGGAGACCAAGAAATAATAAAAAAATATAATGAAAGAAAAAAATAGAAGATAATATGAAACATCTCATAAGAAAAGCAAATGATGTGTAACACAATTCAAAAAGAGAAAGCATAATAATAATCAGACTACCTGAAAGCTGTGACAAAAAAGGACCCTTGATACAATAATGCAAGAAATAATTAAAGAAAATTGTCCTGAAGTATTAGAACAAGAGGGGAAAGTAGAAATAAAAAAAAATAAAATCCACTGATCACCACCAGAAAGAAATCTTAGGAGGAAATCCTACAGGAATAACATAGTCAAATTCAGAAACCACCAGCTACAGGAGAAAATACTACAAGCAATAAAAACAACAACAACAACAACAAAAAGTAATTTAAATATGGTAGAGCCACAGTTACAATCTCCTAAGACCTAGTAGTGGTAACACTAAAAGACTGCAGATTTTAGACTATTATATATCAAAGGGCAAAAGGAGTGGGGTTGTATCAAATAAAGAATGAAAAGAAATGGACTTTTAATGAATTGTTTATTTTTTAGGACTTTGTTTAAAAAATATCTGAACTTAACAGAATATATAACATATAAATTTCAAGAGAAGTATAATGTACAATATCAAAGACTAGTGACAAGGGACTCAATAAGGACAGATCATTTATTTTTATATGAGGAAATGTAAAACATATGTCTAAAATTGTTATTAGTAATTGAGTAGTACAATGGGGCATGTAACTTAAAAAAGCTAGAAAAAGGTCAAATTAAAAATCCCCAATTAAGTACCAAATTAGAAATTCTGAAAGTCAGAGGATAAAGTTGAAATTAAGAAAATGATTGAACTAAAAAATAAAACTAAGAGCTGATTTTATGAAAAACTACATTGACACTGGTAAAATAGATAAAGTTTGGTTAATCTGATTTAAAAAAGAAGAAAAATGAAAGCCAAGTTATTAGTGTCAGAAATAAAAAGGGAAAATACACCACCAATGAATAGAAAATCCATACAACAATTAGGAGATATTTTGCCCAACTGTATGCCAACAATTCTGACAAAGTAAAAGGGATGAATATTTACAAAAAAATATAAATTGCCCAGATTAACAGAAGAGGAAAATAAATACTTGATTACTCCCATTTCAGAAAAAGAAATTGAACAAGCCATCAATGATCTCCATAAGAAAAAATCACCACAGTCAAATGGATTTATGATAGAATTCTTACAAACATTTAAAGAACAATTAATTCCACTACTTAAAAAAATATTTGGAAAACAAGTGAAGGAGTCCTCCCAAATTCTCTTTATGATACAAATATGGTGCTGATAACTAAACCAAGAAGAGTCAAAACAGAAAATTATAGACCACTTTCCCTAATGAGTATAGATGCAAAAATTTTAAATAAAATACTAACAAAGAGATTACAGGAACTTTCCATGAGGATAATATGCTATGAGCAGGTGGGATTACACCAGGAATGCAGTACTATTTAACTATTTGGAAAACTATCAGCATAATTGACCAAATTAACAGAAATGATATCTCAATAGATGCAGAAAAAGCTTTTAACAAATATAGCACCTATACCTACTACAAATGCTATAGAGCTAGGAATAAAGGGAATTTTTCTTAAAATGATAAGTAGCTACAATATAAAACCATAAGCCAACATTATATGTAATGGGGACAAGTTACAGGCATTTCCAAAAAGATCAAGAGTGAAACAAGTATATCACTATTCCCACTGTTATTCATGCTGTACTAGAAATGTTAGCTATAGCCATAAAAGAAAAAAAAGGAATTGAAGTAATCAGAATAGGCAAAGAAGAAACAAAGCAATTACTCCTTGCAGATGATACGATGGTATACATAGAGAATCCTAGAAAATGAACTAAAAATTACATGGAATAATTAAAAACTTTTGCAAAGTTGGACAATATTAAATAAACCCATATAAATCTTTGGCTTTCTATATATTACTAACAAAGCCCAGGTGTAAGAGGCAGAAAGAGAAATTCCATTTAAAGTTACTGTAGACAATATAAAACATTTGGGAGTCTACCTGCCGAGTCAAACCCAGGAGCTATATGAACACAATTACAAAACACTTTTCACACAAATAAAGTCAGATCTAAATAACTGAAAAATACAGTTGTTCATGGATAGACTGAACTAATATGATAACATTGACAATTCCAGCTAAATTAATTTACTTATTCATTGCCATGCCAATCAAACTATCAAAATCATTTTATAGAGCTAGAAAAATAATACAAAAATTGTCTGGAAGAGCAAATGATCCAGGATATCAAGGGAGTTAATAAAAAGGAATAAAATAAACATGGCCTAGCCATACCAGATCTAAAACTAGCATAAAGTAGCAATCATCGAAACCTACTTGATAGTGGCTAAGAAATAGAGTGTGGGTCAGTGGAATAGGTTGGGTTCACAAGACACAATACTCAATGACAACAGTAATCTACTCTAATAAACCCAAAGACTCCCTTTTTTCTAGGATAAGGACTCATTATTTGATAACTAAACTGGCTGGGAAAACTGGAAAATAGTATGGTAGATATTAGGCCAAGACCAACATTTCACATCAAGATAAGAGCAAAATGGGTTCATGATTTAGACATGAAGACTGATATCATAAGCCAACTAGGAGAGCAAGGAATAGTTTCCTGTCAAATCTTTGGAGTAGGGAAGAATTTATGACCAACAAGAGGTAGAGAAAAATTATGAAATGTCAAATGATTAAGCTTAATTAAATTAAAAAGTTTTTGCATAAACTATGCCAATGCAACCAAGATTAGAAGGGAAGCAGAAAGATGGGAAATAATTTTTACAGCCAGTGTTTGTGATAAAGGCCTCATTTCCAAAAAAAAAAAAATTATAGACGAGTCAAATTTATCAGAATACAAGTCATTCCCCAATTGATAAATAGTCAAAGGATGTAAGAAGGCAGTTTTCAGATGAAGAAATTAAAGCTATCTATAGTCATATAAAAATGCTCTAAATCACTGTTGATTAGAGAAATGCAAATTAAAACAGTTCTGAGGTACCACTTCATACCTATCAGATTGGCTAATATGACAGAAAAGGAAAATCATAAATGTTGGAGATGTGGGGAAATTAGAACACTAATGCATTATTGATGGATTGGTAAACTGATCCAACCATTTTGTAGAGCGATTTGGAACTATGCCCAAAAGGCAAGTGAAATGAGTGTATCCTTTGATCCAGCAATACCACTATGAGGGTTATGTATCCCAAAGAGATCATAAAAATAGAAAAGGTCCCCCATGCTACAAATATTCATAGCAGCTTTTTTGTGGTGGTAAAGAATTGAAAACTGAGGGGATGTACATCAATTGAGGAATAACTGAACGAGTTGTTCTATAGGAAATAATGAACAGGCAGATTTCAGAAAGTCTT
Organism: Trichosurus vulpecula; assembly: GCF_011100635.1. Classification (NCBI taxonomy): domain Eukaryota; kingdom Metazoa; phylum Chordata; class Mammalia; order Diprotodontia; family Phalangeridae; genus Trichosurus; species Trichosurus vulpecula. The sequence continues at coordinate 320,724,401 of NC_050576.1, read as the reverse complement.
CGAAGAACTTAAATGAACTGATGCCTAGTGAACTGAGCAGAACCAGATGAGCATTGTACACAGTGACAGCAAAGTTATGTGAGTATCGACTTTGACGTATTTAGATCTTCTAAGCAAAACAATGATCCAAGACAATTCCAAAAGACTTATGACTGAAAATGCTAGATATGTCCAGTCTGAATGCAGATGGAAGCACACTATTTTCTATCTTTTTTTTATGCTTCATTGTGGTTTTTTCCTTTTATTTTGATTCTTTTTTCACATTATGACTAATATGGAAATATGATTATATAAGTATAGCATATATTATATTGCATGCTGTCTTGGGGAAGGAGGACAATTTGGAACTCAAAATCTTCTAAAAGTGAAGTTGAAAAGTAAAAGTAAATTTTAAATTAGAGTCATTTATAAAGAGGGAGCACAGATAAAAAAAAGAATTTGGTAGTTCAAAAGAAAGATTGGAATTCGCCTGAATACGATAGGATTCTAAAAAGTGAAACCATTTAGGAACAATTAAAAAGAGCAGTTTTCTTATACAAATGATTGCAAGAGGAAGAACTGATAGTGAAGAATTAGATGGGAGTGGAGGGCTAGTAGTTCTGGAACCCTACTTTTATTAGGGATCGGTTTAAGATACGTATATATTTAGATACATATATTTTTATATTATTATATTATTATATATTATATCATTATATATCATGTTATTATATTATATGTATCTTATCTATTACATACATAAGATACATATACTTACATATACATTTAGAAGGTTATATAAGTCTTCTAAATTTAGAAAAAAATAAGAGGCTAAGGGGATGGGGAGGAGGGAGAGGATAAGAATGGGAGGTTGAGGGAATAGGATGAGGTGGGTATAGATGGGTGTTTAGATTAATGGGAATGGGAGCATAAGTGAGGGATACTTGGAGGGCAGGTAGGTTAAGCAATAGGAGGACAAGGTAGCAGATAGAAGTAAAGTAGGGAGGTCAGGAGGGACAGAAAATAAGAGATACCACACAAACATAAATTAAAGATCAGGAGTAGAATTTATTAGGAAAAAAAGCAGATGGAGTAATCATTATCTCAAAGTTAAAACAAAAATAGATTTAACCAAAAGGGAATAATAGGGAAACTAAACTATACGTCAGCTATATCAATCAATGTTGTATTGGAATATTTAATATAACTAGACAGCATAAGCTTGAAATGTTACTGTGGTGTAGGAAATGAGGAGTTGATTGTCTTAGGAAAAAATATGGAAAAAAAATCAGACTTATAAAGGAAGAGATTATCCACTCTCAGAGAAACAAGACAAATACATATAGTATGGTCTTACATAGATGTATATCAATGTATAACATCTATATGTGAGTATGATTATAGATATAGATATAAATATATATGTGTATACACACACATGTATGTATGTATGTATATAACTGTATATTTCCATGCATATATGTATGGGTATATGTATATACATGTGTGTATATACACACATACACATGTATGTAAATGTGTATATATATAAATATACATGTGCATGTGTGTATATGCATGTATATGTATATGTACACATGCATAATTGTAGCCTTCTTGGGGAGAGGGGAAGGGGGAAAAGAAGGAGGGAAAGAACAAAGTAAAAAGTGCACAGCAGAGAACAAAAGAAACCATATAAGGAAGAAAACAAAAGGTGGATATATCAGAACACAATGTGTACTATTTATTATATGGGCTTTTCTTTAAATGGAAATTTATGATTGCATGTTTTGAATCTTCTCTTAAGTTGTATTGTGTTTTCTTTTCTTATTTTGTATTTAAGTGTTAATATGTAAGTTTCTAATATGCTTCTTTTTTCTTATTCTGCATTTTTTAGTATGTGAGCATTAAATAAAAATATTTTAAAAAATAAAGTTTAACTAATTAAAAATAGGAAATAAGTTCTTTGGGAGTGGCACCACTATAGCAGAGTAAAGGCAGTGACTCATCTGAGCTTTTCCTCAAACCCCTTGAAATACCTATAAATACTTATTTTAAACAAATACTTATTCTAAACAAATAAGCCACAAAAGACTGAGTGAAACAATCTGCCAGTGTAAGACAACTTAGAAGGTCCACAGGAAGGATCTATTGCTCCAGGGTTTGAGAGAAATGCAGTCCAGCACTGGCCAAGACAACACAGACCAGGACCAGCAAACCAGGAGCAGTCCTCAGGGTGACTGAATTAATGGTAGTCGTAGCACTTTCCTGACCTCTCAGCCCACAGATGCCAAAGAAAAGTTAGAAGGTCAGCAAGAAACTTTTGTTGCACTTGAGTGAGAGTGGAGTGCAGTCTAGCACAGGCTACAGCACCACAACTTTAGCCCCAGCAAAGCAGGATTGTTTTTTGGGTTCCACTGAATCAGCAGTGGCAATAGCTATTTCCAGAATTCTCACCCAATGGATTATAATAGGGTTGACCAACTGTTTATAAGGAGATTATAGCTGTCTCTGTCCTAGCACTGAGGTTGGAGTCCATTCCTTTGGCCATACTAGGATCTGGGTCACAGTCCTGGATTCAAATCCCAGGGTGAAGAAGAACACTAGCACAGAGAACTTGTGGCCATAGTGGAGCAGAGACTTTCCTCACAGTTCTGGGGCAGAAAAGAGTGCTTATGGTCACTTATAGTCTAGCAGAGTAGTTAACATGCCTCCTTAGACAATGCTACCTTGGAAGAGCTGAAAACTTGCAGGTCCCTAGAAGTTTCTCTGAAAAATAGCTGCACATAACACCCAAAGCTTGGGATGGGACAATGTGACCTACACCCTGGGACCAGAGCCCTACTTTAAGGAAAGAGTTAAAAGTCAAGTAGTAGGCTGGAAAACTGAGCAAAGTGCAGAAAAAATTTCTGACCGTAGAAAGTTGCTATGGAAAAAAGGAAGATCAAAACACACTCACAAAAATATGGCAACGTCAATGCTCCTACATCCAAAGCCTACAAGAAAAATGTGAATTGGTCTCAGGCCATGGAATAGCTCTTATCTGAAAATCAAATAAGAGAGATAGAGGAAAAAATGGGAAGAAAAATGAGAGTGATGCAAGAAAATCATAAAAAAAATCAATATCTTATTAAGGAGGCACAAAAAATACTGAGGAAAATAACATGTTAAAAAACAAACTAGACCAAATAGTAAAAGAGGTAGAAGAAGAATGCCCTAAAAATTAGAATGGGGGGGGGGGTGTGGAGCCAAGATGGCGGAGTAAAAGCAGAGACTTGCCTGAGATCTCCCTCAAACCTCTCCAAATACCTGTAAAAAATGACTAAACAAATTCTAGCAGAAGCCACAAAATGACAAAGTGAAACAAATTTCCAGAGAACATGGAAGGTCGACAGGAAAGTTCTATCACACCATGCTGGGAGAGGAGCACAGTCCAGCACAAAATGCACCAGCACAGACTGGGCCCCAGCAAACCTGGAGCAGGCCTCAGAAGACTGAGAGCTGTGATGATTTCCAGATTTCTCAACCCGTAAATGCCAAAGACAACTTCCAAGGTCAGTAGGAAAGAAGATCAGTCTGAACCCAGCCCCTGGGCAGCAGCACTGGGTGGCAAAAATGGCTGCCTCTAGAACTCTTGGCTTACAGATGGTGGGAGGATTGAGAAGCTGATCAGAGGGTAATTGCAGGGATCTCTTTGCTGGAACTGAGGCACGATTCTCTTGCTTTGCCCATGCTTGGACCTGGGTGACACTCCTGGGGGGAAATCCTTGGGCAAGAAGGAGCACTGGCATGGTGGAGCTTGGGGCAGTGGTGAAGAGGGAATCTGCCTCACAGTTGTAAGGCATCAGAGAGTACTGTGGTGACTTAAAGACCAGAACGCAGACCAGGAAAGGAGTAAACAACCCTCCTTTGATCATACCATCTTGGAAGAACTGAAAATTTCAGGTCCCTTGAAGTATCTCCAAAAACAGCCACACAAAACCCCTGAAGCTTGGGACAGTACACTCTTCACACTGGAATCACAGTCCTGCCTTAACTAATAGTTAAAAAAATCAAATAATTGGCTGGGAAAATAAGAAAACAGAAGAAAATCTCAGACTATAGAATCTTACTTTGGTGACAAAAAGATCAAAACATAAAACTAGAAAAAGACAACAAAGTCAAAGCTCCTAAATCCGAAACCACCAAGGAAAATATGAATTGGCCACAGACCAGAGAAGAGCTCAAAAAGGATTTTGAAAATCAAGTAAGAGAACTAGAGGAAAAATTGGAAAGAGGAATGAGAGTGACGCAAGAAAATCTCGAAAAACAAATCAGCAGCTGGGTAAAGGAGACCCCCCCCCCAATACAGAAGAAAATGACACATTAAAAATAGACTAATCCAAATGGCAAAGAAGTCCCCAAAGTAAATGAGGAGAAGAACTCCTTAGAAAGCAGAATTGGCCAAATGGAAAAAGAGGACCAAAATCTCACTGAAAAAAATTCCTTAAAAATTAGAATGGAGTAAATGGAAGCTAATGACTTTTTGAGAAATCAAGAAATTATGAAACAGAACCAAAAGAATGAAAAAATAGAAGACAATTTGAAGTATCTTATTGGAAAAACAACTGACCTGTAAAATAGATCCAGGAGAGATAATTTAAAAATTATTGGACTGCCTGAAAGCCATGATCAAAAAAAGAGCCTAGACATCATCTTTGAAGAAATTTATCAAGGAAAATTTCCCAGATATTCTAGAATCAGAAGGTGAAATAGAAATTGAAAAAATCCAATCACCTCCTTTAAGAGATCCCAAATTAATAACTCCCAGGAATATTATAACTAAACTCCAGAGTTCTCTGTTAAAGGAGAAAGTATCACAAGCATCCAGGAAGAAACAATTCGAGTATCACAGAGCTGCAGGAAGGATAACACCAGTTTTAGCAGCTTCACTCTTAAAGGATCAGAAGCTTAAAATATGATATTACATAGGACAAAGGAGCTAGGATTACAACCAAGAGTTACCTAACCAGCAAAACTGAGTATAATCCTTCAGGGGAAAACATGGATATTGACTCAAATAGAGGACAATCAAATAGAGCTGAACAGAAAATTTTACTTTCAAATAGAAGACTTGTGGAGCATAAAAAGGTAAACAGGAAAGAGAAATTAAAAGGGACTTAATAAGGTTAAAATATTGACATTTCTACATCATAAGAAGATATTTATAACTCTTAAGAACATTCTCATAATTAGGGCAGTTGGAAATATGTATACATATGTGTGTGTGTATATATATATATATATATATATATATATATATATATATATATATATATATATAATTTATCAATTGGGGAATGGCTCTTATATTTATAAATTTGACTCCATTCTCTGTATGTTTGAAAAATGAGGCCTTTATCAAAGTATATATATATATATATATATATATATATATATATATATATATATATATGGAGAGAGAGAGAGCATACGTGTGAGTTGAATATGAAAGGATGATATCTAAAAAAATGAATTAAGGGGTCAAAGAAGGATGTACAGGAAGAAAGAGGAAGGGAGACATAGAATGGGGGTAAATTAACTGTTTCACATTTTTATTATTTAATATTTTTTGTTTTCAACATTGATTTTCACAAGATTTTAAGTTACAAATTTTCTCCCCATTTCTACCTTCCCCCTCACTCCAACATGGCATATATTCTGATTGCCCTGCTCCCCAGTCTGCCCTCCCTTCTGTCACCCCTCATCCCCTTCCCCTTACTTTCTTGTAGGGCAAGATAGATTTTTATACCCCATTGCCTGTGTATCTTATTTCCCATTTGCATGTAAAAAACCCCTTTTTTGAGCATTTGTTTTTTGAAATTTGAGATGCAAATTATCTTCCTTCTTCCCTCCCCACCCACCCTTCTTGAGAAGGCAAGCAATTCAACATATGCCACAAATGTATCATTATGCAAAATACTTCCATAACAGTCATGTTGTGAAAGACTAATTCCATTTCCCTTCATCCTATCCTGTCCTCCTTCATTCAATTTTCTCCCTTGCCCCTGTCCCTTTTCAAAATGTTTGCTTTTGATTACCTTCTTGCCCAATCTGCCCTTCCTTCTATTATCTGCCCTCCCTTATCCCCTTCCCCCATACTTTACTGTGGGGTAAGATACCCATTGGAGTCTGTATGTTATTCCTTCCTTATGTCAAATCCTGTGAGAGCAAGATACACTCATCCCTTTTCACCTGCCACCTCTTTCCTTCCAATAGAACTGCTTTTTCTTGCCACATTTATGTGAGATAATTTACCCCATTCTATCTTTACCTTTCTCCTTCTCCAAATGCATTCCTCTCCCACCCTTAATATTCCCTTCAACTACCCTAATACTGAGAAAGTTCTCATGAATTACACACATCATCTTTCCATGTAAGAATGTAAACAAAATGGTTCAACTTTAGTAAGTCCCTTATGATTTCTCTTTCTTGTTTACCTTTTCATGCTTGTCTTGATTCTTGTATTTGAAAGTCAAATTTTCTATTCAGCTCTGTTCTTTTCATTGAGAAAGCTTGAAAGTCCTCAATTTTATTGAAAGACCATATTTTTCCTTGAAGTGTTATGCTCCATTTTTCTGGGTAGGTGATTCTTGGTTTTAATCCTACCTCCTTTGACCTCTGGAATATCATATTCCAAACCCAGTGATCCCTTAATGTAGAAGCTTCTAGATCTTGTGTCATCCTGATAGTGTTTCCACAATACTCAAATTGTTTCTTTATGGCTGCTTGCCATATTTTTTCCTTGACCTGGGAACTCTGGAATTCGGCAACAGTATTCCTAGGAGTTATCTTTTTAGAAACTTTTTCAAGAGGCAATCAGTGGATTCTTTCAATTTCTATTTTACCTTGTGGCTTAAAATATCAGGGCAATTTTCCTTGATAATTTCTTGAAAGATTTTGTCTTTTTCTGTTCAGGCTTTCAGGTAGTCCAATAATTTTTAAATTATCTCTCCTGGGTCTATTTTCCAGGTCAGTGGTTTTTCCAATGAGATGTTTCACATTGTCTTCCATTTTTTCTTTTGGTTCTGTTTTATAATTTCTTGATTTCTCATAAAGTCACTACCTTCCACCTGCTCCAATCTAATTTTTAAAGTGACATTTTCTTCAGTGGTCTTTTGGACCTCCTCTTCCATTTGGCTAATTCTGCCTTTTAAGACATTCTTTTCTTCATTGGCTTTTTGGAGCTCTTTTGACATTTGGTTTAGTCTATTTTTAAGGTGTTATATTCTTCACTATTTTTTGGGTCTCCTTTACCCAGCTGCTGACTTGTTTTTCATGATTTTCTTGCATCACTCTCATTTCTCTTCCCAATTTTTCCTCTACTTCTCTTATCTGCTTTTCCAAATACTTTTTGAGCTGTTCCATGGCCTGAGATCAATTCATATTTTTCTTGGAGGCTTTTGATGTGATCTCTTTGACTTTGTTGGTTTCTTCTGGCTGTATGTTGTGATCTTCTTCGTCACCAAAAAATGATTCTATAGTCTGAGTCTGAGTCCTTTTCCACTGCCTGCTCATGTTTCCAGCCAACTGCTTCACCCTTGAGCTTTTTCTCAGGGTGGGAGAGTGGAGAATACTTTGTCCCAAGCTTTAGGGTCCTTACGCTGCTGTTTTCAGAGCTACTTTTACTCCACTGTCACCACAAGCTTGGCCACACTAGCACTCTTCTTCCTCCAAGAACCACATACCAGGACCATGTCCCACATCCAAGCAGAGCAAAGCAAGACAACCATGCCTCTTCACCAGCAAAGCAATCCCTGCACTCCTGCTCTGATCTCCTGCTTGATTCCTCCCACTGTGTGGGCCTAGAGATGGAAGCAGCCACCTCTGAAGCTCTGGAAGCAGCCATAGGAGCTTCCTGATGCTGCTGGTGTGCTACCTTCACTGCCCCCGGTGTTGGGGCGGGACCAGCCACCTTTCTCACCCACATCCAGCAGTTTTACCACTAATCTGCTCAGTTATCTTTAGTATTTGTGGGTTGAGAAATCTGGTAACTGCCACAGTTCAGTGATTCAGGGGCCTAAGGCCTGCTCTGCCTGGTTCCTGGTCTGATCTGTCCTGGTGTGGCCCATGCTGGGTTGTGCTCCACTCCCAGTACAATGCGATAGACCCTTCCCAGCAACCATCCAGGCTGTCTCGGGCTGGAGAATTCTTACCCTCTATTACTTTGTGGACTTTGTAGCCCTAGAATTTGTTCTGAGCCATTCTTTTACAGATGTTTGGAGGGATTTGGGGAGAGCTTAAGTGCATCCCTGTTTTCCAGATGCCATCTTGGCTCTTCCCCCCAGGGGTAAATTATCTTACATAAAGGTGTCAAGAAAAAGCTTTTACAGTGGAGGAGAATGGGGAAAGATAAAGGAGAATAAGTGAACCTTACTCTTCTCAGAGTTGGCTCAAAGAGGTAATAACATAGATACTCAATTGGGTATAGAAATCTTTTTTACCCTACAGGAAATTAGGGGGGAAGGGGATAAGAGAAAGGGAGGGTGATGGAAGGTAAGGCTCATTAGGTTAGTTGGTAAACAGAAACAAAACCCCTTTGAGGTGGACCTGGGTAAAAGGAGAGAGAGCAAATATAATAAACACTGGGGAAATAGGGTGGAGGGAAATACAGTTAGCAATAATAATTTTAAAAAATGAAACAAGTTTCTTTGATAAAGGCCTCATTTCTCAAACATAAAGAGAACTGAGTCAAATTTATAAATATAAGAGCCTTTCTCCAATTGATAAATGACCCAAAGTTATGAAGTTTTCAGATGAAGTAATCAATGTTCTCTGTAGCCACATGAAAACATACTCTAACTCACTACTAATTGGGGAAATGCAAATCAAAACAAGTCTGAGATACTACCTCATAACTATTGGATTGGCTAATAGGACACAAAAGGAAAATGACAAATATTGCAGAATATGTGGGTAAAATGAGACATTTATGCATTGTTGGTGGAGTTCTGAACTTATTCAACCATTCTGCAGAGCATTTTCAAACTATGCTCAAAGGGATACAAAACCAAGCATACCACTACTAGGTATGTATCCCACAAGAGATAAAAAGGAAAAGGACCTATATGTACAAAAAATTTACAGCAGCTTTTTTTCTGTTCACAAAGAACTGGATATTGAGGGGATGCCCATCAATTGGGAAATTGCTGAACAAATTTTTGCATGTGATTTTGATGGAATGTTATCATGCTATGAAAAATGATGAGCAGGATGCTCTCAGAAAAAAACCTAGAAAGACTTACAAGAGCTGATGCAAGTTGAAATATATTATGTACAAAGTAACAGCAATATCATAAGATAATATAGTGTGAATTACTTAGCTATTCTTGGCAATACAATGATCTAAGACAAGTCTGAAGGACTTATGATGAAAATGCTATGCATCTCCAGAGAAAGAACTGTTTGTGCCTGAGTATCTATTAAAGTATTCTTTTTTCTTTATTTATTATTCTTGAAGTCTTATTTTCCCCTTTGGTCTATGCTTTCTTTCACAACATGACTATTATGTAAATGTTTTGTATGACTACACAATGCAGTCGGGGAGGGAGGAAAAGAAAGAATTTGAAACTGAAAGTTCTAAAAATAAGTGTTAAAATGTTTTTTTTAATTAACTGGTGAAAAATAAAATGCTAAATAAAAACTAAGGCTTAGTAACTGGAAAAAAAGAAGAAAACAAGTTCTTTGGGGAATGATTGTTTAACTTCTGGCTTTGCTTCCCCAGCATAAACACATATTCCTGGCACATAGTAAGGACTTAATAAATATTTGTTGTTATTGTTGAAGCCTCCCTTTCCTCCCTTACAATTACCCCAGGTTCTGATTCCTAACCCCTCCCGCCCATATTAGATGGAGTAGCTAGAACCAGATTTTAACTTCTCCTGCAATCTGCCAGTGAAATACTCTTGTTTTATCATTAGGTTGGAATTTATGCTGCTGAAATCCAGATGCTGCTTGGTAAGCTGCCTGTCTGGATGGGATGTCTGGCTCCTGATCATGGGTACCCACCTATAGTACCTTGTTGATGTTCTGCCTGTGGATAGTCATCATCTCCTTGCTTTAGCATGCAACAGATTAATACTCCAGGTTTAAATTTAAACCCTAGGAATAGTCACTCACCATCCGGGAAGACACAGGCTTTGTCTACAGAGATAGAGGAGCAAGAGCACCCCTTCATGTCTTTTTGGTTGATATTCAATAACCTCAAGCTTCCCCATTTTCCATTTCTTTCTCCATATAGGTAGCTAACAATATGAGTTTCCTACATCACAAGTACCAAACTAATTGGTAATTCCTTTTCAGATAATTCCAGTACCTCCTTATTGCCTCAAACATAAAATATAAACTTCTCCATTTGGCTTTTAAAATCCTTCACATTCTGACCCCTACCTCACTTTCCAGCCTCAAACATTACTCCTCTGGCACATGCTCTAGTCTAGCCAAACCATTTGTTTTGGTATTTTTCACAAATTACATTCCAACTGCTATCTCTGTGCCTTGACATAGGGATATCCATACCTGAAATGCATTCTTTTATCAATTTATTTTTCAACAGGCCAATTCTCTTCAAACCTTTAGTTTAAGTACTGTCTATGGGTGATCTTTCTTGAGTCCCCAAATGCTAATGACCTATCTCTCTATGCTTATATTTATATATAAATATATGCTCCAAAGGGCTTTGCTGCACATTCCCAAATCGCCTAAGGTAAAGGTAACCACGTGGGATATGGTAGACATCTTCTGGGAAAAGATATCATATGTTCCTCTTCAACATGGGTGGGAAAAGCCTTTTTCCATTGGCTTTGTAGTCAGAGTAGTCTATATTTGTAATGTATCAAACTGAGAGACTCTCTCTTTTTCTGTTTCTCTCTGTCTCTGTCTCTGCCTGTCCCTCTTTGGGAAATTGAGGTCCAATTCAACCAAAGTTTATGCTTAGACATTATACGTTGAGCTGCCTGTGGTGCAAAGCACTTTGAGGAACACTGAACCCGTTCCCCTTTTAGGCTCTATTGCCCTAAGAATCAGGTTTAAGATCTTAGGTCTGTTTAGTTGTTTTTTTTTTTTATAATTCTAGTTGCACATGGCATAGTCCTTATATAGCATAATTTAATAGCATGTGAGTAAAAAATAAAATAAAGAAATCAAAGACCAGATACAAATTATGCCCACAATGTGTATTTCTGTTAGAAACAAAGCGAACTATATGTCTTACATTTCAATTCAACTCAGTTCAACAATCATTCATTACATTCCTACTATGGGCTAAGACACTGGAAATACAATGAGGAAAATTAAATCCTTCTTGATCTCAGAGCGCTTAAATTCTATTGTGGGGAATAATATGTATAGTGGAAATTAAAAGCAATGTATGTACAAGATAATTTGATGGTGAAGGCACATATATAAAAGGGCAGTTTATTAATAATACAATGAAATTTCTAGAAGGCACAATGGAAGAGTAGATTAGAGTGAGATAGGAAAATGGTGGGGTGGGCAGGTATGGGTCTAACATGTTTGTAAATGAAGTAATGCTTAGGTATGATCAAAGAAGAAAACTTCTATCTAAATAATTTATGGTTTTGATTTGATTCCTATGGTAGGAATCAAATGGTAGGACTGGCATATCCTTTAAAGAAACAATGTTTTTGTTGTTTTTTTTGTTTTGTTTTGTTTTGTTTTGTTTTAAGCAATCCTTGTGCCAGTGTTTGAGATGATGGGTAACCCTCTGGACTAGGAAAATTATAAATTTTTCACTCATCCCAGTGTTAAAGATAAGGAACAGTTGATTTCCAGTGTCTGGCTGTTAGTATATGGTGGGATATTTAATGTACTCCTTGCCCAATCACCAGCCACATGATTCTGGAAGATATCACTTATGTTCTGAGTTCATATCAGAATACAAAGAGGTCACAGCAGAAAAAATGACCCAATTTTCTTCTTTCAGAGAGCCTTCCTAATCTGCACAAAATAACTCCATGAAAAAAAATTTAAAAAAAATAACTCCATGAATTAAGAAAAGTTATATGACATGTCTTTTTTATCTTGCCTTTACACCAATAAAAACTCTAATCCAGACTAAACTATCCATTGTTTAATATTATATTTTTAACTTTTAATGATTTGTGAATCCATATGTGTTAAAGGGCAGGATATAGAGGACTTGTTCTATGAAATGGCTGATTTGCTTGTATGCTGCTGCTATTATTGTATTGGATAAGCCAATGAAGACTATGTTTGAGTTTCCTATTGAAGTTCAAGGGTCAATAAAATCAGTCATTAATAGCATTGCTTGATAGGATAAATAATGGACACACACAAAAAATGTTATGTTAATTTTGAATTAATTAGAAACATTATAGTACATCTTCTGCCAATAAAGTCAATGGTAAGAGAACACTTCCTTGGAAGTGCTGTGCCAAATACTGCTTAAAAATGATCAGATATTTATTTGTTATAGTTTGCAAATATTGGACCAATATTTATTGTAGAATTAAAAGAAACATTACATGTATAAAGAAAATGCCAGCAGAATCTATTAAAACAATAAATAATATTTTAGATTTTGTAGTAGATCTGTGGAATACATCATGAAGAACGCTTCTTGTGGCCACATTATTCAAATTCCTCAGATGGTCCTCAAGAAGTTGGATGGATAAATAGGTGGATGGGTGGATGGATGGATTGATAGATGGGATAATTTTGTGTTGATTTTCAAAAAGTGTAAAAGTAAATTTGAAAAATATAATACAAATCCTCATAAATCATCAGTATCCCTGCATGTGAAAAAGAAAACTGAGCAGGAAAAGATAGAAAAAATTCATTCAAAACAATTACAAAATATTTGGATATATATCTTACCAAGTCATGCTCATAAGTTATATGAATAGAACTACAAAATATGCTTTATAGAAATAGTTTGAAATAGTTGAAGAAATATTATTTGTTAATAGTTAGGCTGGTCCAATATATTTTTAAAATGATGATGTTTAGTTATTATTAGTTTACTTATTCAATGCCATATTGATCAAATTGCCAAAGAGCAATTATAGAAAGCAACAATAAATTTGATCTAAATCAACAAATGAATGAGAATATCAAAGGAGATAATAAAGAGTAAAAAAAAAGTACCAGATTTAAAACTATAATTTGAAGCAGTAATCATCAAAATAATTTAGTACTTGTTTAAAAATTGAGATTTTGGTAATGAAACAGGGTATGCATCCAATATATAGAAGGAAAAGAACATAATGTCAAAGTATTTGAAAATATTTAAGTCTCCAGCTACTATGGTAAGGATCTTCTATTTAACAACAACATAATATTGGGAAAACTGGAATTCAGTATGGAAGAAAACATGTTTAGACATACCCTTTACATTGTATTGCAAGATAAACTCCAAAAGGGCATATGATTTATTCATAAGGATGTAATAAAAATAAATTAGAGTCAAGGAAGAAATTATCTTTCAAATCTATAGATAGGAAGAGAAATCATGGTCCTAATTATATACAATTTAAAACATTTTACATAAACCAAATGAATATAGCCAAATTATAAGTAATATGAGTAATTGTAGAAAAATATTTTCAGCAAATAATGACATGTTAGTTAATCATAAAAATAATGAAATTGACAATTTTAGTGATAGTATGTAAGTCCTTTATGAACTGAAACAGAATTAAAAGAACAGAAGAACATTCACAGAATATCATCAACATTACAAGGAACAACAACTTTGAAAGATTTTATTAAGGTAATGTTCAACTACAATTCAAGTATTAATGAAAAGTATGTCATCCATCTACTGACAGGGAAGTGATAGACTTGAGACAGAGGAATATAAATATTTTAAGATATATTCAATATGGGACTACATTTTATTTGATTGTGAATATTTATTATAAGGGCCTTGTTTTCCTTTCCTTTTTTTGTTTCCAGTGAGCAAAGGTTGGGGAGAGGTGTGAACTGGTAAGGGTGGGGCACAGGGATAGTAAAAAGAAAAAGAAATAAAAAGAGGTTATTGAAGCATCTTTCTCAAATTGTGGAAAATAGAACAAAAGGAAGTTGAGAAAGAAGCACAGCAAGAAGGACAGCTTTGAAAACTACAGATTGTACTTATTATACACTTAAAGAGAAAAGCAAGCTGCACATAGTAGAGATCTGTACTTTCATGTACAATTCTCTTTTTTGGTTCTATTCTGTATTTAGAAATAACCACATTATTTGGTATCCGTTAAGTTCAGATTTTTTAAAGACACATAACAGACCTGTGTCACAGAAAAAAATAAAAGAAAATAATATCCCTGTCTGAGAAATGAGCTGAAAAACCTTTGTTTAGATATGAACCAGAATCACTGAGAAAAAGCAAAGTTCAATGACTGGCAAGATGACCTTTGTCATATGGTAGGCTTCAGAGGTGGAAGAGACCTTATATATCATTTAATTCAACTTTCTTCATGTTTCAAATGAGGAAACACAGGCCTAGAGAGAAGTCATTCGTCCTATGTCACATAAGCAGTAAGTAGCAGAGCTAGGGTTCAAATGCAGGTCCACTAACTTGAACTCCAGTTCTCTTTTGAGCAGCTTAGCAGAGTAGATAATTATGCTAGACCTGGAGCCAAGAAGTACTGATTTGAAACCTGATCTTTCACACTAGTTGTGTGACCCTTAGCTAAGTCGCTTAACTTCTCCAAGGCTCTGATTTTTCATCTGAGGTTCATCTGGCACTGGAAAGATTCTGGGTCATGCTTCTATAGTTTTGACATATAAACCCCTTGCTGGGTTTTTCTCCACTGCAAAGTCCATATCAAAACTTAAAGGATCACAGATTAAGATCTGCACGGGACCTCAAGGTCCATCAAGTCCAATCTATTCATTTTTACAAATGATGAAACTAAGGTTGAACTTCATGTAGATACTGTGACTGAATTATGATTGAAATTTAGATATTTTTTATCTCCCAGCCTACTTATATCTTATTCACCATTTATCTAACTCATCTTTTTAATTCAAGACAATTTAACAAACTTTTATTTATTACTTTAAGCCTCTGTACTAGGCCCGAGGATATAAAGATAAAAATTAAAGCTATATCTTAGGGATTTTTTGATGGAATACATCTAAAACAAGTAAATGAAAACCAGTTTGTTAGGGGAGACAGCACTAGAAACTAGGGGGATCTGGGAAGGCTTCCTGTAGAAAGTGGCACTTAAGCTGAGCTTGGAAGGAATGTAAGGATGCTAGAAGTTAGAAATAAGGTAGAAGTGCTATCCAGGCATAGGGAAGTCCATATAAAGGCATATAGATGAGAGGTGTTATGCTAAGTGGAACAGTTTGGATGGATCATGTAATCCATAAAGAGGAGTGATATAAAAGAAGTGTGTTATAAAAGAAGTCTGGAAAAGTAGGCTGAGGCCAGATTGTGAAGGGTTTTAAATGACAAACAGAGGTCACATTTAATCTTGAAGGCAAGAAGAGGGAGATTCTTGGGCAGGGGTGTGATATGGTTAGAACTGTGCTTTATGGAAATTACCTTGGCAACTTTATGGACATTGGAGCAGAAAAGATTTAGAAACTTTAAGCACAAAGTTCTCTCAGGAGCATCTCTTTTAGTTAAAACATCTCATTCAGTGAGAAAGTGCAACTGGAAAGCATCTTGTTGATAACAAAAGCAGTGGTCAATAATTTTTCTGACCATAAAGTACAATTATAAATTTCCCTGGAATCTGCCCCATCCAAAATGGCTACACTGATCACAGGTTCATAGCATCTTAGATCTAGGATTAGAACTAGACACAACTTAGCCTAAAATCCTTATTTTATGGATGCACAAGCTGAGTCCCAGAGAGATGAAGTTACTTGCCCATGATCATACATACTAAGTGGCAGAGGTGAGATTCAAACTCAGGTCTTTTGAATGTATGTTCAGTGCTTTTTTCACTACATATTTTCCTACTATTCTTGTAGCTGAGTTATGCCCAGTCAAATCAGGCTTGATATGCATCTAGCACATGTATATCACCCCTCACTCTTCTGCTATTTTTGTTTGTGTGATTTTTTCAACTACTTGCTTATGGCTCCCAAATCACTGATCTTTTGTCTTTCTTCTTCTCAAATGTATGGAATACCATAAAGCAGTTCAGGCAAATTGTAAACAAAGAGCACTTTTGATTTCATACCCTGACTGTATATGGAGGAAACTGTTTTTCTTTAATTAATCATAACACATTTTATATGAGCACAAGCATTTCAGAATAATATATACACATATAGCTTTCTTCCATGACTCAATGCTACCTTTTATCGAAAATAATTTTCCCTTATTATGACTTAAAGTTACAGATATAATAGCTTCATCATTTGAATGATTTGGAAAATTATGTAATACTGAATATGTTAAAGATAACTTGAAGTGGTGATTTTATATTCTGTTCAAGAGCAACTAGTCCAGGGACCTGGATTTTGTAGTCTTTGCTCTTTAAGTCAGTGTTTGATGCACAGGCAAATAACTTCTCACTGTTTCGGGTTCTTCATTCGTGAAGTGAGAGAAAAGCATAAAATCATGGCTCTTACCATTTTAACTCTTTTTCATCTAAAAAATAGATATCTATCTATATGATATACAGCTAAATGATTTTTTCTTTCTCTTCTCTACTTATTTATTCTATCACAAAAAAGCTAGTACAAGTCATCCTTTTGTCCCATGTAGTTTCAGTTATAATTTCTTAAAATATAGCTCTGGTAAACCAGGCTTGACAAAAATCCATTGGGATTCAAACAGAGCTACTCAATCCTTAAATGAAAATCACTCTGGCTCTTACTGATTGGTCAACAATAGGTCCCAGTCCAAGCCTTACTTGGTCATTGTTTGAGTTGTGATGGCTAAAAGTGAATAGAAGTAGCAATTGTTTCTGCTTTGCCCAGAAATCCTGAGGGTCTTCCCTTCCCAGGGTTTTCTTTTTAGCAGAAGTAAATGTAGACCATCATTTGCCTCATTTCTTACGTAGCTTTAAATCACCAGATGGGCATTGAAAATTGAGTCCTGGGAAAGACATTAGCATAAAAAGGCCAAGGTCTCCCACTGCATCTCTGGTCATCTCTAGTTGTCTGATCCATTTATTGCCTCTAAACTCAGATGACCCTGTAGGAGAGGGCGAAGCTGACGACTATGCACAGTTCAGCTTCACTTAAATACAATTTACTTACAAGTTAAGGCATCACTATCCTGATATCATTGATCTTCTTCAAGAACAAAGGGCCAGCAATGGTAGATTGTTATAGATACAGAGATATATAGATTGATATCAGAGAGAGAAAGAGAGAGAGAGAGAGAGAGAGAGAGAGAGACAGAGAGACAGAGAGACAGAGAGAGAGAGAGAGACAGAGAGAGAGAGAGAGAGACAGAGAGAGAGAGAGAGAGAGATAGACAGAAAGACTGAGAGAGACAGAAACAGAGACAGAGAGAAGAGAGAGAGGGAGGACAGGTAATATTAATAGGTACAGACATAGATATAAATATTACAATGCTTCAGGTAGAGCCAAAATGGCAGAGTAAAGGCAACCCGAGTTCTCCCGCAAACCCCTCCAAATACCTTTAAATAATGACTCTAAATTTTAGAGTGGCACAACCCACAAAAATTTAAAATGAAACAATTTTACAACCCAAGACAACTTAGAAGGTCAGCAGGAAAAGTCTCCTGTACCAGGGTGACAGGAGAGCAGAGTCCAGCACAGACCAGGCCCCAGCACACAAGGAGCTGGCTTTGTAGTGACTGAATCTTCCTCAGCAGCAGCTGCTTTTGGAGCTCTCAGTCCACAAATGGTAAGGGGGTTGAACAACTTGTCCTAGCACTAAGGTAGGATTCCGTTGTTTTGCCCATACTAGCATCCAGGGCACAGTCCTAGGTGGCAGTCCCAGGGTGAGGAGAAGCACTAGCATAGCAGAGCTTGTGGCCACAGTGGAGGAGCAACACTCCTCACAGTTCCAGGGCAGAAAAAAGTGCTTGTGGTCACCACACACCAAAGCAAAGGCCTGGAACATAGTAAACACTTTTCCTTAGATCATACTAACTGGGAAGAACTGAAAACTTACAGATTCCTAGAAGTACCTCTGCAAAGAGCTGCACAAAACTCTGAATCTTGGAACAATGCATGCTCCACCCTAGAAGAAAAAAACTACATTATTTTTTAAGATTTCTTTTACTGATTTATTATTTTATTTGTCCACACTTTCAAGTCAAACAGTTTTTAACATTTGCTTTTAAAACTTTGAGTTCCAAATTCCCTCCCTTCCTCCCTCCTCACAACCCCTCAATGAGAACAATTGCATATAGATTGTACATGTGTAGTCATGAGGAATAACATTAATATTGCAAGTTGAAAAGCTGTGAATGACTTAGGTATTCTCAGCAATACAATGATCCAAGACAACACTGAAGGACTTATGATGAAAAATTATATCCAACCCCAGAGAAATAATTGACAGCATCTAAATACTGATTGAAACATACTTTTTAAACTTTCCTTATTTTTATTGAGTTTTTGTTTTTGTTTATGTTTTCTTTTGCAACATGACTAAATGGATATGTTTTGCATGACTACACTTGTATAACCAGTATTGAATTGCTTGCCTACTCAATGAATGTGAGGTGCATTGCAGGGAAGAGAGAGAATTTGGAACTGAGAGTTTCTAAAATGAATGCTAAAATTGTTTTTACATATAACTGGGGAAAATAAAATACTAAATAAAATATAAAAATATTACAGTGCTTGAGCTGAAAGAATCTTTAAGTTCACTTACATTATTTTGTGTGAGGTTCTACATTATTTTCCTCATTGTATAGATTGACATTAAGTGAGTCGTGCAGCCATCATATAGCTACTAAGTGTTGTAAGCAGGATTTAAACCCAAGTCTTCCTTGCTCCAAGATAATCACAACATCCTCTGTGTCTCACCTCCCTAACAGACATTGCCCTTCATTATTTAATAATCTAAAAATCACTGAATTTTAGTCCATATTTCAGAAAATATTCTGCATAAAATTAAAAAAAATAGAGATCGGAAAGAAACCAGCAAATGATAATAAACTTACTAAGTAAAAAAAAATTCTGAGGGCAAAATGCTAGTGTATTTACCTCTATAATTTGTCCCTAAATACTTCTTTTGGAATCTACTAATAATGAAATATAATACCACTAGAGTGTAAATACAGAATACTGAGTAGCATGATTGTTCACATACTTGAACAATTAATGGCTGTACCAACAGGAATGAACCATTCATTAAAGCGTCAAGAGAATTCTGCTTAAGATAGAGAATTAGAGACTCATGGGCTGCCTACATAGAAAATTCTAGCATCCTTGCCTTCCTAGAAAAATAAAAAAAGAAGGAAAAAAATATCTGAGTGTATTCCTTTACTCATTAGACTGTAGTACAGTTCCCCAAAGAATGCCATATTATCTCTTCTATCATAGATAACACACTGTATTTTCCCAAATTGGATGTTAACTACAGATAAATTACAACATCAAACTTTATTTGTTTTCAATTCTTCATTGAAGCCAAAAATACTATAGAGAAAAGCTTATGACATCTATGGTTTCATACTTACACATAAGTTGACTTCCACAGATGTGATAGACTCTGCTTACAACTATCAAGCCGTCCTCATGTGACACCCATGATAAAACTCAGTAACAAAAACATTTTGTGATTAATATCAAGTTTTATCAACATGAAAATAATCAAATACTCTAGTCAGAATATTTGTCACTTGATATTCTATTCTATGTAATATTAGACTAAAAATAAAATCATTTAAACATCTTCCATATTTTCATATAACTGAGGCTGCAAATGTATTCATTTCTAGTAAGGACAGTGTAAAGTTATAACTGTTTTTAAAAGGTTTTAAATTATCTACGTGTCAAATGCTGATAAGTAAAGGAAGTGTAAGAAAAGTTAATCCTATCAGATCCTTTTTAGCATTCGTTCCCTTGTAAGATTGTTTATGATGCATTATCTCTTATTGAAGACTGTAAAAATACAGAGAAGAGATACACTAGCTATTTTTTTCTACTTTAATGGGAACTGCAGGGCAATTTTTAAGGTCCTAAGGTGTAATGTGGTCATAACTTTTGATAAGGGAGGTGATTTTGGATGTTTTGAGAGGAATGGATTTGAAGAGAAAAGGAAACAAATTAAAGTAGGGAGGGGATTATTGAATGGTCCATGTGAAAAATAATGAGAACATGGGTTATGATAGTGATAATATGAATTAAGCATACAGAAGAGAGGCAGGGGATACTGAGGAGTTAGAATCTGTCAACTGATGCAATATAGAGTGAGAGAAAGGGAAATATCAAAGATGACTCCAGGAACAAACCTCTGTGATGGTAAGGACTGTGATACCATTAACAAAAATAGGGAAGAAGGGCTTTAGCAAGGAAATGGGAAGCAGCAGATTTGGATGAGGGGATTGATTTCATTTTAAAATTGTTGAGTTTCCAGGAGCTATCCAACAAGAAATTGAAGATTTAGCAGTCCTCTGCCTAAAAATGGTACGTGAAGCCATGGAAACGGATAATGCAACAAAAGAAAAAAAGTTAGAGACGAAAGAGGGCCAAGCGTAGAATCTTTGGGAGCACTCATAATTATCGAATTCAAAGAATATGAACCGACAAAGGTGAGGGAGAAGGAGCAATAAGACAACAGGGAGAAGAATCAGGAGAATGCAATGCCACAGAAGCCTAGGGAAAAGGCCAAATACTGGTATACCTTGGTCAAAGGATGTGTAACATTTATTACCTTTTTGAATATAATTCCTAATTGTTTTACAAAATGGTTGTGCCCATTCACGGCTTCACCAAAAGTGCATCAATGTGTTTTTTTTTTCCCATAGCCCCTCAAAAATATTTCCCCCTTGCCTTTTTTGGGGCATTTTTGCTTCTCTAATCAATGTGAGGGGGAATCTCAGAATTTCTTTAATTTATGTTTCTCTCATTAGTCATATTGGAACTTTTTCTCATATGGCTATAAATTGCTTAGATTTCTCCCCTTAAGAGCTGTCTATTTCATTGGACAATTTATTGATTGGGTCATACCTCTTTTTCTTGTAAATTTTAATCAGTTTCTTATATATCTGTGAAATAAAAGCTTTATCAGAAAAAAAAAAACTTTCTGCAAATATTTCCCTCAAGTTAATTGTTTCTGTTTTAATCTTCGCTTTGTTATATTTGTGGAAAGACTTATAAATGTTTGATAATCAAAATTAGAGATGAAAGAAATTAAAGAAAAAAGAAAAAAATATCCTTTATACAAAAGTAGTTCTTTTTGCAGGAAGAAAAGTCCAACACTGCCCACTTTACCACCTTTCCTACACTGCTAAGTACTATGTGAGGTAAAAAACCCCTCAAAACTCAAACAGAGGATGTGGCTGAGAAAATTTTTAATAGTTTACAGGTGTAGAGTTTTATTTTTATTGAAAGAAGTCAACACTGTGTCCATAGTCACAAAAGGTAGTGACCCTACTAGCCTGACAAGAGAGAATGAAAGGCCAGAAGAAGAGTGACTTTACCAATTAGTGAACTAATTATCAATAACTAGTGAGTAGACTGTGCTAGAATAGGACAATATATATATATATATATATATAATATATATATATATATATATATATATATATATATATATATAAAAGCCTGAAGTCTAGAGTCATGAGTTACCCATGACACATAGGTCCCCTATTCTTGGATTTTTATGCTATGGATTCAGAAATTTGTGCTTACTCTCAAAGACACCATGGGAAATAGAGAGAAAATGTGTCCCAATTTTATGGGTGAAATATTGTTTTATTTCATTTTTTGCTTGGTTTTCTGTTTAGTAAATACTGTTTTACAGTGAATGGTATCATCTTGGCTGATATTTTTTAATAGTAAGAAGACCAATAAGGGTTAAAGAACATAAGTTGTTAGCATAATATAGTCAGTATATTTCATCCTACCAGAGTTTCCTTTAAAATCCTGGAAGTTAACCAATGTTCCCATCAGAGAGAACTGTCCTGCCCAACAACCTGAGAACTTGAGTGCAAGTTTGGTTGAACAAACCATCCCAGAGAGAAGAGAGAAAAAATTGGAGTCAGTTGCTCTGCCCATGTGCCATATGCCACACTCTAGCTACACTTTTGGTGAAGGGACCATCCAAAATTTATACGTTGGCAGAGACTCACTGGAGAGATTTTTCATCTCAGATTTCTTCTTGGATATCATTCATACAGAAGGAACCACTGCAGAAAAAAATGCAATTTTAAAATTTCACAGTTTGTTACTATAGTTTCCTTTAAACTCACACCAGTTTATATGATAAAGTAAGAATTGCCAGAATCAATAAGTACGGAGATGTACTGATTTACAGTACCTCTTATTAAATATGGAAGCTGACTTGTTTAATAATGATGTAGCATTTCTAGAGCATTTATGTTTAAAATAGCTAGGGCCACCACAGCTTAGCATGAAAGTAGAATATGTGCTCGCTTCTGGGTCATGTAAGTATGTAACAAAAAGATGACCCATGGGTGTTGCCTGCCCGAATATTATTTGTAGGAGAAAATGGAAGTGACCAGGTAAACAGTTAAAAGGTCTCTTGAGGGGCAGCTAGGTGGCGCAGTGAGTAGAACACCGGCCCTGGACTCAGGAGGACCTGAGTTCAAATCTGGACTCAGACACTTGACACATGTACTAGCTGTGTGACCCTGGGCAAGTCACTTAACCCCCATTGCCCTGCCCCCCCCAAAAAGATCTTTTGACAAGATAAGAGTGAGAGGCATATGAGCTAGGATCTGACAACAAAGCAGAAAGCAGCCTGGGGCAAATAGTAAATAGCATTAGGTTAGGCAACCATACTCCCATTTAATGCCTCTTCCCTACTCTGACCATTCCGGGATTGGAAACTGATTCTCATTTACCAGTCCATTAACAATTTTTGGTGTTCTTTACAGATCCAGTGATAGAAAGTGGGTCAGAATGGGGGAAATCCATTTGTCCCTTTTTCAACAGTGAGTAGCCTGTCAGTAGTCTATATTTGGAGTTAGAATTATTTACTTTTATTTGTTATTTTGAAGTTTAAAAATAGATGACTATTTAGGGTAAGTATGTTTAAATAATAGTGCCTGAACTATGATTGAGATAGGGAGAAGATAAAATTATGGGAGAATAATGGAAGCATCCCAAGACAAATGCTCAAAATTGAAGTTTTTCTATTGATCTTAAAGTGTACTGAAAGGGTAGACCTGTTTGGTTGAATTGGAAATGGTCTTTGAGATAAATGCAGTAATAGATAAAAATCCCAATCAAGAACCACAGGTTTTTAAAATAAGGAACCAGAGAACATGTCACACTGGTGAGGTCTTAACTTATTCGCAGCCTCATGGAATATTCTTAAACATAACAAAGGTGGCATAGTACTGATATATAGCATAGAAGAGTAGTAGGTTGGACTTGGAGTCAGAGACATTGGTTCCAAATCCACCTCTGATACTTACTAGCTATATAACTATGACCTAATTGCTTTTCATCTTTTTAGAGAAGAAAAAATAAGTAAACCAGAGAACACTGCTGTGAAATACTTCAAAAATGTTCTAATCTTTCCCTGACTTTGGAAAGCTTATAACCTAAACCACTGTAAAAAAATAAGAATATATTTGTAATAGAAGACTCTCTACCCTTCTTTAGTAATCAATTGTAATATTTCTCCCTAATGAATTTATGCTATCGTTTAAGAAACTTCTTTCAGTTCAGTCCTCCAGTGAAAGGGAAGCTATCTAGTTATTATCTTCTCTTAAAAAACTTATTAGATAACAAGACAGCATTCTCTTTCTATCACAGTGGAAATGTCTTCCACAGAATTATTTTACAACATATCTATCACTTTGGATGTCTTTCTTTGATTCCTCTTTTGTTTCAGGCCCCTCTCTAGTATGCAATCTGTACTTTCCTTACCATGCCCTCAGAAGGCCTTTCAGCCTGGAAGTTTTCTCCAGTTTTGGAAGTATCCTTCATCCTGAGATCCCTCCCTTTGATTCCTGCCCCCCACCAGAACTTCCAAGGAAGGAGGATACACTGGACAGACAAGTCTTTATTCCACTCAGAGCTCCTCCTGACTTTCTCCACCAAACCCACAGGCAGGATTCCTTCACCTTCTTTTTTTTTTAAATTTCTGTTTAGTTTTTCCCCATTAGAATGTAAACTCCTCAGGGCAGGGACTGTTTTTTTTTTTTCTACTTGTATATGTATTCCTAGGGCTTAACACAGTGTCTGGCGCATAGGAAGTATTTAATATATTTTTGTTAACTGACTCATATGATACTACAGAGATTCCAAAGTGTAGAGATTACCTTTCCTACAGAGCTAGAGAGGCAGTAATAAAGCCAAAAGCTCTTTTAGAATGAAGGTGTGAAAAACAGGACTCAAATGGCCAGTCAATATAGCAATTATGCCTAGCCACATGTGAAGTAAAATTTCTCAAGTTTGTTGCTTCTCAGCCCTTTAATTTATTTACTTTAAATTCTGTGGGAAAACTGCTTATATACCTCTAAGGTAAAATAATTTTTGAATGGAGAAAAGAAAAAAAATTGACCAGACTTATTTCTGGGTTGGTATAGAGAAGTGAAGAAATTAGAAATTGAGATTTGAAGTAACGCCCCTCCCTCCTCATATAGGTATAAAGCTTAAATTAAGGTATATATTTCTATAACTCATTGCTAAAGACTGTATTTTATGGCATATAGTCTCTACACAAAAAGACTGGTGTTGGGACTCAGAAAACCTCTCCCTTTAAGGTAATAATCATCTTAAAAGGCAAAATTTAAAGTCTCATGAAAAGATACTTAGCTGCTCAAATAGGCATGATGAAAGAAAGAGAAGAAAGGAAAGAAGGAAGGAAGGAAGGAAGGAAGGAAGGAAGGAAGGAAGGAAAAGAGGGAGGGAGGGAGGGAGGGAGGGAAGGAGGAGGAAAAGGAGAGTCTTTATAATACTAAACAATTACATCCAAAAATGGAGAAGAGACAAATACAGCATTGAACTGAGTAATTGAAAGATTGGAGAGACAGCAGAAAGAGTGAGGAGGAAAGAAAGTCATTTCCTTTTATGAAACATTATCAGCACTCAAGAACCTAAATTCCACATAGCTCTTTCCTTTTTCAGGAGTGTTATGTTAAAATTGCTAGCATCTGGGAGAACAAATTCCTTTAAGAAAGAGCACAGAGCCATGGCTTCATTGTATCAATAAAATTCAGTGTTGTATTTCTGAGATCTCTGCCTTTCTTATCCCTTCTGTGCAAGTAAAGCAGATTACAGTGTAGATTGATGGAATTTTGAGCAATGTTTAATAGGTTCAAATTCCCACCTGTAAAAAAATTATTTTCGGCAAATCGTATTAAACTCTGTTTCCCTGTTTGTAAAATAATGAGTTTGTCCTAAATGACCTCCGAGGTCCCTTCCAACTCTAAATCATTGATTCTCTGATCAGTAATTAAATGTCTTCTTGAGTAGTATGTCTCAGGTTGTATAATATATTGAATTTATGTAGGCCCTCCTAAGAAACATATAACTTTTCACATCCGTGATCCCATTTGTCCTCATTATCTCTGTAAAATAAAGCAGTAAGCTAAGAGTGATAGTACATATTTAATAGATACAAATTGAAAATAAGGCCAATATACTTCAGAACTAAATACATGTATTTCTTAGTTCTTTCAAAGAAGGTTATCACAAATCACCTTACATAGAACTTATCAACGGAAAAATGGGGAAAATTATTAACCTAAAACAATTAAGTCCCCCAAATAAACATGGTTGACGACAGTGGTGTGTGTCATGGTAGTTAACAAAAACTAAGTATGGCAAAACACAACTGCATACAAATAGAGTAGCTAAAGTGCATAAGCCCAAGCGATGAGTTTTAAAGTATCAAATAAAATGTTATTATTAGAGATAATGGAATTAAGGAAAGGAAATTTTATAGCAAATTTTTAAAAAATCCTCTTTATAGGGACATATATTTTGGATCATGCAATAAAATCTCACATAACCTCTTGAGAAAGTTTAATCTTGGCGAAACAAAGTGTACATTTATTAATGTAGCCTGGAAGAATCATGGGATATATTAATGCCTCATTTTCCTTTTTAATTTCTGTCAAACCATAATATGCGCAGTTGTTAAAGTAGGAAAGACAAGACAGAGTATTGATTTTCCATTTTATTTCTTATGGAATGCTGTGAGTGTAACTTGAAGTTGCACAATCTTAATATTCTAACTAAAGCATCAGAAATTAAGAATATGGATATAGAGCTATAAGGGGATATAAAGACCATGCCGTTCATTTTAACTATATGGAAACTGAGGCACACAGATGTTAAGTGACTTGCCCAATGACACATTAGACATGAGAAGAAGAGCAAGTATTTGAATGTAGGTTTTGTGACAAGTTCAGCACCATTTCCACAGTACCAGACTAAAATTACCATACTAACCAACTAATCAAATTTGGAGGATTATATTATGATAGTGTTTATTGATATGTGGTGTACATATCTACTTAATATACATTAACTCTTTTCTTCTTTGTACCCATTCTGCTGAAGAAGACACAACTAAAACCTTCATACCCATCTGACAGATGAGACAACAGCATCATTAAGTCACAAACCTAGAAAGTGAACTAGCTATATTTAGGTTCCTACCATAACCTGGCACTAAACTTGCCTGGTTCCCTCATAGCATTTTTTAAAAAGTCAACAAAAAAGATGTTTGCTGCCCAAACCCCTGCCCTTATCAAGACAGTAGTGAGGTTTGTGCTCTAAGGAAATAACAATAACAGACTAAAAATAATGAGCAATATTATTTCAAGATAGAATGAGATTAATTCCAAACAGGCTAACAACATTTTTTTGCCTATCCTGTTTCTATTCTGCTACAAGCCACTGGAGTCAAATCAGCCACTCTTAGGGCATCACTATAATAGTGTGAGGTCTGCTGACATCAAAACCTAAAGAAAGAAATAAAACCTGAGATGAAAGACTTACTACAGATATTACAGCTTCTCAACATGCTTAAACCAAAATGGATTGTAAACATGGGTGTCATGACTTTATGAGTAGGTTTATTAAGTGGATTTTTATGGTTTAAAACAAAGTTTTGTGTCTTCTCATATTCCAGGATCAAATGAGGTTACTGTTAATCAACAAACACTTGGTCAACAGGTCAATTGCACCTTGTCAATGCACTTTTTCTATTGAATAGAAGTCCTTGTCAAGGCCCTTTTTGGCCTGTTCTCCACATTAGGAGAATTATAAAGACCACATATAAACTTAGTATGAGGTAATAATTAGCTTGTTCATATAGGGGAGCAAGCCACCAGCACAGATGAACAAAATTATTAGGCAAAAGCTTTGAAGAGGCACAAAACAAAATAATGTGTCAGGGTTGAGGGAGAATGTACTGACCGACTATGGAAACAAAGAACAAGGTTCTTTTCTTTTCCTTTCTTTTTGCAGTTTCCTAAAAAGAATATTCTCTTTCCCAAAGAAGCTTGTTTTAAGTGTGCTAATTCTGAGCTCATAGGGAAACATAGCAGAGTTAACAAGAGAAAAAGGGAATGTGCAAGTTTAGAGAGATGTTATCAATTAATCTTGACCTTGAATATAAGTGTACTTGGAATCCAGTTCTTAATTGAAAACATTCATAGAATTGTAATCTCATTTATTTGGTTCCCACTCCAAGTCTATAGTTAGCAGCCTATCTATAAGCTCTCATATTGTATAATTCTTGTCTATATTCTCCTGTACATCTTCTCCAGGAGAAGATGCCTATTATGTTCCAGACACTATACTAAGTACTGGGATTACAAAAAAAAAGGCAAACACAACACCTCCTCTCAATGAGTTCTCAGTTATCGAGACAGGACAGGGGACAGAGGAGTGGCAGAAAAAGCAAAAACAATGTGTAAACAACCATGTATTATAAAATATATGAAGGATGAATTGGGGTAATTTCCGAGGGGATGCCCTAAGATTAAAAAAGAAAGGCTTCATGTAGACGTTGGCATTTTAGTTCAGACTAGAAAAAAAACAGGGAAGCTGGGAATTGGAGATATGGAGTGAGAACATATTGAAGACTGCCAGGGAAAATGCTCAGAGCTGGGAGATAAAGTGTTATCATCTATGAGGAACAGCGACAAGGCCAGTGTCACTGGATCACAGTCTGTGGAGGGAATTGAAGTGTAAGAAGGCTGAGAAGATAATAGGTTGTGGATAACTTTGAAGACCTTACAAATGCTTTTCTATTTGATCCTGGAAGTAATAGAAAACCACTGGAACTTATTGAATTGGGGTGGTGATAGTTATATGGACACCAGCATTTTAGGAAGTTCAATTTGACAACTTGAGAATCTTGAGGCAAGGAGACCAGCAACCAGGTTATTTATTGCAATATTCTAAACCAGGGCTGTCCAAAATGAGGTCCACAGGAAGCATGATATGATTTATACGGCCCACCTACAAGCAGAGAAATTTACATAAATGCTTTAGTAAATTAAGCCAAACTACTGCAGAGCTCTCACTAAAATGGCCAATCAAAATATATTGTCTATTCTTTCAATAAAAACCTAATGTTGGATATCCCTGTTCTAAACAGTAGGTGATAAGGGTATGCACCAGGGTCATTGCCCTGTCTGAGACAAGAAGGCAGCATACGAAAGAGCTATTGTAAACCAGAAGTGACAAGACCTGGCAAAAGATTGGATAAAGATGTGAGAAAGAGGGAGCAGTTGAGAATGACACATAGTTTGGGAGACTTGATGACTGGGAGGATAGTAGTACATATAAAAGTAATAAGGAACTTAATGAAGGAGGAGATTTAAGAGGAAATATATAATTATTTTGGCTTGGGACATGTTGAGTTTATGGTATCTAGGCAAAATCCATTTGGAGATTCCTAACATATAACTGGACATTCAAGAATACAGATCAGAAGAGAAGTTATGGCTAAATAAGTTGACATGATGGTCATTTGCATAGAGATGATAAATCAAAATGTGTGAGTTCATGAAATCACCAAGTAAAATCAGAAAGAGAAAGAAGAGAAAAAGACCTAGGATAGAACATTTAGAAACAACCCCCATCCCAACCTGCAATTTTTTATAGGAATAACCTGAGTAAAAGCCCAAAATAGAGTAGGAGTGGCCAGACACGTAGAAGAACTGAGAGGGAACATTGTCACAAAAATCTGGTGAAACCAGTATCAAGCAGAAGGTAATCAACAGTGTCAAAGGCTGCTGAGGGATCAAAAAAGGTTAGGATTGAGGAAATGCCATTAGATTTGGCAATCAAGAAATCATTAGGAGAAATGGCTGAATAAGTTCTGTTATATGACCATGATGGAATATTATGGTACTATAAGAATTGATGACGAGGAAGATTTCTGAAAAACCTCAAAAGACTTTTGTGAATAGATACAAAGTGAAGGGAGTAGAACTAAGAGAACATTGTACATAGTAACAACACTATTGCATTATGATCATCTGTGAATAATTTAGCTATTCTCAATAATTCAATGATCCAAGGAAAATCTGAATTATTTATAAAAAAAATTCAATCCATCTTCATGGTGGGGGAGGGGGCAGGAGGTTGGCCGAGAACTTATGGTGTCTGAATACATATTGAGATATAATTTTGCTTTCTTTGTTTTTCTTTCTTTTCTTATTTTCCTTTCTTTCTTTTTCCTTGGTCTGTATTTTCTTTTACAACCTGGCTAAGATGGAAATATGCTTTGCATGAATGTACATGTATAATAGATTTTGCATTACTTGCCTGCTGAAGGCAGGAGAAGGGAAAAGAGGGGGAGAGAATCTGGAAATCAAAATTATTTTAAATGTTAAATTTTCTTACACTGTCATTGAGAAAAAAATAAGAGAGAAAAAAGAGGGAGAGGAGCAAGATGGCAGAGACAAGGCAGCAACTCACCTAAGCTTTGCCCCAAACCTCTCCAAATGATTTAAATAATGTCATAAAAAATTCCTGGAGAAACAGAAGCCAGAAAGGGACAGTTAAATAATTTTCCAAGTGAAAAACAACTCAGAAGGTCAGCAGGAAAGGTCTCTCACCCCTGGCTGAGAGTGGAACACAGTCCATTGCAGGCTGTGCCAGCACAGACACATCCCTAGCAAAGAACAAGCCCTAGCAAAGCAGAAGCAGGACCAAGGAACCACTGAATCAGTAGCTACAGCAGCTGCTTCTGGAACTCTCAGCCCACAGACAGTAAAAGAGTCAACCACTCAGAAGTAGATTGTAGGTGTCTCTTTGCTGGCACCAGGGGTGGTACTCTGTTGATTTGCCCTTACTTCGAGCTGGGTTCCACTCCTATGTAGCTGTCCCAGGGTGAGGAGGAGCACTAGCACACCAGAGTTTGCTCCTGCAATTGAGTAGTAAGCCTCTTCACAGTTCCAGGGTAGAAAAGAGTGCTTGTCACTCAGACCAGAGCACAAGCCAGGAGAGTAGTAAACATACATCTCCTTAGAGCATACCACCTTGGAAGAACTGAAAACTTACAGGTCCCTAGAAGTATCTTTGAACACATTGACACAAAATCCTTGAAGCTTGGGACAGTGCATTCTCCACCCTGGACACAAAGCCCCACTTAAAGAGTTAAAAATCAAGAACTAGGCTAGGCAAATGAGCAAACAACAAATAATTCTGTTCATAGAAAGTTACTATGATGGCAAGAAAGATCAAAACAGATGCTCAGAAGAACATAACAAATTGCAAGCTCCTACATCCATTGACTCCACGAAAAATATGAATTTTTCTCAGGCCATGGAAGAGCTCAAAAAGGATTTTGAAAATCAAGTAAAAGAGGTAGGGGTGAAATTAGGAAGAGAAATGAGAGCGATGCAAGAAAATCATGAAAAATGAGTTAATAACTTCGTTGAGGAGGCACAAAAAAGTATTGAAGAAAATAACACCTTAAAAAACAGGATAGTTCTAGAGCCAAGATGACAGAATAAGCAGTAAATCAATGATATTCTCCCTTATTGGTCTCTGAAAAGAAATAGTGCCCCAGGAAAAATTCTGGAACAATAGAGCCAATGCAAAGACAGGTTGGAACAATATTTAGTCTGGGAATCTTGGGAGAATTGGCAAGAAATGTCCATCTCGCAGATAAAAGGGAGATGCATTGCAGGACATGTAGCATTCAAGGAAGCTAGCAAAAAGTCCCACCTCAGCAACCAGCAGAAGGTCCTCAGGCTCAGGGTGGTAGAGTAGGCAAACACCAACAATAGAACAACCCTACCTGCCTTGACATAGCCAGGGTAATTGGCAGACACTAATGCCAAAATCCACCAGGTGAGCCATTGCAGAGTGTGGCAGGTAGCTGTCCTCCAGTGGCCCAAACTTTATGTACTTCAGTTCAGCTCTAGGTGGGCAGGACTCCTCCAGTGGCAGGATATCCACAGGCTTTGATGCAGCACCTGGCAGGCAGGTGGCCTGCCTCCAGCAGCTAGACGTGCATGTACTTCAGGGTAGGCCTGCGGAGTGCTCTATCTACAGCACTCGCACTACTGTCCCCGCCACTGCTAGCCCGTCCTCTCACTCACCAAGTCGCAGCATGATGAGTCTTCGGGGCGCCACCGGCCTCCACGACCCTCATGGAGGAAGAACCAGACAGAACACCTGAGGTAATCAGGGAGCTCTTTATTCCGTCGCGACTACATTCCGGAACGCGTACTTCCCCGAAGCGAGTGCTCTTATAGCTTTACCCCTCCCTATGCGAGCTCTATCGTCCAATCACAGGCTGAGTCCTACTTTATATCCTAGCTCTAAGTGTTCCCACCCCCAACATCTCCCGTTCCCGCCCCCAACATCTCCCCCTTTTTGTTTTTACAAGGTGAAACAACCTGGTACAGCCTTGCAGATAGCTTTAGCAGGATAAATGAGACCCAGGCATCGCCGGGTGCGAGGTGCCCTGTCTTAGGTCGTCCCCTAATACCCTAAGCCTTACCCGTCCTAGGCACCCAACACCTTCGGGGCCTGTCTTAGGTGGCCGGGCACGGGGAAGTTGCCCGTCTCTGGGCACGCCTCGTCTTACCCCAAGGTGTTACATGTCTTCCATGGCGGCGAGCCAAACCTGTGGGTCTCCCCCAGCTTCCATGGCCATAATAGCCTTTAATTAAAAGGGCCGTAGAGGCCCCTAGGCCTCCCCAGGTTGCAAACCAATTCTTCACCCTCTGAAACCATTGTACCACGCTTTTCTGTATTTCTAAGTTAACTTGGGTGGTGTTTAGCTGACCTATCGAAAGTCTTAATTTTGCCAGTGCAAACTCGGAACTCCAAGTTCCATTAAGGTACATGGAAAGTTCCCTAGAAAGATTGGCTGCCTGAGTGTGCCTCAAATAGGGGGCTGACGTTACACAGAGGCCGGGGAGATGGCTTTGGCATAACCACCGAAAGATTGCTCCCTCGTCCCTCTGTGTAATTCACCCGGGCCACTGAGACCAATCCCCCTCTCAAAAAGGCAAGGGCGTTGAGACCCATACAGCTTCCCCCTCTCCCACACAATAACCAATATTTGTAAGGGTCTTCGACCCATCGCGTGCCATTTCCCCAGTCCAGTCCTGTGAATCGAAAGGATTGTCCTTGCTCCCCCTTAAGGGGGTACCCTCCTGGCATTTGACAGTCACGACAAGGTATGGTGTCATCAATGTCCACTCGGGCGTCACATGGGGGGGCCCAACGGGGCACGTCAGGGTCCCACCCAGTCTGATTGACTAGGGGTCGCCAGGCAAGCAAGCCCCTAATCTGTCCCTGTAGCATTGAATGTCCAGGTCTTGTTCACCCGTCCCAGGACAAAGCAGAGGGTGTTGTTTAAGTCCCATTGGAACGAATCCTGGATCGGGGATTCTGCAGGGTCCACAAATGCTGAAGGGAGGCCTAAGGAAGCATTAGTCACCAACAGTCGAGGATAAACCGAGGCCCCCAAGGTAACGGGGAGGGGTGATGGGACAACCCGTAGTATTCCCCAAGTGGGACCTGGCTCGATTGGAGCAGCTCCGACGATCCCCACGATGATCAAAATTCCTGAAAAACAAAAGGAAATACTTCTCCTCCCGGAGAACCGGGTTGGGTTCTTAGTCAAGATCTCTGATTCTATGGAGCGGCAGCCATTTTTCAGGCTCCTCAGTCTTATCATCTGGATGCACTATGTCTGGAAGAGCGATGAGCTTTTCTTTAGTTAGGGGCCACTGCTCCACCCATATCGGTTTATCATGCATCCAAGTTATCTGGGGGGAATAGCTCATCTCCAGAGTGGCCCCTACAAATTTCCCCGCAGGCTGTCAGGTGTTGCAAGGGACAGATGTAATTGACATCTCTCCCCCAAAGGGCATATGGGAGATCAGCAAGGCACAAGGGTGTCAAAAGGCCTGCTTCTCCCATAGCAGCCCATCGAAGAGCCCTCGCGGCCTTAGGAGCGGCCTTCTTACCTCCTACCCCCATAACCGTCTGCTTCCCTTTTAAAAGAGGCCAGTCGGGCTTCCATTGAGCCCTATTAACAACTGAGCAATCTGCGCCGGTGTCCATGAGTCCTTCTGTCGGGTGGCCTTCGACCGCGATGGACAGCAGGGGTCTATCCAGGGTCACAGGGCTCACCCAATTTACATGGTGGGATATCCTGGGGAGGGTAGGGGAGACAGTTTTTAAAGAAAAGGCCTTCCCGATTTCCTGATTCTTCCTGATGGATATGGGATAGGGGTGCGGGTTAGTTATTATGATGGAGGCCGGGTCCTCTTCAGGATCCTCAACCACCTGGGTATGGGTTATAAAGTCTGTATAACCTTCTGGGCCAGTAATCAATGCAGGGAAGTTAGTTATGTGGGAAGGAATGGCCATAGTTTCCCAGGGACCCACTCTGAAAGCTGCTTCCTCGCTGACTGCCCATGCTGTTACAGGGGTTGTCAGGTAATGGTCCTTGCCGCTCACTGGCCTTGGGGGAGTCCTGCGACCGGGCTCCCCCCCTTCCCTTTTCCCTGCTTCGCTTTGCTCCTGCAAAATTTAGCTACGTGGCCGGGTTTACCACAACAAGAACATGTGGGGACTGAGGGACTGGCTCCGACTCTACACTGAGCTTTAAAGTGGTCAGGCTTACCGCAGTTAAAGCAGACTGATTTTCCTTTGGAGGAAACCTGCATTCTCTGGAGGGCGGCTATGAGTTTATCCTCCCTATCCTCCATGGCTGTGACCAGTGCCTGGACAGAGTCCTCCTGGGGTAAATCCATCAATTTGTCAACTATCTCTTCCATGGAGGCATCAGAGGGGAGGCTGCTGATAGCAGAAGCCGCTCGAGGGCGGAGCCCTTCCCTCACTAGCTGCCGCATTAAAAGATCCGTACCCGGGGTCTCTCCCATAATACGTGTGACCGTCTCTTTAACCTCATTTATAAAGGACAGCGGCGATTGGTCAACACGCTGCTGTAACCCCACTAGCTTCTGCGTGACCTTTCCCCCTTTCATAGCTCCTACTTTATCCCAAGCACTTACATGAATTTCTTTCACTGCCTCCAGTTCTAGTTGTAGCTTGAATAGTGACATCTGCATGATCCCCTGTGCCACATAGAAGGTTAATTACCTGATCCAGGGGGTGGTACCCTCTAGCTTTGGCCAATTTCGTAGCCTCTCTACGGGCCTGAGCCTTGAATGCCATGTAAGTAGATGGGTCAAGGCAAGCGGCCGCAACTTCATCAAAATCCGCAGGTGTCCGGGGGTGAGTGACAAACAGGTTTTGCATCAATCTTTTCACATATGGGGAAGCCGTTCCATATTTAGCTATAGCTTCCTTCAACTCTTTTAGCATTTTAAAGGGAACGGGGCCATATCGCTGGGTACCTGTAAGGGGGTCAGTAAATAAGGGATAAAGCCCCCATTCTCCCCAATCAATCTCCTCTCCCTTTTCCATAGCATGGGATGCACTGGCGGCAAGTAACCCAGATGTGCAAGGTTTCTTTGGGCCCCTTTGAAAAGCCGCCAGGCTACAAACCGGTTTTTCTGCTCTCGGCTCCTGATAAGCCAGCCAAGTTTGTGGAGGCGTGGGGCTGGCCGCACTCCGCCCCTCCCTTCCTGCCTCTCTTACTTCCTCTATCGAATTTCTGACTGCGCCACAACCACCGCCACGGTGTTTCTGGTACCACCCAGTTCTGGCTTCTTCCGTACTGTTTGCGGAGGCGTCTCGACCCCCGCCCCCTGCAGGGCCTATCACTTCCTCCCGTGAGTTTTCTACTGCGCCATAGCCGCCTCCCTTCCTGTTCTTTGTCTTCAATGACAAGGTGGTACGGGCTCTGGTCTCTTCCCCATCAGATCCCTCCTGAAATTGCCTTGCCCGTCTAAGGTCCTCCCACGGATACACTGGGGGTGGTTCGGCCCCCTCCTCCTCCTGGCTATCGGAGTCAGCGCAGAGCTTGTATAACTGCGCGGCCACGACTCCCTTCTCCTCAGGCAAAAATGCGGGAATACTACTCTTCCCTCCCATCTTTCCAACCTTTCAAAGTTGGAGCTGTCTGGAGAGTCCGACCAGCGGACTCAGACGGTCCCTAGCAGAAGGCCTGGCCCCACGTTGGGCGCCACCTGCGGAGTGCTCTATCTACAGAACTCGCACTACTGTCCCCGCCACTGCTAACCCGTCCTCTCACTCACCAAGTCGCAGCATGATGAGTCTTCGGGGCGCCACCGGCCTCCACGACCCTCGTGGAGGAAGAACCAGACAGAACACCTGAGGTAATCAGGGAGCTCTTTATTCCGTCGCGACTACATTCCGGAACGCGTACTTCCCCGAAGCGAGTGCTCTTATAGCTTTACCCCTCCCTATGCGAGCTCTATCGTCCAATCACAGGCTGAGTCCTACTTTATATCCTAGCTCTAAGTGTTCCCGCCCCCAACATCTCCCGTTCCTGCCCCCAACATCTCCCGTTCCCGCCCCCAACATAGGCCCAGTTAAGTACAGAAAAAAAATCTGGCATTAGCACATGCCACACACCACCAGTAGGACCCCAGCTTAGTACCATGTAAAATGCCAGATACCTACAGCCTCTACCTGCCAGCACCTGAGGCCCCAGCACTCAAAGCTGATGACCAGGCCCCTGGCTGCCAGCACAAGAAGTTTGAGACATTGTCCCTGGTGATCCAAAATGAGAACTCAACATTAAAAACCAGGAAATAGGCAAATATCATGAATGAAAACCAAAAACAAACACTGACCCTGGAAAGTTTCTACATAGACAGGGAAGATCAAACTATAAACTCAGAAGAAGATAACATTGTCAACATACTAAATCCAAGACCTCAAAGGGGACTATAAATTAGTCTCAAGCCCCAAAAGCCTTCTTGGAAGAGCTCAAGGAGGATTTTAAGAGTCAAACAAGAGAGGTAGAAGAAAAATTGGGAAAAGAAGTGAGAAATGCAAGAGAGAGTCAACAACCTGAAAAAGGAAGGACAAAAATTGACTGAAGGAAACAATTCCTTAAAAAGTAGATATGGTCAAATGAAAAAAGAAGGTACAAAAGGTAATTGAAGAAGTTAATTCTTTAAACATTTAAATTGGGCAAGTGAAGGCTAATGACTCTGACACATCAAGAATCAGTCAAATAAAAGCAAAAGAATAAAAAAAATAGAACAAAATGTAAAATACCTCATTGGAAAACAAACTGACCTGAATAATTTAAGAATTATTGATCCACCTGAAAATCATGATAAAAAAAAAAAAACAGCTTGTAAAGATGTTATTCGCATGACACTGAATAAGTAGTTTAATTTATGTAGAATTATCATTTTTTATTATATTAGCTTAGCCAAAGTGATATTTTTTCCTATTATTTAGATCTGACTGTGTGAAAAGCGTTTTGTAATTGTGTCTATATAGTTCCTGGGTTTGTTTTGGCAAGTAATATCTAATGCATATTTAAATGGAATTTCTTTTTCTATCTCTTGCTGTTGGGCTTTGTTAGTAATATATAGAAATGGCAATGATTTATATGGGTTTATTTTATATCCTGCAACTTTGCTAAAGTTGTTTATTTTTCCAAGTAATTATTTACTTGATTCTCTAGGATTCTCTAAGTGTGCCATCATATTATTTGCAAAGAGTGATAGCTTTGTTTCTTCTTTACCTATGCTAATTCCTTCAATTTATTTTTCCTCTCTTATTGCTAAAACTAACATTTCTAGTACAATATTGAATAATAGTGGTGATAATGAGCAACCTTGTTTCACCCCCTATCTTATTGGAAATGCATCTAGCTCATCACCATTACATATAATGTTTGCTGATGGTTTTAAATAGGTGCTACCTATCATTTAAAAGAAGACTCCATTTCTATGTTCTCTAGTGTTTTTAGTAGAAATAGGTGCTGTATTTGTCCAAAACTTTCTCTGCATCTGTTGAGATAATCATAATATTTCTAATAGTTTTTTTTGGTTGATATGGCCAATTCTGCTAATAGTTTTCCTAATATTGGACCAGTGCTGCATTCCTCATATAAATCCTACCTGGTCATAGTGTATTATCTTCAAGATAAGTTGATATAATCTCTTTGATAATATTTTATTTAACTTTTTGCATCAATATTCATTAGTGAAATTGGCTCTTCCTGGTTTAGGTATCAGCACCATATTTGTATCATAAAAAATAATTTGATCCTACTCTTTCTTTGCCTATTTTCCCAAATAGATTATATAGTATTGGAATTAGTTGTTCTTAAAAAAGTTTGGTCAATTTCATTTGTAGATCCATCTGCCCTAGAAATTTTTTTGTTTGGGAGTTCATGGAAGTTCAGTTTCTTTTTTCTGAAATGCGGTTAAGCATTTTATTTCCCCTTCTGTTTATCTGGACAATTTATATTTTTGTAAATGTTTACACATTTTATACCTACACATGTATCCTAGATCTCATCCCTTACCTAATTATCTACCAAATTGCCCCTATTATTGATTCTGTCTACACTGCCTACAAATGTTTCCATGTCTCCCCCATCCTAAAAAAATTCTCCCTTGGTCCTGTTAACTACCATCTTATATCTTTCCATCCCTTGATGGCTTAAATTCTGAGAAAGTTTTCTGTATTCTGTGTCTCTACTTCCTATCCTCTCATTGACTTCAAAACCATCTGCACCTACTTTTAATCTTATCATTCAACTGAATTTACTCTTTTCAAAGTTATAAATAATTACTTAATTTCCAAATACAGGGGATTTTCCCCCTTAATTCTACATTAATCTCTCCATCATTTTAAATCCTTTTTTTATACTCTCTATTAAGTTATAAGACACTGCTCCCTGTTAGTTCTCCTTTTATCTTCATAACCACTCCTCAAATTCATTTTCTGATTCTTTATTCATGTCATAATCTCTACTTGTGGATATCCCACAAAACTCTGCCCTGAGACCCTTTCCTTTTTTCCTATTGTACTATCTTACTTGATGCTTTCATCATCTCCAATGAGTTCAATTATCTCTTTGCAGAAGATTCCCTGGACTATATATACTATCCTACTCTTACTCCTGAGTGCAGTACTTGAATCACTATCTGCCTTTATGTTATATAGACATCTCAAACTTAACATGCCCAAAACAGACTGCATCATGTGCACCTTGAAACTCTCCCTTTTATCCAACTTACCTATTACTATTGAGGATACCAACATTATCCTAGTCACTTCAGGGCACAAATCAATGCTATCTTGACTATTATTTTTCAATTTCCCTACATATGTGACCCATTACAAAATCTTTTCATTTCTAATTTCATGAAATCTCTTGTATGTGTCCTCTTCCCTTCACTCATATATTCACTATTCTACTGTCAGCCCTCATCCAATCTCTCCTAGGCTATTGGATATACTTCTAAATGGTCTCCTTGCCTCAAGTCTCTCCCTTCTACAATCTATTCCACACATAGCTTCAAAATTCCTTTTCTTTCTAAAATGTGGGTCTGACTATTCTCCTCCTTCCTTCCCCTCCGTACCCCACATTGAGCTTCATTTTTTCTTTTTCACATCCATGATTGAACATAGTCTTCTATTGGACATTTAAAGCTCTTCATAACCTGAAACTTCATACATTTCAAGTTGTCTTATTACTTACTCCACTTTATGTACTCTGTTATTCTCTCTACAATGGACTGCTTTCATTTTCTCAAAGATGACACTCCATCTCCCATCTGTCAGTTTTTACTGGCTATCCATTATACCTGTAATGTTCTGTGCTCATAATTCTCTTATATTCTCTGACTTTCTTTAAGGCTCAGCTCAAATCAAATTTTCTGTAGTATTCCTTTCCTAGTTCTCCTAGATGTTAATCTTTTTTTTTTATTTCCAGATTACCTTCATGTACTATAACTATATAATTACACACACACATACATACATACATATATAAATACATACATACACATCTTCTTTGTAAATGGTGATTTGTGTATTGTCTTTCCCATTAGATTATGTCCTGTATGTGGTCAAAGATTATTTGGTGTTATTTTATTCCCAATGCTTAGCTCAATTACTCCAACATAGAGAGTGCTTAAGAAATATTTATTAAAACTTTCAAATGAATTGTCAAACGATGAATGTTTCTTAAGTGATTTAAATTATCTAAATATAAAATGTCACAGGAAGAAACCAAAATTAAATAGATCACAAGGTTATATCTCTCACAACTATAGGTACAATTATGGGGATGACATAATACAGAATACCATATATATATATATATATATATATATGCATATTCACACAAAGTAGGTAGAATCATGCAATGTATTGTTGGGAGAGGGCATTTGCTTGTGGTTCTACTTTACTCCTAAAATGTGTGGGTTGCAAGAATCTTATCTGAATTAGATCCTTAGATTATACCTTTCTCTCTGTTCTCTCTGTCACACACAAACCCAGAAAAAAAGTGTTTGTACACATAACATTAGATATCCATGAGATCATATAGGTCATTATGTCTACCCCCATATTTTTACAATTGAGGAAACAGAGACAAAAAAGTTGCTTTCTTAAAATGAAACACAAAGTTTTTCGAAGACTTGGGAGTGAAATGTATTTCTCCTGTCTTTTGAAGCTATGCTTATTTAGAATGATAAAATATACATTAATGTTAAAGTAAAAAAAATCATATTTACTTTGACAGTGCATGCAGTCATAATTTTACTCTCATAACTAAAGTTTTTTTATGTAGTTGGGATTCAAGAGTTTGTACACATTGATTCAGATCCTCTCTTCTTAGGTGACTATAAAGGGGCACCCTGATTTCTTCTTTTATCAATTTGTTGGCAGGAATTTTAGTGTACCAATAAATATCTTGAATCCTTTAACGTGCTCCAAAGTTTTGAAATGTACCTTGATTTGAAAAATCTACTGGGGTCAATAGTGTACTGGAATACGTTTAATGACAAGCTTTCTGAAAATGAAGGATACGTTTCTAAATTTAATCTGCATTATTTGTATTTTATCTTTTTATCTTTTATTTTATCTTTTTATCTTTTTGTCATATTTTATCTTTTGTTTTCTTAAGTCTAGGTAATCAAGAAAATAATAAACAAGTTCTGATTTTTAGTGTTGACTGATTTCTGAAATATAAGTACTCACATTGAAAAATTTACAACTGGTTCTTCAGCTGTCTACCTAAGAGAATAGTTTTATTATGTTAGTTTATTCTTTTAAGTATCAAGTAGAAATACAATAGGTTATATGGGTATTCAAGGAGTAGTAGAAACTCTGGTCTGAGGGCAATTCAATCCCTTTTCAGGGCTTCTCAGTCACCTTTGGTGTCCACCTGGCACTCAACTCTCACCTGTGACTCCAAGGAGTTGTAGCATGCAGTCTGAATCATACTGAGGATAATTGACAGGTTGCAAACAGATTAGTGAGTTGTGGGGGAGAGATGTATTTACCTGAATAATGTGAAGACTTCATCCAGTGGAATGAGTAGACGAGAAAACTTTGTTCCAATGACCATGAAGGTAGTAGAAGCAGGTTGCTGTGGAGGACTTAGAGCTTAGTCAGACAGTGAAGATGCCAAGGTCATCCACTGTACTGTGGACTATCAGCAGTCATCCTGACTTCTTTTTTTGCCTTGTCACTGCACTTTGATGACTCTGGAAGAGAGAGTGAGGCTGTTAACTTTGTGCAACTCTACCTTACTTAAGTAATCTTACTTAAGTAATCTAATTCATGCACAGGTAAAGACATCACACTATGATGTCATTGCTCCTCTTTGAAAACAAAGGAGAAACGAGAACAAAAACAAGAATGATGATATGACAGAAACACTTGAGTATCTGTTTACTAATTTGATATGATCATCCCAAGTTAAAAAAATATAGGAGTGAATTTTATGAGTAATCAAGTAAACTCAGGGGATTGATTTTCACAGTTTCTGTAGGTCTGTTTCTTCATATGTAAAATAAAAGTAGTTGGATTAGACCAATGGTTAAAAAAGTATGCCCCAAATCTGTAGATTTGCCATGAATTTAGTAGATCTTACCCCTTTAATCAACTATGCTCACACAGGTTTCCTAATTATACATAAGTTAAGCCTGCAATTACATGGACTTTTATGAACTATATTTTTGTATAGTCATCATTCATGGCCAGGAATAATGCTGTAATATAAGAAAAGTTTTTTAAAATGTTTAAGAATCATTGGATTAGATCATATATAATGCTTCTCCAAACTCCAACATTCTATAACTGATTAAGAATAAATGTCCAAAGTCCAAGTTTCTTGCTTTTTTCATGCTGAATCAGTTCTCTATTTTTTGTGTGAGGCAGGTTAGTATTTTACCTCTGGCATTAAAAATGTCTAACCCATGCTTACTCCTTATTTTTTATGGATCATCCCTTATTTTTGCTTTTAGAAGATATCTGTAAAAACACAGACTTTTTTTTTACTAAAAATGGATATTTACACATTGCAAGCAATGTGTCACATTTTGACTCTGCTGACTGGCACTATTTTAAATCTCTTGGATCACATTAGCTGGTGTTATGTCAACTCACATTGGCTTTTCTATGTGACACAAAATACAGTGATGGAAGGTGACAGAAGAAATGTAATGCAATATGACACATCAGAAATTTAAAGGGCAAAGGGATCAGATAGTCAGTGTCAAATTAGATAGGGGACATCAAATACAAAATGAATCTGGCAGCCACTAATGGAGTGAATGAAAGAGAGAATATTCACTGTGTCTGTGAAACACCAAATGTGGAACTCCATCGGAGTAGATTGGCCCAGTTCTAAGGTAAATGCAGAAGCATCATAAAAACAACATGAATGTTGAGGTACTTGTGTCACTGGACAAAAGACTTTTTAAAAGACCCTAATAATCAAAATTTAGTTCCCCTCTATTTTTGCCTTTTTGAAAAGTCTATTGATTCTGATTTTAAATGTAAGGTCTCTATTTTATTGGGTTAGTTGTTGCTCAGTGAAATACAAAGGGAAAGTATGATGCTATTCAGTTTTGTGAGGTTATGTCTGGTTGTATATAGTCACACTAACACACAAATGATATTAGAAATGACTGAAAAATAAATAAATTATCTTAGCAAAATAACCTTTCAAATCTAAGAGGTCATTAGAGATCTTCTAAAAAGATGTAGTTGTGATATTTTGAAAGATGAGTGAAATTAGTCTAATTATCTCAACTTCCTACACCAATTATTTTCCTTTGAAGGATATGAGAAATGGTTCTGGGGAATTGTCTCCACTAAGAAAACCCAAAACTTGACGATGACTTAGTAGATCAGTCCTAGCGAGTTGTCTGAGGCACACAGAAATTCTGTGACTTATCCAGGTTTAGGCAGTCTGTATCAAAGTTTAGATATTAATCTGTCTTTCTGATTCTAGGTCTAACATTCTCCTCTCTGTAACACTTCATATTTTTCCATTATTAATATCCTATCATTTAAAAAAGATTATTTTACTTCTAAGCTGAAAAAAAGTTTTTGAAGTCACTATCAGTCACAGAAACAAGCACAGTAGTCTATAATCCAATAATATCTCACTGAAAAGTATCTTAAAGAAAAAAATATGTTGTTTATTAAGTGTATCAGTAAGGCAAGATTCATGACCTGGAGGGTCACCATGAACATGCCTGTATGGTTTGAAATCACAAAGTATGAAAAACTCTCTAGGTAGAAGGCAGAGGAAGTAGAACATTTATTTAGACACCAGAGTATTAAATCCCAAGACCAATAACTCCAAATCAGTACAGCAGCAATTATATTCCAAAACCAGTAAGCCCACCTCAATGTAGCAACAAGGAAATTATAACAGTGTTATAGCAAGGAACTAAGTCATCCTGTAACCTTCCCCCCTGCTATAGCCTTCCCATAGACAATCCCTCAGGAATCCTGTCAGCTATCCTACATCCTCTCCTGCAGTTTTAAAAGCCCTTGTAATCCTCAAGGTCCTTGCAGTCTCCTGTATTCTCTGGATTTTCAGTTCTCCAATCACTCCACACTGTAGATTCTCAGTTCTTTGATCTCCACAACTCTCTGGTTGGCACTCTTTCCTCTTCAGTCTCTCTTCATGCTGGCTCTCTCCCAATGCTTGTTCTTTCAATATCTGCTCCTTAATGCCTTCTTGATGTCTGCTGCCTCAATGTATTTTTGATGTGTGCTTCTCAATTCTGCTTGACGTGTGCTTCTCAATTCTGTTTCTCTCAC
The DNA here is from genome assembly GCF_011100635.1 of Trichosurus vulpecula. Lineage (NCBI taxonomy): Eukaryota > Metazoa > Chordata > Mammalia > Diprotodontia > Phalangeridae > Trichosurus > Trichosurus vulpecula. Next base: position 320,680,622 of record NC_050576.1, on the reverse strand, counting down.
ACTCTGGACTCTCCTTATATACAGTTCTAGCCAGTTTCTGATTGGCTAGGATTCAGATCTCTGATTGGCTGAATTTATGCACGTCTGATTGGCTAGAACTCAGTGCACATGCAATTTGAAATGGTCTTAGCACCTCTACTTGGGGCTCTGAGGGCTTCCCACCTCTCATGACCTAATTAGCAAAAGGGTGTATGCCTGGGGCCTCAGCCTAGTTAGTGAAAGGGTGTGGGTCTGGGTCTTCACACCTAGTAAATAAAGGGTATAAGTAAAGGCCCTATTGAATGGGTGGGGAATATCTTTAATCACATTAATACCACATTAAGGAACAAGGACCAAATCATCAGATACTAAGCTGTGTCATTTTTATTGATGTATTTCTTTATAAGCTCAGCTACATTGTACTCAGGTGTGTTAACATAACAAGTATCTTTTTATAATGTAACATGAGTTTGCAGAGTTTGTGTCTTTATTTTTCATAGACTTGAATACTCATAATGGTGACACCTGCCACTGTGTATTTGATAAATGTCATCTAGTAAGAAAGAACATTACCCCATATGGTCAATACAGTTAGGTACAGTAGAGGAAAAAAGAAACTTCAGCAATAATCTATTGTGCTGTTCGTGTGTTCCCTCCCCTTTGACGGTTTATTTAATTTGTTTTGAAAAGAGCATGAGGAAAAATACTAATATAATTCATCCTTCAAGCATCTCCCCAATGCTATAGTCCTATACAGTTGTAAATAAAGTAACCAATACTTCCAATGTAGACTCAACTGGGCATTAAAAATACCAAAAAATTCCACAACTGGAGGCTTAGAGAGATTTAAATAGTAGTACAACAATTTATCACTCCAAGCATTTTCCTTTGTATGTCCCTCAGTCTTTCCATTTGGGAACTTTTTTTTGTATAAAGTGGAATGTGCTTTTATCTCCACATAGAACGCTCTTGACTATTTTCTTAATTCCACTGTCTTCAAATTTTAAATATGTTTTGTTAATGTACAGAGTGTTTCCAAGAGTAGTCTGGTCAGGTTGAGAAGGTTAAAACATGAAACCTTCATTCTAGATTTGTAAACAAAAGTTCCTATAAATAATGTGGATGTTCCTATTGACATTTCATTTAGGACTGTGATTACAACTGTTTGATGGGGTATGAATTAGAAAACCTCAGCCCCAAAGATGACAAATATGGGAAGTCTCTGGCAGACCAGTGGTTTTCCTAGGGAAGGAGCCCCCAGTTGAAAAGTTCATGGACATTGCCTATTGAACTATCATAAAATTACATAATAGAAAAATTAAAAAAGAAATCAATAAATTTGTAAATGTAATCATGCCCTAAACTAAGGAATAACCCTAAATGAATTGCCAATATAGTGTACCTGTCAAATGGTCATCTGGTCTCTGCTTGAAAAGCTCCAATGAGGAAAGAACTCACCATATTCTCAAGGCAATCTAATGAATTTTGGAGGTGTCTGTTCTTGAGAAGATTTCCCTAAAACTTAGTGTAAGTTTGCCTCTGTGTCTTTTACTCCAGTGCTGCTGATTTTATTCCCTAGGGCAAAATAGAACATCTATTCTGGTAAAACAAAGTGCATGTAGAGCACCTATTGTCCAAATTATAACATAAAATGGCAGGCCCTTGAATTATCTCTTTTTTATTTTTCTGTCATATCTAGATCTGTGATCATAATACATCAGTACAGAAATGCACATGTATATGTATAAATGTGTGTATTTCTACTTATATATTTGTTACTGATAAATATAAAATCATATTTGGGTTCAAAAATCAATTGTATTAATTTGATATGTGATAGGTATAGGTAGACAGACAGACAGACAGATGGATAGATAGATAGATAGATAGATAGATCAGGAAAGACATTTTGGAAGAGTCAGTGTTCGAGGATAACATTGAAGAAAACTAGTTATCCTAGGATGTTTATTGACAGAAATTGATGTATTTTTATGGCGACATTATCTTGGAGATGTAATATCATGATCTCAAAAGAATCTTAATTTTGGATAATACAATGGAGAAAAAAATGCATGGTAGGTTGTAGTACAAAAAATATTACATAACAAATATCAAGTTCAAGATATCACCAGGATCATGTATAACCAAAATCTTTTTTTTTCTTCAGTCATGTTTTGGTCATGGACAAAAAGTGTTGGATAAGAAATCAATGGTCTAAATGTTTCTCTCCCTCTCTCTCTCTCCCTCTCTCTCTCTGTCTCTGTCTCTGTCTCTCTCTCTGTCTCTCTGTCTCTGTCTCTATCTCTGTCTCTGTCTCTCTCTCCCCAGTGTGTGTGTGTGTGTGTGTGTGTGTGTGCGTGTATTGAATATTGATTTTTTTCCCCTGAAGGAATATACTCAGTTTTCCTGGGTAGGTAATTCTTCATTGTAATCCTGTCTCCTTTGTCCTTTGTATTATCATATTCAAAGCTTTCCAGATTTTAATGTAGAAGCTGCTAAATCTTGTCTTATCCTGCCTGTGGCTCCACCATATTTGAATTGTTACTGGCTGTATGCACTATTTCTACATCACCTGGGAACTCTGGAATTTAGCTTTAGTATTCCTGACAGTTTTCATTTAAGGATTTCTTTCAGGAGGTCATTGGTGGACTGTTTCAATTTCTATCTTACCTTCTCATTTTGGAATATCAAGGTAGTTTTCCTTGATTTTTTTTGAAAGATGTCCAGGGAAGATTTTGGAAACATGGTGGAGTAGGTCAGAAAATTTCAAGCTTTCAAGATTTTCCTCTACAAAAGATAAAATAGTGCCTCTCTGTAAATATAGAACAATGATAACAAATAAGAGTAGGGGCACAACAGGGTCTTTCTTGAGATAATTGGAATAGTCCTAAAGAAAAATCCCAGAATGAAATTTCCTCCCTCTGAAGAGTAAACACTTCCAGTCTAGGGTCCACTTTAACAACTACTGGCAAGCCACTTAAACAACACATAGCAAGCACTGGGGTTAGTTGGTTTTAGAGGCTGCCCTGGCCCTAGCTGTAAAAACTTTTACCCGTGGGACAGTGACAGGAGTTAAAGTCAGAGGCAGGGAAAATATAGGGAAGCTCTGTTGACAAAAAACACCAGACCCAGCTGTGCTGTGGGCAGCAGTGGGGGTGAGAAGGAACCAGAACACACCTGGCGAGTACAGAATCAGTGGGGCAGGGATGATGCTGGCTGTGGACACTTACAGGATGCTGGAGGTCTTAGTTTGAGATCAAGGTCAGAGGGGAGAACTGAGAAGGATCAGAGATCCAGAGGCACTATCCTCTCAGGACTCAGGACTCAGGACTAAAGGTGATCATATAAACTAAATTATTACTAAATTTTAAAAAATGCACAGGCAAAGGAGAAAGAATACAATAAGAGAGCTACTATAGGAATGGAGAAGACTGGGGTTCATCTTCAGAGGAGGATATACTGAAGCAAAGAAACCATTTTCTAGCCCAAATAGTTGTGTCAAATGGTCATCTGCCCCCCCCCCCAAATTCTTGAAGAACTTAAAAAAGATTTTAAAACTCAAATGAGAGAGATTGAGGAAAAAGTAAAAAGAAAAATAATAATACAAGAAAAAGAAGATGATTATGACAAGGAAGTCAACCAATTACAAAAGGAGATCCAGAATCTTAAGGAAGAAAATGACTCCTTGAAAATCGTAGTTGGGCAAAGGGAAGCCAGCAAAGTTATAAGATTTGAAGATATTTAAAAAAAGAAAATAAAAAATGAAAAAGAGAATAGAATGTGAAACAGCTGATAAGAAAAATGACAAAAAAAAATAATCCTACAATATGTTCACAAAAAACACATTTGAAACAAGGGGATAAACACAGGGTAAAAGTAAAAGGCTGCAGTAGAATATATTATGCTTCACCTGAAGTAAAGAACAAAAAAAATCAGGGGCAAGAATCCTAATCTCAGACAAAGCAAAAGTAAAGATAGATCTAATTAAAAGAGATGAGGAAGGAAAGTTTCTCCTGCCAAATGGCACCATAGACCATGAAGTAATATTTAATGTTAAGTAATATTACTTAACATATATGAACCAAGTGGTATAGCATACAAATTCTTAGAGAAGATATATTAAGGGATTTACAGGAAGGAAAAAGACAGCAAAACTGTACTAGTGGGAGACCTCAACCTCCACCTCTCTGAACTTGATAAATCTAACTTCAAAATAAACAAGAAAAAAGTTAAGGAGGTGAATAGAATTTTAGAAAATGTAGAAATGATAGACCTCTAGAGAAAAGTGTATGGGGACAGAAAGGAATATACTTTTTTTCTCAGCAGTAAATGGCACATACACTAAAAACTGACCATGTACTAAGGCATAAAAAACCTCACAATCCAGTGCAGAAAGGCAGAAATAGTCAATGTGATTTTTTTTCAGATCATGATACAATAAAAACTATTTGTAATAAAGGACATGGGAAAGATGAACTAAAATTTTATTGGAAGCTAAATACTCTACTCCTAAAGAACGAGTAGGTCAAAGAACAAATCACAGAAACAAATAATAGCTTCATTCAAGAGAAGGGCAATAATGAGACAACACAGTAAAACTTGTGGGATGCAGCAAACACAGTTCTTAAGGAAAGTTTTATATCTTTGAATGCTTACATGAATAAAATAGAGAAAAAGGAGATCAATGAATTGAACATGCAACTAGAAAAAGAACAAATTAAAAATTCCAAATTAAACACCTAATTAGAAATACTGAAAGCCCAAGGAGAGATTAATAAAATTTAAATTAAGAAAGTTATTGAACTAATAAATAAAGCTAAGAGCTGGTTTTATGAAAAAAAAAAAACAAAAAAATTATAACGCTTTGGTTAATTTGATTAAATAAAATAGAAAACCAAATTAGTATTATCAAAAATGAAAAGAATGAATTAACCTCCAATGAAGAGGAAATTTAAACAATAACTAAAAATTATTTTACCCAATTATATGCCCATAAATTTGATAAACTTAGGAAAATGGATGAATCCTCACAAAAATATAAATTGTCCAGGTTAACAGAAGAGGAAGCAAAATACCTAAATAACCCCATCTCAGAAAAAAGAAAATGAGCAAGCCATCAATGAACTCCCTCGAAAAAAAATCTTCAGGGCCAGATTGATTTACATGTGAATTGTATCAAACATTTAAAGAACAATTAATTCTCATACTGTATATACTATTTGAAAAAATAGGCGAAGGAGTCCTACAAAATTATTTTTATGACACAGATATGGTACTAATACCTAAACCAAGAAGAGACAAAACAGAAGAAGAAAATTATAGTTCATTTTCCCTAATGAATATTGATGCAAAAAATTTAAATAAAATATTAGCAAAAAGATTGCAGCAACTTATCACAAGAACAATACACTATGACCAGATAGGATTTATTCCAGCAATGCAAGACTGGTTCAATATAAAAAAAATTATCAGCATAATTGATCATACCAACAACAAAACCAGCAGAAATCATAAGATTATCTCAATAGATGCTGAAAAAGCTTTTGACAAAATACAACACACATTCCTATTAAAAAACCCTACAAAGCATAGTAATAAAAGGAGTCTTCCTTAAAATCATAAGTAGCATCTACCTAAAACGATGACCAAGCATTATATGTAATTGGGATAAACTAGATACAATTCCAAAATGTAAAGGGATGAAATCACCCCTATTATTCAATTTGGTACTAGAAATGTTATGTTTAGCAATAAGAGAAGAAAAATAAATTGGATGTGTTAGAATAGGCAAAGAAGAAACTAAATTATCATTATTTGCAGGTGATATGATGATTTACTTAGAGAATCCTAGAGAATCAAGTAAAAAACTACTTGAAATAATAAATAACTTTAACAAATTTGTCAGATATAAAATAAACCCACATAAATCCTTGGCATTCCTATATATTACTAACAAAGCCCAACAGCAAGCGAAAGAGAAACTCCATTTAAAGTTACTGTAGACACTATAAAGTATTTGGGAGTCTACCTGCCAAGGCAAACCCAGGACCTATATGAACACAATTGCAAAACACTTTTAACACAAATAAAGTCAGATCTAAATAAATGGAAAATATCAGTTGCTTATGGTTAGGCCAAGCTAATATAAGAAAAATGACAATTTTACCAAAATTATTTACTTATTCACTGCCATATCAATCAAACTACCAAAATAGTATTTTACAGAGCTGGATAAAATAATAACCAAATTCATCTGGAAGAACAAAAGGTCCAGATTATCAAGGGAATTAATGAAAAGAAATGCTAGGGAGGGGGGCCTAACCAAGATATTAAACTATCCTATAAAGCAGCACTCATCAAAACTACTTGGTACTGGCTAAGGAACAGAGTGTTGGATCAGTGGAATAGGTAGAAACACAAGACAGAGTAGTCACTGACTATAGTAATCTACTCTTTGATAAACCCAAAGAGTCCCACTTTTGGGTTAAGAATTCACTATTTTACACAAACTACTTGGAAAACTGGAAAATGTTATGGTAGAAACTGTACCAAAATAAACTCAAAATGGGTTCATGATTTAGGAATAAAGGCTGATAACATAAGCAATTTTTGAGAGCAAGGAATAATTTATCTGTCAGATTTATGGAAAAGAAAAGAATTCATGCTCAAACAAGAGATAGTGTTACAAAATTCAAAATGGATAATTTTTATTATGTTAAATTTTAAAGTATTTTGTACAAACAAAGCCAATGTAACAAAGATTATGAGGGAAGCAGGAAATTGGGAATCTTTTCAACCGGTGTCTCTGATAAAGGCCTCATATCTAAAATATACAGGGAACTGAGTCAACTTTATAGGAATATAAATCATTCCCCAATTGAGAAATGGTCAAAGGATATGAACAGGCAGTTTTCAGAGAAAGAAATTAAAGATATCTGTAGTCATATGTAAAAATGCTCCAAAACACTATTGATTAGAGAAACACAAATCAGAACAACTCTCAGGTACCATATCTCTTCTGTCAAATTGTCTAACATGACAAAACAGGAAAATCATTAATGCTGGAGAGGATGTGGGAAAATTGGGTCATTATTACATTGTTGGTTGAGTTGTGTACTGGTGCAGTCATTCTGGAGAGCAATTTGGAACTATGCCCAAAGGGCTATAAAAATGTGCATACCTTTTGACCCAGCAAAACCACTTCTAAGGCTGTATCCCAAAGACATCAAAGAAGTGGGAAAAGGACCAGTATGTACAAAAATATTTATAGCAAAGAATTGGAAATCAAGTCAATGCCCATCAGTTGGGGAATCGTTAAACAAATCAAGTATATGAATGTAATGAAATAGTACTGTGCTATAAGAAATGAGAAGAATACAGACTTTATTATAATCTGGAAAAACTTGTGTGAACTGATGCTGAGTGAGGGGAGCAGAACCAGGAGAACATTATATATGATTACAGACACAAAGTTTCTTTAGGACTAACTTTGATAGACTTTACTCTTCTCATCAACACAAGGTTCAAAGTCAGCTCCAAAACACTCATGATGGAAAAAGCTATCAACATCCAAAGAAAGAATTATGGAATCTGAAAGCAAATTGAAGCAAACTATGTGCTGTCTTTTATTCCTACTTTTTTGCTTTCATTTCTTCTTTTTCATGATCAATTCCATTGGTTATGACTCTTTTTTACAACTTGACTATTATGTAAATAATTTTAATGTGAAGGTATACGTAGACCCTATGTCAAATTACATGCCATCTTGCGGGGGAAGAGGGAAAGAGAGGGAGGGAGGGGAAATCTGGAACTCAAAAACTTGTGGAACTGAGTATTGTAAACTAAAAATAAAAATAAGAACAAAGAAAAATGTCAGATCTAGAAAACAAATCAAGAAGAGAAAACATGAGAATAATGTAACTAACAGAAAGTTATGATCAAAAAATAATCTTGATATAATTATGCAATAAATAATTAGGGAAAGTTGTCCTAAAGCATTAGAACAAGAGGGGAAAGTAGAAGTAGAAAGAGAAAAAAATCCACCATTCACCACCTGAAAGAGAGCCTACAGGAAAAAACGCACAGAAATGTTACAGTTAAATTCCAAAACCCCCATATCAAGGACAAAATATTATGAGCAAGAAGAATAAAATTACATATTATGGTACTACAGTTAGAATCACATAAGTCCTAGCTTTGGCAACACTAAAAAATCACAGGTCATGCAACACTATATATTGAAGAACAAAAGCACTGAGCTTCCAGCTGAAATTATCATACCCAGCAAAGCTAAGCATAATTCTGAATGAAAAGAAAATGGATGCTGATCAACTGTCAGACATTTAGGACTCTACTGAAAAAAATAGAAAAAAAAAACAAAACCTGAAAACAATAGAAGATTTGACATACAAGGGGCAAGAGAAATATAAGTTGTACACAAAGGAACAATTACAAGGGAATAAATAAGCATAGAATGTTTGCCTTTTATGTATGGAAAATACTAAACCTGTGTCTAAGATTGTTACTAGTAATTAGATAGCTTATAAGAAAGATTTGGGTACACCTGAGTATGATATGACTTCAAAAAGTAAAACTGTTCAAGAACAGCTAAAAGAGTAATTTTCTTATACAAATGAGGTGCAAAAGGAAGAACCCATAAAGAGGAATTAGATGAGGGAGGAGAGCCTGTTAGTTCTGGAAACCTACTTTCACTGGAAATGGATTTCAGAAGGGAAAATACATGTACATTTAGAAGAGTATAAAAGTCTTCTAAATTTAGAAAGAAATAAAATTTTAAGGGGATAGGGAGTGGGGAGAGGATAAAGGAGGAATCTCTAGAGGGCAGGGGGAGAGAATAGGTTAAAAGGGGATATAGAAGGGTCTTTAGATTTAGGTGAATGGTGGACTAAGGGAGGGATTGCAGGAGTGGGGGTAAATTGAGTAATAGGAGGGCAAGACAGAAGATAGAAGTAAAGTAGAAGAGTTAGGAGAGGGAGGAAAAAAAGAGATATGTACAAACATAAAAAAGCAAGACTAGAAAAAGTATATGTGTGCATGCTTACACATATGCATATGTGTGTCTGTGTGTACGCAAATATATGTTTATGTGTATGTATATATCCAAACCTATATATAAATATATTCATGCTCAATTGTAGCCTTGGGTTGGTGAGTATGGGGGAGGAAAGGGGAAAAAAAGAAAGTAAAAAGTGTGCAGCAGAGAACAAAGGAAAACCAACAAGAAAGCAAATATGTACAGCTGTCAACATAATACACAATATTTAATATATGGGCTTTCTTGAAATGTTAAGTTATTGCTATATATTCTGAATCCTCTCTTATGTTGTGCTGTGCACATGACTTTTTTATTTTATCTTTCATATTTAAGTTTATAATGTTTCTATTATATATTTAAATTTTAGTATTTGTCTAAAATTAAAAAAAAAGATGTCCAGGCTTTTTTTGTCTTTTTTAATCATGGCTTTTAGGTAGTCCAATAATTTTAATATCATCTCTGCTGAATCTGTTTTCCAGGTCAGTTGTTTCTCCAATGGGATATCTCACATTGTCTCTTATTTTTTTTCATTCTTTTGGTTCTATTTGTTTCTAATTTCTCATAAATTCATTAGCTTCCATTTGCTCAATTCTAATTTTTAAAGAATTATTTTCTTCAAAGAGCTTTTGGAATTCCTTTTCCATTTGGCCAGTTCTGCCTTTTAAGGCATTATTCTCCTCATTGGATTTTTGGACCTCTTCTAAGATTTGTTCTAGTTTGTTTTTTTAAGGTGTTATTTTCTTCAGTATTTTTTTTTTGTGCGTCTCCTTTACCAGGCTATTGACTTGTTTTTCATGATTTTATTTTATCACATTCATTCCTCTTCCCAACTCTTCTATTACTTCTTCTTACTTGATTTTCAAAATCCTTTTTGAGTTCTTCCATGGCTTGAGATAAATTCACTTTGTTCTCTTGGAGGCTTTGGATGTAGGAGCTTTGATTTTCTTGTCTTCTGAGTGTGTGTTTTGATCATCCTTGTCACCATAGTAATTTTCTATAGTCAGATTCTTTTGGTTGTTTGCTCAATTCCCCAGCTCATTACTTGACTTTTAACTCTTTGTTAATGTAGGGTTTTTCTTTCTGGGTGGAGGGTACACTGTCACAAGATTCAGGGGTTTTATGCATCTGTTTTCAGAGATACTTCTGAGGACCTGTAAGTTTTCAGTTCTTCCAGGGGAATATTATCTAAGGGGAGTTGTTTGCTGTTTTCCTGGCCTGTGTTCTGGTTTGTGAGTGACCACAAGCCTTCTTTTCTGCCCTGAAACTGTGTGGAGAGTCCGCCCTCCACTCTGGCCATAAGCTTTGCTACGCAGGTGCTCCTCCTCACCCTGGGGCTGCCAAGTAGGGCTGCAACCTGGATGACAATATTGGCAAAGCAACAGAGTCCTATCTTAATGCTTGCAAAGAGATCTCTGTAATTTCTTTGTCACCGGTTCAACCTGCTTATGGCTTGTGGGATAAGTGTCCCAGAAGTAGCAACAGCAGCAGCAGCTACTGCTGCCTCTGCCTATTCAGTCACCCTTAAGGCCTCTTCCTGTTTTGCTGGGTACATATCTTTGCTGATTTGTTCTGCAATGGACTGAGGGTCTCTCTCCTTCTGGTGCAACAGACCATTCCCATTGACTTTCCAAGTTGTCTTGGGCTGGAAATTTTTTTTCACTCCATCTTTTATGGCTTCTGCTGCCCTAGAGTATATCCAGAGTTATTTTTAAAGGCATTTGGAGGGACTTGGGGGAGAATTCCGGTGAGTCCCTGACTTTATTCCACCATCTTGAATCTCTTTAAGATATTGCAGTTTGAAGAGGTCCCTGTGTCTGAAGAGCATTCCAGGATGAGAGACAAGTAAAACTGATTTTTAAGCTTTACATGTCAACATTAGGGCTGGACAGGGAATGAAGACAGGGAATGACCTGGACTATTTCAAAAATGATAGCTTCAAGAACAATCTTCACTCACCATTAGCAGAAAAGGGGTGGGCCTTGTGGAGGGATTTTTATAGTGAGCAGGTAACAGGGATAGTGGGATATTCCACAGAGAGAGGGGAAGTTTTCCGACAAGAAATCAGTAGAGCTAGGATTTTAAAGTCCAGGACAGGAACAATGCAAGTGGGAAATGAGAATGGATGAGAATGTTGAGTACTTAAATTGGATATGTGTAAGGTTGTACAAATATCTGTCAATGATATGTACAGTGAAAGTAAGCAACAAAGAGGCAAGCCTTGTTTGGGGCAGAAATTTCGGAATAGAACAGATGATAGCAGCAATTCTTCTACTTCACAAGGAGGAAGGGATATACTTGAGTGAGTATCAAGTCATATATTTCTAAAAGACTGGATATTTTGTCAAAGTTATGCATTCCATACCCTACTTTCAAAGTTGCTAACCATAACAGTATGGGCCAATACAGCAAAGACACCCTGATCTGCCATATGCTACTTTGACCTGGAAGCAAAGACTATGGGAGATTCTTGAATTTTAGTTTTGTCACCCTTTCCAATTTCTACCACATTTCTATCTCTATCATTAAAACAAAACAGAACAAATAAACAAAAAAAACCTGCCATGTGCATGCATGCGTGTGCATGCAAGGATGAGCACACACACACATACACACACACATACACATGCACACAAACACACATATTTTCACACTTTCACAGATTGAGTCTCCATTAAAATTTCTTTTTAGTTTTCATTCAAAGCAACACTTTATAAAAATTTAAGGGATTATTGTGATTCATTCTTTTAAGCTTTTGGGAGATCTAAATGTTGATGAACAAATCTAATTATAGCTGCATGAATTTGAGTAGATGTCCTTCTTTAATAAGCAGAAGTAAATATTTTTAAATAATAAAATTTTCTAAGGATATAATTAAACGAGGAGTCCCTATGCTTTTTTTTTAAAGAAAATTCCACATGGAGTCATAGGCGGGGAGAGGGGGCAGGTTTGAAGAGCCAAGATAGTGAAATACAGGACAGGACCCAACTCAACTTTCCCAAAATTACAGTCAAGACAACTTTAAAATAATGTCTCACATAAAATTTTGGAAGGGCAGAGCCAATAAAAGTTTAGAAGGAGACATTTTTTTGCCCTAAGACAACTTAGGAGGTGCAGAGCAAATGTCTGCGACACTGGGGTGCACATATTGCCTAGAGCAGGGCATAAGCACAAGCAGTGGCCCTTGAAGGAGACTGCACCAAAAACAGCAGCAACTGTAGGAACTCTCAGCTAAAAGATGGTGAGGGGTGTGTGTGAAAAGTAAGACAATTTGTCAGAAAGAGATTACAGGGGACATGTTCTAAAATGTTTATTGCAACTATTTTATTGTAGCAGCAAAGAACTGGAAATTGCAGAGATGCCCATCAATTGGTGAATGTCTAAAGAATGTGTGGTATGTTGTTGTGATGGAATAATGCTGTGCTATAAAAAATGATGAGCTCAGTTAGAAAAACATGAAAAGGCTTGCATGAAATAATGAAGAACAAAATGAGCAGAACTAAGAGAACACCACATACAGTAATGGCAATATTGTTTTAAGAATGACTTTGAGTGAATAAGTTATTTTGACAATTTTTAATATACCTAAATTAGCTATAAAGGACATATAAAGCAAGACTGCATCCAGAGAAATAACTCACACACATATACACACATGTATGTATATGTTTGTATAGGCATATATTTATGTGTATGTGGATACATGTGTGTACATGCATATATGTATGTATATGTTTGTGTGTATATATGTATACACAGATATGTATTTAGATATATAAAATATAAATATATTATATGTACATATGAATGTATATATGTGTATACATATACATACATGTATGTATGTATGTATGTATAAACATATGAATGTCTAATAGTAGCCATCTCTGGGGTGGGGGAGGTTAGGGAAGAAAAAAAGGGAAAAAATTTACATTAGAATTTTGTTGTATATTTGAAAGGAATAGCAACTTGTGCACAGCAGATTTGCAGTTCCATGTGCAATCATTTTTTTTGTATACTATGATATGGAAATGCTTGCTTTATTCCATAAATTAAAAATAAAATATATTTTTAAATGAAGAGCTTGAACAAAAAGAAGGAAGTTACAGAGGACCTTTTACTAACACTATGTTCAGTTTGTGCTGATTGGCAATTATATTACCAACAAACAGTTCTGGGTCACAGTTAGAGGACAGAAAGGAACACTTCTAGTTGGTCCCAAGAGAGTATGGGCATTGGTCACAGTTCCAGGGCTAAGAGGATTGCCGGCACTTATAGCTATAGGAAATCACAAGATAATAGATTCAGGGCCAAGAGGAGTTCTAGTACTTGGAACTGAAAAGGAACAAGGACCCTTCCTTGTTCCTGTTCTACTGTAAACAGTAGAAAGTATAGCAGAAAAGCAATGACCACACCTCTCCCAGGATAAGATCACCTTTAAAACACACACACATGCAAAACTTGCACACCATCAGAGCTAGCTCTGAAAATAGCAGCACAAAAGAGCCAAAAGCTTGCCACAGTGTCTTCCCACCCATTGGTGCGCAGAGCCAAACTTTAACATAAAGTTCAAAGTCAAGATACACCCTGGGAAAATGACAAAACAACAACAAAATTGACAATAAAAAGCTACTATGGTGGCAGCAAGTACCAAGGGTATGGATGTGATTCATCATCTTCAAAATATAGATAATTAGAGAGAGAGAGAGAGAGAGAGAGAGAGAGAGAGAGAGAGAGAGGCAGACACATAGATATAGATAGATATAGATACGGACACGTATATAGATAGATTGGGATGGGGGAGTGGATGATAAAAGCAAGGGTAGCATAAAGAAAGCAATAGTCCAAAGGAAAATAGATTTTTGAGGAGGGACAGGATAAGAGGAGAGACAGACAAACAGACAGAGAGACAGAGAAACAGAGAGACAGAGAGAGAGATATAGAGACACAGAGAGACAGAGAGAGAGAGAGATACAGAGACAGAGAGAGAGAAACAGAAAGAGCCACACTATGTGTTAAAAGTAAAGGCTGGAGAAGAATCTATTATGCTACAGATGAAATAAAAAAGCAGGGGTAGCAATTATTATCTCAGACAAAGCAAAATAAAAAAGAGACCTAATTATGAGACATAATCAGGGAAACTACATTTTGCTAAATGGCACCACAGGCAATGAAGTATTATATAAAAAATATAGCAAATTCCTCTGATAATGACCTCATTTCTTAAATATGTAGGGAACCAAGTCAAATTTATAAAAAATACTAGCCATTCTTCACTTGATAAGTAAAAAAAGGATATGTGTAAGCAGTTTTCAGAAGAAATGAAAGCTATATGTAGCTATATGAAAAAGATAATCTAAAGCTATTGATTAGTCTGAAGTACCACCTCACACCTATCAGAACTGACAAATGTGGGGAAGAGATGAGGGAAAATAAGTACATTAATTAACTCTTGGTGGACCTGTGAACTGGTCTAACCATTCTGGAGAACAATATAGAACTATGCCTAGAGGGCTATAAAACTGGGTACACTTTGATCCAGAGTTATTCTCACCAGGTCTATACCAAAAAGAGATCAAAGAAAAAGGACAAAGGATCTATATGTACAAACATATTTACAGAAGCTCTTTTTGTGGTGGCAAAGAATTGGAAATTGAAGTGATGCTTGCCAACTGTTGAATGGCTGAACACATATAGGCATGTAATTGTGATGGAATACCATTGTGCCATAAGAAATGATGAGAGTGGTGGCATCAGAAAACACTTGGCAAGACCTATACCAACTGATGGAAAGTAAAAAGAGAAGAGTTAGGAGATCACTGCACAATAACAGCAATGTTGTAATGATTATCACCTATGAAAAACTTGGCTACTGTGTTTGACATAATGATCCAAAAGAATTTCAAAGGACTCATGATGAAAAAATGCTAACTTTCCAGAGAGAGAGCTAATGAATTCTGAGTAAAAACTAAAGTATAATCTCTGTCTCTATCTCTGTCTCTCTCTGTCTCTGTAAATGCCTCTCTCTCTCTCTCCTTTTTCTTTCTTTGTTTCTTCTTGATATGGCTATTATAGAATTACATATAATTGATATATTATTTACTTTCTCAATATGTGGAAGGGAGGGAATCTGAAACTTAAAATTTAAAAAGAAAGTTACGTTAAAATAAAAATATATATATTTTTTAAAAAGTAAAAAGATTCCACATATTGAGATGACAGCAAGTTTTAGTATATATGTTTGTGCATGTATATATGTGCATATGTGTATGTATATGTATGTGTATGTATATGCATGTATACATGTTTGTGTATATATATATACTATATATACGATCACTATTTTATTAAATGATTTAAAATTGTATTTTAATCTAGTTCGGACTTTAATTTGCAGTAGACAGGGTTTTTGACACCACTGAACTACTCTCTTTGAGATGAATCTTCAAGGTATATCTGTGAAAATATGTCAGAGAATTCTATGAAATCCTTATTTCCTAATGAATATCCGTTTTAGTTGAGTCCAATAGACTTGTAGTACTTAACCTTTATCTAAGATTGTGGTAGTATCTAAATTTTATGGAGGATGTAGCAAGAGAAACAATCAAGAATTTGAACAACAAAAAAAAAAAAACTCTATTTGGATTTGTCTCTCTTTATTGACCCAAATAACATCTAAGATTTGTTTAGGGGCATGCAGGAAGAGACCAAAAGGTTGGTCTTTGTGAAGAGCTTCCCCAATTTCCACAACTCCTACTACCTCCCCCTCCTCAAACCACTTTGCATTGATTTTGTTTTGATATTTGTTTTGCATATACTTACATATTTAAAGGTTGCCTCTCCCTGTGAATAAAAGCTCCTTGAGAGAAGGGGATGTTTTCCATTTTTTCCCACATTCCTAGCACCTATGTACTTGGCACATAGTAAGAAAAAAAATGACAGCCAGCATTTATATACCACTTTAACGTTTTCAAAGCACTTTTTGTATTACATAATTTTTTTTTATTTAAATTTATTTATTTAATTAACATATTTGGTTTTCAGCATTGATTTTCACAACAGTTTGAATTACAAATTTTCTCCCCATTTCTACCCTCCCCCTCCCACTCCAAGATGGCTTATATTCTGGTTGCCCTGTTCCCCAGTCAGCCCTCCCCTCTATCACCCCTCTCCCCTCTCATCCGCTTTTCCCTTCCTTTCTTGTAGGGCAAGATAAATTTCTACGCCCCCTTGCCTGTGTATCTTATTTTTTAGTTGCATGCAAAAACTTTTTTTGTTTTTGAACATCTGATTTTAAAACTTTGAGTTCCAAATTCTCTCCCCTCTTCCCTTCCCACCCACCCTCCCTAAGAAGTCAAGCAATTCAACCTAGGCCACACATGTATCATTATGTATAACCCTTCCACAATACTCATGTTGTGAAAGGCTAACTACATTTTGCTCCTTCCCAACCCATCCCGCTTTATTGAATTTTCTCCCTTGACCCTGTCCCCTTTCCAAAGTGTTTGTTTTGATTACCTCCACCCCCATCTGCCCTCCCCTCCATCATCCCCCCCTTTTATTTTTTTTTTATCTTCCTCCCTCTTCTTTCCTGTGGGGTAAGATACACAACTGAGTATGTATGGTATTCCCCCTCAGGCCAAATCTGATGAGAGCAAGGTTCACTCATTCCCCCCTCACCTGCCCTCTCCCCTCCTCCCACAGAACTGCTTCCTCTTGCCACCTTTATGTGAGATAATCTACCCCATTCTATCTCTCCCTATCTCCCTCTCTCAGTATGTTGCTCTCTCATCCCTTAATTTCATTTTATTTCTTTTAGATATCTTCCCTTCAACTTCAACTCACCCTCTGTCTGCTCTCTCTCTTTTACAGATATATATATATATATATATAAACACACACACATATATATATAGACACATACATACACATACATATATACACACATAGATATATACATACATACACATTCACTTATATATACATAAACATGTATATATATGTATATATATGTGTGTGTGTGTATATATATATATGTGTATATAGATATATGTGTGTGTATATATATATATATATATATATATATATATATATATATGCATATTCCCTTCAACTACCCTAATACTGAGGTCTCATGAATCATACACATCATCTTTCCATGTAGGAATGTAAACAAAACAGTTCAACTTTAGTAAGTCCCTTGCAATTTCCATTTCTTGATTACCTTTTCATGCTTCTCTTGATTCTTGTGTTTGAAAGTCAAATTTTCTATTCAGTTCTGGTCTTTTCACTGAGAAAGCTTGAAAGTCCTCTATTTTATTGAAAATCCATATTTTGCCTTGGAACATGATACTCAGTTTTGCTGGGTAGGTGATTCTAAGTTTTAATCCTAGCTCCATTGACCTCCGGAATATCGCATTCCAAGCCCTTCGATCTCTTAATGTAGAAGCTGCCAGATCTTGGGTTATTCTGATTGGATTTCCACAATACTCAAATTGTTTCTTTCTGGCTGCTTGCAATATTTTCTCCTTGATCTGGGAGCTCTGGAATTTGGCAACAATATTCCTAGGAGATTTCTTTTTGGGATCTATTTGAGGAGGTGATCGATGGATTCTTTCAATTTCTATTTTGCCCTTTGGCTCTAGAATACCAGGGCAGTTCTCCTTGATAATTTCTTGAAAGATGGTATCTAGGCTCTTTTTTTGATCATGGCTTTCAGGTAGTCCAATAATTTTTAAATTATCTCTCCTGGATCTATTTTCCAGGTCAGTGGTTTTTCCAAGGAAATATTTCACATTGTCTTCCATTTTTTCATTCCTTTGGTTCTGTTTTACAATATCCTGATTTCTCATAAAGTCACTAGCTTCCACTTGCTCCAATCTAATTTTTAAAGTAGTATTTTCTTCAGTGGTCTTTTGGACCTCCTTTTCCATTTGGCTAATTCTGCCTTTCAAGGCATTCTTCTCCTCATTGGCTTTTTGGAGCTCTTTTGCCATTTGAGTTAGTCTGTTTTTTAAGGTGTTGTTTTCTTCAGTGTATTTTTCAGTATTTTAGCAAGTCATTGACTTGTTTTTCATGGTTTTCTCACATCCTTCTCATTTCTCTTCCCAATTTCTCTCCTACTTCTCTAACTTGCTTTTCCAAATCCTTTTTGAGTTCTTCTATGGCCTGGGCCAGGTCATGTTTTTCTTGGAGGCTTTTGTTGTAGGCTCTATGACTTTGTTGTCTTCTTTAGGCTGTATATTTTGGTCTTCTTTGTCACCAAAGAAAGAATCCAAAGTCTGAGACTGAATCTGGGTGCGTTTTCGCTGCCTGGCCATATTCTCAACCAACTAACTTGACCCTTGAGTTTTTCAGTGGGGTATGACTGCTTGTAGACTAACGAGTTCTATGTTCCATGTTTGGGGGGGAGGTGTCAGCTCTGTCAGACCCGCACTACTTCTTCCCCAAGAACCCCCAGTCAAGACTGGGCTTAAATCTTCAGCAGGCTGTTGCACTCCTGCTCTGATCCGCCACTTAATTCCTCCCACCAGGTGGGCCTGGGGCCGGAAGTAACAACAGCTGTAGCTGCCCCACCTCCACTGCCCCAGGGGCTGGAAGCCGAACCAGGAACTCCTTCCACTCCCGCAGCTTTTCCCACTAACCTTCTCTGCAGTCTTTGGTGTTTGTGGGTCGAGGGGTCTGGTAACTGCCTCAGCTCACATATTCAGGGTGCTAGGGCCCCCTCCGCCTGGCTTCTGGTCTGGATGGTCCACGCAGCTCAGGCTGGGCTCTGCTCCAATCCGTTCCCAGCTCCCAGCTCCCAGCTCCCAGGTCCGTGCGGGATAGACCTCACCCAGAGACCATCCAGGCTGTCCTGGGCTGGAGCCCTGCTTCCCTCTGCTGTTCTGTGGGTTCTGCCATTCTAGAATTGGTTTAGAGCCATTTTTGATAGGTTTTTGGAGGTACTCGGGCACGGAGCTCACTCTAGTCCCTGCTTACCAGCCGGCATCTTCTCTCTTCTTCCTGTATTACATAATTTTATCCTTAAAATAACTCTGTGAAATGTGTGCTTTTATTGTCTCTATTTTATAGTGGAGGAAATTGAGATTGAGAGATTGTAAGAAACTTCTTCAATGTCTCTCAGCTAAGAAGTCTATGAGGTGGGATTTGAATTTGGATCTCGCTGACTGCAAGGTGTAACAACAATGTTACTACCAGCACACAGGAGGGCTGCTTAGCACAGGTTCTTTGATCTGCCCTTCTAAGGAAAGCAACTTTAAGGGGTTAACAGTCTCACTTTAATTAAACATACATGTATCATTCACTTAGTTCAGGAGGAAAAGCCAGAACTCTGAACTTCAGAGAGAATACAAATAGAAATTACAGAGACAACATAAACAGAGGAAACACACACAGTTATCAACAGAGAGGCCTGTAGGTGACTGACCAAATAATTACATAGTTACCAGAGAGAGAGGCACCAACATCTGGGTTTTCAAAGCGGGGGAGCTCCAACAGCTACCCAGAATCTTGTCTGGTAAAATCACACAACACTCTTCCAGTGAGTTAGTCCCAAATAAAACACTAACCTCTGAGTTTATATACTCTGTTCAGTGTCAAAGGGTGTCATAACCATAGGACTCAGACCCATGCGAACTAGGCTTTCTTGTTTCTTAAGCAGGTCATCAAAGTCTCCTGATTTAATCAAAGAAACAAAGGCCAGACTCATCAAAAGCACTTGATTACCTCAGTGATCCAAAATGGAAAACAGTAAAAAGTCCCACCTTAATTATCATTACACTCTACCCCTTTCAAGGATACTTGGCTTTACACAATCTAAATAGCCATGGATCCTGGAAAAAATAGAAGCATCATAAATTGTGATCCAATCAGGGAACTAAAGCATAACATCATAACATTCACATCACAGAAAAACTTATCATTCAGTTTTATTCCTCAAAATACTTGTCTACAATGTAATCATCCATTCCTAGGTCACAGCAAGTTATAATCTCTTTAGTCCATACAGAGTGTCCAAGTAAAGTCCTTCTCCCCATACTGCCATTACAGGCTTCCTCCTGGCACCCTGAGGTAGTGGCATGCTTTAATTAGCAAAGTGACAATACAAACAGAAAAGTCCAAATAAAGTTCTCTTGGGGATGTGTCCTTCTCCCCACACTGCCAATTGCAGGCTTCCTTCCGGCACTCTCAGGTACTGGCATGCTTTAATTAGCAAAGTGTCAACTGAAACAAAATCATCCAAATAAAGTTCTCTTGGAGTTCTAAGGAAAATATCACTCTATTTTGAGTTTATGACAACACTAGTTGGTTCATGGTCATCATGAGGACAAATCATTTAAGCTTTCTGAGTCATAGTTTTCTTATCTGTTAGGGAGAACATTGCCCTGTGTACTTCACTGGATGCTTGTGAGTAAAGCCCTTTTTTAAGAGCATCATACATATTAGTGAAGGCTGTTTTTAAAAACAATTATTCAAGGGAAACTTGCTAAACATAAACCAAATTAATGTGTTTCATGTACTACTGCACAGGCAGGAAGGTACTCCCAGAGAAATCTATTGAGTTATTCTGTGTGGGTTTCTGTCATCTCCACTTTCCACCCATGGCTTAGAAAATTGGGCTGCCAAATAAGTTTCCGTCCTTTTCCTTAAGCCATTAAGAATTCTTCTTTATATCTTTATTCTCAAAGTGCCCCACCCCCTCTATTTCCTCACATTTGGGTAAAAGAAATATGTTAAAGGCTATTTTCATTGGTTACATATGTATTGTTATTGTTATTGTTAATTAATAGAATCTATGAAGATAAAATTTTCATTTCAGATTATTACATTGTCCTTAATACATTGAGCTTCTAGAATTGCCCCATTATTAGTATTCCATGTAATAAATAAGTAGCAGTATCCTAATACAAATCCTCATTAATCAATCATACAGAAACCAACTAAATACAGAAGCTCTGCTACAACCTTGGCTGGGATGTGTTTTCCGAAGAACTCATTTGATTTTATGTGTGTTTTGTATGTGTGGTGGAATTCACAATGACAGCATCTGCTATTTATTCATTATCAGACTGTTTCAACTTGCTTTGAAAAGATTTTTGAACAGCCTTTTATGCCATCTGCCAATGAGATGGATATGTTTGTCTGCAAAATTATCATTTTATGCAGTCATTACAAAGTGGATAGTATGTCATGCTTATCACTGGCATGAGGATGGAGGAGGCTGCTATATTAGACTTTGTTGCAAATATATGTAATTTACATAATGTGATAAAGTGTAATATTTAAGATACACAGGGTCTAAAATAGGTTTTAAATCATTTTTATTTTCCATTATCTGGGTCAGTATGGTAGTCCTAATAGGCTTGGAGCCCTTGAAATTGTTTTTGATAATAATCATCATGATTTTATAATAAAAAATGACATGTTATGAAAGTTTACCACCCATTTTAGCTTTAAATGTGATTTCAATTCACTGGAACATAGCCGCACTAATTCATTGAAATAGATATTTAAAAGAAATTACACAGCACTCAGAACAGGCCTGCCAAACCATGCACATGCTAATGAATTTTCTGTTTACATTGTCCACATAATATTTATTGGGTAAAGGGTGAAATACTGGGAATGATTATTTGTGAGAAATTGTCTATTTCAGGAAACCGTTGAAATAACCAAGCTATCCATTATTTTAGCATCAGATGATAATTTATGAATTTGCTCAATTGTCATAAAAATTAAATAATTCTGCCTTTGAAGTTGCTAGACTAAAAAGAAATCTCTTGTCAAAGATATCACAGTCCTGATACTCTACTTGACAGCAAAAAAACAAAATGAGATTCAAAGGAAGTTCTTAGTATGAAAGTTTGCTTTCTAAATGTACTAACTTCACATTCACAGGTCATATTAAAATATTCAATATATTTAAGGTGAAGGAAATGTGAAGCAAATAATAATAGACTACCTTTCAATGAATGAGATTCAAATTTGGCCTTTGGTCAAAACATCTGTTCTCAAATTCTTATTTTTATTTACTTGAAAATAGAAGCAGGTAGCCAAAGAGAAAATTAAAAGGAGACATGTGTGTGGCTAAACTACTTTGACCCTTTCCATCATGGGTCATGTATGGGTCAGTTCAGTACTTTGAAAGTCCTGGACTCTCCTCAAATAGAAGGATGACTCATAGAATGTTTTTTTCAGGAAAGCAGAGGATTCAGAGTGAGAGAAGGATGCCTGGTTTCACAACGAACATTGGGTATGAAAAGATGCTGGGAAAGTCTTATTCTAGTTTCTGAATCTTGTAGCTTTTCCTTAGTTTTGTTCCCTCTTTTCTATATAAAACATTAGTAATATCATGCAAATATCCATGACTATGAGTTAGAAAGTTCTAGTTGCCGCATAGTTGCAATTCAATCTTGGGAAAGTGATTTAATCCCTGAATTATAGTTTCCTTACCTAAAGAATATTAGAGTTTCGATTAAGATATTTGTAAGGTAGCTTCAAACTCTAAAATTAAAGTCTTCTCATTACTTCTAATCCTTTAGATGTCAGACAAAAATAAAAAGTCAATTAAAATAAACTTTCTCAGTAACACATTTTCCTTCCTTTTTTTCAAATGTGTGCTTATTTATTTGGTTAAATAGTGTCCAATTTCATGTACATTGTTAAATGTTGTTTATGTTCATTTTGAGCTCCAAATTATTTCTTTGCCTCTCATTCTTCCTGCAACCATTGATAAGACAAGTAACATTCTATAGATTATACAGATGGAAAAATAAACAAATAAATAAAATAAAAAAACAAAATATATTTGTATATTAGACATGTTGCAAAACACCACACACACACACACACACACACACACACACACACACAAAACCAAGAAAATGAAGTAAAAGAAAAGTATGCTTTATTCAGCTCTCAAAGTTCATCAGTTCTCTCTTTGGAGGTATATATCATTTTTCATCATTGGGTCTTTTGAAATTGTCTTGGATCATTATCTTGATCAGAATAACAAATCCTTCCACAATTGTTCATTCCTACAACACTACTGTTAATGTATATAATGTTTTCCTGGTTCTGGACACTTCATTTTGCATCTGTTCCTGTAAATTTTACCAGGCTTCTCTGAAACCATTCTATTTATCATTTCCTATAGCACCATAGTGTTCCATCACAATCATATCCCAGAACTTCTTTAGCCATTCTCTAATTGATGGGCATATCTTCAATTTCCAATTCTTTGCCACAAAACAAAACAAAACAAGACACTATAAATATATTTCTACAAATAGGGCCTTTCCCATTGTCTTTGATTTCTTTGGGATACAGATCTTGTCACAAAATTGCTAGGTCAAAGGATATGCACAATTTGGTTGCATTTTGGGCATATTTCCAAATTGTTCTTCTGATTGGTTGGACCAATTCTTTACTCCACCAGCAAGTCATTAATATTTTTCCCATATCCTCTCCAGCATTTTCATTTTCTTTTTTCTGTCATATTAGCCAATCTGATAAGTTTAAGGTTGTACCTTAGTGTTTTTTAATTTGCATTTCTCTTATCAATATTGGTTTAAAGAATTTTTCATGTGATTTGATACCTTTGATCTATTCTTCTGAAAACTGTCTGTTCGTATCTTTTAATCTTTTATCAATTGGTGAATGGCTCTTATTTTTATAAAGTTGACTCAGTTCTCTATATATTTGTGAGATGATGCCTTTCTCAGAGTAACTTCCTACATTTTTCTAGTTCCTTCTTTTCCTTTTAATTTTGCTACATTAATTTCATTTGGGCAAAAGCCTTTTAAATGCATGCAATCAAACTTATTCATTTTACTTCCTGTAATCCTCCTTCTTTCTTTGGTTTGTTCACAAAATCTTCCCTTATCCATAGATCTGACAGGTGTGATTATCTACATTCCCCTAGTTTACTTATATATCTAAATAATTTATCCATTTTAACTTTATTTTTGTATACAGTGTGAAATATCGGTCTATTCCCAGTTTCTGCAAAATTGCCTTCCAATTTCAGTAGCAATTTTGGTTGAATGGTGAAGCCTTCCCCAAAAAGTTTGGATCTTTGGATTTATCAAACACTAGATTCTTATTATTCAGTTATGTTTGACACTTTGTGATGTCTATATGGGGTTTTCTTAGCAAAGATATTTTAGTGGTTTGTCATTTCCTTCTCTAGTGTATTAAAACAAAGAGTAGTTAAGTGACTTTCACAGAGCCACAGAGCTACTGAGTCTCTGAAGCCAGATTTAAACTCAGATATTGAGAGGATTCTGGGAAGATGGCAGAGTAGGTCAGAAAATTTCAAGTTCTCAAGATGTTTCTCCACAAAAGAGATAAAATAGCACCTCTGGGTGAACGTAGAGCAGTGAAAACACACAAGAGTAGGGACAATTGGGGTGCTTTTGGGACAATTGGAGAAGACCTGAAGAAAAATCCCAGAATGAGATTTCCTCCCTGTGAAGAGTAAACACTTCCAGGCTAGGGTCCACATAAACAACAAGGAGCAAGCCTCAGGGTTAGCTGGGTTGGGAGGCTGCCTCAGCCACCAGAGGAACTTTTACCTCTGAGACAGTGAGGGGAGCTTTGTGTCTGACCTGGGGAAGATCTAGGGAACCTTTGCTGAAAAAGAACACTAGACCCATCTGTGCTGTGGAGAGCAGTAGGGGTGAGAAGGAACCAGCACATGCCAAGTGAATGCAGAAGGAGTGAGACAGGGATGCCGCTGGCTGTGGGCACTTACAGGAGGCTGGAGGTCTTGGTTTGAGTTAAAGGCCAGAAGAGGCTTTGAAAATCAAATGAGAGAAATTGATGAAAAAGTAAAAAGAAAAATGAGAATAATACAAGGAAAACAAGAAGATTATAACAAGAAAGTCAACCTATTAGAAAAGGAGATCCAGAACCTTAAGGGAGATAATGACTCCTTGAAAACCAGAATTAAACAAGGGGGAGCCAGTGAAGTTATGAGAGATGAAGAAGAAATAAATAAGTAAGTAAATAAATAAATAAATAAATGAGTGACTGACTGAATGAATGAATAAATGAATGAATGAATGAATGATATGTATATACATATATATACATACATATATATATATATGTAAAGAATGAAAAAATAAAAGAGAATGTGAAACATCTCATAAGAAAAACAACAGATCTAGAGAATGATCAAGAAGATTGTCCAGTTGACTAGTCCAGTTGAAAGTTCTGATCAAGAAAAGAATCTTCATATAATAATATAAGAATTGTTAAAAAATTGTCCTGAAGAATTAGAGCAAAAGAGGAAAGTAAAAATAGAAAAGATCCACAAATAGCTTCAAAAAGTAAAACTTTTCAAGAACAATTAAAAGACTAATTATCTTATACAAACGAGGTACAATAGGAAGAACCAATGCTGGAATTAGATGGAGGAGGGGGGTTGTTAATTTTGGAAACCTACTTTCACCAGGAATGGGTTTTGGGTGGGGGGGTAATACATATATATCTAGAAGAGTGTAAAAGTCTATTTAAAAAAGAAATAAAACTCTAAGAAGATAGGGAGGTGGGAGAGGATAAAGGAGAGATCTTTAGAGGGGAGGGTGAGGGAATACGTTAAAAGGCGGGTAAAGAAGGGTGTTTAGATTTGAGGGAATGGAACAATAAGGAAGGGAGCTTTAGAGGGTTGGGGGACAGAATAGGTTAAAGGGGTATGTTTAGATTTAGGATAACGGGAGGATACAGGAGAGATTGTTGGAGTGCGGATAGGTTAAGTATTAGGAGGCCAAGGCAGCAGGTAGAAATGAAGTAGAGAAGTTAGGAGAAATAAGACAAAAGAGATGAAAAAAATAAACTCAGGTCTCCCTGACTCCAGGCCCAACACTCTATCCCCTGAGACAGCTAGCTGCTATAATCATTTTGTACTATGAATTGTGTACCTAATCTATTTCGCTGATCCAACACTCTGTTTCTTAGCCAGTACTTCATGTTTACAACTTGTAATTTAGTGTGAAATCTGGTACTACCAGATTTCCTTCCTTCAATCTTTTTTATTGATATCCTTGATATTCTTGAACTTTTTTTTTTCTTCCAGGTGAATTGTGTTATCATTTTTTCAAGCTCTATAAAATAATTCTTTGGAAATTTTATGAGTATGGCACTGAATAAGTAAATTAACTTAAGTAGAATTTCAGTAATACATTTTCAATGCAACTAAGAAAGTTGTGGTAGCAAATGATTGCCCAGGTCCCCATAACTATGTATTATCATAGTACTTTTGAGAAACACAACAACTGATTCAGAAACATGACCTGAGAGTTACATTTAGAATTTTTAATGGCATAGTACTTTGAAAGTTATTGGCAATATATATCTGCAATTAGTTTTTAATATTTTAAATTTGTTCCATATTCATGTATACATTTACATAGTCAAAAGACATTTCATTGTAATAGTCATACATATATAGATATTAGTTAATACTGTACAGTTATGCCACGTGAATAAATGAATGATAGTCAAATGAATGAAAATAATATTTCTTAAAGAATTATATGCAAAGATATGTACTAAGCACTGAAGATACAAAAAGAAAAGCAAAATCTTCTCTGATTTCAAAGAAGTAACATTTTTAATTCAACACATATAGGAGCATTCACTCACAAGTCATATGGAAAGGTCTAATGATATTTACTGTGCAGTGGCAATGCATATGTTATTAATTTTCTTTATACTCATTTTTTAATAAATCCATGTTTTTGATGTTGGACCATTCGACAGCACCAAGCATTTTGGATCCATATACATTCCACTATTTTTATTAGTACATATTTTAAAATAAAACAATAGTAAATAAAATTAATTTTCCACTTTTATAATTTGGAGGAATTAATAAGTAGATTAGACATGAAGATAATATGCTACTGCTTTTTTGTTTTCTTTTTATTAATTAATTATTTTTCTTTTAAGTTTACAATAGTCAGTTCCACAAATTTTTGAGTTCCAAAGTTTCTCCCCCTTCTTCTCCCCTCCCCACCAAGGCAGTATTTAACTGATATTGGTTTTACATATACCTTCACATAGAACTTACTTTTCCAGTAATCAAGTCATAAAGACAAATTATAACCAATGAAATGAACCATGAGAAAGATGTAACAAAACAAAAAATAAAATTTAAAAGGTATTAAAAGACAGAGCAAATAGTTTGTTTCAATCTGCAATTAGATTCTATAATTTTTTCTCTGGATGCGGGCAGCCTTTTCCATCACTAGTCTTCTGGAGCTGTCTTAGAACCTTGCATCATTGAGAAGAGCCAAGTCTAATGAAGTTAGTCATGACAGAAGCAATGTGCCTGTGGTTATGTACAATGTTCTCCTGGTTCTGCTCCCTTCACTCATCATCAGATCATTTAAGACTGTCCAGGCGCTTATCTGCTCCCCATTTCTCATAGCACAATAGTATTTCATAATATACCACAATTTCTTTACCCATTCCACAGTTGATGGGTATCCCCTTGATTTCCAAATCTTTACCACCAAAAAAAGCTGCTATAAATATTTTGTACATACTGGTCCTTTTCTCACTTGTGTGATCTGTTTTGGATACAACCCTAGAATTGGTATTGCTGGGTCAAAAGGGTGCACACATTTTAAAGCCTTTTTGAGCATAGTTTCAAATTGGTCTCCAGAATGGCTGGATCAGTTCACAGCTCCACCAACAATGCAATAGTATTTCAATTTTCCCAAATCTTCTCCAGCATTTACCATTTTCCTGTTTTTATATGTTAGACAATTTGATAGGAGAGATGTGGTAGCTGAGAGTTGTTTTGATTTGCATTTCTCTAATCAATAATGATTTAGAGTATTTTTCGTATGACTATAGATATCTTTAATTTCTTCCTCTGACAACTGTCTGTTCATATCCTTTGACCATTTCTCAATTGGGGAATGACTTGCATTCTTATAAATTTGACTCAGTTACCTATATATTTTAGAGATAAGGTCTTTTTCAGAGACACTGTAAAAATTATTTCCCAATTTTCCACTTCACTCCTAATCTTGGTTGCATTTGTTTCATTTGTAAAAAAGCTTTTCAATTTAACATAATCAACATTATGCCTTTTGCATTTTGGAAAGCTCTCTGTGTCTCGTTTAGTCATAAATTCTTCCCATCTCCTTAAGTCTGATAGGTAAACTATTTCCTTCTCTCCCAAATTAATATGCCACTTCTTTAAATCTTTTCAACAATTCTTACTACATAATTTCCATTTTTTTTCAGGAAGCCAAAGGAGTCATGGTATTATACCATCAATTAGATTTGTTGAGGAAAACATGTTTACTAACTGTGATACATAATTTTGCAAAGTTCTCTTTGGCAATGAGAGAGCACAAGACTTGCATGTAACTACAATCAGAGGGAAGACTAGAACCTGGGATTATTGACATCAAGGTTAATATTCTACACACTATCACATAGTGCTTCTAATTTTTTTAATTGATTGCTCAGGCAGACATATTTAAATCTTCTTCCAAAATCCTTAAATCCCTTGGTTTTAGTATGTCCCCAGGATGCTATATCAGATTTAATTATGTCTACTGGTATGTTATTCCATAAAGTCAAGCCATTTAACTCCAAATGATTGTTTTAAAATGCATCTCAGAAAGAATTCAACATTTCTTTTTCTTAGAAACTATCAGATAGTATTTTTTTTGTCAAAAATAAACAACAATCAATAAGCTATTTATTATCTTTCTCTTTTAGGATAATCAGGGCAATTTTAGGCCAAATTAAATGCAAATATGAAGCATGTAGTAACAATCATTCCTCATTCAGTTGTGAATATAATATTAACACATGGGCTTCATGGGTTCAATGATAATGGATAATGCATCTGCAACTCACTTTCTTTAAGGGAATACTGTGGCTATAAATTTTTATCATCATTGTCCTAAGGAACTTTTCAATAACATTAATAGTTCTTGCTAACATTGTTCTTCACTCTATGTGGTGAACTAGATCTGCTCCTGTTATCAAAGGGATACTAAATTCGAGTTGTTCATAGTGGCTTTTTATGTAGTCATAGTAGATTGGACAAATGGTGTTCTTGCTCCAAAGTCAGGAAAAGGTCAGAAAATCCTCTGACCATTAAATGATATCTATTAATTTAACTTTGCAGAGATAGATAACCAATTAGACAGTAATGAAGTTAATTGTTTTGTGTTTATAATCATTTAGTCCATGTTAATAAGCATTAATGGGAAGCTAGGTGGTGCAGTGAATAGAATTAAATGTGACTGCAAACACTTAATAGCTGTTTGATCCTGTGCAAGTCACTTAATACTATTTGTTTCAGTTTCCTCATCTGTAAAATGAACTGCACAAGGAAACGGAAATTCACCCCATTACCTTTGCAAAGGAAACCTCAAATGGGGTCATGAAAAGATGGATATGATAGAAAAACAACTGAACAAGTCAGTGTTAAAGAATAGTACTTAATGTTTTCAAGCAAACATCATGACAACAAATAAAAAGAGAAAACTACATATAGTGCTACTTTACAAATTGAAAGAAATTTGTTAAAACAAACCATAGTGGCCAATTTTACATAAAATACTGATTAGTATTTTAATAAGATAAAGATTTTTAGATTACTGTTGCTATTGCTGGCTTGTAATTATTTTAAAGATGAAGTACTGATTTTCTGTCCTGATGCCCAAATTTGTGAACATATTCATTCCTTTTAAGTGGGAAGTATATGAAAAAAGTGGGGCATGGGAATTCATCAAGGTACAGTGGAATGGACACTCCTTTATGAGTCCAACTCTGCTGCTATCTAGCTGAACTAGAGCAGTGGTGCTAAACTTAAATAGAAATGGAGGCCACTATAATATACATAAGGATCCTTTTTATCTCATTTTGACTTAATTTTGAAATGTAATATTAACAACAATTTTACTGTTTTTTATTTATTTTGTTAACAATTTCCCAATTATATTTTAATCTGAATTGGGCTATACTCAGGAGTATTGTGGGCCATTGTTTGACACTTGTGACCTAAACAGATTACCAACCTCTCTGGACCTCAGTTTTCTCATCTCTAAAATTATGCAATTGGACTAGATTATCATGAAGACACATTCCAGGTCTAGAAATTGTATGGATCTGTGGAAACTTCTTAATTAAGCTGAGTCTTGAACTTGAGAAAATATATCAACTTGAAAAAAAACCCCATGAATTTGAGAAAAGAAATATCAGCCAAATATCGATTTAAACCACATTTCACTTTGAGAGTTCCTAAATTTAATGTGTCTAGAATCTACAAGCAAGATGTAGTACATATTTTGTTAATCAATACCCATCATCTTTAATTGGAAGAAGAAGAAAGGAAAACTTTAAAGAATTCTTATCTTTGAGCCTCTTTGGAAAAGCCTTCATTAAACTGATAAATTAGAGTTGAAAGGTTGACAAATACCTTACAGATTATCTTTTCATTTTACTATTGAGAAAACCAATTCCCAGAGAAATGAAGTCATTTGCCCCATAACACAAATAATATACCAGGACTCAAATATTGGTCATCTGACTCCAAATCCAGAGCAGAGGATTTTTTTCCGTTATTACACCAATGATTTATTCTTGGTTTCACTCATTTCTCTACTAAACTAGAGGAAAAAATATAACCAAGATTAACATGATGGGTGACATTTTTGTAGAACTTTAGAAAGCCTATAACATCTATTATCTCACATGATTCTTACAACAGCAATATGAAGTAGGTACTATCATTATTCCCCAAGTTAGAGGAAACTGAGGCTAAATTAAGTAATTTGTGCAGGGTTACATAACTAGTGTGTGTGTCTGAGGCCATAACTAGTAAGTGTCCCAGGCCTTATTTAAACTCTAATATTTAAGATAGTATTTTCTTCAGTGGTCTTTTGGACCTCCTTTTCCATTTGGCTAATTCTGCCTTTCAAGGCATTCTTCTCCTCATTGGCTTATTGGAGCTCTTTTGCCATTTGGGTTAATCTATTTTTAAAATGTTATCTTCTTCAGTACTTTTTTGGGTCTCCTTCAGTAAGTCATTGACTTGATTTTCTTGATTTTCTTGCATCACTCTAATTTTTCTTCCCAATTTTTCCTCTACTTTTCTTACTTGCTTTTCCAAATCATTTTTGAGCCTTTCCATGGCCTGAGACCAATTCATATTTTTCTTGGAGGTTTTTGATGTGATCTCTTTGACTTTGTTGACTTCTTCTGGCTGTATGTTCTGATCTTCTTTGTCACCAAAAAAAGATTCTATGGCCTGAGTCCTTTCATAGTGCTTGCTCATGTTCCCAGCCAACTACTTGACCTTGAGCCTTTTGTAGGGTATGACTGCCTTCAGAGTGGAGAGTGCTTTGTCCTAAGCTTCAGGGGTCTTGCGCTGCTGTTTTCAGAGCTACTTCTACACAGCAATCTCTGACACACCAATGTTCCTCCTCCCCCAAGAATTGCCAACCAGGACAGTGACTCAAATCGAAGCAGGGCAAAGCAAGAGAACACTGCCCTGAGCCAGCAAGGAATTCCCTGCATTCCTGCTCTAATCTGCCACTGGGTGGTTCTGGGGTTGGAAGCAGTCACAGATAGAGCTCTGGAAGCAGCCACTGGGTCTTCCTGCTGCTGTTTCCATACCACCTCCACTGCCCCATGACTGGGGCCAGACCATGTCCTTCTCTTACCAGGATCTAGCAGTTTCCCATTGATCTGCTAAGTTGTCTTAGGCTTTTTTGGGTTGAGAAGTCTGGTAACTGCTACAGCTCAGTGATTCATGGCCCTAAGTCCTGCTCCACCCAATCTATTCCCAGCCTGGTCCTTAGTGGTGTGGTCCACACTGGGCTGTCCTCTGCTTCCAGTACAGTGTGATAGACCTTTCCCAGTGACCAACCAGGCAGTCCTGGGCTGGAGACCTGCTTCCCTCTGTTATTTTGTGGGTGCTGTGGCTATAGAATTTGTTCATACACATTTTTTACAGGTGTTTGGAGAGATTTGGGGGCGAACTTATGCAAGTCCCTGTTTTCTAGCTGCCATTTGGCCCCTCCCCCTACTAAACATTTTTCACAAAATTAAACTGAGATCTAAACAAATGAGAAACATCAGTTGCTCATGGTTATGCCAAGCTAATATAATTAAAATGACAACTTTACAAAATTAATTTACTTATTTAGTCCCATACCAATGAAACTACCAAAAATATTTTATAGAGCTAGATAAAAATAATACCAAAATTCATCTGGAAGAAGAAAAGGTCCAGAATATCAAGAAAATAAATTAAAAGAAATGATAGGGATGGTGGCCTAGCCATAGCATACACTAATCTGTATCATAAAGCAGCAATCATCAAAATTACTTGGTACTGGCTAAGAAACAGAGTGGTGGATCAGTGGAGTAGGCTACGTACACAAGACACAGTAGTCAACAACTATAATAATCTATTGTTTCATAAACCCAAAGAGTGCAGCTTCTAGGAAAATAACTCATCATTTCACAAAAAAACTGCTGGGAAAACTGGAAAATAGTATGGCAGAAACTGGGCATAGACCAATATCTTACATCATATAACAAAATAAAGTGAAAACAGGTTCACAATTTAGATGTAAAGGCTCATAGTATAAGCAATTTGGGAGAGTAAGGAATAGTTTACCTGTCAAATTTATGGAGAAGGGAAGAATTTATAATCAAACAGTATATAGAGAGCATTACAAAATGCTAAAAGGATAAATTTGGTTGCATGAAATTGAAAAGTTTTTGCACAAACAAAGCAAAAGCAGCCAAGATTAGGATGGAAGCAGAAAATTGGGAAAGATTTTTTACAACCCATGTCTCTGATAAAGGCTTCATTTTTAAACTATATAGAGAACTGAGTCAAATTTGTAGGAATATAAGTCATTCCCCAATTGATACATGGTCAAAGGATATAAACAGGAAGTTTTCAGAGGCAAAAATTAAAGATATCTATAGTCATACTAAAAAAAAATGCTGTAACTCGGTATTGATTAGAGAAATGCAAACCAAGACAATTCTTAGGTACCTCATCTCTCCTGTCAGATCAGCTAACATGACAAAATATGAAAACTATAAATGCTGGAGAAGATGTAGAAAAAGTGGAACACTCTTACATTGTTGGTAGAGTTGTGAACTGATTCAAACCTTCTATAGAGCAATTTGGAAGTAGGCCCAGAGGGCTATAAAAATGTGCATGCCTGAGAAGTTAGGGGGTGGACCCAAGATGGCAGCTGGAAAGCAGGGACTTGCCTAAAGTTCTCCCGCAGGACCCTCCAAACACCTATGAAAAATGGCTCTGCATAAATTCTAGAACTGCAGAACACATGAAATAGCAGAGGGAAGAAGGGCCCCAGCCCAGTACAGCCTGGATGGTCACTGGGTAAGGTCTATCACACCGTTCTGGGAGTGTAGTGGAGCAGAGCCCAGCGTGGACTGTGCCAAGACCAACCAGACACAGCAGCCAGGCAGAACAGGCCATAGAGCCCTTAATCAGTGAGCTGCAGCAGTTACCAGACTTCTCAACCCACGAACACCAAAGGCAACAGAAAAGGTTAGTGGGAAAACCTGCTGGGACAGAGTGAAAGGAGTTCAAGGTTGGACAACATGGTGGGGGCAACTGAGGTGGTGCAGCTCTAAGGCTGCAGTTGCTTCCTGCCCCAGGCCCACCTGGTGGGAGGAATTAATTGTCAGATCAGAACAGGAGTACAGAGCCTGCTTTGATCTGAGTCCTGGTGTGGGTTGGCAGTTCTTGGGGGAGGAGGAGTGCTGGTGTGGTAGAGCTTGCTCTGTAGAAATTGCTCTGAAAACAACAGCACAGCCCCACAACCTTGGGACAAAGTGCTCTCTACTCTACAAGCAGTCATACCCCGACAAAAAGCTCAATGGTCAAGTAGTTGGCTCGGAACATGAACAGGCCATGAAAATGGTCTCAGATACAGACTGAGACTTTGGAATGAAGGTAATGGAATACTATTGTGCTATAAGAAACAGGGATGATACAGACTTCATAATAACCTGGAAAAACCTACACGACATAATGCAGAGTGAGCAGAGCAGAGCCAGGAGAACATCATACACAACCACAGATATATGGATTCTGTGAGGACCAACCATGACAGACTTTGCTCTTCTCAGCAACACAAGGTACAAAGACAACTCCAAAGGACTCACGATGGAGAATGTGATCTACATCCAGAGAAAGAACTATGAAGTATGAATGCCGATTGAGGCACACTTCATGCTAGCCTTCCCCCCCCTTTTTTTTCATTTTCTCTCTTTTGTTTTTGTGTTTGGGTTGTTTTTTCTTTTCTTTTTTTTTTTTTTTTGGTCCTGCTTCTTCTTTTGCATGATTCATTTCATTGATCACAGTTATTCTCCATACCTTGACTAGTGTGTAAATTCATTCAATGTGAAGTTATACTTGGAAGCTATATGGGATTCCCTGCCATCTTGGGAAGGGAGGGGGGGGAGGGAGAGAAGAAAATCTGGAACTCAAAATTATGTAGAACCAAGTGTTGTAAACTAAAAATAAAAAAAATGCTATTAAAAAAAGAAAATAAATACAGTTATTGGACTACCTGAAAGCCATGATCAAAAAAAGAGCCTAGATACTGTCTTTCAAGAAATTATCAAGGAAAATTTCCCTGATATTCTGGAGCCAGACAGTGAAATAGAAATTGAAAGAATCTACTGACTGCCTCCTGAAAAAGATCCCAAAAAGAAAACTCCTAGGAATATTGTCGCCAAATTCTAGAGTTCCCAGATCAAGGAGAAAAAACTACAAGCAGCCAGAAAGAAACAATTTGAGTATTGTGGAAATACAACCAGGATAATACAAGATCTAGCAGCTTCTACTTAGGGGATCAAAGGACTGGGAATATGATATTCTGAAGGTCAGTGGAGCTAAGAGTAAAATCAAGGATTACCTACCCAGCAAAACTGAGTATAATGCTCCAAGGCAAAATATAGATTTTCAATAAAATCTAGGACTTTCAAAGTTTCTCCATGAGAACACCAGAGCTGAATAGAAAATATAACTTTCAAATACAAGAATCAAGAGAAGCATGAAAAGGTAAACAAGAAATAGAAATCATAAGGGACTTACTAAAATTGAACTGTTTTGTTTACATTCCTACATGGAAAGATGATGTGTATAATTAATGAGACTTCAGTATTAGGGTACCTGAAGGGAATATACATACATACATACATATAATATACATATACATATATATGTATCTGTGTGTGTATGTGTATATATACATACATACATATATATATACATATATATATATATGTGTATATATATATATAGACAGAGGGCACAGGGTGAGTTGAACATGAAGGGATTATATCTAAAAAAATAAAATTAAATTAAAGGATTAGAGAGGAATATATTGAGAGAGGGAGAAAGGGAGAGATAAAATGGGGTACATTATCTTGTATAAAAGTGGCAAAAAAAACCGGTTTGTTGGAAGGGAAGAGGGGTCAGGTGACAGGGAATGAGTGAATCTTGCTGTCATCGGATTTGACCTGAGGATGGAATAACACACACACTCAATTGGGTATCTTACAAAGGAGGAAGGAGATAAAAAAGGGGGGATGATAGAAGGAAGGGAAGATAGGGGGAGGAGGTAATCAAAAGCAAACACTTTCAAAAAAGGACAGGGTCAAGGGAGAAAACTGAATAAAGTGGGATAGGATAGGAAGGTGCAAAACATAGTTAGTCTTTCACAACATGAGTACTGTGGAAGGGTTTTGCATCTTGATACACATGTGGCCTATGTTGAATTGCTTGCCTTCTTAGAGAGGGTGGGTGGGGAGGGAAGAGGGGAGAAAAGTTGGAGCTCAAAGTTTTAAAAGAAGATGTTGAAAAAAAAGTTTTTGCAAGCAACTAGGAAATAAGATATACAGGCAATGGGGCATAGAAATTTATCTTGCCCTATTTGAACATAAGGGAAAAGTGTATGTGGGGAGTGGGGTGACAGAACGGAGGGCTGACTGGGGAATGGGGCACTGAGAATATATGCTGTCTAGGAGTGGGGGGAGGGTAGAAGTGGGGAGGAAATTTGTAATTCAAACTCTTGTGGAAATCAATGCTGAAAACTAAAAATATTAAATAAGTAAATAATGATTAAAAACAGAAAAAAATGTGCATACCCTTTAACCCAACGGAAAAAGGACCCATATGTTATATACACACACACACACACACACACACACACACACACCTATATGTATGTATGTATACATATATACACATATATATGTATGTAGATATACATATATATGCGTGTGTGTATGTATATATGTATATATGTATATATGTATATATGTGTATGTGTGTGTGTGTGTGTGTGTGTGTGTGTGTGTATATATATATATATATATATATATATATATATATATATATCATATATATATCAACTTTTTGTGGTGGCCAAAATTGGAAATCAGGGGGATGGTCATCAATTGAGAAATGGCTAAAAAATTGTGGTATGTGAATGTAATGTTCTGTAAGAAATGAGGAGCAGATATGCTTCATATTAATCTGGTAAAACTTATGTGATGTGGTGCTGAATGAGGGGAGCAGAACCAGGAGATCATTATAGATGATTGCAGGCACACAATGTCTGTGATGAGTACCTCTGATAGACTTGGCTCTTCTCAGAAACGTTCTAAGACAGTTCCAAAAAGTTAATGATACAAAAAGCTATCCACAGCCAGGCAAAGAATTATAGAGTCTGAATGCAGATTAAAGTAAAATATTTTCTCTCTCTCTCTCTCTCTCTCTCTCTCTCTCTCTCTCTCTCTCTCACTCTCTCTCTCTCTTTTGGTTTTGCTACTTCTTTCTAATGGTTCATTCCATTCTTTATTTTTCTTCTTTACAAATTGACTATTGTAAAAATAAGTTCAATGTGAAACGTAGAAAATATATTGGATTACATGCCATCTTGGCGTGGAGCAGGGAGGAGGGAGGGAAGGGGAGAAATTTGGAACTCAAAAACTTGGGGAACTGAGTGTTGTAAACAAAAAATAAAAAAAAATAGATTCAACATAGCTATATATACATGTGTATCTATATCTGTATCTATCTATATACATATATATATGTATATACATATCTATTTATATATACATATATGTGCATATGTATATATATTTAAAAACCCTACACTGGACTTCTCTCCACTCTCACGATATGCAATAGACTTTTTCTGCCAACTTCTAAGTTGTCTTAGGTTATCAAATTATTTTGACCCATACTTTTGTTGGTTCTGTTGCTCCAGAATTTGTTTTAGGACATTATTTAAAGGTCTTTGGAGGGATTTTGGGGAGAGTGCCAGTGTGTACATGCCTTTGCTCTGTTAATTTAGCTCTTACCACTCCCCACTTTTTATAAGGAGGAAACTATGGCATTGCATAGGAAAAAGACTTACCAATCACATTGGTAGTATGTCAGAATTAGAATCAAATGCACAAAACTGAACTCCTACATCTTCAAGGGCCGTTTTAAGTTCTAGTTCCTCTATGAATGTTTCTCCAACTGCCAGAGAATTTAGTTTTCATTCATTCCTCTTTTGAAGGATTTCCTATCACATATCTCCTATGATCATGGTGCAATCTTGTATCATAATTAACATTATATACACATATATTTATGCATACATAAAACAAACAGTATAACTAAATAGATTCTTCAATGACAATAATCTGTTCATCTGTATAATTGCAGGTGTACGTATGATGTTCATACATGTAAACATACATACATGATATGCATCAGCTAGTTAGGAGACACAGAGGGTAATGGTGCTGAACTTGGATGTTCAAATCTTGCCTTAGATACAAACTAACTAGCTTGCGACCCTGGCTAAACCACTTAAACTCCTTCTTCCTCAGTTTCATTAGTTATAAATTGGGGATAACTATAGGACCTACGTCACAGGCTTATTACAAGGATAAAATGAAACAAGATATGTACAGTACTTTGCAAGTCTTAAAAAATCATTTAAATTGTGCATCCTATAAGAACAAGTATACAAATTTTATTGTATAAACACAAGACAATATTATGTGATAAATATAATATGAGGTAGCAATATATGTTGATATATACACATATACA
This sequence comes from Trichosurus vulpecula, assembly GCF_011100635.1. Taxonomy (NCBI): domain Eukaryota; kingdom Metazoa; phylum Chordata; class Mammalia; order Diprotodontia; family Phalangeridae; genus Trichosurus; species Trichosurus vulpecula. Next base: position 320,642,433 of record NC_050576.1, on the reverse strand, counting down.
TGTATATAACACATTATATATGTGTGATATACGTATGTATGTATCTGGGTATATGTATGTATATGTTTATATGCATATCTTAGTAAACCAGACTCTAGTTCATTGAGGGCCAGCCTTTGAGTCTTATAGCAATTTTAGATCTTCAGTCTAGAAAAATGCCTTGCACAAGTCATATACTTAATGAATTTTTGTTGCAGCTGTCAATGGCGCTAGTGATGTCAATCAAACTTCCCCATGGCCAAAGAAGAATAATTTGACCTGATATTTGGAAGAGGTTTCATATGTCATTTCATTCAATCCATACTTGAATAATCCTATTGCCTTGTCATTTGGTCATCTAATCTCTGTTTTAAGATGATCACTAAAAAGGAACACATTATCTGACAATACAGACCATTTAATTTTGGGAAACACTTGTTCTAGGAAGATTGTCCTTTAATTAATTGCAAATTTACCTCCTTATAGGTCCATTTGGTCCTCATTCTATCTTACAGATTAGTACATAATATTGAGCCCCTCATCCCAAATAAAACCCTTCAAATATTTATTATATTGTTTACCCTTATATCTTTTCTTTTAAAGACTAAACATATGTTTGCATTAATTGATCCTAATATTTAATTGATTCATATATTCAAGCAACTTTTATTTCTGCTCTTTATCCTACCACCACATTTTACTAGATTAACCTCTTTCCTAAAATATGTATAGGACAGAATAGGAAACAAATTCCAGATGGGGTTGAAACAGAAGTATTTTTTTTTAATAATTATTTTTTAAATTAATGAAGTTGTTCTTTTGGTTGTCTCACTAAGACAACTGATTAATATGGAGCGTACAGGCAACTGAAATCATGATCATCTTCATAAACTATTATACAGCAATAACTTTTCTACCCTAGACTTTAATTTTGATTCCTTTTTTTGTACCCTAATGTGGGATTTTAAATTGTCCCTATTAAATTTATTCTTATTATATTTGATCCAACGTTCTTTAATGTCAAGATCTTTTGGTGTTCTGATTCTGTCAACCAAATTTTTATTACACTTGTGAGCTCTAAAGTTAAAAGGTATGATCAAGTAATACTAGAATATAGATAAGACAACATAGAGAAGAAAATGTCTGTGCTGAAACTTGGGACATACTGGCAGAGAACCTCTTTCCCCAAAACCAAAATTATGTACACTGCTGTGATGATGTCTTAGGCCCTCTCTTAATCTTTGTCTAAGAGGACATTACAATTTAAAACTCTATCACTATTAGACCACTTGTTTAATAGAGTCAATTGGCTCAACTAGGTTACCCAATGAAGACAGGTAGTTAGAAATGCTCTGCTCTTATGCTTACTAGCTCTTTGTTTTATTCATCCTGCTGTCAATTTATGAAACTTAAATGATCCACAAAATAGCAAAACATATTTTAAGAATTTTTAATAACAAAAAAATCATCTCCATAAGAATATTAGCAGTCATAATGCATTTATATGCATGTATATATGTGTGTATGTGTACATATATGTGTGTACGTATATATATGTATATATACATACACATATACATATATATGCATATATAAGCAGTATTGTCTATGTAAAAACACAGTATTAAGATAAATATAGTTTCTTCTCTATTTCTTCCTCTTCTTTTCTCCATCTTCCCTTTTTTCCCTCCCTTCTTTACCTTTCTCTGCTCTTCCTTTTCCTCTTACCCCTTCTCCATAATCATTTTTTTTATTCCAGGGACTAAATACAAAATATTTACATGTTTTTATTATAAGTACAAAAAATTCATAGCTACAAAGACTTTTTTAAAAGATTTACAATCTAAAACCCTATGATTCAATTTCTATATTAGGGAACCTAAATATTCACTTTCCCAGTTTTTGCAAATCTCTGAACAAATGTAAGTGTATTAAAAAAAACAACTGATGATTACAAATTCAGTTTCTGATAGGAGTCAGATTGACTTGATTCTCCAAAGTGAAGATGCAATTATCAAACAAAATTGTGAGTGTGCCTCCTCTGTGAACTATGGTGTCAGTTTTTTGCATTTACTTTATAATTTCCAATAAACTAAAATTTGTCTACACTCATGGGCTTTGTTTTCTATATTTAATTTAACTGTATTTCCAGTTGAGATCTTTTACTTTTTTTAGTTAAGCATTTTGCTGATACTTAATTATTCTATCAACAGGCGTGGCTTCGTACCTTTATACTGAGGGGGACACCAATTATTAACACCTAGAAATCAGTTTTTATATCCTATATTAGATAATAATTTCTCTGTGTATCCCAGAAGTCTACATTACTATGTTTTATTTTGACTTTGGTATTATCTTCCTGGTATCATGTAAAGTACTCATGAAAACAAATGAGGCAGTACAGTTGAATAGCAAAAGGAAAGCTGAAAGATAATGTTAGAAAACACTAGCTCCTATTCTTTATCTCTATTGCAGATTGCAAAACAATACACAGTCTCAAAGAAATAAGTAGATTTATCTTCCACCCTTCATTTTACTGGTTTCAGCCTCACAAGGGAAAATAGTACCTGTAGGAAGAAACATATTTATTAGCTTATTTCTTCAAAATTATATATTTATCAATGTATTTGGAATAAATGAGTCTATGGAGAATTTGTATTTTTGTAATTTTAGCAACAATAAACAGGAATTAAAAAAAAACTAATTGGGTGAACTCTATTTCATGAAACTTGAGTATGATTAAATACAATTTGTCAGTACCAGAGTACTCTGAGAAAATATGTTTAGACTTCTCATGCTGACAGCTGTTCTCTTTGCACTGTGCTTTTTAAATAATACACTTTAGTCAGGGTGACATCAGTCAAGGCATATTTGAACAGAAGCTAGTTCTCTGTGTTAGGATTTCAAGGATGCATCATTTAACCACAGATGATGCATACAGCAAAGTTATAAAGTCTGTTAAGCTATGAAATATGTAAGACTTTTTTCATATAACATCAGAGTGATCTCAACAATTCCAGCTGTAACCTTATTTTACAAATTATATCTCAAGACACACAGTAATTAAACTTATATATAGTGAAATAAAGACCAAATTTCTCAAGTAATACAATGACCACCTTAGGTAAAAAAGGGAGGGGTTAGAAATATGTCATATTTCTTTTTAAAGATGAAAATAATTGCTCAGAACAAATCACTTAAGTTGAGGTTATTTTTCTGAAGTATGAAAACAAGCATTTTTAAAAGATTTGGTAGGTGGGTGGGGAGGGAAGAGGGGAGAGAATTTGGAACTCAAAGTTTTAAAAGCAGATGTTCAAAAAAACAGTTTTTGCATGCAACTAGGAAAAAAGATATACAGGGAATGGGGCATAGAAATCTATCTTGCCCTACAAGAAAGTAAGCAAAAAAGGGGATGGGGGGAGTGGGGTGACAGAAGGGAGGATTGACTAGGGAATGGGGCAACCAGAATATATGCCATCTTGGAGTGGGGGGAGGGTAGAAATAGGGAGAAAATTTGTAATTCAAACTCTTATGAAAATCGATGCTGAAAACTAAAAATACTAAATAAATAAATAGACAGACAGACAGATAGACAGACAGATAGATAGATAGATAGGTAAAAGATTTGTCTGGACAGAAAAAAACTACAATTGAAAGCATCTTTGGGGAATGGAGAAACAGGTTTTCCAGAAGGGGCAAGGGTGAGAGTATTTATATGTTCACTATCATTGCTATTCTAATAGTAGAATAACCTGATTTCTGTCTAGGGCATAATACCTAACTGTTGTGACATTTAAAAAATTGAGTACCCACAATGAGGTATTTTTTGATAGAATGCAAGGTCAATTTTATATTTTCTATTTAAATGTTAAGAAACATAATACAAGGTTATGTTCCACTTTAAACTCAATAAATACTTTCAAAAGCTGGAAGGGAGCTTAAATCTCCTAATCCTCATTATTAACTGAGGTCTAGTCTACTAATCAACCAATCATTCAAGAAGTATTTACTAAATGTCTACCATGTTACAGGCACCCTGCTAGGTGCAGGGCTTACAAATACAAAGAATGAAACAATCCCTACTCAGGGATTCTAGTTTGTGAAAGGAACAGAAAGAAGGACAATTTGACTATTTCACAGAAAATGGGAAGATGAATAACACCCCATGACACTAGGTGGGGCTGGCTTATGTGGGGTTCTAAAAACTAAACAGAAGATCACTATTTTATCTTAGAGACAATGAGCAATCACTGGAATAACTGCTAAGAGGTATGACATGGGCACACTAGTGTTGAAGGAAAATTACTTTGCCAGCACAGTGTTGAATGGATTGGAGTGGTGAGAGGCTTTAGTCAGGTGAGCCAATTAGGAGGCTCTTGCTATAATGTAGGTGAGAGGTGATTAGAGCTGATCTAAGGTGGCATCTTACATGACTAGAGAAAAGCAGTCAGATGGGAGTGATGTTGCAAATGTAGAAATAGTAAGATTTGGCAACTATTGGGATATGTGGGATTAGAGAGGGTAAGGAGTAGAGTTTAAAGGCAAAAATATACACCCATATTATAGAAGAAAGAAAAGAGAAATGGTCAAAGAAGGATGGAATTAAAGGGAAAGATAATTCAGATTTTAACATTATAAATATAAGATATCTCTAGAACCTGAACTTCAAAATTGCTGTGGCACTGAATTTGAGGGAGAGATAAGATATATTTGTCTAGGAGTTATACAGATGATAGTTAAGGCAATGGGAGTTGATGAGGTTATCAAGAAGAAGAATGAAGAGGGAGAAGAGAAAAAGGTCTATCATGGAATTTTGGGCAATAGCCACAATAAAATAGAGATAATTATACACATACATACATGTGTACACTTATACACATATGTAATATACATACATATATTTGTCAAATTATGGGGGTTTTATGGATTGAACCAATCTAAATATATTCATAGGAGAAAGAAGTCATATTATCTGCAACAATGGTCTGGACACTGTATTGAAATGAGGTTAGGGCATAGGTAGAAAGAAATTTGGAAGAAGAGAGAATAACTGTTCTGTGATCAAAAAGAAGACTAATGTGGATCACTTTCCTATTTCTTATTCCCATTTACAATTCCCAACCCTGGATTATCTTACCATCCAACTTTTTTCTCTTATACTGAATGACACTGGTGTAAGTCATTTGTATAACTGGTGCCAAGTGTGTTGCATAAGTCCATTAGAGCAGAACCAAGAGATCATTACACATGATAACATTTCAGGGACTATACATGATTATGCACAGTATGTGTAAGGAGTAACTTTCATAGATTTGACTCCTCTCATCAATAAAAGTTTCAAAGGCAGGTCCAAAAGGCTCAGCATGGAAAAAGCTATGCACATCCAGAGAAAGAATTATGGAGTCTAAATGCAGATTGAGGCAAACTATTTGCTCTCTTTTTTTCCTTCTTTTTTGGTTTCATTTATACATTCTCATGATTCATTCCATTGGCTGTAATTCTTCTTTACTACTGGACTATTATGTAAATAAGTTCAATGTGAAGGTATATGTAGAACCTACATTGGATTGCATGCCATCTTGGGATGGGGAGGGGGAGGAGAGGGAAGGAGAGAAAATTTGGAAGCCAAAAACTTGTGGGATTGAATGTTGTAAACTAAAAATAAAAAATAAATTTATAATAATAAAAAGAATAAATTCATCACAAATTGATATTGTGGATCAAGAGTAATCCAGGTCAAAGCTTACCCAAGATTGTGAAGTAACAGGAACTCCTTTAACATCATTCAAACCCCCTCCCATAAAGCAAACACCCTTAAAATAACACTTCAAATAGGATTAGGGAGTGGTAGAATCAACAAAAGTTCAGGGTGAAAAAATTTTCATGCTCCACTGCTTAGAAGGTTGACAAGTAAGATCAGTCTCATAGAGTAGCAGTGGACTGAAGCAGCACACCCTATGCTGAATCTTGTGGGTAGCTACATCAATAGGGCAGCAGCTTCAGGAACCCTCAGTACACAAATAGTATGGGTGGTAGACAAGTGGTGAAAACAAGATTACTGAAGATACTTTGCTGATACTGGGGGCAGGATCTTGTGGCACTGACCATGTATATTTCCAGGACATTGTCCCAAGCTGAAAAAGAACACTAACACACTGATGCTTGCTGAAGGGAGGGAGAACAAGACCCCTAGTCAGAATTCCAGAATGGAGAGCAGTGCTTCTGGTTCCTCAAAGGAGAGGGAGAGTCCTTGCTTCAGTTTCAGGGCAGAGAGAGGCACTGGAGCATATTCTGAGTTGCATTTATAAGGCCAGAAGGAGTGAGAATGCTCAGAGAGGCCAACTTTAACATAAAGTTAAAAATGAAGAAATAGCCTTGAAAAAAAATTACAAAACAATGAAAAAACAACTTGACCATAAAAAGTTATTATGATGACAGGGAAGATCAAAGCACAAACACAAAAGGAAACAACAAAATCAAAGTAGTTACATGCAAAGATTTGAAGACAAATGTGAATTGGACACTAGGTCAAAAAGAATTATTGAAAAAGTTCAAAAAGATTGAAAATCAAATAGAAAAAAATTGAGAAAAGAAATGAGAAGGATGTAATAAAATTATGAAAAGAGAATCAACAACTTGGTGAGAAAGGCACAAAAATACTAAAGAAAATAAAACATCAAAGTACAGAATAGGAAAAATAGCAAAAGAAGCACAAGAATCCTTTGAAGAGAACAATTACTGAAAATTCACTGAACAAATGAACTCTTAAAAAAGGATTGTAAAATGTTAAAAAAGAGAGATACAAAAGCTGACTGAAGGAAATAATGTTTAGAATTGGCAAAGGGAAGGTAATAACTCCAGGACACATCAATAAACAATAAAACATAATCAAAAGAATGGAAAAACAATATTAAGAAAATGTGAATTATCTGATTGTGAAAACAACTGGCCTGGAAAATAGATTCAGGAAAGATAATTTAAAAATTATTCAATTGGCTGAAAGCCATGATCTAAAAAAGGAGTCTACACACCATCTTTCAAGAAATTATTTATTTTAAAAAACTGCCCTGATATTGTAGAACCAGAGGGTAAAATAATAACAGAAAGAATTTACTGATCACCTCCTAAAAGAGATCCCAGAATGAAAACTCCATTGGTACCAAATCCAGGAGCTCCAAAATTAAGAATGAAATATTGTAAGCAGCCAGAAAGAAACAATTCCAATACTGTGAACCACAGTCCGTATTGCACAAGATTCAACAGCTTCTACATTAAAGAGTCAGAGGGCTTGGAATACGTTATTCCAGAAGGCAAAAGACCTAGGATTACAACCAAGAATAATTCGTGCTGAAAACTGAATGTAATCCTTCTGGAGAAAAATTGGATGTATAATGAAATAGAGGACTTTCAAGTATTACTAATGAAAAGACCAGAGTTGAATAGAAAATTTGACTTTCAAATACAAGACTCAAGGAAACATAAAAAGATAAACATGAAAGAGAAATTGTATGGTATTTAATAACATCAAACTACTTACATTTCTATGTGGGAAGATGATACTTGCAATTCCTAAAAACCTTATCATTATTAGGGCAGTAAAAATGAGTATACATAAACAGAGGTCATAAGAGTGAGTTAACAATGATGTGATGGTTTCAAAAAATTAAAAATAAAGGGTGAGAAAGAGGAGTGAACTGGAAGAAGGGAGCAGGGAGTGGAAGAATGGATAAAATTATCTCATATAAAAGAGACATGAAAGGAAAAGGTTTATAGTAGAGAGAGAGATGGAGGAGAACTGGCAGTGCTTGAACCTTACTCTCATCAGAATTGGCTCAATGAGGGAAAATATACATGTACAGAGAAGTAGGAATGAAATTGAATAAAAGAAGTGGTGTGCAGAAAGAGGCTAATAGATGGGAAAGAGGATTAAGGAAAACAGTAGTCAGAAGCAAAACATTTGTGATGGAACAACAGGAGAGAGAGAAAGAGAGAGAGAGAGAGAGAGAGAGACAGAGAGAGAGGGAGACACAGAGAGAGAGGGAGGAAATAGGATGGAGGGAAATGCACAGTAGATAATAAGTGTTATTGAGCTCACACATAAAATGGAAGCAGATAGAAGAAAAAATTAGAATCTGACAAAATGTTTATAAGAAATACACTTGAAAAAAAATACGGAGTTAGAGCAGAATCTATAATGCTTCAGGTGACATAAAAGTGGCAGGGGTCTCATCATCTCAGACAAAGCAAAAGCAAAAATAGATTTAATTAAAAGAGATAATCAGGGCATTTTCATTTTGCTAAAATGTAGCATAAGATAATGAAGTTACATTAATACTAAACATATGTTCACTGAATGGCATAGCATGCAAATTCTTAAAGGAAAAATTAAACAAGTTAAAGGAAGCAATAGATTGGAAAAATATACAAGTGGGAACACCAACTTTCTCCTCTCAGAACTAGATAAATCTAACAGAAAAATAAATAAGAAAGAAGTAAAGAAGATTAATAGAATTACAAAAACTTAGATATGGTAGAGAAAATGGAATGGGACTAGGAAGGAATATCCTTTTTTCCATTGATACATGACCCCTAAACAAAAAAAATGACCACGTATTAGGGCATAAATGCTTACAACCAAATGAAGAAAAGCAGAAATATCAATTGCATCTTTTAAAGGCCATATTGCAATAAAATTATGTTCAGTAAAGTGTTACGGAAATATAGATCAAAATTGATTTGGAACTAAATAATCAATTTTAAATGAGTGAGTCAAAGAACATAGAAGCATAGAAATATATCATAGAAACAATTACATCAAAAATAGAGAAAGAGTAGATGCGTGAATCAAGCATGCATCTAAAAAAATAGAATAAGAACAAAACATTGCAAATCCTTTAAATCACATGAGATATTAATAAAATTGAAAATAAAGAAATTATTGAACCAATAAAAACTAGGGGGCAATTGTATGAAAAAATAAAACAGATAAATCAGAAAAAGAAAAAAAGGAAAACCAAATTGCTAGTATCAAATATGAAAAAGGCGAATTCACTAGCAATTATACACAAGTAAATATAACAATCTAAGTGAAATGAATTAATATTTCCAAAATATAAATGGCAGAGTATAACAAAAGAGGAAACGGAATACTGAAATATCCCTATCTTAGAAAAAAAAAAGAAATTGAACAATTGAACAAGCCATAAATGAGCTACAAAAAAAAAAAAAAAAACTCTAGGACCAGACTGACTTACAAGTTAATTTTACCAAGCAATTAAAAACCAATTCCAATATGATATAAACTATTTGGGAAAATAGGCAAAGAAGGAATTCTACCAAATTTGCACTACAACCCAAATATCTTGCTGATACCAAAACTAGGAAGAGCAAAAAACAGAAAACAAACTATAGACCCTTTTCCCTAATGAATATTGATGCAAAATTTTAAATAAAGTACTAATAAGGAGATTGCAGCAGTTTATCCCAAAACCATACACTATTACAAGATAGGATTTATGCCTGTCATATAGGGCTAGTTCAATACTAGGAAAACAAGCATCATAATTGACAACATAAGTAAAAAAAAAAAAAACAACAAAAATCATACAGTTATCTAAATAGAATCAGGAGAAGCTTTTGATTAAATACACTTATTCCTATTAAAAATTTCAAAAAAACCATAAGATTAAAAGGAGATTTTTCAAAAAATGAGTAGCATATATCAAAAACCATCAGGGGAAAGTGACAAATGTTGGAGGGGTTATGGAAAAATTGGGACAATGAGTAGCTATTGATGAAACTGTGAATTGATCCAACCATTTTGAAGAACAATCTGGAATTATGCCCAAAGAGTTATTAAACTGCCTATACACTATGACCCAGAAATGCCACTCCTGGGTCTGTTTCCAAGACTATTTGTAAAAAAGAAAAGAAGCAAACTCTATGTGTTCTAAAAGTTCCTCACACCTTTCTTTGTGGTGTCAAAGAACTGGAAATTGTGGGGATGCCCAGCAGTTTGGGAATGGCTGAACATATCCATACGATCAAAATGGAATACTACTGGGCAATAAGAAATGATGACCTCAATGATCTTTGAAAAATACATGGCTAGAATTGCATGAAATAATTAAGAGTGAAATGAGCAGAACCAAAAGAGCATTGTTTACAGTAACAGCAATATTGTTTTAAGAAAAACTTTGAATGACTAAGTGATTTTGACTATTATAAATACCCACATTAACTACAAAGGACGTATGAAGGAAGATACTACCTGCATCTAGAGAAAAAACTTACAAATGTAATTATGTATATGTGGTTTTATACAAATACACAAATTTATACAAACACACAAATACACAGACATATATATACATATTCGTATGCATGCACTTGTATGTAAATACACATATGTGCCTACATGCATATGTGTATATATTTTGATCTATAGATAAATACACACAAATACACAAACATATATATACATATTCATATGCATGCACTTGTATGTAAATACACATATGTGCCTACATGCATATGTGTATATGTGCACATACATACACAAATGTGTATATACAAATATATAAATATGTGTGTATTCATACATACATATTTGAGTCTAATGGTAGACATATCAAGGGTGGGTGGGGAAGGAAAAAAAGTGATGTGATTACGTTATTATCTATTTAAAAGAAATAGCAAGTTGTACATAATAGATTTGCAGTTTCATGAACAATCATTTTTTTTCTTTCTATTATGTTATGCAAATGCTTGTGTTATTTCTTAAGTTCTGAATAACATTTTAAAAAATGAAAAAATCAGCATGCATGATATGAAATGGGGATAAGCTAGAAGCCTTCCCTGGACAGCTATGTGGCATAGTGGATAAAGCATTCGCCCTAAGTTCAAATCTGATCTCAGATATTTACCAGCTGTGTGACTCTGGGTGAGTCACTGTTGACCTCAGTTTTCTTATTGGTAAAATGGGCTGAATAAGAAAATGGCCTATCATTCAGATATTTTTGATAAGAAAACCCCAAATAGGCCCACTATGAGTCAGACATAACTGAAATGACTGAGCAACAAGGTCAACAACAGTAGCCTTCACAACAAGATCAGGGATGAAGGGAGGATCTCCATTATCTCTACTATTATTCAATATGGCACTTTAAATGCTATCTACAGCAATAAGGGAAGAAAAAAGTAATCGAAGGTATTAGAATGACTAATGAGAAAAAAAAAAAACTACCACTCTTCGCAAATGATAAGATAATATACTTAGAGAATCCTAAGATAATCAACTAAAAATCTAGTTGGAATGATTAACACCTTCTGCATTGTTGTATTACATAAAATACAATCACACACATAATCAGCATTTTTATGCATTGCCAACCAAGTCCAGCAGCAAAAGACAGAAAGAGAAATTTCACTCAGAATAAATGCAAATATTATAAAATACTGAGAGTTTACCCACCAAGACCAATCCAGAAAATATATGAGCACAATTACAAAACACTTTTCCCACAAATAAAGACAAATCTAAACAATTGGGGAAATATAAATTGCTTATGGGTAGACTGATTCAATATAAAAAAAACATTTTTATGTAAATTAATCTACTTATTCAATGTCATACCAATCAAACTACCAAAAATTATTTGGAAGAGCTAGAAAAACACAAAAAAACCTTGAAGAATGAAAGATCAAGAACACCAAGGGAATCCACGAAAAAAAATAATGTGAAGGAAGGTGCCCTACCAGTAACAGATTTCAAACTGTATTACCAATTGGCAATCATCAAAACAATCTGGCACTAAGAAATAGTGTCAGGGATCAATGCAATAGATTAGATATGCAGTAGTAAATTCTCATAGCAATCTGATGTTTGATAAACACCAAGATGTAATTTTTGTTAAAAGAGCTCACTGTTTGAAAAAAAAAATTGCTAGCAAGTTGGCAGAAACTAGGCATAGACCAATTTCTTATTCTGTATACCAAGATAAGGTAAAAATGGGTATATGATTTAGAAATAAGGGTAAAATCACAAGAAAATTAGAAGATCCTGGATTACTTTGCCTACCAGGTGTATGGATAAAGGAACAATTTATGACCAAACAAAGGATAAAGAGCATTATGCAATGCAAAATGGATATTTTTTCTCACATTAATGTAAAAAAAAAGTTGTTTTTTTTTTCCCCACAAACAAAAACAACGTAGGAGGAAAACAGGAAATTGGAGGAAAAAAAATGTTTTATAACAATCTTCTCTGATAAAGCCTTTATTTTTCAAATATATAGACAACTGAATCAAATTTATACAAATGTTTAATTTTCCAATTGATAAATGCTCAGAAGATATGAAAAGATCATTTTCAGAAGAAAAAACCCTCTAAATCACTATTGATTAGAAAAATGCAAATTAAAACAACTCTAACACACTTACCAGATTGATTAATATGACAGAAAAGGAAAATAATAAATGTTGGAGAACATGTAGTAAAACTGAGACACTGATGGCATGATGGCCCTATTGGTGGAGTTCCCAACTGATCCAATCATTTTGGAGAGAAATTTGGAATGATGCTGGAAGAACTGCAAAATCATGCATGCTCTGTGACCTAGCAATTCCACTATTAGTCCTCCATTCCAAAAAGATTTTGCAAAATGAAATAAATATTTATAGTGGCTCTTTTTGTGGTGGCAAAGAATTGGAAATTGAGGAGAAGCCCATCCACTAGGGAATGGCTGAACATGTTGTAGTATATGTTTGTGATAGAATACTATTGCATATCATGTAAGCATAAGTTCATCTAATTTATCAGAAAATATATGCTATAATAAATAATACCACAAATTCCCATAAAGAATATTTACTGTCTACCAATGAGCAGGTAAGGAAAAACATCTAAAGTAAACGAATGTTTCCTCTTTGTTATGTATCGCAGAAAAAATATTAAATCTTAATTCATATAAAGTTAATGCAGCATTTGTGATGATTTTATGAATCACTTCCAAGAACATGAATTTATCTGTTAATCTCTTTCTTTGATCCTCTTCTTTCTATTGATAAGAAAGTAGTTCATAGTGAAAATCATAACAAGGAAAAAGGAAGAAAAAAAATCCATGATAAAAGGTTCAATTTCCATATCAGTGTTTATTTTGAATATGAGCAATCAGACAAGCATTTATAGTGAGTATATTTTGTACTAACTGTGGGTGAATTTTTTAATGATCTTTATTATAAAATTCAGAAATAATATTTAATTACCATAGCCAATCTATTCTCAGAGAGCACTGATTCATAATGAAAGGGTAATGTAGTGAAGATCTAAAAGATAATGGTTGCTGCAAACAAACCAAATAAACCAATATCCAGAGCATTTTATTTTTGAACAATTAGACTTTTATGAAACTATTAAAATATAGTTGGCTTCATAAAATTGATTGCCTCTTTATGCAATAAAAATGCTGAAAAAAATGACTTTTGGGACTTTTCTTTAAAATAATAGCTGATTATAAACTCTCATAGTTTTCCTCAGAGTTAAGCTTAGAAAAAGACTGAGAGTGAGAGAGCAGTTTTATAAATTAGGTGCTTAGTCAAGACTTATGGGAGTCAAGATGGCAGAGTAAGCAGTAGATGGCTTTCTCTTTCCCATTCTCATCATCAAACACCCATAGAACAGAACCCCAGAAAAGATCTTGGAATAGCAGAGTCAGTGGAAAAAAAGAGTGTAGCAGTCTTTCAATCCAGGAAACTTTGAGAATGAGTAAAGAATGTCCCTATAATTTGGGTACAAGAGGAGCACTGTCTAGGACAGGAAGCATCCCAGCAAGACCATGGCAGACTCTATCTTAATAATCCTGAGCCCCCAGAGCAGTTGAGCAGGCAAACACCAACACCAGCCCCTCCACCTGCCCCATCACCACACACACAAGTGCCTCAGCACAGCCAGGGAAACCAGCAGACTCCAGCTTGGAGAACCACCATGTGTGCTGGGCCAGCCCCAATCAAGCAGTTGTCTTCCAGCAATCATACCTCCTCGTGCTTCACCACAGCCCTAGGAGGGCAGGCATCCTCTATCAGTGAAGCTCCCCATGCTTTAGCGCAGCAAGAAGGAAGCAAAGAAAACACCACCACTAGTACCCCAGCTCAGAACCAGGTAAACATCCAGATCCTTACAGCCTCCAGCAGCCAGCAGCTGAAGGCTGAGGGCACAAACCTAGTGACCAGGCCCTGGGACTCTAGCACAAGAAGCTTCAGACAGGTCCTCCTGTGTTCCATCAGGAGAGCTCAACTTTAAAAGACATAAAAAGAACAACTGGCCTGGAAAAAAGATCTGGGAGAAATAATTTAAGAATTATTGGTCTCCCTGAAATCTATGACTTAAAAAAAAAGAGCCTGGAGAGTATATTTCAAGAAATTATCAAGGAAAACAGCCCTGTATTTCTAGAACCAGAAGGTAAAATAGTCATTGAAAGAATCCACTGGTCACCTCCTGAAAGAGACTTCAGAATGAAAAACTCCAAGAAAATACTGCAAGCAGCCAGAAAGAAACAATTTAAATATCATGAAACCACAGTCAGTATTATGCAGGACCTAGCAGCTTCTATGTTAAAAGACTGGAGGACCTGGAATATGATATTCTGGAAGGCAAAGAAGCTGTGATTATAACAAAGAATCAACAATCTAGTAAAATTGAATATAATCTTTCAGGGGAAAACATTGATATTCAATGAAATGGTGACTTTTAATCATTGTCGATTAATAAAAACAGAGCTGAATAGAAAACTTGACTTCCAAATACAAGAATCAAGAGAAGCATAAAAAGGTAAATAGGAAAGAAAAAAAAAAACATGTTATTCAATAAGATTAAACTGTTTTTGTCCCTATGTGGGAAGATGATATAGGTAACCCTTGAGAACTGTATCTTTACTATCACATTTAGATGGGGTATAAATAAACAGAGTGTATGGGAATAGCTTAAATTTGGTCTAATGGCAAAATGATTAATCATAAAGGATTGTACTGGGAGAAGAGGAAAGTGGGAGGCAGAATAGGGTAAATTACATCATAGGAAGAGGAACAAAGACCTACTACAGTAGAGGGAAAAAAGGGAGGGGTTGAGCATTGTTTGAACCTTAAGCTCATCAGATTTGGCTCAAAAAGGGAATAATATACAGATTCAGCTGGGTGTAGAAACCTATCACACTCTATAGGGAAGTAAGAAGAGAAAGGAGAAAGAAAAGGGTGGGGAGCAGACAAAAGGGAGGGTAAATTAAGTGAGAGAGTGTTCAGATGCAAAATGCTGGTAAGGAGGGAAAGAGTGAAAGGAGAGATAAAGATATAAATGGGGCAAGGTTGGAATGTGTGATAAGATGGAGAAAAGGACACAGTAATCAAAACTGTAAATGTGAAGGGGACAAAGTCTCCCAGAAAATAGAAGCAAATAGTAGAGTAGATTTAAAACCAGAATCCTACAATATGTTATTTAGGAGAAACACATGTGAAGCAGAGAGATACTCACAGAAGAAAGGTAAAAAGGCTAGAGCAAAATACACTATGCTTCAGCTGAAGTAAAAAACAAAAACAGAAAGTTGTTGTAACAATTCAGCTAGCAGCTATTGTGGGGATGAAAGACCAATACAAGCCCAACAACAAGGATGCTGCCAGCACAGTTTCTGTTGTTTTACTAAGGAAAGCAACATTAAGGGGTTAACAATCTTACTTTAATCCAGCATATATGTATGAACTCACTCAGTTCGGTAGGAAAAACCTGCAGCCTGAACTTCAGAGCAAGTACAGACAAATTAAAAACATACACGATGTAAACAGACCAAGTTGCAATTCATAGTTATCTAAAAGCATCAACATCTGGGTCCAAGAGCTGGGAAGCTCTTAACAATGGCTGGCCCAGTCATGCCCCAATCCTCCTGTGGCTCAGAGCCCCAAGTAAACAGCTGTCTTTTCTCTTTTTACACAGTCTTTAGCCATCATCAAATGCCATCTGAGCTACCAGAACTTAGATGCCTACTATTTCCTCTCCTCTTAGCAACTCCCCTTAGGATCCTGAGGGCTTCACGCCTACATCAGCTTAACACCTAGTAATTAGGGTTTTGTGCCTGGGGCTTTGCACCTAGTAAGGCTCAATCAAAGACACTTAACTTAGCATTCTAAAAGAGCAAAAAAAGTCCCACCTTAATTAATATTACGCAAGTGTAGCAATCTTGATCTCAGCAAAGCAAAAGCAGAAATAGATCTAATTAAAAAAGATAAAGAAGGAAACTACATCTTCCTAAAAAGTATCAAAAAACAATGAATTAATGTCAGTATTAAACACCTATGCACCAAGTGGTATAATATCCAAATTCTTAGAGGAGATGTTAAGTGACTTATAGGAAGAAAAAGATAGCAAAACTGTACTAGTAGGGGAGCTCAACCTCCCCCTCTCAGAGCTAGATAAATCTAAACACAAAATAAAAGAAGAAACAAGTTAAAGAGGTGAATCAAATTTTAAAAATGTTAGATACAGCAGATGTCTGGGGAAAACTGAATGGGTATCAAAAAGAATATACCTTTTTCTGAGTGGTGCATGGCACCTACACAAAAACTGACCATATACTAGGACACAAAAATCTCACAATCCAATGCAGAAAGAAACATTAAATGTGTCTTTCCTAGATCATGATACAATAAAAATTACCTATATGTTTTAACAATCCGGTGAGCAGCTTCTGTGGGGGCGTAAGATCCACCCACAGCCAGCACCCAGGAGGCTGCCGGCCACTGCTCCCGCTGCTGCTCCAACCAAAAAGGGATCTTCAAGCTGTCTTCTCCCCTCTTATAGAGTTTTTGACATCGTCAAGAGCCACCTGAATGACCAGGGCCGATTGGTTCTTGAGTTGGCCCCTTCCCCTAGGACCCTGGGAGGTTCACATCCATGCACACCAGGTCAACATCCAACAGAGGCAGACCCAAACCCACCTGGTCCAAAAGCCTCTGCTGTCCCTGACATGCAAACTAGGCCCTCCCCAGAGTTAGCCCTAGCAGGGGCCCAGCACCCAGCAACGCTCAATGAGATAAACTGAGTCACTCAAAGAAAACAAAGGTCATTCTGGTCACACTACAATAAAAGTTATAGACTAAAAATTAATTGGAAACCAAATAATCTAATCCTAAAGAATGAGTAGGTCAGACAACAAATCATAGAACCAATCAATAACTTCATTCCAGGGAACGACAATAATGGAACAATATACCAAAACTAATGGGATACAGCCAAAGCACTTCTTAGAGGAAATTATATATCCCTAAATGCTTACATGCATAAAATAAAAAAAAGAGGAGACCAATGAATTGGGGATGCAACTTAAAAAGCTAGAAAAAGAGCAAATTTAAAATCCCCAACTAAGTAACAAATTAGAAATTCTGAATACCAAAGGAGAGAATAATAAAATTCAAATTAAAAAATGATTGAACTAATAAATATAACTAAGAGCAGGTTTTATGGGAAAAAATAAAATAGATAAACTTTTAGTTAATTTGATTTTTAGAAAGAAAGAAGAAAACCATTATCATTATAAAAAAAACTTATCATTATGAAAGGGGTTAACTCACCATCAATGAAGAGAAAATTAAAGCAATAATTAGGACCTCCTTTCCCAACTTTATGCCAATAAATCTTAAAGTTTGTCTTGGTCCCAGAAAGGGCTAATTTATCTGAGATAAATGGGAAGAAGCTGGTGGATGAAGATTTCTGAATAATATGAGATGAAGAGGAAGAGAAAAAGGAAATCCCTTATAGAATAGTTTCAGTTTTCTTCGTAAAGGAGAGGTCAATGATTTATAGTGTGAGGGGAGGGGGTCCTATTGGAGGCTTGAAGAAATACTAGATGGTTTGCATCAACATGTAGGATAATGAATCAAATTGGGGAGTAATAAAATGCTTGCCTAGGTATAGTGAGGGTCTACTCGATATTAGAAAATATAATTTTTAGTGTGCTCAGTCAATACTGTGCACTGATTTCCTCTTGTTCTGTTCAACAGCATATGAATAAGATTCATATTAAGTGACACTAGCAATAGGACAAGGATAAGAGGGAATCAGATATAGAGAGTGATATATGTTAGAATGCTTATGCAAAGGGCTCAAGAGAGGAAAGGGAGGAGAGTTTAACCAGTATGGTGTGAAATGAGTACAGCCATTCAGCAATTTGAGCATGCTTTAGTATTACCCTTCTTTTGGATTGAGATGTAAAATTGATCTTTTCCAATCCACTTGCCACTGCTGAGTTTTCCAAAATTGCTAGCATATTGTGACAAACACTTTAAAAGCATGATATTTTAGCATTTTATTTAGGATTTTATTTTTCCCCAAATTACACATAAAAACAAATTTTAACATTCCTTTTCAAAAATTTAAGTTCCAAATTATCTCTCTTCCTCTTTCTGCACCACCCTCATTGAGAAGGCACGAAATGAGACACTGGCTGTACATGTATAATCATGCAAAACATATTTAATATTAGATATGTTGCAGAAGAAAATACAGAATCCCCTCCAAAAAACTATCAAGAAAAATAAAGAAAGTAAAAAAGAATGCCTCAATCTGTGTTCAGACACCATCAGTTCTTTCTTTGGAGATGGATAGCATTTTTCATCCTGAGTCCCTGCAAGTCATTCTGAATCACTGCATTGCTGAGAATAGCAAAGGCCTTCACAGTTGATCATCCCAGAATATTGATGTTATTTTGTAGATAGTACATTTCACTTTGATTCTGTTCATACAAGTCTCTCCAGGTTACTCTGAGAGCATCTTGATCATCATATCTTATAGAATAATAGTATTCCATCACAATAACAGAGCACAACATGTTGAGCTATTCTCCAATTGATGCTCATCCCCTCAATTTCCAATTTTCTGCCACCAGAAAAGAGATGCTATAAATATCTTTGTAAATATAAGTCCTTTTCATTTTTAAAAAATCTTTTTTTAGGATACTGGCCAAGTAGTGGTATTGCCAGGTCAAAGAGTATACATGGTTTTATAACTCTTTTGGCATAGTTCAAAATTGGTCTAAAGAATGGTTGAATCAGGTCACAACTCCACCAACAGTGCATAAATATCTCATTTTTACCACAACCCCTCCAACATTTGTCATTTTCCTTTTCTGTCCAATTAGCCAATATAAGGGGTATGAGGGAGTATCTCAGAATAGCTTTAATTTTCATTTCAATGATTAATAGTGATTTAGAGCTTTTTAATATGACTTTAGATACCTTGAATTATTTCACCTAAAAACTGTACATATCTTTTGATGATTTATTAATTGGGAAATGGTTCTTATTTTTACAAATTTGACTCAATTCTCTACATATTTGAGAAATGAGGCCTTTATCGGAGAACTTTGCTTCAATTTTTTCCCCACAGTTATGACTGCCAAATGCATTTCTTTCTATTCTATCTCCCCTTGTTTTTTTCTATTCTCTCTCACCTTTCATTCTGTCTTTCCTCAAAACTGTTTTGTTTCTGACTATTGCCTCCTCCCAATCAACCCTCCCTTTTATCATCCCCTCTTATCTTATCTTTTTTCCTTTCTACTTTCCTATATGGTAAGATACATTTCTATAGTCAATTGAGTGTATGTGTTATTTCCTCTTTAAGCCAATTCTGATGAAAGTAAGGTTCGCTCACTGTCTCCCCTTTTCCCATTTTCCCCTTTACTGTAAAAGTTTTTTCTTGCTTCTTTTATCTGAGATAATTTACCACATTCTACCACTCCTTTTCCCTTTCTCCCACTGCATTCTTTTTTCTTGCACCTTAATTTTATTTTTTAGATATTATCCCTTCATATTCAATTCACACTTGTACACCCTGTCTATATATATATATATATATATATATATATATATATATATATATACCTAACTACCATAATAATAAGAAAGGTCTTATGATTTACAAATATCCACCCATGTAGGAATGTGAATAGTTTAACCTTATTAAGTCTCTCATTATTTCTCTGTCTGGTTTTCTTTTATATGTTTCTCTTGAGACATATATTTGAAAGTCAATTTTTCTTTTTTTTTTTCAGGATTAGCAGGTTATTTACTAGATAGATTGCTCTATGAGCTAGGACTTCAGGACATCCGTGGCAAACATTGGTTCACAATGATCCTCAGGCAGGACCAGAGCCTAAAATTCAGTTCAACTCAGCTTTATTCAACCACCCTCTATTAAGTGACCGTGGCATATCAAACACTTTGCTAGGGACAGTCACCTAAGGTTCTTCTCATTTCACCACATTGACAATACAATTTGGCCCCAAATCAGATGTCCAGGATACTTATTTTAAAAATTATTTTCATTTTTCAACATTCACTTACTGAAGCTTTTGAGTTTTGAATTTTCTCTCTCTTCCTCTTTTCCCTCCCTTCTCCCCAAGATAGCATTCAATCTGATATAGGCTCTACATATAGATTTGTATTAAACATATTTTCACATTAGTCATGTTTCAAAAAAGAATTAGAACCAATGGGAGGAACCATAAGGAAGAAGAAAACAACAATAAAAAGAGAAAATAATATGTTTTGATCTGCATTCAGATTCCATAGTTCTTTCTCTGGATGTGGACAACATTTTTCATCATGAGTCTTTTGGACTTGTCTTGCATTGTCTTGGATCCTTGCATTGCTGAGAAGAGTAAAGTCTATGAAAGTTAGTCATTGCACAATGCGGCTATTACTTTGTACAATGTTCTCCTGGTTCTTCTCACTTCAGTCAGCTTCGGTTTATATAAGTCTTCTAGGTTTTTCTGAAGCCTGCCTGCACATCATTTCTTAAAGCACAAAAGTATTCCATTACATTCATATACCACAACTTTTTCATTCATTTCCCCATTTGATGGGCAGCCACTCAGTTTCCATTTCTTGACCACCACAAAAAAGGGCTGCTATAAATATTTTGGTACATGTGGATCCGTTTCCTGGTTTTATGATCTCTTTGGGATACAGAACTAGAAGTGGAATTGATGGGTTAAAAGGTATATAGAATTTTATAACCATTTGGGCATAGTTCCAAATTCCTCTCCAGAATGGTTGGATCAGTTCACAACTCCACCAACAATGCATTGGTGTTCCAATTTTCCCATAACTTCTGCAACATTTATCATTTTCCTGTTTTGTCATGTTGGCCAATCTGATATGAGAGATGTAGTACCTAAGAGTTGTTTTGATTTGCATTTCTCTAATCAATAGTGATTTAGAGAATTTTTTCATATGACTATGGAGAGCCTTAATTTCTTCATTTGAAAACTGTCTGTTCATTTCTTTGACCATTTATCAATTGTAGAATGACTTGCATTCTTATAAATTTGACTCATTTGTCTGTATTTTTTTTTGTTTTGGAAACAAGGTCTTTATCAGAGACACTAGTTGTAAAACTTCTTTCCCAGTTTTCTGCTTCCCTTCTAATCTTGGTTGCATTGGCTACATTTGTACAAAAACTTTTCAATTTAATGCAATCAGAATCATCCATTTTGCATTTCATAATGTTCTCTATCTCTTGTTTGGTCATAAATTTTTCACTTCTCCATAGATATTACACATAAATTATTACTTGCTCTTCTAGCTTTCTTATAGTACCAGTCTTTATATGTAAATCATGTACCCATTTTGACTTTATGTCGGTATAGAGTGTAAAATGTTGGTCAACGCCTAGTTT
Source organism: Trichosurus vulpecula (assembly GCF_011100635.1). Classification (NCBI taxonomy): domain Eukaryota; kingdom Metazoa; phylum Chordata; class Mammalia; order Diprotodontia; family Phalangeridae; genus Trichosurus; species Trichosurus vulpecula. The sequence goes on along the minus strand of NC_050576.1, from coordinate 320,620,736 downwards.
CTGCTATACTACTTTTCAGTTTTCCTAGCAATTTATGTCAAATAGTGAGTTCTTACCCTAGATACTGGAATATTTGGATTTATCAAGTAGTAGATTATTATAGCCATTGCCTATTGTATCTTGCATACCTATTCTTTTCCACTGATGCACCAAATTGTTTCTTAGCCTTTACTAAGTAGTTTTGATTCTTGCTGCTTTATAATACAATTTAAAATTTGGTACTTTCAGGCCACCTTCCTTTGCATTTCTTGTCATTAATTCCTTTCATATTCTGGACCATTTGTTCTTTCAGATGATTTTTATTATTTTTTTCTAAAGGCATAAAATAATTTTTGGCAGTTTGGTTGGTATTACACTAAATTAGGAAATTAATTTATTTAGAATTATCATTTTTATTATATTAGCTGGGTCTAACCAGGAGCATGTGGTATTTTCCCTATTATTTAGGTCTATATTTACTTGTGCAAAAAGTGTTTTGTAACTGTGTTCATATAGTTCCTGGGTTTATTTTGGCAGATAGACTCCCCACAATTTTATAACATCTGTAGTAACTTTAAATGGAATTTCTCATTCTATCTCTTGCTGTTGGACTTTGTTAGTAATACATAGAAATGCCAATGATTTATGTGGGTTTATTTTATATCCTGCAACTTTGCTAAAGTTGTTTATTATTTGAAGTAGTTTTTTTTTTTTGCTTGATCTCTAGCATTCTTTAAGTAAATCATTATATGATCTCCAAAGAAAGAGATTGTTTCTTCTCTGCTTATTCTAACTCCTTCATTTTCTTTTTCTCTTATTGCTATAGCTAACATTTCTAGTATCATAATGAATAACAGTGGTGATAATGGATACCCTTGTTTTACCACCAATCTTATTGGAAATATTTCTAGCTTATCCCCATTGTATATAATGCTTGCTGATGTTTTTAGATAGATACTACCTATCATTTTAAGGAAGACTCCATTCATTCCTATGGTCTTTAGGGTTTTCATAGGAATGGCAGCTGTATTTTGTCAGAAGCTTTTTCTGCATCCATTGAGATAATGATATGATTTCTTTTAGGGTTACTGATATGGTCAAGTATGTTGATAATTTTCCTAATTTTGAGCCAGTTCTATATTCCTGGTACAAATCTCACCTCATCATAGAGTATTATCCTAGTGATGATTTGATGTAATGTTTTTGCAACCATTTTATTCAAATTTGTTGCATCAATATTCATACAGGGAAATTGGCCTATAGTGTTGCTTCTTTCTTTTGACTCTTCCTGGTTTAGGTATTAGCACCATATTTTTTATCATAAAAAGAATTTTGTAGGAACTCTTCTTCTCTTATTTTTTTGAGATACTTTAAAATATATGCGAATTAATTGCTCTTTAAGTGTTTCATAAGATTCACTTGTAAATCCATCTGTCTCTGGGGATATTTTCTTAGGGAGTTCATGGATGGCTTGTTCAATTTCCTTTTTTTTTGTGAAATGGGGTGAAGTATTTTATTTCCTCTTCCACTAATCTTGGCTATTTATGTTTTTGTAAATATTGACCCATTTCACTAAGACTGTCAAATCTTTTGGTATACAATTGGAGAAAATAGTTCCTAATTATTATTTTAATTTCCTCTTCATTGATTGGTGATGAAGTTGGCTTTCTTCTTTCTTTTTTAAATAAAATCAACCTAAGGTTTATCTATTTTTTGTTGTTTTTTTTTCATAAAACCAGCTCTTTTATTTATTAGTTAAATAATTTTCTTAATTTCAATTTTAATCTCTTCCTTGGTTTTCAGAATATCTAACTTGATACTTAATTATGGATTTTTAATTTGTTCTTTTTCTAGGCTTTTTAGTTGCATGTCCAATTCTTTGATCACCTCTTTCTCCATTTTATTCAAGTAAGGATTTAGAGATATAAAACTTCACCTAAGAACCACTTTCACTGCATCCCATGAGTTTTTGTAAGTTGCCTCACTATAGTCATTCTCTTGGGTGAAGTTATTGATTGCTTCTTTGGTTCGTTGTTAGACGCAGTCATTCTTTAGGATCAAATTATTTAGTTTCCAATTAATTTTTATTCTATCTTTCCATGGATCTTTATTACATTGATTTTTATTGCATCATGATCTGAAATGGATGTATTTAATATTTCTGACTTTCTACATTGGATTGTGAGGTTTTTATGATGTAATGCATGGTCAATTTTGTGTAGGTGCCATTTAGTGACAAGAAAAATGTATATTCCTTTCTATCCCCATTCAATTTTCTCCAGAGGTCTACCATATCTAAGTTTTCTAAAATTCTATTCACCTCCTTAATTTTTTCTTGTTATTTTTTGTTTAGATTTATCTAGTTCTGTGAGGGGGAGGTTGAGGTTCCCCACTACCATAATTTTGCTGTTTCTTTATTTGACTCCTTTAACTGCTCCTCTAACAATTTGGATGGCATACCACTTGGTGCATATAGGTTTAGTGAAGATTTCACTTCATTGTCTATGGTATCTTTTAGCAGGATCTAGTTTCCTTCCTTATCTATTTTAATTAGATCTGTTTTTGCTTTTGCTTTGTCTGAGATTAGGATTGCTACCCCTACTTTTCTTTCTTTCTTCCTTCTTTCCTTCATTCTTTCTTTCTTTCTTTCTTTCTTTCTTTCTTTCTTTCTTTCTTTCCGCAGCTGAAGTATAAAATATTCTGCTTCAGCCTTTTACCTTTAATCTGGGAGGAGCCCTCTGCTTCAGATGTGTTTCTTGTAAACAAAATATTGTAGGGTTATAGTTTTTAATCTACTCCACTCTCTGCTTCTGTGTTATGGGGCAGTTCATCCCAGTCATATTCACTGTTATGATTACTATCTATTCCTTTCTCTCCATCTTAATCCCCCCACACCTTTATGCTTTTCTCTTTCCTTTCTCCTTTTCTCTCCTTACTAGAGTTTTATTTTTGACTATGACCTCCCTCAAACTACCCTCACTTCTTTCAGCCCCCTCCCTTTTCTTTCCCCTTTCACCTCCTACTTCCTATAGAGTAAGTTAGATTTCTATACTAACAGACCATATTATTTCCCTCTTTGAGCAAAATGTGATGAGAGTAAGGTTCAAACAGTTCTCATCTACCTTCCTTCTTTCTCCCTACTGCCTCTTCATGTGATGCAATTTAACCTTTTCTGCATCCTCTTTTCCTCTTCTCCCAGTACAATCCCTTCTCAGTACTTAATTATATATTTTATCATCACATCAAAGTCAACTTACATGCACAGCCTCTGTCTATGTATACCTTCTAAATGTCATAATAAAGATACAATTCTCAAGAGTTTCAAGTATCATCTTCCCTTGTATGGATATAAACAATTTGCCCTTATTGAATGACATTTTTTTCTTTCCTGTTTACCTTTTTATGGCTCTCTTGAGTATTGTATTTGAAGATCAAATTTTCTGTTGAGATCTGATATTTTATTTTTATTTTATCATTTTTATTTACTAATTTAGCTTTCAACATTGATTTCCACAAGATTTTGAGTTACAACTTTTCTCCCCATTTCTACCCTCCCACCCATTCCAAGATGGCATGTATTCTGATTGCCTTGTTCCCTAGTCAGCCCTCCCTTTTTCCTTTCTTTTTTAAATTATTATTTATTTATTTAATATTTTTAGTTTTCAGCATTGATTTCAACAAGAGTTTGAATTAAAAATTTTCTCCCCATTTCTACCCTCCCCCCACTCCAAGATGGCACAGTTCTGATCACCCATTCCCCCATCACCCCTCCCTTCTGTCACCCCACAGCACCCCCATCCCCTTTTCCATTAATTTCTTGCAGGGCAAGAAAGATTTCTATGCCCTGTTGCCTGTATATCATATTTCTTAGTTGCATGTAAAAACTTTTTTGGAACATCTGTTTTTAAAATTTTGAGCTCCAAATTCTCTCCCATCTTCCTTCCCCACCCACCCTCCCTAAGAAGGCAAGTAATTCAACATAGGCCACATGTGTATCATTTTGCAAAACCCTTCCACAATACTCATGTTGTGAAAGACTAAATATATTTTGCTCCTTCCTATCCTACCCAGAGTCTCATCTGGTGAAATCACAGGACACTCTTCCAGTGAGTGAGCCTCCAAGCAAAATCTCTCCTCCTGCAGTTCTGAGAGTTCCAGCTTAAGGGCTACCCTCAAAGTAAATATACCCTTTTTCAGGGCCTGAGTGTTTCACACCTCTCAAGGGCTTCACACCTCTCATGATTTAACTAGCAAAAGGGTATGGGCCTTCCTACAATCAAAGGCAAGACTCAATCAAAGTCAGTTGATTGCCTTAGTGCTGAGAAGCACTCTAAAAGAAAAAAAAAAACAGTAAACAGTCCCACTTTGCTTGCCCTTACATATGCCTGTCTGCCAATGCATGCGGTGTTTTTGTGAACTGGGGTCTACAGGTTCCCTAACTCTGCCAAGGTACTCCTGTGGTCCTGGAATTGGCACTTACCTGCTTCACCAACTTGGGGCTCAGTATCTCCCCCTGGTTTGATGTGATGAAGCTTGCTGCTAGCTTGCTGGGATGCCACCTGCTCCACTTTAACTAAAGCAAAGGGGACCTTTACCATTAATCCCCAAGCTTTACAGGGTAAAAGACTACTGCACCCCATCTTTTTGCTGGCTCAGCTGTTCCAGAGTTTTTCCCAGAGGGATATTTTCTGGGTTTTTAGAGATCAATAAGGGAGAGTGAGAATGACTTACTTCTTACTCTGCCATCTTGGCTCCCAGAAGTCCTCCAGGTTTGAAAGTCAAATTTCCTATTCAGTTCTGGCCTTTACATCGAGAATGCTTTAAATTCCTCTATCTCACTGAATATCCATTTTATTACTCAGTTTAGTTGAGTAAGTGACTCTTGTTCATAATCCTAGTTCCTTTGCCTTCTGGAATATCATATTTTAACCCTCTAATTCTTTATTGTAGAAGCAGCTAAATCGTATGTTATCCTGTAATAACAATTTGCTAGCAGCTACTGTGCCTGTGTAAAACCAAAAACAATCAGCATACAAAAGGGCTGCTAACACAGGTTCTTTGATCTGCTTTACTAAGAAAGCAATGTTAAGGGATTAACCATCTATATCATTAAGGCAGAATTCATGACTTCAAAGATAACCATGAATATGCCTGAATGGTCCAGAATTGCAGGATATAAAGAATTCTCTAAGTAGAAGGCACAGGAGTTAAAGCATCTTTGAAACTCAAAAGTAGCAGACCCAAGGACCAGTGTCCCCAATTCAACATCCTGGTAAGAACCTTCCAAGACCAGCATGCCCATCTCACAATAGTGACCGGGAGGCCACAGAAAAACATTATGGCAGCAAGCCAAGCCATACTGGTGCTTCCACCAACCAGTGCCAGGGCCCTCTAGCAAGAACACCACCCACTGGCCTCAAGCCCCTGCTCAGCACTCTCCAGTTTCCATGAGGGCCAGTCCTGCCTTTTTGTAGCACCTGCCACCACTTCTGCTACTTCTGCTGCAATCTCCAAGCTGTATTCAGGCTAGCTGACTGCTTCCTCTCTCTTTCAGCTCTTAACTGCTCTCACCAACTGCCTCACCAACTGCCTCTCCAACTGCCTCTTAGCTCTGCTCCAACCATTCAGTAAGCTCCTCCCATGACAGGCTTCCATTGGATCCAGTCCTAGCCACTCCCCCCAGGGCCCTGAGAGCTCTGCCCCCAAAGCCCACTCAAATGGGCAGGAAAGATTTTCCCATTCACTGATTGCCTTTACACCATCTTACTTTAATCCAGCTTACAAATATAACTCATTTAGTTCAGGAGGAAAAGCCAGCAAACTGAACTTCAGAGCAAAAACAAACAAATTACAAACATCAACAGACACACCTTGTCTGATTCAGATCACAATCCGTAATTACCAGGAAAGTATCAACATCTGGGTTTACAAGCAGGGGGGATCTCAAAACAGCTGCCCAGAGTCCCATGCCACTCTTCCTGTGACTGAGAGCCCAACAGAGAATGACAACCTCTGGGTTTATATATCTTGTTCAGGGTCAAAGGGTGTCACAAGTGAGAGTCAAACCCATGTGACCTAAAAGCATTACAAACATGGGACTCAAACTCATGTGCCCTAAAAACCTCTGGCATCACAAACATGTCACTCAAACCCATGCAAGCCAGGCTTTCCCTTGAGGCAAGGAGATCATCAAAGACCCCTAATTTAATCAAAGAAACAAAGGCTGGACTCATCAAGGGCACTTTATTAAATAAGTGCTCCTAAAGAGAAAACAGCAAAATAGTCCAGCCTAGGTTAGTATTACATATCCTGACTGTGCCTCCATGATAATTAAATTGTTTATTTTTGGCTGCTTTTGATATTCTCTCCTTGACCTAGGAGGTGTCAAATTTGGCTATAATATTCCTGGGAGTTTTCATTTTTGGATTTTTTGGGAGGTGATCAGTGGATTCTTTTGATTCCTATCTTAATGTCTGATTCTAGAATTTCAGGGCAGTTTTCCTTGACAATTTCTTGAAGGATGATGTCTACGCAATTTATTTTGTCATAGCTATATCACGAATGTGATACCCATAACAAGTGCTATGAACATTTAGGTGAATTCCCAGGTTTGAATCACAAGATATAACACACTCTCTTCATGGAAGACAAAATCAAAACATTTTTTCCAACACCAGAAAGCCAAATCTATCATAACAACAAAGAAATTTGTACACATTATCATTGTAGGGGGCACAGTAATCCCCAAGCCTTCCCTATGTCAGGCTTCCCCACAAACTCCCTTAAGCTAAATCACTCCCTCTCTCACTCATGCTAGCTGTTCAAGGTCTCTATGCCTGCTTCCTCTCTCTCCAAGCTGCAACTCCCATTGTCAAAGTATGCACAGGTGTTCTATTACTATTCTGTCTACCTCATGAAGAAAAGACCTGTATATTTCTGCTTATACAAAATAACTAAATGAATGATAATTCTCTCTGTTTCCTAGCTGCTTTCCAGGATCGAGAAATTTTGACCATAAATCTTTCTTTGGACAGAGTGGCCTTGGGCCTCGCATTGCCTGAGAATATATGGTAGTGAATATGTCACCAATTTATTTGCTTCTTTGGTTTTGTTTGTTCTTTACTGATCTCAAGTAAATGAATATTGGAGCCAGAACAGACTAAATACTGAATCAGTGAGATCTGTTAGGCTGAAAGACTAAAGGTTAAATAAAACCCCATTGAGATCATAAAAATAATCTATAGGATGCATTTCAGCAGTAGATTGGCCCTTGCCACCCAGATACCATATTCCACAATCAAACAATGGCATGTCTATTGGCCATGCCACATCCAGAAGTGCACTTCATGGGAGCTAATGTTTTGTAAGAATCACTTTAATATTGAGAGTACTGTACCCTGGGCCCATTCTGGCTTAGAGCATTGGAATGAAGAAGATTGGTATTTCTGCTCCTTCTTTATCTTCTCAGTAAATATCCCTTTGTAAAAACTAGTTGATGTTCATAAAATTATATTGGGGAGCTAATCACTGGATGTTATAAATAATTTAGGAGTGATAATAACTTGAAGATTGATACTGGGAAAACATACTGAAAATGGAGGCATGAGCTAGTAACATTAGAGAAAATACTCAGTGTCCCTTAGTGATATTCCCCATAGTACTGGGAAGGGATTTATAGCTATAAGTATTATGAGACTCAAATGAGAAAATTAATATAAAGCACTTTGACACCTTAAAGTGCTATATAAATGCCAGGTTTTTCATACTTTCAAGGCACCAGGATTCCAATATGGTGATGACTTTATTCTCTTGGCCTTCTACTATACTACAGAACTTAAGCAATTTTTATTGCAGGGATGTGCTGGTTTTGGTGGGGAAGGAAATATATGCAAACTATTATATTTAGGCTTTATTATTAATACTTTCTTAAGTCTATACAATCAACAAAATGATAAGTCAAACCCTGATTACTAGATGGTCAATTTCTGAGATAGAAATGATTACATTGAAAATTTAACAATCTGCTCTATTATCTGTTTAAAGCTGTCTCCAGGACATTCTTGATTGTAGTATATCTCATTCTGGAAGAATTTGAATAGAGTCTAGATACAATCAAATTAAGAATTTTGAAGTTTATGAACATGGGTGGCTAGGTGGCAGGCACAAGATAGCTAGGCAATGCAATAGATAGAGTGCCAGGCCTAGAGTCAAAGATACTCCTCTTCCTGAGTTCAAATACAGACACATATACTTACTAGCTGTTTAACTTTGAGGATGTAACTTAACCCTGTTCTCCTTGATTTCTCATCTAGCTAAATAAGCTAGAGAAGGAAATGATAATCCACTCCAATATTTCTCCCAAGACAACCACAAATGGGGTCACAGAGAATCAGACACAACTGAAAGTGATTAAATGTAATAATATGAACACAGTCACTTGTGGATGTGATTAGATGGTCAAGAATATGACCATGTCTGCATACAGATGAGGTAGAGTGGAGTGATGCTCTTATTAATTGACTTGGTTGAGAGCCTGGGGAAGTAGGCCATTTCATAGGGTACCAATATGCATATTAAAGTCCCTTGCATGAGTGGGTGATGGACAAGGAGGAAAATCATAGTGGCATATGGTATAAGAATTTAGTCTAAGCTAATTTTCAACTTTACTGCTTCATAATGATCTCAATATAATATCTTAAATAATAATAATCCAACTTAATTTTATACATATGTATTAAGTACCTATGATGTGTAAGGCATTGTGCTAGGTGAAAACAAAGTCAAAGTGAAATAGTCTTTTACCTATAAGAGCTTACTTTCTGTTCAGTTTTCATTGTACACAGATAAGAAAATATATGATAATTTGGGGCAGGGTGGGTGTAGGAGAACATAAGGAAAGGTTTTGCTTAGTATGACACTGAGAAAAGCCTTGAAGAAGTCTAATATGTCAAACAGGATATATAAGGTAGGAATATGGGCTAAGGGGAGGGGGAGAGGAGTAACAATTGCCCAACAATATTTTGGGAGATTAAACATTAACTAAAAAGATAGTTTTACTGAAAAAAGGAGACTATAATAACATGTCTTCAAAGGTAGATGATGTCCAACTTGTGAAGGTATTTAAAGAAAAAGCTGAAATTATTCTATTTTATAATAGCTAATATGGAGCTAGGAAGACCCGATTAGGATAATAACATTGTCAGCAATATTCATTAATGATATTTATTTTTAGATAAAAGAAAGAATAGGGATATAAAGATAAGTATATTTCATGAATCCATTAATGTTTCTTCCCTATTTTGTCCAATGCACAATAATTAATAAATTTAGTAATATTTAGTAAAATGCATTTTATTATAGTCTATCATGTTAAAAGCTGCACACTCTCCTTTTTGAGCAATGTCAATGTGTTGACATGTAAGAAGTGAAGGAATGCAACAAGATAGTGTTAATAAGGAAAATCCTTAAGGGTATGCTGATATAATGATGTATTAACAAAGTCCAGAATTAACTGGATATGTAGATGAATTAGCCCAGATAGTTACCCCATTTTTTTCAAGTCAAGTCAACTATCATCTATTGGGTATTTTTTGTGTTCCAAGCATTGTACTTAGTATCAGGGATGCAAATAAAAGGAAAAGACAGACAAAAATTCACTGTACTCTCAAGGAACTCATAGACTTTTAGGAGGGAAAAAAACACATGCAAAGAACTATGTACGAAAAAGATAAGTAAGGGATGGATTGAAGGTAAGCTTAAGGGAAAGTACTAAGACTAATGACTGAGAAAGGCCTCTTGCAGCAGGTGGACCTTTATCTGAGATTTGCAGGGAGCCAGTAAAGACAGCAGGCATAGATGAGGAGGGAGAGAGTTCCTGGATTGGAAGATATTCTGTTAAATACCAGTGTTCCATTAGGCCTGTTTTCAATGGCCCTAAATGTGATGCCTTCAAAAATTCTCATTTATTTCCAGGAATCAAAACTTCAGTAATAGAAGGAACCTGACTTATACAAGTTTAGGAGAAAAAGGTGTAAAACAACTAAATACATTTCTAATAATAACAGGACACCACTATGCCTACATGAATGCATGGACATATTTTTCATTATTTGAGAAATGACAAGTCAATGCTTTATAAAAATAAAGTTACATGAGCTCTTCAAAAAATAATAACCTTTAATCATATATTTTACATCTATCCATGAACATCTGCTGAAACTGTTTTCCTCTGGATATGTACCCCACTAAAATTGGTAATTTGGGGACAGCTTAGAAATTTTTAAATAGTTCTCACAATGCAATTATTTTTTATTAGAGTTAAGAAATTGAACTTCATTAATTAGGAAGTTACATTGTAATTTGAATCAAGTAACTGTTCATAAAATGGCCACTGGCACTATCATTAGTGTAAAAATAGATAGAATTTAAATTAAAATAAATGTCCTTTTAAAAAACACAGCTGGGCTCCCAATGCCATTTTCTTCATAGAGGGTGCTATAGGGAAACCTCTAAATCAACAAGATCAGATGAATCTGCTTCACCCATTTATTACCTTGTTTCTAAAACATAGTTTTCATACTTGCTGTATATTCCTAATACTACTTGAGTTGCTAATTAAATGTAAGAGTCATTCTATGAAAATGCAGTTTCCAGAAAGAGTACATAACAAATACTCACCTTGTCAAATATCAATTTTAAGTAGAGAAGGTGTACTAAGTCATTATACTGTATTTTTTCCTGTTGTAATCCTGAGGATGGGAAAATACATAAACTTAATATTTCTTCTTTATCTACAAAGGATTTATTCTTCTAAAGCAAAATAAAAGACAACAAAAAAGAACATATTTGCAAAGAAATGGCTATTCATGGATAAACTTTCTAAGAACCATATAAGTATAAATCAATAGGAGCCCCAATGTAAAACTAGCAAATGTTAACCTAAAGTAATAATAAATAGAACTTGGGAAGAGAGAAACTATTACACTTTTCCACATAACTCTATCTATATAACATATATCTAATCTATATCTATACATCTCACTTTCCCTCCTTCCTGCCCTGCCTCTTTTTGTCACTTTTCATTTGCTCCCCCATATCTTCAGACATAGCTCTAATTTTCTCCTATGGTTTCCAGCTTCACAAATTCTCAATTCTCTTTCATTTCTTTAAGTTCCCCAAAATCAAGATGTACTCTGAGGGAAGACTTTTTCTATTCTTCTTTCCATACCCTTTTCCTTGGTGAAACCCAAATTCTTCTGCTCTCTATAATTCACCACTAGAGACTAAAATACTGTAGCTCTGAATATTCTAACCTTAATATTCTGCCCCTAGCTCTTAAGAAAATTAATAGACATACCTGAGAGCTTTCATAGACCTTACCCTGGTTTTACCTACTTTTCTAGCCTACAGTGGCATAGCTATTTTATTCATAGGCTCCTCTATCCTTGGGTTATTGCATAGCCTTAATTTTTGTTTTATAATAATCCAGGAAAAATCTAGCAATTATAGTAATGTATTCTTTCTATTCCCCTTTTTGAGCCAGTTTGTATCACTATGATGCACATCAATTCTCAGAAAAGACTTCTTATCTCATTAAGTGATTATTCTTTCCAATGCTAAATGTTGTATCCATCAATTTTTTAAAAGACCAAAACCAGATATATCTATATATCGACAATAGTGATATTGTACTCTGTTAATCAAGTACTTATAGATGAAATATAAATCAACTCAAAAACACACACTATGTGCCTAATATGTGGGATTTTTCAAGGTAGTAGGGATGTAAAAAATACAATTAAAAGCTGCCCCTTCCCTCAAGGAGCTTTCATCCTAATAGCAGACATAAGACATCACTAAATAAGTATAACAAAAATACAATAAAATACATATAAAGAAATACAGAGTGTTATAAAGGAGTGAAGGAAGGAGATCCCATGTGAAGGGATCAGGAAAGACTTTATGAAGGTGGTAGGGCATAATCCCTTATCAAATCTTCCCAATCAATCAACATACTATTTGCCAGGTACTCTGCAAAGTTTTGGGTAGATAGCAAAAGCAAAAAAAAATCATTTGCCAAAAGAAAAATGCCATTTATTCACTACCAGTTTCTATACCTCAGTCATAGATTGATAATGGGGAGAAGAAATGGGAGACTTAATAGAAGACTGACATGGAAATCTCACTCTCGCTCTATTGGATGCAATTTACATTATCTTGGTTGATCACCAGGTGGCTATACAATCTTCTGTAGTCCCACAAACTCAATCTGTTTTGCTTTTGTTTTTATTTTTCTCTGACTGTCTTCAGGAATATTTTCTTCTCATTTCCAGAGTTGGTCAAGTTTCAGTTTTAATTCACCCAGGTGCCTGAAAGGATAGGGAGTATACTACCATGCAAAACACTCTCCTCTCATGTCATGTGGAAGCAACAAACTTTCTAACATTCTATCAATTTTATTATTATGTAAATAATATTGGAAAGCAAAGTATCAACAAACTAAAATACTGTTATAAAATCTTTCTACATCTTCTTGTTATTTTATTTCATGTAATGGCTATAAATGACAGAGGGAAAAGATAAAAATGAATCTCAGCATTTTTGTAATAAAGCAATTTTCTTCAATTATGATCATATTTGGATCCATACATCAATTGCTAATATCATGGATATCAAGGTAGAAATTGCACTAAACTATCTGTGACCTTGGATAAGTACTGTAATCTCTCTGGACTTCAGTTTTCTCACCTATAGATTGATAAGACTTGCTTACACAGTATCTAAATATCTTTCAGCAAGGATAATTCATGATTATGTGCATGCAGACACTTAACTGGCTGTTTTTACTTATTACCACATTTAGGTAACTGATATCTATGTATGCATGTATGTATGTATCTATCTATTGATCTATCATTCTACATATATCACAGAGAGAAGCTAACAAGAAACATTGATTTATTCCCAAAAGTAATTATCAATTACCTACTACATGCAAGTAATGATACTAAATGCTGAGTAGAATACTGAGTGGAAGACATAGTCCCTCTATTAAAGGAGTTTACAAATATAGTAGGGATAACAAAAGGCTTAAATATGCACAATCATAATACAAAGATTAGATCCAAATGAAATGCCAGCTTAAGGAAGAAAAAGATCATTCCTGGATTCGTGGAAGTCATAGAATCATAAATGAGTCAAGGCTTTGTTGAGGAGGAAGTATCTGTGGGACCTGCTCCTAATTCTGCTAAGGATCATGTTTCGAGGCTGTCAGCTGAGATATGGTGATGCTCTTTATATGCTAATTTTTATATTCTAAAACTGCAGTTCATAATATTTATACTGCCAAAAAATACTTTTTGGTTAAAAAAAAATAAATGAGGCCTCATCCCGGTTCCAGTATAAATATTTGCAATAGTTTGATAGTATAAATAACAGCCTTGGTTAAGGTAGATTGTCTTTCTAAATTGTTACTGGCACAATGAATTGGTCTGTGTTTAGATATTTGAAGCATCTAGATTCAGTCTGCAAAAAATATTTGTTTTATGCAATCTTATCAGTGTCAAAGAATGGATAGCTGATCTCAAATATTTCCAGTGAAAATTTTAATTAACTTAAAATACCTGGTTGGGATCAATGCAACTGGCTAAAGTAAAAATTGGGGGTCAAAAGTAACTCATATCCAGTCCCCAAGAGAAACAGTGATATTTAAATTAGTTGGAAGACTCATTAAACTTTTACTATTTATAACACATTATGAAAGCTCTCCTCACATCCTAAAGCATAATTTCAATATGTACTCAAATAAAATTAAAAATTGCATATTTCTTCATAAATCTTTTATATGGTGAGTGAAAGAGGAAAAATCAAACAAATACTTATGATTTAATAGAGGAAAATGTAGGATTCTATTTTTCAATTATCATTTATACTTTAGAAGATATTTTGTCCATATTGTATACCATCCTCAAGTGTTTATATTCTCTAGCTTTACTAAAAAGCATACTAGGTATTCATTCATGGCTTTAATAAAACAAAGTAAGTATAGAAAAATATATTTACATTTATGTAAAAACATTTCCTGTTCTGTGTAAATAAGTCTTTAAAAATATTTTTAGTACAGATTAGGTCTTTTCCAGCTCTAACTCCCTTTAACAGAAAATTATGATACATGTTAAAAATTGTAAAAGCTTTCATACTTTTCTGGGAATCACCTCAATTTCCTTGTCTGTGCAAATTAACAATTTAAAAAAACACAACACAAAGGATCCAGCAGCAGTGCCACTAAAAATTACAGGTATTGAAACACTATATTTTGAAGATCAAAAGAGCTGGTGTTCCAGCCAAAAATATCATACCCAGCAAAGCCAAAAATAATCTAGATTTTTTAAAAAATGGACATTTAATAAATTTTCACACTTCCAGGGCTTTGTTAAACAAAGTCAAATTTGAATTTAATAGAATATTTGACATACAATAGCCAAGAGAAATATAAAGTACATATCAAAGATTAATTACAAGGCACTCAATAAAGACATACCATTTACTTTTTATGTATATAAAATGTAAAATATATGTCTAAGACAGTTATTAGTAATTGTGTAGTTCATAAGAAAGATTGGGGTAGACCTGAGTATGGTATGACTTTAAAAAGTAAAACCATTTAGGAACAACTAAAAATGAGTAATGATTTTATACAAATGAAGTGTGAGAGGAAGAACCAAGACAGAGGAAGTAGATGTTAGAAGATGGTTTTTAGTGCTGGAATGTACTTTTGTAGAGAATGGGTTCAAGAGGGAATAATACATATATATCTAAAAGAGTATAAGTCTTCCAAATTCAGAAAGAAATGAAATGCTAAGGGGATAGGGAAGGGGCGGGGTAAGGGAGGGATCTCTAGAGAGGAGGGTCAGGGAATAGGTTAAAGTGGGGCATAGAAGTGTGTTTAGATTAATGGGAATGGGAGGATAAAAAAGTAATCCCTGGAGGGGGGTAGGTTAAGGAATAGGAGGGCAAGATGACAGGTAGAAGTTAAGTAGAGGAGTCAGGAGGGTAGGAAATAAGAGATACATGCAAATATAAAAACAAAGATCAGGAGTAGAATTTGTTAGGGAGAGTATATGTCTATGTATGTATGTACATATGTTTGTATGCTTGTGTATGTATATGTGTGTGTGTGTGTGAATGCGTATGTTTATATCTATATCTATATATAAATATATACATGTTAATTGTAGCTTTCTTGATGGGGGCAGGGGAGAAATGGAAAAAGAACAAAGTAAAAACTGCACAGAAGAGAGCAAAAGAACATTTACAGGGAAGCATGAAAAGATGGACATTTTTCTACAAAATGAATGGTATTTATTATATAGGCTTTCTTGAAATGGAAATTTATTGCTATTTATTTTGAATACTCTCTTATGACTTACTGTGCACATGGCATGCTTTTTTCTTTGTTTTATTTTGTATTTAAATTTCAGTATTTAAGTTTCTTTTTCTTTTCTCTATTGTGTACTTAAATTTTAGTATTTAAGTCTAAAATTAAAAAAAAAGACATTTGACTTTAAGTGTAAGGGAGCTATTGAAAGAAAGCAAATCATATGTGCTTTTAAATTTTTGTTTAAATGAGTATCAGAAGCTACTATGTCTCCAAATAGGAAGAAGGAAGGAAAGAAGGAAGGAAGGGAGGAGGAAGGGAGTAGGGAGGAATGGAGAGAGAAAAGAAGAAAGGAAACTAACAATATGAAATTAACCAATACATCAAATAGATGAAATGTCTTATGTTCTCAAAGTCCTCCAGCTAATAAATGAAGAGGAGAATGTCTCTCATCTATTTTTTAGAGACAAGTTTGGTCAATATAATTAGCTTCCAGATATCACAAATTGTTCAGCTCTATTTCATAGTACTGTAGTTCACAATAGCTCTTGGAGTGGGGAGCTGGGAGGGGGGAGGGGGGGAGGGAGGGAGAAAGGAAGAGAGAATTAACTCAGGCTGTCCATCATAGTATAGTAGCCTCCAACAGTAGCCATTGTGTATATTGTTCTATTAATTTGGCTTATTTCACTTTGTGGCACTTTCTATAAATCTTCACATGGTTCTCTGGGTTCTTCATATTTATTGTTTCTAAAGGTAAATAATGGTTCTATTCTGTTATATTTAATAACCATAATTTGGTTACTATTTTAAACTTACTAGTGATTGGGACAAGAACATTGGGAAACCCCTCCAGGAAACAGACATAATCTTACTCTTCTCAATTTTTAATGGGAAAATAAGAAAAAAAAATATATGCAGATCCTGAATGCAGGTACTTAATGCATTCCATAGAATTTACTAAAAGCAATTATAGATAAGTCACTTTTACTCAGCCAATTAGAATTAAATTTCAAAAAGGCATCTTGTCTTTGAAACCTAAGGGCTTGAAATAGGTTAAAAAATTATAATACGCATAAGACTGAGGTTGTAAGCACCTGACAAATTTTATTTTTTAATCTGGTTTATTAAATCTTAATCTTAAATTACAAGTTACTTTTAAAATAGAGAAATGTGAGGTCACCATTGTAATATTTATTCACATCACTTTAAAAGTTGATTCTTAAGAAAATAATTATTTTGAAAAAAAATTTGACAAGTATCATCTTTATTTTAACAGTAAACCAAAATCACACATCATGACTTTTTCTTCATACTGGAATCAAATAAAAGGCTTTGAACTAGAGAGAAAAGTTAGAAATCATTAAGTTCAACCCCTTCATTTTATAAATGTGCAGATTTAGGCTGAAAGAGATTAAGTAACTTGCCCTGGTTTATATAGCTTGTGTCTGAAGGAGGATTCTTCCCATTGCTTCATGACTCTAGGCCATCACTATACTTGCTAAACCATTCTGCTTCTCTAAGTCATTAAAATATAGGGTTTTGTGTATGTGTGCTTGGGGAGAGACAGACAGACAGAGAGAGAGAGAGAGAGAGAGAGAGAGAGAGAGAGAGAGAGAGAGAGAATTGATAAAATAGTTGTCCCTAGTTTGTTTTAACATGAGGCCACAATTTAAATTTAAAAATCATAGAATAATATTTAGACAGTTGGAAGAAACCTCAAAGGTCATCTAATTCAAACTCATTCAATATATGACTTCTATCTATAGTAAACATAATTTGGGTTAGGTAAGCTCTTAAGTCCTTTTAAAATCCTAAATTCTTTTCTGTTAAGCATAAATGCATGCACAAAGTCATAATGAATGCTTATCTACCCTATAGTGATGATACTCGTTTTACCCTTTAAGGCAACCTGTGCTTTTCCAGTTTCACTTTTGGATAGTTCTCATAGGGTTTTTCTCTTTCCTAATTTAGAAAAAAAAATCTCCCTCACCATGACATTTGCCCCTGCTTCCAATTTCTACTCTCTTTTACAGAATAGAGGTTGGTCCCTTTGATGACAAGCCTTAATCCCTAAACATTCACATCTGCCTCTGTAAAACTAAAAATCTGGGGGGGGGGTGGAGCCAAGATGAAAACAGGGACTTGCTTAAGCTCTCCCCCAAATCTCTCCACACACTGGTATAAAAAAATGACTAGACAAATTCTAGAGCTACAGAATCCACAAAATAAAAGAGGGAAACAAGACTCCACTTCCAGACAGCCTGGATGGTTGCTGCGAGGGGTCTATTGCATTCTACTGGGAGCAGAGTGCAGCCCAACTTGGGCCATACCAGGACAGAACAGGCCTGAGTAGACCAGGCAGAGCAGGCCTCAGGGTCCTGAATAACTGAGCTGGAGCAGTTACCAGACTTCTCAACCCATAAATACCAAAGAAAATGGAGCAGGTCAGTGGAAAGACAGCTGGATATGGGTAAGGGAAATGTGCTGTCCAGCCATAGCCCCAGGGTGGCAGAGGTGGCTGAAGTGTCTATAGTTGCAGCAGCAGCAGCAGCAGCAGCAGCAATAGCAGCAGCAGTGGCAGCTGCTTTCAGGGGCCCCTGGTGCACATGGTGATGGGGGGAAGCAAGGGGCTGATGAGAGCAGGATTACAGAGATAACTTTGATGGCAATGAGGCAAGGTTCTCTTGCTTTGCCCTGCTTGGATCTGGGTCACAGTCCTGGTTGGCAGTCACTGGGGGAGGAGGATGGCTGGTGTGGCAGAGCTTTGTGGTGGCTGTGGAGAGGGAGTCCTCTTGGTGGTTACACAAGAGAAAGGAGTGCCTTCCCTCACAGACCAGAGCACAGGCCAGGAGTGGAGTATCGTACCAACTTGGAATAGAAGTGGCTCTGAATATAGCAGCAAAAAACCCTGAAGCTTGGGGAAAAAAGCAGTCTCCACTCTGAAAGCAGTCATACCCTGACAAAAAAATCAAAAGTCAAGTAATTGGCTGGGAAAATGAGCAAGCAGCATAAAAGGACTCAGACTATAGAATCTTTCTTCGGTGACAAAGAAGATCAAAACATACAGCCAGAAGAAGTCAACAAAGTCAAAGATCCTGCATCAAAAGTCTCCATGAAAAATATGAATTGGTCTCAGTCCATGGAAGAGTTCAAAAAGGATTTGGAAAAGCAAGTAAGAGAAATAGAGGAAAAATTGGGAAGGGAAATGAGGGTGATGCAAGAAAATCATGAAAAATGAGTCAACAGCTGGCTAAAGAAGACCCAAAAAATACTGAAGAAAATAACACTTTAAAAAATAGACTAACCCAAACGGTAAAAGAGCTCTGAAAAGCCAATGAGTAAAAGAATGCCTTAAAATGCAGAATTAGCCAAATGGAAAAGGATGTCCAAAAGACCACTGAAGAAAATATCACCTTAAAAATTAACTTGGAACAAGTGGAAGCTAATGACTTTATGAGAAATCAAGATATTATAAAACAGAACCAAAAGAATAAAAATGGAAGACAATGTGAAATATTTCATTGGAAAAACAACTGACCTGGAGAATAGATTGAGGAGAGATAATTTAAAAATTATTGGACTACCTGAAAGCCATGATAAATAAAAGAGCCTAGACTTCATCTTTCAAGAAATTGTCATGGAAAACTGTACTGATATTCCAGATCTAGAAAGGAAAATAGAAATTGAAAGAATCCACAGATCACCTCTTGAAAAAGATCCCCAAAAGAAAAGTCCTAGGAACATTGTAGCCAAATTCCAGAGTTCCAGGCCAAGGAGAAAATATTGCAATCAGCCAAAATACAAAACAAAACAAAACAATTTGAGTATTGTGGAAATGCAATCAGGATAACACAAGATCTAGCAGCTTCTACATTAAAGAATTGAAAGGCTTAGAATATGATATTCCAGAGGTCAAAGGATCTAGGATTAAAACCAAGGATCACCTACCCAGCAAAACTCACTATAATACTCCAGGGAAAAAATATGGATTTTCAATTATATGGAGGACTTTGAAGCATTCTCAATGAAAAGACCAGAGCTGAATAGAAAATTTTCCTTTCAAATACGAGAGGCAAGAGAAGCATAAAAAGGTAAAGAAGAAAGAGAAATCATAGCAGACTTACTAAATTTGAACTGTTTCGTTTACATTCCTACATGGAAAGATGATATTTGTAACTCATGAGACCTTTTTCAGTATTAGCGTAGTTGAAGGGAATACATATATGTATATATATGTATGTATATATATATATATGTATATATGTATGTATGTATATGTATGTATATGTATATATGTATGTATATATGTATATATGTATATATGTATGTATATGTATGTATATGTATATATATATATAGACAAAGGGCACAGGGAGAGTTGAACATGAAAGGATGATATCTAAAAAATAAAATTAAAGTGTGAGAGAAATATATTGGGAGAAGGAGAAAGAAAGAGATAGAATGAAGTAAATTATCTCACATAAAAGTGACAAGAAAAAAGCTGTTGTAATGGAAGGGAAGAGTGGGTAGGTGAAAAGGAATGAGTGAATCTTGTTCTCATCAGATTTGGGTTAAGGAGGGAATTACATACACAGTCAATTGGGTATCTTACCCTACAGGAAAGTAGTGGGGAAGGGGATAAAAGGGAGGAATGATAGAAGGGAGGGCAGATAGGGGGAGGAGGTAGTCAAAAGCCAAACTTTTGAAAAGGGACAAGTTCAAGGAAGAGAAGTGAATAAAAGGGGACAGGATAGGATGGAGGGAAATATAGTTATTCTTTCACAACATGACTATTATGGAAGTGTTTTGCATAACGATATATGTGTGGCCTATGTTAAATTGCTTGCCTTCTCAAAGAGGGTGGGTTGGGAGAGAAGAAGGGAGAGAATTTGAATCCAAAGTTCTAAAAGAATTATTTTTAAAAAGTTGTTTGTACATGTAATTGGTAAATAAGATACACAGGCAATGGGGCATAGAAATGTATCTTCCCCTGAAGTAGAAGGTAAGAAAGTAAGTAGAAATAGTAAGAAGGTAAAGAAACTAAGGGGAAAGGGGATGAGGGAGTGGGAAAGTGTGGTGATAGAATGGAAGGCAGACTGGAGAAAAGAACAATAAGAATTTATGCCATCTTAGGGTGGGGGGAGGGTAGAAATGGGGAGAAAATTTGTAACTCAAAATCTTGTGGAATTTAATGTTGAAAACTAAAAATATAAAATAAAAAGTTATGCACTGGAGAAAAAGCTAAAAATCCAAAATTAACTAATTTCCACCTATTATGTTATGGCTTTTAGTCTGTTCACCATTCTTGTCTTTCTATTCTGGGAGGAATAATGCTTATTCCTTTTAAGCATCAGCTAGTCATAAAACATAGAATGATAATCTCCATCACTCAAGAAATCATAATTCCATTAATACAGTGAAAGTTGCTGTATGGAGTGAAGCATTTTTAAAGTTAAAAGTATTAAAGAACTGTTACCTTGCAGCAATCCTAGTAGTGGTAGTAGTATTAGTGGTGGTGGTAGTACAAGGGCTAGTCACAAAATCCCTCTACCTTAGTTTTCTCATCTGTGAAATGTAGATAAAAATAACACCTACCTCCCAGGGTTGTTGTAACAATTGAATAATCACTTAGCATAGTGCCTATTACATAGTTATTACTATTACATAATATTATGATTACATAGTGATTATTAAGTAAACAACTGCATAGTAATTGCTATGTAAGTAATAGTTAGCTAGGTAGAGGTAGTAGTAATAGTAGTACTAATAATAACAGGAATAGCAGCAGGTACAATAGTAGTAATAATTGCAGTGGTGGTGGTGAGTAGTAGCATGATAGTAACAGAAGCAGCAGCAGTAGTAATAGTGGTGGTGATGGTGGTAGTGGTGATGGTGGTGGTGATAGTAGTAGCAGTAGTAGTAGTAGTAGTAGTAGTAGTAGTAGTGATGGTGGCACAAGAGGTAGCAACTGCAATATTAGAAGTGGTAGCACTAATAATAGCAATCATGACATTTGTGGTGGGGGATAGCAAAAGCAAGAGCAGCAGCAGTAGTGGCAGTAAGTAGTTTTGGTAATGGTAGTAACAGTAGCATTTGTCATCGTAGCAGTAGTAGTAGCAGTAGTAGTGGAGGCAGTAGAAGAAGTAGCATTAGTAGTAGTGGTGGCAAAAACAACATTTGTGGTGTTGGTAATAGTTTAATATCATCAGAAGAGTTGGTAGTGGTTCTGATAGCAGCAGCAGCAGCAGCAGCAGCAGTAGCAGTAGTAGTAGTAGTAGTAGTAGTAGTAGTAGTGTATTTGATCAGCCTCATTTTGGTTTCAAGCTTTTAGAGTATTCTTAGTTAATATTACAAAAAGTGATACCAGAATGTGTTATGAATTTCATCCAGTGTCTTCAAGTGACACAAACTGCTTCCTAGCTACATGTCCTGATCCTACAGTTGTGTAGCTTATTGTTGAACTCCACGGTAGCCCTTTGCATTCAATTTAATTTAACAAATATTTCTTAAGTATCTGTTATATTCAACTGCTGCATTGGGTGTTAAGAATCAAAGCCAAAATTGAAACAGCTATTGCACTCAGAGTTTACATTCTACTTAGACAAGTCATTGAATAGGTTGTAATTCCATTATCATCTAAATGCCATGAAATTTCGTTTCAGCTTGATAACTTTAGCATATTGAGCTCTGCTTAGATACCACTTCGGTCGTCCAACAGTTTTGTTATCTTTCCAAGACTGGAGTAACTCATTAATCATATTATGATTGGTATGATCAAGTCCTTAGCAAATGAAACCAATGAATTATAATTTAAACAATGAAGTGAGGTAAAGACATGTTTTATTAAATAAAAAGGAAGTTATATATTAGTGCAACTATTTGAAATGCTCAACATTTTGGCTCAGCAACTGAAAAAAACTTAAGATCCAAAGGATCTAAAAGCTTTGTGTAGTTCTGCATTTTGTTGATTTTTAAAAAGGTAACTATACTACTCCCCTTATACCTTGTCCATTATATCTACATATACACATATGCTCGAGGTGGGACATGTAAATTCTCAGTTGCCAAAGCTGGCCTTCAACACAGTGCAGATTACAGATACCACTTTAGCAATAATTACTCAACTGTCAAATTGAAGTCAGAGTTTATGGATGCAGGGTTTTCTATCCAGCTAATTTTTAGCATTGACCAAGCTGTGGTATGTTATATACATTTTAAAAGAGCTAAAGTATAGCTTAAAGTATTTTTTTTCCAATTTTGACAGGGCCTATGGGGCAAATGCATTTAACTTGAGTGAGAGAAAAAAAACATTTTGTAGGACTTATGCACACTTAAAATAGGAAAATGATGAATGCTGGAGAGGATGTGGGAAAATTGGAACTGTTACATTGTTGATGGAGTTGTGACCTGATCCAGTCATTCTGGAGAGCAATTTGGAACTATACCCAAAGGGCTATAGAAATGTGCATACCCTTTGACCCAACAATACCACTTCTAGGGCTGCATCCCAAAGAGATCACATAAATAGGAAATGGACCAATAGTTACAAAAATATTTATAGCAGCTCTTCTTGTAATGGCAACGAATTGGAAATCAAAGGGATTCTCATCAATTGGGGAATGCTAAACAAAATGTGGTACATGAATTTAATGGAATACTATTGTGCTATAAGAAAGGAGGAGCAGACAGACTTCATTACTTCATTACAACCTGGAAACACTTACATGTACTGATGCTGAGTGAGGGGAGCAGAACCAGGAGATCACTATACATGATTATAGGCACACGGTATTTGTAAGGGGTAACTTTGATAGACTTGGCTCCTCTCACCAATACAAGGTTCAAGGAGAGTTCCATAAGATTCATGATGGAAAAAGCTATACACATTCAGAGAAAGAATTACAGGGTCTGAATGCAGATTGAGGCAAACTCTTTGCACTATCTTTTTTTCTTCTTTTTTGGTTTAGTTTCTTCTTTCTCATAGTTCATTCTATCAGTTATAATTCTTCTTTACAACTTAACTATTGTGTAAACAAGTTTATGTGAAGTTATAGGTAGAACCTTTATTGGATTACATGCCATCCTGAGGAGGAGGGAGGAGGAGAGGGAGGAGGAGAAAATTTGGAACTCAAAAACTTGTGGAACTGAGTGTTAAGTATTAAGTGTCTAATGTACAGAAAATATTTGCTAAGATTGGGGATATAAAAAGTGAAAACTTAAATGGTCACTGCCTCAAAAGGTCTTACATTCTATTAAAGGATCACAGGTACACCTCCTTGGGAGACAAGATGGCAGAGAAAAGTCAGGAAATTGTCTAAGCCCTCCCCATTTTCCCTTGGAAATAATGTTAAATCAAATGTCTAAATGTATTCTGGAGTGACAGGACCCATGAAAGATGGAGTGAAATAATTTTCCATCTGGGAATGAGTGGAGAGCAGCCAAACTTGGGCCACAGGAGGACCAACTGGACAGGGAGCCAAGTGGAATAGGCAATAGTGCCCTGAATCAGTGAGCTGTGGCAGTTACCAGATTTCTCAAGCCACAAACTCCAAAGACAACATAGAAGGTTAGTGGAAAAACTACTGGATAAGAGTGAAAGGAATGTCCAGTTGGCCCCAGCCTGAGAGGTACACAAGTGGTGCAGCTCTGGTGCTCCTTCCAGAGCTCCAGCTAAGGTTGCTTCCAGCTCCAGGATCACCTGGTGGGAGAAATTAAGCACCATATCAGAGTGGGAGTGCAGAGCCTGCTTGGATCTGGGTCATAGTCCAAGTTGGTGGTTGGTGGAGGAGGAGGAGCACTGGTGTGGCAGAGCTTGCTGTGTAGAAGTAACCCTGAAAACAGCAGTACAGCACCTAAAGCTTAGGACAAAGCACTCTCTACTCTACAAGCAATCATACCATGGGAAAAATTCAAGGGTCAAGTAGTTGGCTAGGAACATAAAAAGGCAGGGAATTGCTCTCAGATTCAGACTCAGACTTTTGAGTCTTTTTTTGGTGACAAAGAAGATCAAAACATACTGCCAGAAGAAGTCAAAAAAGTCAAAGAGCCTACAACAAAAGCCTCCAAGAAAAATATGAGTTGGTCTCAGGCCATGGAAGAGCTCAAAAAGGATTTGGAAAATCAAGTGAGAAAAGTAGAGAAAAAATTGGGAAGAGAAATGAGAGTGATGCAAGAAATTCATGAAAAACAAATCAATGACTTGCTAAAGTAGACCCAAAAAATATTGAAGAAAACAACACCTTAAAAAATAGACTAACCCAAATGGCAAAAGAACTCCAAAAAGCCAATGAGGAGAAGAATGCCTTGAAAGGTAGAATTAGCCAAATGGAAAAGGAGGTCCAAGGGGCCACTGAAGAAAATGCTACCTTAAAAATTAGAATGGAGCAAGTGGAAGCTAGTGACTTTATGAGAAATCGAAATATTATAAAACAGAACCAAAGGAATGAAAAATGGAAGACAATGTAAAATATCTCATTGGAAAAACCACTGACATGGAAAATAGATCCAGGAGAGATAATTTAAAAATTATTGGACTACCTGAAAGCCATGATAAAAAAAAAATCCCAGACATCATTTTTCAAGAAATTATCAAGGAAATTTGCCTTGATATTCTAGAGCCATAGGGTAAAATAGAAATTCAAAGAATCCACCGATTGCCTCTTGAAAAAGAGCCCCCCAAAAAAACCCTAGGAATATTGTCACCAAATTCCAGAGTTCCCAGATCAAGGAGAAAATATTGCAAGCAGCCAGAAAGAAACAATTTGAGTATTGTGGAAACACAATCAGGATAACACAAGATCTTTCAGCTTCCATATTAAGGGATTGAAGGGCTTGCAATATGATATTCCAGTTTTCAAAGGAGGTAGGATTAAAACCAAGACTCACCTATGAAGCAAAACTGAGTGTTATACTCCAAGGCAAAATATGGATATTCAATTAAATAGAGGACTTTCAAGCTTTCTCAGTGAAAAGACCATATCTGAATAGAAAGTTTGACTTTCAAACACAGTAATCAAGAGAAGCATGAAAAGTTAAACAAGACATATATATATATATACACACAGAGAGAGAGAGAGAGAGAGGAGAGGAGAGAGGAGAGAGAGAGAGAGAGAGCAACAGAGAGACAGAGAGGCAGAGAGACAGAGACAGAGGGCACAGGTGAAGGTATGATATCTAAAAATTAAAATCAAATTAAGGGATGAGAGAGGAATATATTGAGAGAGGGAGAAGGGGAGATATACAATGGGGTAAATTATGTCACATAAAAGTGGCAAGAAAAGGCAGTTCACTGGAAGGGAAGAGGGGGTAGGTGAGAGGGAATGAGTGAATCTTGCTCTCATTGGATTTGACTTGAGGAGGGAATAACATACACATTCAGTTGGATATCTTATCCCACATGAAAGTAGGGGGAAGGGGATAAAAAAGGGGGGACCATAGAAGGGAGGACAGATGGGGGAAGAATTAATCAAAAGTATACACATTTGAAAAGGGACAGGTTCAAGGGAGAAAATTGAATAAAGGGGGACAGGATAGGATGGAAGGAAATATGGTTAGTCTTAAACAACATGACTATTTATGGGAGTGTTTTGCATAATGATACATGTGTGGCCTATGTTGAATTGCTTGGCTTCTTAGAGAGAGTGGATCGGGAGGGAAGAACAGAGAGAATTTGGAACTCAAATTTTTAAAAGCAGATGCTCAAAAAAAGTTGTTCTTGCATGCAACTGGGAAATAAGATATACAGGCAATGGGGCATAGAAATCTATCTTGCCCTGTATGAAAATAAGGGGAAAAGGGATGGGGTGGAGGGGGAGTGGGCTGATAGAAGGGAGGGCTGACTGGGGAATGGAGCAATCAGAATATAAGCCATCTTGGAGTGGGTGTGAGGGTAGAAATGGGGAGAAAATTTATAACTCAAAATCTTGTGGAAATCAGTGCCGAAAACTGAAAGCATATTAAATAATACTATTTGGAATTCAAAAAATAAAAACAGAAATAAAACAATTAAAAAAATTAGAATTGGGCAAATGTTTGCAGGTGACTCTGTGAGATATCAAGAATCCATTAAACAGATCAAAAGAATGAAAAATAGAATAAAATGTAAAATATGTAATTGGAAAGTAACTGACCTAGAAAATCGATCCAGGAGAGATAATTTAAGAATTATTGGTATACCTGAAAGCTATGGTGAAAAAAAGTCCTGGACAGCATCTTTCAAGAAATTATCCAGAAGAACTGTCCTCATATCCTAGAACCAGAAGGTAGAAATAGACATTGAAAGAATCCACTGATCACCTCCTGAAAGAGATCCAAAAATGAAAACTCCAAGGATTATTGTAGCCAAATTTCAGAATTCTCAGGTCAAGGAGAAAATTTTTCAAGCTACCAGAAAGAAACAATTCAAGTATCATGGAGCCACAGTCAGGATTACACAGGATTTAGCAGCTTCTACATTAAAGGGCTGGAGGGCTTGGAATATGATATTCTGGCAAGGAAAGGAGCTTGATTTACAACCAAGAATCAACTCCCCATAAAAACTGAACACAATCTTTCAGAGGACGAGATGAACATTCAATGAAATAGGGGCTTTCCAATGTTTATGATGAAAATATTAGAACTCGATGGAAAATTTATAGTTCAAATGGAAGAATTAAGAGAAACATAAAAAGCAAATAGGAAAAAAATGTTATTCGATAAAATTTAAACTGCTTTTCTTATGTGAGAAGATGAAACTTGTAGCTCTTGAGAACTATATCTCTACTAGGGCAGTTAGAATGAGCATACATAGACAGAATGCATGGGTATAAGTTGACTTTGATGTGATGATATAAAAGCAAAATCAAGGGATAAAAAAGATTATACTGTGAGAAGGGGAAAAGGAGAGGCAGAATATGGTAAATTATATGACAATATCAGTGTAGTAATATCAATACTAAACATCTATGCACCAAGTAGAAATGCCATCCATATTCTTAGAGGAGAAGTTAAGTGAGTTACAAGAAGAAATAGAAGGCAAAACTGTAGTAATAGTTTTGCTCAACCTCATCCTCCCCCTCTCACAACTAGATAAATGTCACCACAAAATAAATCAGGAAAAAATGAAGGAGGTGACTAGAATTTTTAGAAAAAAAAATAGATATGATAGACCTCTGGAGAAAGTTGAATGGGGGTAGAAAGAAGTATGCTTTTTCTCAGTGGTTGATTGCACCTACCAAAAATTGACCATGCATTAGGGAATTAACACTTCACAATCGAAAGCAGAAAGGCAGAAATATTAAATGAATCTTTTTTCAGATCATTATGCAATAAAATTTACATGTAATAATGGGCCATAGAAAGATGAGCTAAAAACTAATTGGAAACTAAATAATATAATCCTAAAGACTGAGGGGGTTAAACAACAAATTATAGCAACAATCAATAATTTCATCAGATAAAAACAATAATGACACAACATACCAATTAACGATTCAGCCAAAGCAGTTCTTAGGGGAAATTTTCTATTTCTAAATGCTTTAATGAATAAAATAGAGAAAGAGAAGATTGATGAATTAGGCATACAACTAAAGAAGCTAGAAAAATAACAAATTAAAAATTCCCAATAAAATAACAAATACAAAATTCTGAATCTTAAAGAAGAGATTAATAAAATTGAAAATAAGAACAAATATATTAAACTAATTAACAAAACTAAAGGCTGGTTATAAATAAAAATAAAATAGATAAACCTATGGTTAATTTGATTTAAAAAAAGAAGACCAAATTACCAGCATCAAAAATAAAAAGAGTGAATTCATCACCAATTAAGAAGAAGTTAAAGCAATAATTAGGGGCAATTTTGACCAACTTTATGACAATAAATTTGACAATCTAAGTGAAATGGATGAATAGTTACAAAAATATAAATTACCCAGATTAACAGAAAAGGAAATAAAATACTTAACCCCATTTTAGAAAAAATAAATTGAACAAGCCATCAATTAACTCTCTAAGAAAAAAAAATTCCAGGGCCAGATGCCTTTACAAGTAAATTCTACCAAACATTTAAAGAACAATTAATTCCAAAAATATATAAACAATTTGAAAAAATATGTGAACATAGAGTCTTACCAAATTCCTTTTATGACACAAATATGGTACTGACACAAACCTGGAAGAACTAAAACAGAGAAAGAAAACTATAAGCCAATTTGCCTGATGAATATTGATGAAAATAAATAAATAAAATACTTGCAAAGAGATTATAGTAATTCATCACTAGGATAATACTCTATCATGAGGTAAGATTTCTACCAGGAATGCAGGGGTAATTCAATATTAGAAAAATTATCAGCATAATTGACCATATCAATAACAGTAAACTAAATCATATGATTATCTCACTATATGCTGAAAAATCTTTTGATAAAATACAGCAGCCATTCCTATTAAAAACACTAGAGATCAGAAAAATCAATGGAGTTTTCCATAAAGTGATAGGCAGTATCTATCTAAAACCATCAGCATGCATTATCTTTAATGGGGATAAGCTGGAAGCATTCCCAACAAGATCAGGGGTGAAGAGAGGATGCCAATTACTACCATTTTTATTTATATTGTACTAGAACTATTAGCTTTAGCAATAAGAGTAGAAAATAAAATGAAGTAATTACAGTATGTAATGAGAAAACAAAACTAATACTTTTTGCAGATGATACGATTGTATGCTTAGAGAATCCTAGAGAATCAACTAAAAATACTTGAACCTATTAACAACTTTAGGAAACTTGCAGGATATTAAATGAAGCCAAATAAATAACTAGCATTTCTATATATTACCAACAAAGCCCAGCAACAAGAGATAGAAAAAGAAATTCCATTTTAAGTAATTGTAGATAATATAAAATATCTGGTAGTCAACCTGTCAAGAATAACCCAGGAACTGTATGAGCAAAATTATGAAACACTTTTTACTCAAAGTCAAATCTAAGCTATTGAAAATATATCAGTTGCTCATGGGTAGGCTGAGCTAATATAATAAAAGGACAATTCTACCTAAATTAATTTAATAAGTGCCATAGCAATTAAACAACCAAAAAGTATTTTGTAGAGCTATAAAAAATAATAAAAATTCATCTGGATGAACAAAAGTTTGAAAATATGGAGAGAGTTAATAAAAAAGTGCAAATAAAAGTAGCCTAGCTGTACCATATCTAAAACTATATTATAAAATGGAAATCATCACAACTATTGGGTACTGTGTAAGAAATAAAGTGGTAGATGAATGGAATAGGTTAGGTACACATGACACAGTTTTGTATGTCTATAGTGGTGTACTGTTTAATAAACCCAAAGATTCCAGCTGCTGTGATAAGAACTTACTATTTGACAAAATCTTCTTGGAAAACTGGAAAATTGTATGTCACAAACTAAGCATAGACCAACATATCACTCCCCATTCAAAGATATGGTCAAAATTGATATATGATCTAGACAAAAGGGATGATTCCATATGCAAATTAGGAGAGCAAGGGCTTGTTTACCTTTCAGATATAGGGAGAAGGGAAGAATTTATGACCAAACAAGAAACAGAGAGCATTATGAAATGCACAGTGGATAATTTCAGTTACAATAAATTGAAAAAGAGTTTTTGCACAAACAAAACCAATGTGATCAAGATTAGTAGGGAAGCAGAAAATGGGGCAATAATTTTACAACTCAGGTAGCTTATAAAGGCCTCATTTCTAAAATATATAGAGGACTGAGTCAAATATATAACAATACAAGTCATTCATTCCCTAATTGATAAATGGTCAAAGGATATGAACAGGCAATTTTCAGATGAAAAAATTAAAGCCATTGATAGTTATATGAAAAAAATGTTCTAAATCATTATTGATTTAAGAAATGCAAATTAAAACAATTCTGAGGCAACACCTCCCATCCATCAGTTTGGGTAATGAGACAGAAAACATAAAGTGATAAATGCTGGGGATGTGGGGAAATTGGAATACCAATGCATTGTTGGTGGAGTTCTTCAGAATGGTCCAACCATTCTGAAAAGTAATTTGGAACTATGTTCAAAAGTCTATAAAACTCTGTAATCTTTCATCAAGCAATACCACTCCTATGTCTGTATCCCAAAGAGATTGTAAGAAAAAATATTTAAAGCAGGTCTTTCTGTGGTGGCAAAGAATTAGAAATTTAGGAGATGCCTATCAGTTGAGGAATGGTTGAACAAGTTACAGAATATGGGTGTAATGGAATACTATTGTTCTACAAGAAATGATGAGTAGGAAGAAGTGTTTCAACAATCCAGCTAGCAGCTTCTGTGGGGGTGTAAGATCCACTCACAGCCAGCACCCAGAAAGCTGCCAACAGCACAGGTTCTTTTGATCTGCTTAACTAAGGAAAGCAAGGTGAAGGGGTTGACAAGCTTACTTTAATTCAGCATACAAATATCACTCACTTAGTTCAGGGAGAAAAGCCAGCACACTAAACTTCAGAACAAATACAAACAAAGTACAAACATCAACAGACAGACCTTGTCTGATTCAAGTCCCAATACATAGTTACCAGAGTTCAACAAAGTCTCAGCATCTGGGTTACAAGCTGGAGGGCCCTTAGCTACAGCTGCCCAGAATCTCCGCATCAACACCACCTCCAGTGAGAGCCCTGCACAAATGGCTCTGTCCTCCCTTCTTATAGGGCTTCAGATGTCATCAAACATCATCTGAATGACCAGAACTTAGGCTGCTATGATTGGCTCTTGAGTTAGCCCCTCCCCTTAGTACCCTGGGAGGTTCACATCCACATAGCTTAGGTTAACACCTAATAGAGGATGGCTCTGGAGTTAGCACCTCCCCTTAGCCACCCCCACCTTGGACCCCACCCCAGTCACCAATCCGCACCCACATAGGTTCCACACCTAATAGGGGTTTGGGCCTGGGGCTTAGCACCTAGTAAGGCTCAATGAAATACACTGAATTACTCAAAGGAAACAAACCAAACTCTTCAAGGGTGCTTGTTGAACTAAGTGCTAAGGAGCCCATTTTGCTTACCAACACAAGAACATTCTACAGCAACATCAATATCATGTGAAGATTAACTATGACAGATTTAGCTCTTCTCAGAAATAAAATCATCTAAGACTATTCTGGAAGACTCATGATGGAAAATTCTAATCATATCCAGAGAAAGAACTATAAAGACTGCATGAAGATTGAAACATACTATTTTATTTTTTTTCTTCATGTTTTCCCTTTTGTTCAAATTTTTCATTCACAGTGTGAGTAATGTGGGAATATGTTTAACATGATTGTACATGTATAACGTATATCACATTGCTTGCTGTTTTAAGGAGGCTGGATAGAAGGGAGGGAAGGGGAAAAATTTGTTTGAAGCAGTTGGTTACCGTATTCATTAATTAAACACATATGTATTAAACACCTATTAAATAGAAGGCACCATGATAGGTGCCTTACAAAAACAAACAAAATTCCTTTCCAGTAGAAGTTTGTATTTTATTGGGGGAAACAACATGCACATAGTAAAATAAAATGGGATAGAGGAAAAAAATAGTTATAAATTATAAATACATACACACATGTACATATATAATACACAGACACATGTATGTACGTGTACATACATGTATACATATATGCATCTACATATATAATAGTACAAGGGGCAATAGCAGCTGGGATAAGGTGAAGTTCCATGTGGATATGACCTAAAATTTGTAGGAATGTAGTAATGCTAAGAAGTAGTTGTGAGGTCAGAGTAAATTTCAGGGATATGGTATAGTGTACCAAATATATTATTCTTTTTCATCTATATTCAAATAATATAGAAAAAACATAATATTTAGATTCAGATGACCTTGATTAAAAATCCTCCTTAAATTAAAAAAAAAAAGAGAAAACAACATGTACAGAAATACGTACAAAATATGCCCTGCTGACTTGGTGAAAACCGACTTGACTAGTACTCCCCCCACCTCCTGCAGATGTACGTCAAAACTAATTAACCCAGAGACTGGGCATTAATTCCTTTCACCCTATTACTCTATCATTACAATTAGGGATAATTTCCTTGTATTTCTTCTCCTCATTCCTCACTCCTTATTAGGCAATTTTGAAAATACCTTCACTTTACATGTCCATCAGATAGCAAAACAGTCTCACATTATAATCACCTTTGCAAAAAAAAAAAAAAAAAACTCTAAATAACTTTGTGCCCTTAGAATCTTTGAAACTTTGACCTCAACATGCATACTTCCATGTACTTCATCTGCTATTCACTGCCCGCTACAAGCACAGAGGCCACACACTGAGACTAACCCTCTTAGTCATTCTCATACTTCTGTTAGCAGTATTCTCCCTTTCCCCTTATTAGAATCCAAAAAGGTTGTTAAAACTTATTTCTGAAGGGACTTCTGCTCTTTATCTGCTTCTTGTGGATAAAGTGATGGAGTTGAAGTGATGAAGATCTAAGTTCCAATCCTTCCAAAGACACTTAATAGTTGTGTCACAAAGAGCAAGTCACTTAAGATCTTTTTGCCTTAGAGTCCTCATTTGTAAACATAGAGATAATCATAATATCTCCCTCCCAGAGTTGTTGCAAGGATCAAATGAGATATTATAGATCTCTTTGCAAATCTTTAATTATTTTACAAATTCTAGATATTAGAAAGCCCTTCAATCCGTATAAAAATAGTAACCAAGTAATTTTTAGTAAGAGCCATTTACTACTGAGAGGATCAGGAGTGGCATTATGTGGATGATGCTTGAGTTTTGAAGGCTTTGAAGGAAGGTAGAGAAAATAGAGGAGAGAGAGATAGAGGAGTGCATTTTAGACATGGGAGATATACTACACAGTCAGTTATGAGATGGGATATTCTATGTAAGGAATAGTGAGTTTGGCTTGATTTGTAGAATTCTTGAAGGGTAATACATCTGAAAAAAATAGGCAAGAACAAATCATAATTTCAGAAAACTGATGATTAAGTATGTGTTTTGCCACTTGTCAGAAATGGAACATAGATAGATACTTTCAGATAAAACCAACATGCTGATGATTTTTAATTGACTTATGTATTTTTTATAAGAGAATGTTTCTATTGGGAAGTTGAATTTAGTAGCCAGTGATAAGGAATCAATGAAACCACTAAATATCATCAATTAAGTATGAAAAATATAGAGAAAAAAAGTTTAGAAGTGGATACAAATGTCAATTTTGTTACTGTGCTGTTAAATTGAAAACACATTTCATCTATATGATAGAAGTCCACAATTTCACATATAAACTTTATATTGTTATTATTTGTTGAAATATTTATGAGCCTAATAAATATTATAAATTACATGTATATATATAATATATATGCATACATACATACACATGTACATGCATGTATGCCTACATACCTATTTGATCGATCTGCCTTCTAAAATATTTTAAATTCCAAAGGAAGCATTTGTAACTTGACATAGAAGAAATAGGGAACTGCTACCTTTTTTTTTCCAATATTTGAATGACCTCATTAGTACTCTTCTTTAGGAATATCTATCACACTGTCTCTCTAGAGAATAGATTTCAGAAGGTTCCCTTCAAGTCGATTTAAAAAAAAATGGATAGTAACGTAAAAGTTGCCATTTCTGGCACAGAACTGGTATGAATTCAGTTACAAAATTGGGAAAAGACAGGGAGTATATTAGAAACAAAGCAAAGTGCAGGTAGCTGACATGTAGAGTAGGTAGAAGTAACACAAGATGAGGCTAGAAAGACTACAATATAGAGTGCTGTGATTTCCAGATGAAATATTTTGAACTACAGTTAAAAAAAAGGAATTGATGGGGTGTGTTGAGCAAAGTGGCCTGATCAGATTTATGCACAAGTAACATATACAGGCAACAAGGTCTATGCATACAAGTGATGCATAAGCATGAGGACAAGGAGAAGAGCAAATTTTATTTGTCACCACTTTTTTTGTCTTTATATCCCTACCATGCTTAGCACATGGATTTAATCACTGAAAGTGGTTAACAAACAAACAGGAGAGTTGGCAGCACAGTGGCTAGAGTGCCTGTCCTGGAATAAGGAAGATGTGAGTTCAAATCTGGCCTCAGATACTATCTGTGTGACCCTGGACAAGTTATTTCACCTTGCTTGCCTCAGTTTCCTCATCTGTAAAATGAACTGGAGAAGGAAATGGAAAACCACTCAAGTATGTTTGCCAAAGTCTTGAAGAATTGGACATGACTGAAACAACTGAAAAACAACAAGAAGGAAATGCATTTAGAATGAATGAATCCTTCAAATTGAAGTTTTGGCCAAATTTATAAGAAGATCTTATTGTGTTCACAATGGTGGCATGGTATGTAAATAGTATTTGAGTATACTGCAATGCTATATAACATTCAAAAATCTTATGCTTAATTGAATCATTTTAGAAACACCATAATTCAAGTTTTGTTTTTTAGAAACTGAATGTCTGATTTTTAAACCATCCTAGTTCATATTTTCTTCTGTATTCCATTTGTATATACATATTAAACTCTACTCTTGAGAGGCAGGAATAGGTAAAAAATTCACATAAAATTGTCAGTTTTATGTCAACCAAACAGATCCTCATTTCTCTTGTTGGATTAACCTACCCCTCTTTTTAGTATTTATCCCCATCCTCCTTTATCACTATTCAGGAGCTTGGAGTTAAAATCACTACACTGAGCAGATGGAGTCAGCCAGGGCCCCAATTTAAGTTCAGATTGCTACCCTTAAATGGAAAGAAAAAATAATAATAACAACCTAAAACTTTACCCAGATAACCAAAACAAATTAAATCTAATGGCCAATACATATAACTGTTGTTTCCAGCGGACACCTGAATGTTTCCCTGCTGCCAATAAAACCTTGCTCACCCTGACAATCATTTAATGATGATAAGGTTGGGTTGTCAGGACTGACTTGTAATTTTCCCACAGTCTTTCGTTATTCAGTTCCACTTAGACTGACCTCCTGCTAAAGATAAATGCCTATCTCAGTTGAGCAGTTCAAGAAAAAAAAGTGGATGTATGTTTTATCTTTTCACCTTGACTTACGTGATTTGGAACAGTTAATCAAACACTGAGAAAGTAATGGATTTCCAATTTTATTCATGCCTTCAATTCCTTTTTCCATTTTCCTGAGTATAATCCTAGTAACTGCACCATTTGTAAACTGAAGTATAGCATTACATTTCAGGTAGTTGACACACAGAAGTGCCTATCTTCATTTTCTGGTGCTAGCTTTACAGGTACATTCTGATTTTAACTTTCTTTAGAATTTCATTTTATTTTTTCTTTTATGTGGGTCATTTATCAAATCTAGATGATTTCTCTGCAGAAAGGGGGATTTACACAGTTTAAAAGTGGATATCTAATTAAAGAAAATAAATGGATTTGAGAGGAGTCTGCACATAATTATTTTGGCTACGTTAAAGTAGAATGGAAAGTTCTACCAATGATTATGCAAAATACATGAAAATAGGAAATGGGGGCCTAAGACATGAATTACTGTTCCCGATTGACTATGCATTTGATTGAATTCACTGGATAATTGCTCAACTATCCCCATCATTTTGCTTGGCAGAGAAACATGGAATAAATGTAGTCTAAAGAGTTTAACATTACTGAAAAATGACTGAATAACAACAAATTAATTGATTAGTTTTATGTGTGTTTATGTATGCATGTGTAAGACAAAGATTGACACTTAAAATAG
Source organism: Trichosurus vulpecula (assembly GCF_011100635.1). Taxonomy (NCBI): domain Eukaryota; kingdom Metazoa; phylum Chordata; class Mammalia; order Diprotodontia; family Phalangeridae; genus Trichosurus; species Trichosurus vulpecula. The sequence goes on along the minus strand of NC_050576.1, from coordinate 320,584,636 downwards.
CTTTTAAAGCATATTTTCACAGGCATGGTTTCTACTGACTTAAAGGAACATAGCAATTATCACATTATTGTATAATATATATAATTTCTCAATGACTTGGTGACTTCTAGGCAACATGAACATCACTCTGCCATTTCAAGACAAATTTACTTTATAAGAAATATTTACAAATGCTATCAAGTACTACATTACCACCTCTTCTTTTTGATTCATAGAAAAAAAATAGTACAAACAAGTACCATTTTCGATGGTTATTACTGTTATAATTAGATAGGTTATGCTGCCCTGATGTCTTTCTTAACTACTAAAATAGGAGTTTAATAATTCCCTGCATTTTAAAAGCTCATAAAATAATATTACCTTTAGTTTTTTGATGATTTTAGTTGTAAAACATCAGACTGGATTTTAAATAAAGGTCCCCTGACCCTCCATAATCATTTAGTCTTATTTTTTTAATCAGAAAAATACTGAGCATTTCAGTAAATTCAACACACAACTTCATCTGATGGCATGGACAACATTCTACATACATGGTCTCCTTCTTCTCCACACCCAAACCTTCTCAATATGCTTGTAAAATGTTCAATTTCATGTTATTATTTGAATTTACATGATCATATTTTTCTCCATTCTATTAAATGCACAATAGAACACTTCAAATAATTCTGCCCATGATTCTCTGAATTCCTCAGATTCTTCAGATCATATGACATAGTAATATTACATTACATTCAACTACTGCAATTGTTTTATCTGTTCTTATTTGAAGGAAATTTACTTTGTCTCCAGCTCTTTACTATCACAATTTAAATATACAATTTTACCTCCTTTTCATATAGCCCTAGCATTGTGATCTCTGGATCTAAACATTACTTTGGTTCAATAGCTCCATCATCTGTGTATTAGTTTGTCTTTCTTCCTCCAGGGACTTCAACATTAATCATTATAAATTGTTATTAATTATCCCCAACTGTGATCTTTGCCAACTTACTGCATATGATATGAAACCTTAGGGTAATTTTTAGTTTGGATTTCTCTTCTTAGTTGTTTAGATCAAACTTTCACATTGATAATATTTTAAATTTTTTTTCTCTCAGGATTTTGTTTTTCCCCAGTAACATGTAAAAACAAGTTTTAACATTTGTTTTTAAAACTTTCAGTTCCAAAATCTCTCCCTTCCTCCCACCCCTCATTGAGAAGGCAAGCTATTCAAAATAGGTTATACCTGTGCAGTTATGAAAAAAAAATCTCCAAAATGGTCATGTTGTAAAAGAATGCATAGAGAAAAATACCCTCAAGAAATGCAAATAAAGTAAAAAACAAAACCAAAAAAAAAAAAAAAACAAAACAGACAAAAAACTGTATATTTAAATCTGGATTCAGACACCATCAGTTCTTTCTCTGGAGATGGATGGCAATTTTCAAGTCCTCCAGAGCTGTCATGGATTATTGGTTGCTGAAAATAGCAGTTTTTCACATCTGATCACCCTATAGTATTGCTGTTACTTTGTACACAGTACATTTCACTTTGCATCAGCCCATGTAAATCTTTCTGGGTTTTTCTGAGAGCATCCCACTCATCATTTCTTTTAGCACAATATAATTCTATCACAATCACATATCATAATTTTTTCAGCCATTCCATGGTGATTTACCCCATTCTACCTCTCTCTTTCACTTTCTACCCATACATTCTTCTCTTACCCCTTAATTTTATTTATTTATTTTTTAGATATCATCCCTTCATATTCAACCCAGAACTCTGCCCAGTATCTACATATAATCCTTCTATCTACCCCAGTATTGAGAAAGTTCCTATGACTTAAAAATGTCATCTACCCATGTGTGAATACTGATAGTTCAAGCCTTCTAAGTCCCCTATGATTTCCTCTTCCTGTTTACCCTTCTATGCTTCTCTTATGTCCTGTATTTGAAAGTCAAATTCTCTATCTACATCTAAACTTTTTACCAATAATCCTTAAAGTCATCTGCCCAACTTTATGTTCACTCCTTCCCCTGAAGGATTACACCTAGCCCTGCTGAGTAGGTGACTCCTGGCTGCAATCTCAGCTCCCTTGCCCTGGAGAACAACACACTCCCCACCCTCCAATCCCTCAGCGTAGAGGCTTTCAAATCCTGTGTTAACCTGACATCAACTCCATGACCTGAACTATTTCTTTCTGGCTACTTGAAATACCCTCTCCCCAACCAGGGAGCTCAGGAACCAGGCCACAGTATTCCTGAGAGCTCCCATCCTGGGATCTCTGCCAGGAGATGATCAGTAGACTCCCTCAACTTCTATTTTATACTCTGGATCTGATATTATATATCAGGGCGATTTTCCTTGCTAACCCCCTGAAAGATGTCTAACCCCTCTCCCCCATCATGGCACCCACATAGCCCAGTGTCTCCCAAACTACCTCTCTTGGATTTATTTCCTAGGTCATTTTTTTCCCAATGGGACACTTCACATTTTCCCCCATTCCCTCATTCCTCCACTTTTCTTTCACTGTTTCTTGATTTCCTGGAAAGTCATTGGCCTTTACCTGTGCAATTCCAACCTTTAAGGAAATATTTTTTTTTCAGTAACCTTTTGTACCCACTTTTTCATTTGGCCAGCTCTGCTTTTTAAGGCATTCTTCACCTCATTGTCTTTTTGAACCTTTTTTTTTTACCAATCATTTGGTCTATTCTGTTTTTTAAAATGTTATTTTCTTCAGTATGTTTTGTGTGTCTCTTTTACCCAGCTGTTGACTCATTTTTCATGATTTTCTTGCATTATTCTCATTTCACTTCTTAAGTTTTCTCTGTATCTTTTACTTCATGTTCAACATCCATCTTGAGCTCTTCCATGGCCCGAGGCTAATTCATATTTTTTCTTGGAGGCTTTAGATAACAGGAGTTTTGACTTTGTTGTCTTCTGAATGTGTATTTTGATCTTTTTTGCTATCATAGTATTCTTGGTCAGAATATTTTTTTTCTGTTGTTTGCTCATTTTCCCAGACTCTTGCCTGACTTTAAACTTTTATTTAAGTAGGGCTCTGCTTCCAGGGTGAAAGGAGCATGGTACCAAGCTTTAGGAATTTCATGGAGCAGTTTTCAGAGATTTTAGTGACCTACAAGTTTTCAGTTCTGCTAAGTTGATCTGATATAAGGAGGAATATTTACTACTCTCCTGGCTTGTCCTCTGGTCTCTTAGTGACCATAAACACTATTCTGTCTGGGAACTATGAGGAGGGTGTCCCCTCTTCTGTGGCTGCAAGCTCTGGTGTAGTGGTGCTCCTCCTTGCAATGCAATTGCCACCTAGGACTGCAGCCTGAATCCAAGTATGGTCAAAGAAACAGAGTCCTGCCTCAGTGTCAACAAATAGGCCCCTGTGTTGACCTTCTGACCAATGGTTTGACCCCCTTAACATATATGGGGTAAAAACCTTGGAAGCAGCTGCAGTCAGTAGCTCCTAAGGGCTGCTTCTAGTTTTCTGGGGCAGGGTCTGTGCTGGTGCAACCTTTTCTGGACTGTGTGTCATGGTACTACAGACTTTTTCTGCTGACCTTCTAATTTGTCTTTGGCATCTGTGAGCTGAGAGGTGTGGAAAATGCCACTGCTGCCATTGATTCAGTCACCCCTGAGGCCTGCTCCTGGTTTGCAGGTACTGTGGCTGGCACAGCCTGTGCTAGACTGTGCTCCTCTCCCACCCTGGTACAACAGAACATTGCTGCCAACCTTCCAAGTTGCTTTGAGCTGGACATTTGTTTTGCTCCATTGTTCTGTTCATTTTACTCTACTGAAAAGTCTTTAGAGTCATTTTTTTTTCATTTTTTAAAATCTTATTCATTTTTAATTTTAGTTTTCAATATTCACTTCTGTTAGATTTTGGGTTCTAAATATTCTCCCCCTCCTGCTTCCCTGTCCCCAAAACAGCAATATATAGGCTATGTATGTACAATCATATTAAACATATATCTACATTGGTCATGCTGTAAAGAAGAATTAGAACAAAAGGGAAAAACTAAAACAAAGAAGAAATGAAAACAAAAAAGAGAGAAAATAGTATGCTTCAGTCTGCATTCAGACTCCATGGTTAATTCTCTGGATGTGGATGGAAATATCTTCTATTCTTGTACTGCTGAGAAGAGTTAAGTCTATCAAGGTTGGTCATCACACAGTGTTGCTGCTCCTGTGTACAAAGTTCTCCTCCTTCTGCTCACTTCACTCAGCCTCAGTTCATATAAGTCTTTCCAGGTTTTTCTGAAATCCACCTGCTCATTATTTCTTATAGCACAATAGTATTCAATTACATTCATATACCATACCACAACATATTCAACTTTTGTCCAATTGATGAGCATCCCCTCAATTTCCAATTCTTTGCCACCACTAAAAGAGTTGCTATAAATAATTTTTACATGTGGATTCTTTTCCCATTTTTATGATCTCTCTGGGATGTAGACCTAGAAGTGGAATCACTGGGTCAAAGGATATGGACAGTTTCATAACCCTTTGGGTATAGTTCCAAATTGCTCTGCAGAATGGTTGGATAAGTTCACAACTCCACTAACAATGCATTAGTGTTCCAATTTCCCCGCATCTCCTCCAACATTTATCATTTTCCTGTTTTGTCATGGTATACAATCTAATAGGTGTGATGTGGTACTCCAGAGTTGTTTGGATTTGAACTTCTCTAATAAATAGTGCTTTAGAATATTTTTTTCATATGACTATAGATTGCTTTAATTTCTTCATCTGAAAACTGCTTGTTCATATGTTTTGACCATTTATCAATTGAGGAATTGCATCTATTCTTACAAATGTCACTCAGTTTTCATTTTAATTTAGAAATGAAGCCTTTATTAGAGACACTGGCTGTCGAAACTGTTTCCCAGTTTTCTGCTTCCCTTCTAATCTTGGTTGCATTGGCTTTGTGCCAAAACTTTTTAATTTAATGAAATCAAAATTATCCATTTTGCCTTTCAAAATGTTCTCTATCTCTGGTTTGGTCATAAATTTTTCCTTTCTCCTAATTCTGACAGGTAAACTGTACCTTGCTTTTCCTAATATGCTTATGGTATCACCCTTTATGTATAAATCATGTACCCATTTTGACCTTATCTTGGTGTATGGTGTATGATGTTGGTCTCTGCCTAGTTTCTGACATACCATTTTTTTTAAGTTTTCTTGTTAGTTTTTGTCACATAATGAAGTCATATCCCAGAAATTGGAGTGTTTGGGCTTATCAAATAGCAGATTACTATAATCATTGACTAGTGTGACTTGTGTACCTAAATAATTCCACTGACTAACCACTTTTTCTTAGCCAGTACCAAGTAGTTTGGATGATTCCTGCTTTATTAATACAGTTTTAGAACTGGTATGGCTAGGCCACCTTCCCTTGAATTTCTTTTAATTAATTCCCTTGATCATCTGGATCTTTTGTACTTCCAGATGAATTTGCTATATATTTTTTCTAGCTCTATAAAATATTTTTAGTAGTTTTATTGGAATGGCACTAAATAAGGAAATTAATTTTGTTAGAATTTTCATTTTCATTTTCATTATATTAGCTCGGCCTACCCCTGAACAACTGATATTTTCCCAATTATTTAGATCTGACTTTGTCTGAAAAGTGTTCTTTAATTGTGTTGATATAGTTCCTGGGTTTGCTTTGCCAAGTAGATTTCCACATATTTTATGTTGTCTGTTGTTACTTTAAATGGAATTTCTCTTTCTATCTCTTGCTTGGTTTTTTTAGTAGTATGTGGAAATGTTGGTGATTTATAAGGGTTTATTTTTTACCCTACGAATGTACTAAAGTTGTTAATTATTTCAAGTAGTTTTTTAGTTGATTCTTTAGGATTCCATAAGTATACCATCATATCATCTGCAAAGAGTGACGCTTTTGTTTTTTCATTGCCTAATCTAATTCCTGTGATTTTTTTTCTTCTCATATTACTAAAGCTCACATTTCTAAGACATTATTGAATAATAGTGGTGATAATGACCATCCTTGTCTCACCCCTGATCTTACTGGAAATGGTTCTAGCTTATCCCCATTACATATCTAAAATTCTATTCACCTACGAAAAAATTATTTTATAGAGCTAGAAAAAATAATAATGAAATTCATCTGGAAGAATAAAAGGTTTAGAATATCAAGGAAATAAATTAAAAGAGCATATATACATATATGTACACATATATGTCATATGCGTAACATGCACCTGGAGTATATACATATGTACATATATACATACATGTATATATGTACCTACATGTGCACACACATATACACACATAATTGCTCTGACTACCCTAATACTGAGAAATGTCTCATGAGTTAGAAATATCATCTTTTCATGTAGGAATGTAAACAGTTCTACTTCAATAGGTCCCTTATGGTTTCTCTTTCCTGTTTACTTTTTCATGCTTTTCTTGATTCTCGTATCTGAAAGTCAAGTTTTCTATTCAGCTCTAGTCTTCCTAACAAGAATGTTAGGAAGTCTTCTATTTCATTGAATGTCCATTTATTCCTCTGAAGTATTATACTTAATTTTCCTGTGTAGGTAATTCTTCGTTTACCTCCTTTGACCTGCAGAATATCATATTTCAAGTCCTCTGAGCCCTTAGGGTAGAAGCAGCTAAATCTTGTGTTATCCTGATTGAATTGTTTCTTTCTGGCTGCTTGTAATATTTTCCCCTTTTCTTGGGAACTCTGGAATTTGGTTACAATATTCCTAGGAGTTTGCCTTTTAGGATCTTTTTCAGGATGTGGATTCTTTCCATTTCTATTTTGTCCTCTGTTTCTAGAATATCAGGACAGCTTTCTTTGATAATTTCTTTTAAAGATGATGTCTAGGCTCTTTTTTTTGGATCATGGCTTTTAGGTAGTCCAATATTTTTTTTAATTTATCTATCCTGAATGTGTTTTCCAGGTCAGTGGTTTTTCCAATGAGATATTGCACATTGTCTTCTATTTTTTTCATTCCTTTTGTTCAGCTTTATAATTTCTGATTTCTCATAAAGTCATTAGCTCTCATTTGCTCCTTTCAAATTTTTTAATGAATTATTTTCTTCAGTGAGCTTTTGGACCTCTTTTTCCATTGGGCCAATTCTGCTTTTCAAGGCATTTTTCTCCTCATTGGCTTTTTGGACCTCTTTTGCCATTTGGATTACACATTATTTTTTTCAGCATTTTGGGGGTCTCCTTTAGCCAGCTGTTGACTCGTTTTTCATGATTTTCTTGAATCATTTTCATTTCTCTTCCAATTTTTCCTGTACTTCTCTTACTTGCTTTTTCAAATCCTTTTTTAGCTCTTCCATGACCTGAGACCAATTCATATTTTTCTTGGAGGCTTTGGCTATAGGAGCTTCAACTTTGTTGTCTTCTTCTGGTTGTTTGTCTTAACATTCCTTGTCACCAATGAAGTAAGTAAATACCTTTTCACCAAGAAAGTAAGATTCTATACTCATTTTCCCCACTGTTTGCTCATTTTCCCAGCCCGTTACCTGACTTTTGAGCTCTTTGTTAAGTGGAAGGTGTACAGCTCCAAGCTTTAGGGGTTTTGTGCAACTGTCTTCAGAGATATTTCTAGGAACCTGTAAATTTTCAGTTCTTCCAAGGTGGTATGATCAAAAGAGAGGTGTTTCCTCCTCTCCTGGCCTGTTCTTTGGTCTGTGAGCAGCGACAAGCACTCTTTTATGGCTTGGAAATGTGGGGATTCCCTCTCCATTGCCACCACAAGCTCTGCCATGCCAGCACTCCTCCTCTTCCCAGGACTGCCACCCTGGTCTTTGACCCAGATCCAAGCACAGGCAAAGCAAAAGGATTCTATCTCATAGGTAGCAAAGAGATCTCTGCATCCCTCTCTGATAAGCTGATTGATTCCTCCACTGTCTGTAGCCCAAGAGCTCCAGAAGCAGCCACCACTGTGGCAGTTGGGCTGGGGCTGGGGCCAGACCATGCCCTTCTCTCACTCAGATGAGAGACCTTTCCCATTGACTTTTGAAGCTGTCTTTGGCAGTTGTGGATTGAGACATCTAGAAAACACCACAGCTACCAGGGAATCAGTTTCCTAAGGCCTGGTCCAGTCCTGTCTGTGCCAGTGTGGCCCGTGCTGGACTGGGATCCTCTCCCAGACCTGTGCAATAGATTCTTCATGTCAACCTTCCAGATTGTCTTGGGCTGGAAATTTATTTCAGTCCATAATTTTGTGGCTTTTGCTACTCTGGAATTTGTTTAGAGTCACTTTTACAGGTATTTTGAGGGTTTTTGGGGAGAGCTCGATCAAGTCCTTGCTTTTATTCTACCATCTTGGCTCTGCCTAAGGAGTTATTTTCTTCAGTCAATTGTTGTCCTTTCTTTTTCAAACTGTTGACTCTCTCTTGCATACCTCTCATCTATATCTTCCAATTTTTCTCCTACCTCTCTTATTTGACTTTTGAAGTCCTTCTTGAGCTCTTCCAAGAAGACATTTTGGGCTTCAGACCAATTCATATTTCCCATTGAGGTTCCAGATATAGGTATATTGACAATGATATCCTCTTATGAGTTTGTGCTTTGATCTTCCCTGTCACCGTAACAATTCTGTATGGTGAGTGTTATTTTCTGGTTCTTGTTCATAATGTACGCCTATTTCCTGGTTTTTAAAGTTGAGCACTCCTGTTGAAGAACAGGGGGCATTGTCCCAAACTTTTGTGCTGGTAGCCAGGGACCTAGTCACTGGCTTCATGTGCTGGGGCATCAGGTGCTTGGAACTGGCTGTTCTAGGGGTATGGAAGCTTACCAGGTGCTGAGCTGGCATCCTAATGGTGGTATCTGGCTTATCCTTAGGCCAGCTGGGGTTTTTCTGTGTTTCCCAAGGGCTGCGCTGAAGCACTTGGAGTTCTGCTTCTGGAGGATATCTGCCCTTCCCCCAGGCTGCCCAGTACATATGATGGTTCTCCAAGCTGGAGTCTGCCAGTTACCCTGGCTATTCTGAGGCATGTGAGGGGTCCTGGCATTGGTATTTGCCTATTCTACCACCCTGGGTCTCAGGATCTCCTGGTTGTGTGCTGAGGTATGGCTTGCCACCGGCTTGCTGGGGCAATTCCTGCCTTGGAATGCTCTCCCCTTTTTCCTTAGTGAAACAGATCTTTCTTGTTGATCATCCAAATTTCCCAGGCTAAGAGATCCTGCTCCACCTCATCTTTCCACTGGCTCTTCTGTTCAAGAATTTTTCCTAGCTTGCTATTTTCTTTTTTTTTTTTTCTTTTAAGAGGTTACTCCTCAATCTGGGCTCCCAGAAGTGGGATTGTAGAGTGATTTTTAAATGTATTTGGAGGGATTTGGGGAGAGTTCAGGGGAGTCCCTGCCTTTACTCTGCCATCTTGACTCCACCCCCATTATTTTTCTTTAAAGAAATGTTTGTTGAAATGATTGTATGACTTCTTTACAGGAGATTTGTTTTCATACATTTGAATTTATTCACCATATACGGTGGGCAATAGGAAATTATGAAATATTCAATGAAATTATTTTTTCTGATCAATATTTTTTCTTCTTATCCCAGATCTAGTGATTTTGGTTATGTAAAACTTTTAAATTTTATATAATCAAAATTACTTATTTTCTCTTTTGTGATATTCTTCATTAATCATTTGGTTAAGTATTTTCCAACTAGGAACCACTACCAGTGCCACATTAGAAAAAAGTACAAAATATTTTCTATATTATAATTACCATTATCTTCTTTTATTTTCATATAATGTGATCTTTCATATTTGTACAATATTAATGTGAAACTTCACATACTTCTTTTTCCAATCTGCTTTTCAAGTTTCCTAGAAGTTTATGTTGAATAGGAAATCCTCTGATTTACCAATAACTCAATCATTTGTGAAGAACTACATTTATGAAGAATTTCTTTGTGGTAGGAACATTACTAAACACTGGAGACACAAAGAAAAAAAAAAGTAAAAGAATCTTTGCCTTCAAGGAGCTTACATTTATTGTTTATGATATCAGATTTAGTGAACTCTGGTTTCACTGAATTTGATTATTTCTAATTCTTGATGGGTTTTTTCCTATTTCATTCCACTGATACACACACACAAACACACACACACATGTACGTATGTATGTATGTGAATATATGTATGTGCATATGTATATTATCTATGTGTATGTATGTATATATGTATACATGTATATATTTTCATTTGTGTCAAATTGATTTGATGATTATTTTACACACACACATGTGTATGTCTGTGAATGCACATATGTATGTATTATATATTATATATACACATACATATATACATGTATAGTTATATTGCTATCTCTCTGCTTAGATGTACAGATGTTCTGTTCAATAAAATGTAAGCTCCTTAAGAATAGGTATTGCATCATTTTTTTTTGTTTTCTTTGTATACCTAGCATGCAGTTCAATGCCTGACACATAAGTCCTTAAACTCTATAAAAAAGTCACACATTAAAAAAGACAGTTCCTGCCCTCAACAATTATTGTTGAAATTGATGACTATAATTCCCATCCTGATCACTGCAAACACAACCCTGTGTCATATATGATTGTCTATATTCATGATAATTTTTTGTACAGATGTGTATTTCATTTGTTTTTGGGGTACCCCAAAGTGGAAACTACCCTATAACAATGCAGATCAACTCTCCTTCAACTGAGTCTTAATGTGTGTCTTGGGCACATTTTAGGTAACTTGTCTACCATCATGCAGATTTCAGAGGCTCAACTTGAAAACAGCTCATCCTGACTCCAAGACTATATACTTCTCTAGTTACCTATCATAGCCATAATACTTCTTTGCAAAGAAAGACAAACTTCCTGTATGAAAAAATTAGTTTCCTCTACTCAATACCAACTTTCACCAAGTGGCAAATAAAATGAGAGTCAGCTGTCTGGCTTTCTTTAATCTCACCACCTGGTTTCCTTTGAGGCCATCTTGATTTCTTTCAGTTACTAGGCAGAAGGGGATGTTCTCATTTGCATAGATTCAGTATCGTCAGGAAGCTCTTCTTCATAATCCATGCTATGGGAATTTATGTCTGTTTCCTCTTACTCTGAGCTCGATGGAGATAAAGAACAGCTGGCACTAATGTCAAATTGCTAAAGTTAGAAGGGCCTTTCCAGACACAAGGATGCTTATCCAGACTGTTAAAAAAAATTGAACGGACTTGGAGACATTTATTTAAGAGTCAATAAGTAACGAGTATTTTTTGAATGACTGCCTTCCAAATAAAATATATCCCTGTCTTTCCCCATAATGATTGGAGGAACCCAGGCTAGCATAGCAGCATTCCAGAAAGATGGGGAAGATAGCCTTCTTATTATTCTTGGTACCCCCAGATCTGTGGCTTTTCATTGTTCATAAGAAATTAAGAGGAGAGAGGAATAATATGTGTCTTCATAGACTCTCATAATAGCTTCTCAAAGGATTCTGCTACTTTTCAAGAGCCTCTCTGTACAAAAACTATACTTTGAAATACCTGCATTTATTGTTCTCATGGTAGAAATGGGCACATGCAGGTTCATCCTCTCTTTAAAAAATAGAACAAATTATACCAGCAAACCCCTATGACACTGAAGAATGACATAAAGTAAACAATCCTGGATCTCTCTTCAACTCTCCACTGATTGTTACTCCAGGATATCTCATATTTACATTTTTGGATAGCACATCTCTAGGTACCAAGACAATCAAGAGAAAACTCTTTACACAAAGCTCTGAAAGAGAAAAATTGTCATGGATTTCTAAGCCAAATGGTGGTTATATGGTGGTCATTTACAAAAGGAGAATTTTTCAATTATACCAAAACAATTCACAGAAGCTAAGACAGATACCAATAAATAATTCAAAAAATATCATTAAATTCCTACTATTTCCCAGGAACTATGTTAGCAAGTGCTGAGCAAGTTTTTCACAAAGTGAAAAACTACATACTGTCTGCCCTCAAGAATCTTACATTATGTTGAAGGATTGTCATTTATATTTTAGTCTAATAAGGCGAGATAGTACTATTAATAATAATCATACCTTTTCTTACTAGCTACTCCTACTTGATTTTGATTTCACCATAATCATGGTTCCCCCAGAATAAGTTCATCACTAGAAACATCATCATGGATATAGCTACAGCTTTGGTATTCGACATCTCCTCCATACTTTCAGTTGCTTCTTTTCTATAACTGGAGGATTAGAGGGTAGACAGAGAGAGAGAGAGTGAAAAAAAACTCATCCCAAATCCTCCCTACTAGTTTTATAATTTATGAGCAAACAATCAAAACTAAGCATAAACAGAATAATGATTTACACCATGACTTCTCTTCATTTCTGAAAACACCCCATACAATTCAGCATTCTCGAAATGACAATTAAGGTCTCAAAACATTTATTTGTAATATTTCTTTACAAGACAGAAGATAAAGTCAGTTCTCTTAAGACAGAAATTGTTTTAGTCCTTTTTCTCATTTTTCTCATACTCTTTCCCCAGCTATCACAAACAAAAGTCTCTCCATAATAACAGTTACACAATGTCTCAAGATTCTATCCTCATTTAAGACATAATAACAGTACTTAGGGTATCTGTGAGAGAAGCCATTAAAATTGATGTCAGCTATTATTATGCCTTGATTTTGCTCCATAACTGGCATATTTGTTTTTCACAATATACATTTGTTAGTAAGAGTATTTACAACGCTTTTTGAACAAAAGTTACCAATACCCTCCATCCTACTTGAATCTACAATACATTTTATCTTTATGAGAATTTATGAGTCAATCAAATTTAAATTTTAAGAAATTGTAGGTTCACAGCTATAGAATATCACTGAATAGATACTGGCCCTAAAAAGACTGAATTTTATATCTGGAAAAACTTGGGGTTATTGGGGAATTCCACACCCTAGATATCTTAAGATCTCCTTGGAGAGCAATTGCTCCCACCTAGATAAATTTAATTTGAGGTTGATAAATCAAGAAGCAAGGGTATAAGATAAAATATTTAATTATCATTAGTTCATGGGAAGTTACCACATATATGGGTGGTTGAGTAATAAGAATACATTGTAAGGTGATCTGGTGCTGAGGAGATAATGTCTTAACTTTGGAGTAACCTTGGAATTTCATGATGAAGTAGTCCACAGAAGTCCAAAAGAAATGTTGCTGGTGGTAAATGGGGGAAAAAGTTGTGCTAAACCCTTCCCTAGATAAAAGCCCTGGAGTTCATGACCATGCCCTCTAATCAGAATCTAGTCAGATGGGGAAGAGTACTGATAAGATGTAAGTATTGAGGCAGGTCTTAATATGTGGTCAGTAGACCAATGAAAAACTACAGATCTATCACTTAGATTACAGTCCAAGTTCAGATTGCCTCATCACAACACTGTCTTCAGGATGATGTATTTCTCTATCCATGGCAAGTCAAAAATGAAACTCATTCTCCATTAATACCTGGGGAGAAATTAGTGATTAGAGGATCCATGATGAATAAATCATTAGTCTTTGAAGTAAAATTTATTGATAATAACAGACATATATGTCATATATATGGATTACATGTCAAGTATAGTGTGTACATTATATATGTATATTTTTTATATAAGTACATTTATTATGCACATATAATGAATAGATAATAATGTTATAAATTGTACATTATAAATAAAATATGATATATTTAAAATATACCATATTAAGAAAGTTTTACATACTTATATAGTATATGGCTATGATAGCAATATAATTAATCATATTATTTACTATAATTTAAATCAAATGTATTAATATGCATATTCTATAAATAATATTTAATATAATATGACTAATATAATAATGTAAAATGCACATATATATTTGAAAAATTATAGAAAATATAATTATATACTATGTAACATATGTACACCATATAACAAAATATATAATATTGAAACAAGGCTTACTGTGTAACAGAGGTGACAGGGTTAAGCAGGAACCTTGGCATTTTCCAAGGGATTATGTTTGGACCCCTTGTAGAAGGATATATTCAACCAAAAGCTATTTGGATCTTGGGATTTGGGTTGTGGATCTTTTCTGACACATTTTGAGTTACATGTTCACATGAGGGCCAACCAAGAGCTACTGCCTGTACATGCCCTCTAGCTAGGGGCCAGAGCATGTGGACAAACAGAGTTAAGTCCTATTTTCAGGGAGGAAGGGAATGAGCACTTCCCTTGTTCAAGGCACTATGCTTTACAAATGTTATCTCGCTTGATCCTCACAAGAACCTTGTGATGCAGGTGCTGTTATCACCCCTATTTTACAGATGAGGAAACTAAGGTAGATAAAGATTAAGTTACTTGCTTAGGCTCACATATCTGGGTAACTGTCTGAGGCTGGTTTTGAGCTCTATATTTCCTGATTCCAGGTACAGAACTCTATCTACTATGTCACTTAGCTCCATTATGCCTTTGTGAAAATCAAAGATTATAATAAGCTATAATGTATCCTTACACTTAGGCCAAATAGTGTAGTAGAAAGGAAGTCACATAAGTCCTAGATCTGACACCTACTGGTCATGTGATCTCAGGAAAGTCACCGTCTCTGAACCTTGGTTCCTTCATATGTACAATAAGGCAATAAATAGTTATACCACCACTTCTCAGGGCTGTTGTTAGGAAAGAATAAACTGTGATATTTGAAATAAATTTGAATTATGTCCATTATTCCAATTTTTCAAATCAACACTTACTTAATATTTAATTTTCTTTGTTCTGAAAATAGATATTATACAAATTTCATCTAATAAATCATCTAATGGATTTTATATATAAATCTTAACCATTTCTAATACACATAAGAAAGAATTAGTGAAAGAATCAAGTTTAAATATAAATATAAATATGGCTTTCCTTTGGGCTATGTCTACTAAAAACTTACCCATTAAAGTTAAGCACAAAAGAAATCAATAATATAGTGTATTTGAGGATAAGTTCATATGTTGTATTGATCATAATTAAGAAGTCCAGAAACAGAAAAAATGGAACAATGAGAGTAAAATGCTTATCTAAATGATTCATCTAAAAAACCTGATGAACAGCAATTAAAAATAATGAAATGAGGGAAATTTGAATAATAGATACTTCCTGTTCCCAAGTTATTTGGGGTATCTAGGGAGGACTAGCACCCCTGGTACAAGGGCTTGCCAAGAACTTTTCAGGGCTGCTCATCTACCTTTTATGTCCACCTTCATCCAACTCTCAACATTGGTTCCAAGAAGCTATAGGACATGCAGCTGCCACATTCTGATAAAACCATCTTGATGGATGGGTTAAATCTGGCTGAGATTAACTGACAGGACTCAAACCTGTAAATGAATTAGGGGATTTTCTGCCCCATAAATGGGAAGACTTTTCCTGGCAGAATGGGTGAATGAGAGCCATTTGTTCCAATGTCTGTGAAGTTGGCTGTAGTAGGCACTGTAAAGTGCTTAGAGCTTGATCAGACATTCAAAATACCAAGGTTATCTACTGCATCTGGGGCCATCACCAGTCATCTTGACTTTTGTTCTGCTACTGGATTTCAATAACTCTCAAAGAGAGAGTGAGGCTGATGACTATGCAGCTCTGCCTCACTTAAATCTAATTCACACTCAAGTCAAGATATCACCCATGATGTCAATGGTCCTTTTCAAAAATGAAGGACGAACAACCTTCAATTTCCAGGAAGTTCCGCAATTCCAAAAAAAATGTTGAATACTGGTATTAAGTTGAAAATTGTTATATCCTCTCAGGTAACTTTAAGTTTTCAAAAGAAGGCAATGAAGGCCCTAGAACTGTGTGGCCCCCTTGACCTTGCAAACCAGCCCTCTACTATAGTCATGAAATTATGTGAGAACTATGATGAGAGTTGCATAGGAAGGAGAGGTATAGGTGGATTGAAATCTGTATCATTAGAAATAATAAACTGATAGGATCACATTTCCGCTGAAGATTATTGGATGACGATGATGATGATGATGATGAGCATAATCTTGAACACAGTATCTTTCTGAAATTTTGTTTTCTCGTCTATAACATGAATTGCTTGAAATAAATGTCTCTGATAGCACTGCCAGCTAAAATAATGGATGATTTTGTGAAAAAAATGTTGGTTACCACAGGTAACATGATTGTGTTTTAAATAATTATATTAGTACAAAAATAATGAAATTTTAACTCTAAAAACATTATAATATTTTGACCTGATAGTTATCTGAGCATAATGTATATAATCACAGGATCAGAGGGTCATAGATCCAGAGAGGGAAGTGAATACATTGCCCATTCAATCCAAACCCAGCATAACCCACCATTTTAGATGATAATAATGAGGCCCAAGAAAGCTAAGTGATGAGGCCACATGGGCAGTATGGAAATCAGTAGAGTGAGGTAACCAAGGTTAGGGGAGCAGTTATATAATCCAGACATAGAAGCTGTGTTTAGAACCCTGCTGAGAGATAGAAAGAGAGAGAGAGACGGACAGAGAGAGAGCAAAAGAAAGCGAGAGAGACACAGAGAGAGAGACAGAGAGAGAGAGAGAGAGCACATTAAATGTTTGCTATGTGCAAGACACTGTATTAAGAGCTTGAGAGAAAAACACAGACAAATAGACAATCCCTGACTTTAGGGAGTTCATATTATAATGGGAGAAGAAAACATATGAAATGGAACTGAAAGGGGAAGGAAAATTTTTTGCCTGGAGGTAAGGTCAAAAAGGCAGCTAGATGACTCAGTGCATAGAGCTCTGGACCTGGAGTCAGGAAAACTTGAGTTCAAATCCAGCCTCCAACACTTATTAAATACATGACCCTGGGCAAGTCACTTAGTTTCTCATTGTCTTTATCCACTGAAGCAGGAAATAAATGCAAACCGCTCCAATATCTTTGCCAAGAAAATGCCATAAACGGTATTAATGTGCTATGACTTATAGGATCAGGAAGACTTGGACACAATTAAGCAACTGAACAACAACAAATATCAAGAAGTGGTCAGGAAGTGGCAAGAAGTAATGAGCTGCTGAATGTGGTTTTGGTGTGAGCATGAGCATGATTGGCATGCTCAACAGAGCATCCTCAAATAATACTTTCGGGAAGAACTCACCAATCATAGGAGAAGACTGTAGACATGGAGATGTTGCCCACCTGAAACAGGATCCTGAGTAAAAGTGCTTGTGTGTGTGTGTGTGTGTGTGTGTGTGTGTGTGTGTGTTTGCGGAGCTGGAGTGGTCAGGTGCAAGGGGTCATATGCTGATGCTGGTTTGCTGCTACTTGCTACTATTATGAATTTGGGCTGGGCTGTAGTTATCTGGGCTGTAGTTATCTAGAAAATGAAGGACTTGGACTAAATGATCTTAAGGTCTCGTTCACTTCTGCAATTATAGGATTGTGCTGCTTTCGTATCTGGCAAGCTGGGTTAGAAGTGGAATGACGCAAACCCTAAGGGAAAATATTTATAAATCCAATGAAAACCATAGATAGCTGAATGTTATTTATATTTTTTGAAAAGGAGACATTAGATAAGGAACATTGAATGTGCTGCACTTGAGAAAGTAAAATTTAGAGTCATTTTCCAAACTGTTTAAACATCATGGCCTAATGTATAATGAAGTGTGAAGCATCAGGATGCTATTACCTCATATACTTTTATTCCTGGAGGCACAGATCAAAACATGTGAATTCTACTAATCATCTGGCTGGCTGTATGAAGTGACTTTATGCAAACTTAACAAAATGCAAAGAATAGCACACTATAAGAAGTTAAATACCTTTGAATGTTTGAAAGGTTATAGCCAATAATTTACTGCAGGTAATGCTAAAATAATGTGACAATGGTAAAGGGAAATAATCCCTCCAAGAAAGTGAAGATGCAATCATGGTTGAAGAGTATTGGAGAAAAAATAAAAGAAACATTGGTGACTTATAATGGAGGAGGCTACTAATCTCACCGTTGCAGATATATACCTCCTTTCCTTCTAGCAAATTGGAAGGAGGCTAAAATAATGTGAACTCAAGCCCCTATTGCATCTCTACACATAATAAGAAAGGGGAGAGAAAGGAAATAATGTGATGGGGTTGCTGACTGAATAGAGAAGATAACTTCTTATTCATAGAGTTGGACTTTTTAGGTTTGAAAATGGCTTATATCTTAAAAGGAGACAACACACAAAAAATATTCTTCATTCTAGACTAGACCTGGAAATGTAAAAAAACATATATACATACATATATATATGTGTGTATATATATATATATATATATATATATATATATATATATATATATATATATATATATATTCCAATTCTCAAGGAGGGAGCTGAAGAGCAAAGTATGCCGATGCTAACCAGAGAGAAGTATAATAGTAAGAGCAGATGCTTATGTATGACACTAAGTGAGTTCTGCTTCCAGGAGACAAGATAACGTAATAAGAATTAAGTTGCTCTTGCCCTCATTTATTGACCTCTTAAAGCCCAGAAAATATCAGCCCAGGAAAAGCCCTGGAAGAGCTGAGCCAGCAGAAAGATGGGATATAGCAGTCTTATAGCCGAGGAAGTTTGGGGGATTAATGGGAAAGGACCCTCTTCCTCTGGAGGATGGAGAGCAGTAAAGGACAGGAGGTATCCCATTAAGTCAGTGGCAAGCATCATCTCAGCAAACCAGGAGGAGATTCTAAGACCCAGCAGGTAAGCACCAACACCAGGACCCCCTGAGTGCCACAACTCAGGCAGGGGACCTGGCAGAAACCAGCTCAGAAAACCACCTCTTGCACCACAATTCTCCAGCCTCCAAATCTCCTGGTGCTTCAGCACAACTCTGGGAAGCATAATTCGAGGAGGCACAGCTGTAGGCTGGCAGAAATCTTCCAGCAGTCAAACATTCAAGTGCAAGGCCTGGGCAAATAGGCATCCCCAGGGACAAGATTCCCCACCCCCAATCTGAGAAGTAAGGAAAAGCTCAAGAAGGATTTTAAAAGTCAAATAAGAGAGGTAGAAGAAAAACTGGGGAAAGAAATGAGAGATATGAAAGATAGAGTCAATAGCTTGAAAAAGGAAGGACAAAAACTGACTATAGAAAACAAGTTCTTAAGAAGTAAAATTGACCAAATGGAAAAGGAGGCATAAAAACTCAATGAAGAGAACTCTCTAAAAAGTAAAATGGGCCAAATGGTAAAGGAAGTAAAAATCTAATAGAAAAAATATTGTTGTTTTTTGGCCAATCCAAAATGGCGGTGCAGGAATCAGCTGCTCAGCTTTCCATGACCCTGAAGGTGCAAGAGTATCCGACCCTCAAGGTACCCTATGAAACACTGAACAAGTGATTTCGAGCTGCACAGAAAACCATTGACCGAGAGATTAGTCACGTCACCATAGTAGTCGCAGAATTAGAAAAAACATTGAGCAGTTGTCTTACTGTTGATTCAGTTGTTAGTCTCCTAGATGGAGTAGTTGAAAAGTTAAGTGTCCTAAAG
Organism: Trichosurus vulpecula; assembly: GCF_011100635.1. NCBI lineage: Eukaryota > Metazoa > Chordata > Mammalia > Diprotodontia > Phalangeridae > Trichosurus > Trichosurus vulpecula. Next base: position 320,565,139 of record NC_050576.1, on the reverse strand, counting down.
AGAAAGGCAGTCGAATCGATCCAGGCTGAGGATGAGAGTGCAAAGTTGTGCAAACGCAGAATTGAACACCTTAAAGAGCACAGCAGTGATCAGCCAGCAGCTGCCAACATGTGGGAAAAAAAAAAATGCATGAATCGCATGATGGTGGAGCATCTTTTGCACTGTGGCTACTACAATACAGCAGTCAAACTCGCCAGGCAAAGTGGCATTGAGGACTTGGTGAACATTGAGATGTTCTTGACAGCCAAAGAAGTGGAAGAATCTTTGGAAAGACAGGAGACTATGACTTGTTTGGCTTGGTGTCATGATAACAAATCAAGACTCAGGAAAATGAAGGGCTGTCAACACGAGAGTGAAATGAAGACGGGATGCAAAAGTAAATCGGCCAGTGATTCCCCTAGAGAAAATGATGATCTTGTTATGGAAACCCTAAAAAGAAAACCAGAATTGAGCTGTCTGGAGTTCAGCCTCAGGATTCAGGAGTTCATTGAACTCATTCGACAGAATAAGAGACTGGATGCTGTGAGACATGCAAGAAAGCACTTCAGTCAAGCTGAAGGCAGTCAATTGGATGAGGTTCGAAAAGTGATGGGAATGTTAGCCTTTCCTTCAGACACTCATATCTCTTCTTATAAGGATCTTTTGGACCCTGCCCGATGGAGGATGCTGATTCAGCAGTTTAGGTATGATAATTATAGGCTACATCAGTTGGGGAACAACTCAGTCTTCACCACCACACTCCAGCCAGGCCTTTCTGCCATAAAAACACCACAGTGTTATAAAGAAGATGGAAGTTCAAAGAACTCAGACTGCCCTGTGTGTAGTAAGTCACTGAACAAGCTGGCCCAGCCTCTGCCCATGGCCCATTGTGCCAACTCCCGGCTAGTCTGCAAGATTTCCAGAGATGTCATGAATGAAAACAATCCACCCATTATGCTACCAAATGGATATGTCTATGGCTACAATTCCTTGCTTTCCATTCGTCAAGATGACAAGTCATGTGCCCAAGAACCAAAGAAGTTTTCAACTTCTCACAAGCTGAGAAAGTGTACATCATGTAGATCCCCATGGCCCCAGGATGGAGTGCCAGTGCCAGCTGGAATGGGACACAGCATAGGGGGTGCCCTGCCTCTTTAGGCATGGCCTTGTATGGCGAAGAAGCATAATGTGCCATCTTGAGGATCAGACCTGTCAGTGGCAATGTTGTTTCTTGCGAGCAAAGATCAATGAGCAACAATAACTACTCTTAGAAAGAGAGGAAATATGACTTAATAAGTTTGTATTTGAAAACAACATTTTGATTGGTAGGATTTCATAACATAAGTCACAAATTTGATGCTTCTGAAAAGTACTTTAATCTTTAAAAATAAATTTTCTTTTAAGGATGACTTAAACACTGAGGGACCTTCAGACCCACTTAAAAATGTGACTCAATTCTTTTCCCCATTTGTTTTTCCAGTTATTCTCCCTTTTTGCTAATGATCATACATGGAAAAACAAGTGGGTTTCTCCATGAGAGCTTCTTGCCTTCTCTGTTGTGGATCCTATAGAGATAAGAGTGCAGAGTTTAAGACATTGCACTTCCAGGGATGTGATGATCATGAAATGATGACTTCATCCTAGAGTCAAGCAGAAGTAGTTTGTTCCAAACAGAAGCTTAAAGATGCTGCCAAAATACCAAGAAAACATAGCATGGCAAGCAAACCAAATTGCTTGTTTTTATAGACTTCCAGTTTGCCCTCCTTGTGTGAAAGTCTTTCTAAAGTTCTTAGTTATATGCGTAGGGGTTAATACCAAATCATTAGTGCTACTGCCTTATTTCTTGCTTTGAGAATGTATTCACAAGAAAAGCAGCTAGTGTTGGACAGTTTCTGAAGAGGCCTTGCAGGATGGTAACATTAAGTCTAAGGTCTAAATATTATTCATTGCAGAAACTGCAAGAAATTGCAGCTTCAACAATTACTGATGACTTTTCCACACCAACCAACCATTGTAGCTTAAACAAAACCGTATTGTAGAGGTTTGTATTTAGTGCTTATTTTTGCATGTTGATGTTGATTAGCTCATAAAAAAATTGTAAATGTAAAACATGTTAATAAAAATTGTTTTCCATTTCTTACTTAAAAAAAACAAAAAAATATTGTTAAAAATTAGAATTGGGCAAGTGGAAGCTAATGACTCTATGAGATATCAATCAAACAGAAACAAAAGAATGAAAAAATAAAAGGAAACATAAAATACCTTATTGGTAAAACAGCTGTGCTGGAGGATAGATCCAGGAGACACAATTTAAAAATTATTGTTCTACCTAAAAAACATGATGAATAAAACAGCCAGGACAGCATCTTTCAGGAAATCGTCAAAGAAAATTTCCCTGAGGTCCTATAAACTGAAGGTAAAATAGTCATTGGAAGAATCCACTGATCACCTCCAGAAAGAGATCCCAAATTGAAAATGCCAAGAAATATTATAGGAAAATTCCAAAATTACCAGGTCAAAAAGAAAATGCTGCAGGCAGTCAGAAAGAAACAATTTAAATTTTGTGGAACCACAGTTACGATTACACAGGACCTTGATGCTTCTACATTAAAAGATTGGAGGGCATGAAATATGATATTCCATAAAGCAAAGGAACTGGGATTACAACCAAGGATCAACTATTCAGTGAAATTGAGCATGATCTTTCAGGTGAGGTGATGAATATTCAATGAAACAGGGGACTTCCAAACCTTCCTGATGAAAAGAACAGAGCTCAACAGAAAATTTGATCTTCAAATACAAGACTCAAGAGAGGCATAAAAAGGTTAACAGGAAAGATAAAAACAGCAACATGTTATTAATAGGGTCAAACTGTTTACATCCCTACAAGTGAAGATGACATGTGTAACTCTTCAGAACTTTATTGTTTTTACACCATTTAAAAGGAGTATATACAGGCAGAGGGTGTGGGTACAAGTTGGCTTTGATGTGAAGATAAAAACCTAAGTGGTGAGAAGGCATTGTACTGGAAGAAGAGGAAAGGAGGAGGCAGACAAGGGTACACTACTTCACATGAAGACGGACAAAGACCTGTTACAGTAGAGGGAAAAAATGAAGGGAGGTGAGCATTATTTGAACCTTACTCTCATCAAATTTGGCTCAAAGAGGGAATAACATAGTCAGGCATAGAAATCTAACTCACCCTATATGAAGTAGGAGTGGGAAGTGGAAAGAATAGGGAGGGGACTGATAGAAAGGAGGGCAGACTGAGGGAGGCAGTATTCAAAAGCAAAACTCTAGTGAGGTGGGAAATGGAGAAAGGAGAGAAAAGCATAAAGCGCTGGAGAGGGGAATAAGATGGAGAGAAAGACACAGATAGTAACCATAACTGTGAATGTGAATGGGATGAACTCTCCCATAAAACAGAATGGGATAGTAGAGTGGATTAAGAACAATAATCCTATAATATATTGTTTACAGGAAACAGATTTGAAGCAGAGGGATACCAATAGAGTAGAGGTAAAAAGCTAGAGCAGAATATATTATGCTTTAGCTGAAGTACAAAAAGCAGGGGTAGCAAACTTGATCTCAGACAAAGCAAAAGCAAAAATAGTTGTAATTAAAAGAGATAAGGAAGGAAATGACATCCTGCTAAAAGGTACCATAGATAAAATTGTGAATACACTTTGACCCAGCAATACCACTTATAAATCTGTATTCCAAAGAGATCATAAAAAAGGGAAGAGAACTGACACGTGAAAAAATATTTATAGCAGCTTTTTTCTGATTTGGCAAAGATTTGGAAATTAAGGGGATATACATCAATTGGGAAATGACTGAACAAGTTGTAGCATATGAATATAATGGAATACTATTGTGCTATAAGAAATTATGAGCAGGTGTACTTCAGAAAAACCTGGAAAAAACTTACATGAACTGATGCTGAGTGAAATGAGCAGGACCAAGAGAACATTGTACAAAGTAACGGTAACATTGTGGGATGACTGTCCTGGATAGACCTGACTCTTCTCAGCAATGCAAGGATCTAAGACAACTCCAAACAACTAATAATGAAAAATGGCGTCCACATCCAGAGGAAGAACTTTGGAGTCTGAATGTAAATGCAAGCATACTATTTGCTCTCCTTTTCTTTTGTTGTTTTTTTTTGTTCCTTTTCTCTCATGGTTCCTCCCATTGTTTTTAATTCTTCTTTACATCATGACTAATGTGAAAATATTTTACACGAATGTATAAGTAGAGCCTGTATCAGATTTCAGGCTGTCTTGGGGAGGGGAGAAGGGAGGGGAAGAGAGAAAATCCAAAACTCAAAATCTAATGGAAGTAAATGTGGAAAACTAAAAACAAATTTTATATATACGTATATATATATATATATATATATATATATATATATATATATATATGTAGAAGGGAAGGGAAGGGAAGGGAAGGGAAGGGAAGGGAAGGGAAGGGAAGGGAAGGGAAGGGAAGGGAAGGGAAGGGAAGGGAAGGGAAGGGACATGACACACAAAATGAGAAACACATTTTAGTTAAAGTAAAAGAGGCTGTGCCAACAAAATTCAGCACAAAAGTGCTAAGTGTAAAATATGGTTACCAACATGTTTGAGTTGGAGCTAGAATCATGGTCTCAAGTCTTAAAGGCCAATGTTCTTTTCATTAAACTATATCACCTCTCTCTCTAATATGCTTCTTTGTCGTAATAAAAAAGAGTAAGCAAAAAATGATACTGAGGGTTAAATAATGCTTTATGTATAATCTCTCACTTGATCCCCACAATCTCTTTATGAGGTAAGTACCACAGGTATTTCATTTCAATTAACAAATGAGAAATTTGAAGTTCATAGAAAGTTATTAACTTGCCATGGTCATATGACAAAAATGTGACCAATATGGAGCTCAGAGTCATTTATTTTCTGACTACAAGTCAATTGTTATTTCTGTAATTCTATACTATGACACAAGGCCTCTCAGTAGAAAGTATTGAAATGGAAAAGTGGAAAGAGCACTGGTTCTGTTGTCAAATGAACTGAATTCAGATATTACCTCTTATTCTTGCTGTGTGTGTGAGACCTTGGACAAATCACTTAAATTTAATATTTTTAAACATTTCCCATATCATTTTCTTAAGTCTATAAATCAACAAAAGAATAAATCAAGCCCTAGTCAAAAACATTTGATTATTTCAGAGATATAAATGCTCACTGAAAATTTAACAAACAGCTTGGAAGAACTTACAATAATGGCTCTAGCGCATCATCATTCTGAGTTTACAGTTGAGGAAAACTAAGGATGAGAAAATGGATGATTAAATAATGATCATGGAGATAAGTAGCAAGTTTTGTTGTTTTGTTGTTATTGTTGTTTTTGCAGCTACATGTCTGAAAATATCATAGTTGGTGATAATGCTACTCCATTGTGGACTCTGGTTGGATGGGGAATGTTTGCCCTGCATCCAATGAAAGGTTAGCTTTGAACTCTCAAATTCTTGGACTCCTCTTTAGTAGCTAAAATATGAAAATATTTGGAAAGGCCTCCGGAATAGAGAAAAATGGATATGGATGCAGAAAGAACCCCCAACAACTGTTTCTAAAATTCCCTGCTACTAACTGGAGGCCTGCCTTCTTCCACGCTGGGAAACAGCTGCAGATGTATTCAGAGCCACAATTCCCATACAGAAAAGCCATAGTTGCAAGCCTTTATTGCTTTATATATCTGGTACTTTGATTTAATGCTTTTCAGAACCGTGTACTCATGTGTCTAATTTCTGTGCAAATTTCTAATACTCTTTTACCCTTAGCTAGGTTTCTTCAGTATACTGATATTAAATAGTTGTCCACAAAATCCCTAGAGGGTATATAGAATAGGAGATACAGAATCCTCTTTTTCCCCTTCTTTTACCTCAATGTGTCAAGCTGAGACATCAGTACAGGAAACAGAGCTTAGAGGGCTTACATTCTATGATATATTTCCTGGAATGTTGAGTGGTTATAGGTTGGAAATGAGTGGTAAGAGATCAGGATCCTTAGGATTTTAAAATATAGCGTGAGGTTTCCTAAGGGTATTTCTTCTTACCTCTCCCCTCAAATGAAACAAGTAAAGAGCCTCAAAGTTAAAAAAAATACAGAAAAAGAGAAAAAGAAACAAGGTGACACAAAGTAAATCTTACCCCCCAAATGTTAATGAACATCAACTCAGCAGCACTTTTCTCTTGTTGATCTTCCATCTCTCCCCTGTCACTTACCTCCCACCTTTAGCCTTCCCTTCTCCAAATTATTGCCCTTCTACTCCGTCACAGACCAACACAGCTAGGTCAGTCCTTTAACTTCTGCAATAACTACAAGTTTTTCTTGCAATCTTTCCGAGTTCATTCATTACAGGTGATAAAAGCTATTAGGAAGAATCAAAGGTAGAGAAGACACCCAAGTGCAAAGGCCTTATTGAGCTGCCCTCCCAACATGGTCCTAGGATTACTTTCAACCAATAAATTCAAGACTAATCCCTCGGGGTCCAGCCTATGGAGTAAATAAAATCAATCCAGAACAGAAGGTAGAACTGATAAAGGTAAAGAATTGGTCCAATGCCAATAGACTCACAAAATTTCAATGTGGCAATGTCCTGATTACTCTTACCTTTTAATAGACACTGACAAGTAGGGGTGCAGAGAAAAAGCAAAAAGGACCCGGAGGAGACATAATAGTTTGGCATCTTCAGAAGGGAAATGAATAGAGGGGGAAAAAGTATGTTTTAGGGGGGCACCTTGAAAAAACAAATCATTAAAATGATTGATAAAGACAGACAAAAGTTAGTTGAAAACATTTGGAGTGGGTGATGAAGAGTTGCCCCAGGGGACATGGAATTTAAACTGAAGGGAAATGATTACAAATTCCCCTAAGGAAGGTGAAGGCACTTCAATAGAATTTATTTGATTACTGTTCTTGGAGGAAGAGGTGGATAATGTTAGTGTACAGGATGGGACCTTACGTAAATAATTACCAGGCAAATGTCAAGATGCCCTGGACATATGTTTTATATTGTAGACATACCCTCAATCAGTCTCTCATTTATCTCAAAGTCTTTATCATAATTCCTAGATTTATACACACACACACATAATTTTTGTAAAGCAACTTGATGTAAGGAAAGTTATTTTGAGTTAGCTTTAAAAATTTATAACCTTGAAATTAACAGTGAATTTGGTTTTATTATTTAGTTAGTTTGGGTACACTGAAGAGGGATGAAAAATTTTGGAATAGCTGCTCTGATGAATAGAAGAGACAATCAATTAGGGAAGTGGAAAAGTACTACCTTGTTTCACTGAAGGCCCAATTGAGATTATACGAAATAAATTTGTAATCTACTAGTCAGTGTGGTTTCATGATTTCCCCAGTTCAATTTAGCAATATGTGAAAAGGTTCAAAGGTGATAAATGGTGGACTTTGGCAAGGTATGATTGGTGAAAGGACAAATGAGAAAGGCATTCCAATATAGAGCATAGGGTAGAATTAAACTGATTCACTAAAGAGCTGAGATAGGGAAGAGCTGGGATGCGGAAGAGCTGGGATTGTAGACAGTGCCAGGGTGATGGCTGTATAAAGGACCAAGGTGGAGGGGGAGAAGAGTTCATTATAAGGAAGAGGAATATAGTCAGGGGTCATGAGGCAAAGAAAAAGATGAAAGTATAAAAGGTCATAGTTAGACAAAGGGATTTAAAAGTTCATGAACATGGAAGTGGAACACTTAGTATAGTATCTGTCACATAGTAAGTGCCTAATAAGTACTTATTGAGACAACTGCTATCCTCTCTCTTCGCTAGAAATTTGTCTGGTGTATTGGTACTACCTGTTTCCTCGCTCTTTCCCCTCCTTCCCACGCCTCGCGGAACTGGCTCTCACCCGTGTCCCGGTTCTTCCTTGGTTCCTTGTTCGACAGCTGAATCATGAAGGTTGAGAGTGGAAGCTCCGCCTCCACTGGCCCCAGTTGGGCGCTCAAGGCCGGAAAGTTGTCGGTGCCAGAGAGATAGTGGGCTGCCTGTCGGAACAGAGCGTGGCCATCTCGCGCTGCAGCTGAACTGGCACTCGGCTCCCTGCCTTCTTGGACGAACAGCAAGTGAACATGCTGCTCTACTACCTGGACAGGTGCTACTCGCGCCTCAAGGAGCTGCTGCCTACGCGGCGCCAGAACCACAAGGTCAGCAAGGTGGAGATCCTGCAGCACGTCATTGACTACATCTGGCACTTGCAGCTGGAGCTGAACTCTCAGGCCGCCGGCGCCTCTCAGCACACTCCATGGCGAAATGAGTGCCCTCGCGGCCGAGGATGCCTGCGTCGGTGTAGATGATCGTATATTGTGCAGCTGAGACGCCCGGCAGACAGCCACGGACTCTGGAAGCTGGGGCGAGGGGAAAAAGCACCTCGTGAGGAAGGGGGCAGTCGTGAGACTTGGTGTCCTGCGTGGAAGAATAACCTGCCACAAACTCCGTGGGATGAGCTGGCCCATCTTAGCGCCCCGTTAGGGCTAGGGGGCATGGAGTAGCTCCAGCCCTAGGGGCCAGGGACCTCAGGACCCCGGTGAGACTCCTGACTTCTCTGTGCTCGGAGGACAACTGTTTATTATTTTTTTTTTAAAACACTCCTTTAAAAATGTAATTTGTTTATTGCTTCTCAGATTTTTGAAAAAATGATTGCCTGTATTGTATATTACAATGATTATTGAGAATATTGTGTTTTGTTTTGTTTTGTTTTTACATAGCGTGTGGGGCATTTTGTTATTAAACAAGTAATTGATTAAATGCTAAATAAATAAATTTTTATTGACTGATAGAATAAAAGCACGACCAAAGGTGTGACTATCTGTGTCTAAGTGAGTATAACTAGAGGAGGTCATGTGGAGTAGTTTGAGGAATTAGCAATTTAAGGTAGTTGAAGGAGCTCTATTATGCATGTTGAAGACCACTATATGAATAAGTCTTGGGAGGGAGAATGTAAGGTAGGCACTGAGTTCACTTTGAAAGGAGAAAGAATGTCTTGGGATTTCATGGAAGATGGCCATCAGGAGAACTCTTTAATTAGCTGATAAATTTGCCTGATGTGAACTACAAATGAGTAATGTTTTTTAGTGATGTGGTAGAAGGAGACCAGGGAAGTTACAATAGGGAGCAATGAACATTTTGAGACTCCATTACAGGGAGTGAATTGTAGAGTCTGAATGAAAGGAAAACAAATGCTCAAAATGATGTCAAAGAATGCAGTGTCAACAGGAGATAACCCAAGATCACTGGGTTTCAGAAGATGGAAAGAGTGAGAACAGAATGGTTTAAGGGAAAAATAAATACTTCTTAATTGTGGAGCAAGTATTCTAGAGAGTGTAGCAGAAAGTGTGGGCAAATATGGAACAGAGAGTTGGTGAATTTGAGTTGAGAGAAAAGAAGTAAGAGATTTTGCAGTTCAGGAAAGAGAACAGGATTTGTATATAAACAACTATGGATTGAGAATCACTGAGTTTGGGAAATTGTGAGGGGCTGAGAGTATCCTAAAGAATTAGCCCAGACAAAATATGTGTTGGAGATAAGTCCCCTAAGGGACTTTAGAAGCAAATGACTAGATGATTCAAGGTCTTTCCTTGAGGTCCAATTTCATGGCAGGTATTGGTGGAGGTAGGTGAAGCTATGTGGCCAGCCTGGGAAAGTCCAGAAGTAGAAGGTGGCTTTGCTAAGCTGAAGAATTTATGGGAATTGTGGGTCCCATCTGATGTCTTTTGTAATGCTGGAGAAAGCCCTGGGATGGGGATGGAGGCCAGAGGAAGGTCAATGTCTGGGAACCAGGCTGATGAAGGCCATAAGAGAAAGACCTGTACAATGCCGTAGGAAGAAATGCAAATAAAAACAAATAGGAAGTTTCAATCCACACCATGCAAATTGGCATTTTTTATAGTTATACACAAGGAGAACTATGAGAAGATAGACATACTATTAACTCTTTCATGAGCTATAAATTTCTACAACAGTTCTGAATATCAAATTGAAGTTATCTAAGAAAAGTGACTAAAATAGTTTTGACATAGTGATCCCAATTCTGATATATACCTTAAAGAAGTAAATGATAAAGTAAAGGTACAATTAATGCAAAAATATTTTGGTGGATATTTTTATGGTATCAAAGAGCTAAACAAAAGCACTTGTTCACTGAGTAGTAATGGCTGAAAAAAATACAGTTTCTGAATATAATGAAATGATATTTTTTCACAGGAAATTGCAAACATGAGCATTTCAAGGAAACTTGGGGGTATTTGAATTAATTGATACATTGCAATAAATAAAATGAAGAGAAGAATATACACTCTCGTTATGACAAGGAAAATAAATATTATGAGAAAGAAAATAATGTCAGGGTAATTGGAAAATTAATGGACATCCTCTGAAACTGATGATAAAACAAAGCTCCCTCTTCATGGAAGAAATATGTCTAAAAATATTCAATTATATTTTCAGCTGTGATTATGGTATCATATTTTTCATTAATTTATATTCCTCTTTTTATCTTATTTTTGTTTAGCATTTATCCATATTTGTATTATCTAGTGGTTTCTTGCAATATTTTATCCTTGACCTGGGAGCTCTGTAATTTGACTGTAATATTGCCAGGAGTTTTCATTTTGAGATCTCTTTCAGCAATTGATCAGTGGATTCTTTCAATTTCTATTTTACCCTCTGGATGTAAGATAAACTTTCTTTTATAATTTTATTGAAATATGATGTCTAGGCTGTTTTTGTGACTATGTCTTTCAGATAGCCCAATAATTCTTAAATTATCTCTCCTCAGTCTGTGTTTTTTTTTTCAAGTCACTTATTTTTTCCAATGACTTATTTCCTATTTTCTTCTATTTTTTGGTTTTGGTTTAGTGTTTCTTAAATTCTCATGGAATCATTAGCTTCAACTTACCCATTCTGCTTTTTAAGGAATTATTTTCTTTGGTGAATTTTTGTACTTCCTCTCTGTTTGCTTTATTCTGTTTTTTTTAAGATGTTATTTTATTCTGTATTTTTTGTGCTTCTTTTACCTAACTCTAATTTTTTTTTCATTACTTTCTTGCATTGCTTTCATTTCTTCTGCTAATTTTACCTCAGATTTCCTTACTTCTTTTTTTTTTAAAAAACACTTCCAGGAATTCTTGGTAGTCTTAGGTACAACTAGCATTTTTCTTTGAGGCTTTGCTTGTGAATGTTTTCATATTGTCATCTTCTGAATTTGTCTTTGCCTTCCTTGCCCTCCTAACCTGGTGTTAGGGAGACAATGTTCTAAGCTTTAGATTTTTTGAATTGCCTTTTTCAGAGCTAGTTCTGGGAGAGTTGGAAGCTCCCAGTGTTTCAAAGATTTTATGTTCTAGACGAAGGTGTGGTCAGTACTCTCCTGGTCTGTGCTCTCTTCTTTACCTAGGAAGTGCCCTTGCTCCTCTGCAGTCCTGCTCTTGGCTATGCAACTGTGACTAGATGCCCTGTTCTCCTGTGACCACAAGAGTTAGTTCTTCACACCACCATAATACTGCAACCAGAGTTTCTGCTCACATGTGACTAACCACAGCTCTCCTCTCTATCCTAGAACAGTGACCAGAACTGCATATGGGCAATAGAGCTGTCAATCAGTGCTAAAAGGTCCTCTCTAATCTCTTTCTGATGCCTTTACTGTCTCTTGTCTAAGAGCTCCCAAACTTTTTCTTGCTTCTGCTTCTGCCTCCAAGGTCTACTGATGGTGCTGCTAAGTTGAGCACTCGTATCCTGTAATAGTAATTAAGGTGGGACTCTTTGCTGTTGACCTTTAATGATTCTGGCCTTTGTTTGAATGGGGCAGATAAAGTGGGATGTTTTTGTATTTCTCAGCACTGAGACAATTGGGAACCATCAATTTGCATCTGATGTGACATTGGGGGTGGGAAACTTCTCCATGCCCAGCCTGGGTGAGGTGAGGGTCCTCCTGGCTCTGAACAGGATTTTTTATAATGAGCTCCCCAGCTGTACACCCCAATGTTGATAACTACGAATTGCATTTGGTCTGTAATTCAGGGTGCTGTTTTTATTTCCCCTGAACTAAATAAATGAGATTTGTATGCTGGAATAAAGTAAGATTGTTAACCCCTTAACGTTGCTTTCCTTAGTAAAGCAGATGAAAAGGACCTGGGCTTGCAGTGTTCTGTGAGCTGGTCATTCTTGGTTTACACCCTCACAGCAGCTGCTGGCCAGATTGTTGATACATATTCCACTATCCCATACCTCCCTTGCTTACTCCCTCTAATACCTCCCTCTAACATTCAGTTTGCTATGCTGCTCCAAAATTTAATTTCATGAATTAGTTAAAATTGTTTGAGGGGGAATGTTGGGAGAGTTCAGCTGGATTGCTGCCTGTACTCCACTCTATTGGCTTCCTCTCCCCAACTGATTATTTTTTCATCATAAGAGAGGTTCCATCTGAAGGGTAGAGTGAGGGTTAAAATGACTGATGACAAACAACTATCAATAAAATTTCACTGTAGAAAAGAAAAATAAATTGTGAGAGCATTAATTGGTTCACATCTTAGTAAACATCTTGTAATTTATTTTTATGTAAATTCCCTCTTGTATTGCAATGACATCATGTTATTATTTCTGTATAGTTAAGGAAATTGAGAGAAAAAATAGAGCCCTAATGAGCAATGTTTGAATAGATGCTTCATCTGAGATTCCGAGACTGCTCACCAGAAAATTAGCTACTAAGTCATCAATTATTTTCCCCAAAGAAATTTTTGTAAATGGACATCTCAGAGAGAGCAAATAAGGGGGGCCACCCTTGTTCATTAGTGAACAAAGCAATCACAATGAATTCATAGATCTATTGAAGTGTGCAATAATTGAAATCATTAAATATTGGCATTTCCATTAGTATGTACTGAAAATCCAGGCTCAGGAATCAAAGGTAGCATAATTTTCTCTTCAATTGAACAAACATTTATTAATTGAATATTGAAGAATCTTCTCTGTCCCTGACAAACAGACCTTTGTCTATTTTACATAGGTGATCATGGGCTAAAAAGAAAATGAAGGAATGATGATCTAATGAAAGATTTTCTCTTATTTATTTTAGCCAACAATTAACAAACATTTGACACTGTTCATTATCTTATTGTCTTGGTTAATCTCTCTTCTCTGAGTGTTTGTAACACTGCTTTGTCACTGTCTTTTACATATCTAGGCGATGGTTCCTTCTCAATCTCCTTTGAAGAATCATCATCCATGCCATGTCCACTAACTCTAGGGGTTACCCCAAAGTTCTTTCCTAGGTATGCCCTAGCCCTTTGTGCTTGTTTTTTTTTCTTTACTCACTAGTGGCCTCATCATCTAATAAGAGTTTAATTGCAACCTATACATTGATGACACCCTATTCTTTCAATATAACTTCAGTCTTCCTTGAACTCTTGTCCTAAATCACCAACTTCCTATTCAGTTGACAATTTGTGACATAAAATAATTTCTATGAGACATTTCAAACTCTGTCCAAAATAGAAATTATTCTTGTTTTTCTTCCTACAAAACTCATCCTTCTTCCAAAATTCCTTTTTATTTTAGAAAACGCCAATATCTTAATAGTCACCTCAGTTTGTAATCTCCATATTATTCTCCACTTCTCACTCTTACTCACACAACATGTTCAGTCAGTTGCCAAATCTTATAACTGCTCTGTCTACATCTTTTGCATATGTCTCCTCTCTCTTCATAAAGTCATCATTCTATTTCAGGTCCTCATTACTTGTGAGGTGGGAGGGGAGGCAGGGGAGGCTGTATGCAAAATAGAATAAAGAGATGGCTATGGAGTCTGGAAGACCTGGTTTCAAGTATTACCTCATACATACTAAATAGGTAGAAACATCTCTTACCAGGAGCTCCTTTAATAAAAAAAATCAAAGTCTGCTTACAAAACAATAACAAAAGCAAAAAATTCTTATGAATGAATAAATGGTCTATACTTCACTACTCTCCCATTTAAGAATAACATTCTCAAATGCAGTGTTTATTTACTTTTATCTTTATAGACCCAGAATTTAGCACTGAATCTGTAATATAGTAAGTGCCTAATAAATGTTGTAGAGTGACATAATCATATTTTAATGAAAATTGACAATAATCCCTAATTAATTCTCTGCAATAAGTATTTGTAGTTGTATCAAAAAGTCATTATTTAGCTATTCTTAGTCATATTGAATCCCTGTGTGTCATTTTCCATAGCTTAGTAGTCACGGGTAAGGTGCAAATCAACGAAGGTTAAGGGCTTTGAATTGTTTAATAATAAGGTCATTTCTAGTGCTAACTCAAGCCCCGTCTACTCTGAGTAGTATGGATTTACTAGCTTTTTTTCACATAGAAGTTAGCAATTTATTTAAAAACATACCTCTCTGGCCATCTGTATCAGTAAGGTAAAATCCATGACCTCAAGGATGACCATGAACATGCCTGAATGGTTTGGAATCACAAAGTATGAAAAACTTTCTGTGTAGAAGGCAGAGGAAATATAACATTTATTTAGACACTAGATAACAGTGATTATATTCCAAAACCAGTAAGAACGTCTCAATGTAGCAACAAGGAAATTATAACACAGTATTATATCAAAGAACCAAGTCATCCTGTAACCTTCACCCCTGCTAGGCCCTTCCTGTAAACAATCACTCATGAATCCTAACTGTCTGCTTGCCTGTGTTCTCTCCCCATTCAGTTCTCTTGTCTCTGAAGCTCCCTGGTTTCCACTCTCCACTCAGCACTCTTTTCTGCAGCTCTGTCAACTCTGAATTCTGGTTTCTCTTCTGACTTTTGAATTCTCAGTTCTGCTGCTCTCAATTCTGCTGCTCTCAGTTCTGCTTCTCTCATACTCTGTGCTCTCCTTGTATAAAGTCCTAGCTGGCATCTGATTGGCTAGAACTCAGGGCACATACAATTGGCTCTGGTCTTAGCAACTCTCCTTAGGGCCCTGAGAGTTTTGTATCTCTTGTGGTAGGTGTGGACCTGGGGCTTTTTATCTAGTAAGTAAAGGATGGAAGTAAAGGCCTTATTGAATGGCCAGGGAAGAACTTTGATCACATTAACACTATACTATACCATCACCCTTATTTGTTTCATTCCTACTAAAAACACAAATTCTGCTCTGCCCTGCCTTTCTTGGGTTCCCATAGGTGTCCTATCCTTATCTTTCAAGAACAATGGCCTCCAAGACCCTTCCCAGATATTTTATCCCCATGCCCCTAATTACCTCCTGGCCTTTGAAACGGCCTTCCTTTTCTGCCTTCCTCTTATTCAACCTCTTTGAGGGAGGGACTATATTGCTTGCTTCCATTTGTCTATCAGCCTTTAGTACTATGCCTGCCACATAGTAAGCATTTAATAAATGTATCATCTCTCTCTCTCTCTCTCTCTCTCTCTCTCTCTCTCTCTCTCTCTCTCACTCTCTCTCTATCTCACTCTCTCTCTCTCTCTCTCTCTCTCTCTCTCTCTCTCTCTCTCCCTTTATATTAGCTATCTATCTAATCATGCACTTACTACTTGCTCTGTATACCTAGCTACACTAAGCACAGGCAAAATCTACCAGATTAAAAAGGAAAAAGAGGCAAGCTAGAGTAGTAAAGAGAGGGTCCGGGTCATGATGTCTAGGTTAAGCCCCTCGCCACACACCTTCCCCTATGTGACCCTGAGCAAATCACACAACTTCTGTTCCCCTGGACAAATATCCAAAAAATTAACTTGTTAAAAAAATTGCTTATCTACCTTCCTTTTCCCACTTAGTAGTTTTTTTTTTGTTTTACAATTACATGTAAAGATAGTTTTCAACATTCCCTGTTATAAGATTTTGAGTTCTAATTTTTTTTTCTGTCTCCCTCTCTCCCCTCCCCCTTCCCCAAGACAGCAAGCCATCTGATATAGGCTATATGTGTACAATCGTACCAATCATATTTCCACATTTATCCACCTTCTTAATGTGAGTTTCTTAAGTCATTAGCTTTTTATACCCAAGAAAACTAACAAAGAAAAAAGCATATTAAAAGGAGAGAAAAAAGAGAAAAGGGTTGCAATTCTTTCTTTTTAAGCTATTAACACCCCCTGGTACAGTGGATAGAGTACTAGGCCTGGAGTCAGAAAGACTCATCATTTTTAGTTCAAATCTGGCCTCTGACACTTACTAGATGCTTGACCCTGGGCAAGACACTTAACCTTGTTTACCTCAGTTTCCTAAGCTGGAGAATGAAATGGCAAACCTCTCCAAAAATTTGGCTAAGATAATCCCAAATAGGATCCCACAACTGACACAACTGAAATGACTGAATAAGAACATTAAGTCTCTAATATTATTAGTTTGTTTACAATATTTTCAAACATACACATGGTATGTCTTGATATATCTAGCTTTTTAAGACAGACCTATAGTTCTTACCTTATTCATCATATTATTTTCTGTATAAGGAAAAATGTATCTTTAATTTGGTAATGAAAGCTTTTTAATGCAAAAAATAAACAAAAGTTCCTTTGATAAAACCAAGAAAGTTAAAACAACAAAGGTGAAAGCTTAAAATAAGTATTTCAAAATCTGCTCTACTTCCTTTCATCCTTTATGAAAGAATTCAATTCCTTTATTTTTATTTTCTTCCAAGGAAACAAAAGCTATAGTGTGAGGAGTCCTAGGAGGGAATTTTGTTGAGTTAGGGAGACAGAATGAAATTTCCAGAATATTCTTCAGAGTTAATGTATTATATGACATCTTATATAGCTAATGATCACTCCTGCTACTGTTATCCTTTTTGTTGTTGTTGTTGTTGTTGTTGTTATGCAAACATAAACAGACATTCAAACTCTGCAGGAGGGATTTATTGGCACAAACCAGAAAAAAGTTTTCTTTTTGTCAAAAAAAAAATAAAGCAACATAGTAAATGGCAGCCCAGAAGAAGTCATGACCACTAACAACATACTGTCACTCACCTTCCTCCAGTGAATTAATTTGCCATAAATATTAGAAATCTCATCTTTCATGTCAGAAACAAAACCATTAGATCCCCATCCAGAGGACAAAAGGGAATTACAGAGGCCTCTAGGAAACACTAATACTATACTAATTATATTTTTTTCCATAACTGAATGATTCAGAATTTTTCCTCATCTGTTTTTTGAGTGGATAGACATCTGCCTATTACATCTGTGTGTCTGACGTGGATTCTGAAAATGCCAACAGATGTATGAGAAGCAAAACTAGGAAAAGATGGGTTTTGATGACAGAAAAGTTTTCATTGTATGCCTAATTTGTATATGTCAGGATGTATTGTTATGATTACATATGTCTTTGAACTATGCATTTTTCATTTGTCCCTTCATTTTTATTACCACCATCAGTATTCTAGACCCTTATTTAATCTTTTTTTAAAAATTGTTTTCTCTCTATTTATTCTCTTCTTCTCCTATCTGTCCTTCACTCTTCTCTAGACTACTTTTTCTACAATATTAATTTGATTGGGATGAAACGCCTTTGACAGCTCCCCTTTCCATAGTAAATAAATTCTATATTCCTAATCCTGCAGTCAAGGCCTTCCACAATTGGATACCAACTGATCTTTTCAGTCTTACCTTTCACTTATTTTGTATGTTCCACTTGAATTGCATGACTTGTTATTCCCCATAGAGCATATTATTTCCTCTACATAGAGTCCTCCTCTGCAGCTCTGAATATTTATCCATCATTCAAGCCCTAGTCCAAAGTTACAGTTTCTCTCTAAAGCCTTACCTGATCGTAGTATCTCTCCAGAAGTCATAACAGCTTCTTTATATTCTTCCAATGTATTGTTCATCTTCTGATTTGTTTCATCATTATCGAAGATCATGACATATCACCATTACTATACTATAATTAACTTAGAGATCACAGTGATTGCCTATATTTATCATGTGCCAAAATAATTTCCTTGGAAATAATAAGGCCTAATACATATTTGTTAAAGAAATATGTAAATGCAACTTTATATATACCTCTACTGTACATCACTACATTTTTTTTTTTGCCATGGAATATGTTTGGTCATATAATCCTGCATACATGTTTCTAGCCACAGACTACCTATTTTTCCCCTCTGAAGTGTCAGTAGAGATTTTTGGGGCCTTTGAGTTTAAGTAACCGTATATACTTTATGCCTTGCAAAGGAAAATCAGTCTCACTCTGTGTCCATTGAATTCAGAGGGGGCCATTTTTAGTGTTTAAAATGATTTACACGAAGTCAAAAGTAGAATACTTAACCTTCAAAAAAATCTAGAAATTTAGAGCAAAATCTTAAATTTAATCAGTAATGAACATGGTTCAGTCTTGCTATAGGTCAATGCAGTGGACTGATTAAAGACATGCAAAGCAAATAAAAGAATTGATAAACTTAGTCTGCAACATTTTCAATGTATAATTTTGGGCAATAATCTTGTCCTTCAGGGATCAACCATTTTTCCTTCCACTGCAGTTAATGACTTTATTGGAACATAAAATAATGTCTGTTTCTTCCTTTTAGCTTAGAATGCATTTTCACCTTCCATACTTCACATTCCTACTCAAAAAAAGGAGAAAAAAAAATTAAATTGCTTGATTAGAGATCCCATGAAAGGCTGACTAATTTGAATCTTGTTGAAATGTTTTTGAAAATACTTAGGAGGCTAAGGACATTAGCATCTTCACTCTCCCCATGCAGCTTCCCTTCAAATGACTTTGTAATGTCACTGAACTCAGAACTCTGCTGAGCAGGGAATAGAACTATAGATGACTTCAGTGAAAAAAGCACTAAAAGACTCTTTGATAAAATACTCACTGGCACTTTATATATGACATTGGAAGTGAGCTTACGGAGAAGAAAAGTTCATTATGAGTCTCACTGAGTGAGCATAGCATACAAATACACAAATAGGGGCAATTATGTGCATGGCAGAAGAATGAATCTATGAGTTGACATGTGAGAGAATAGGAAGAAGGGAAGAAAGAAGTAGGAAAAGGGAGAAGGACTTAAAGGAAGGGAAGGCAAGATATAAAAGGAAAAAGAAGAAAGGGGTGTTTTTTGTGTGTTTGTTTTGTTTTTTCCTCCTTTAGATCCCAACAACACTTAGTCCCACTTTTGAAGAAGAGATTTAATTGAATGCAAAAAATCCTACTACAAACAATATCTCTCCCCTGCCGCCCACCACACCATGCTCATCAAAATATAAATAACTTGAGTTCAGTGGGTTTATGGTTTAACATCTTTGTATTCCTGGTGAATAATAAGTGAATACCTTAGTTAATCTTTCATATTTTAGACACAGAAAATGTTTGTTAAATTCTTTCAAGGCAGTGTATTGCAACGGACACAGTGCTGGATTTGGAGTCAGAAAGCTTTCATTTGAATCCTGCCACTACCGCTAATTACTGTGTGACTTTGGATAAATTCCTTAATCTCCTTGAATCTAAATTTCCTCAGCTATAGATTTCAAACATTGAACTAAGTGACATTGAAGGTCCTTTCCATTTCTAAATGTAGAATCCTATCATCTTAAGAACTGAAAATTACATGTAAAGATTTTAGTCTATGTGAAAGGATTGACCTTTAAGCTTCCCCATAAACCTAATTAATGCCTTTGATATCAAGTTGAAAACAAAAGAAAAAAAAAAAGTTTGTTTGTTTGGTTGCTTGTTTTTATATTTCCTCCTTTGCCATTCTTCCTGAGAAACCACAAGAGCACAACTACCATCCAGAGTGGTTGCCTTATGATTAACCTCAGGCTCAAGAGTTAGGCAATCTAAATGAGCCTAATTATTGAAACATTGTGCTTCATGGAAAGAAAAGAGGATTACTCAGGGGAATGCTCAAAATTCTGGAGGATTAAGAAACTAAAGACAATAGATGGAGAACCAAAAGAGTTTAGCTTTTCTAACCTGATTTCTGGAAATACAATGTGATGATTGGGCCATCTTTCTATTATCTCTAACTCTAAACATAGGACGAGTCTGCCTCCTTTTTCAGAATATAGTTGTCACTCCATCTCCCATTTTCATGTCTTTGTGCTAGGTATCTTTCCATGTACCATCTCTCTTTTTAAAATTAATTTATTTCTTTTCAGTTTTCAACATTCACTTCCACAAGATTTTGAGTTCCAAATTTTCTCCCCATGCCTCCCCTCCCCCAACCCCAGGACAACATGGATTTTGATTATTCTCTGCCACAATCTGCCCTCCATTTTATCACCACCCCCCATATCCCCTTCTCTTCTATTTTCCTGTAGGGCAAGATAGATTTATATACCTCATTGCCTGTATATCTTATTTCCCAGTTGCAAGTAAAAACTAATTTCAACATTCATTTTTGAAACTTTGAGTTCCACCTTCTCTCCCTTCCTCCTCCCCACCCACCTTCATTGAGAAGGCAAGCAATTCAATATAGGTTATATATGTGTAGTTATGCAAAACACTTCCATAACAGTCATGTTGTGAAAGACTAGCTATATTTCCCTCCATCATATCCTGCCCTCCATTTATTCTATTCTCTCCTTTGACCTGTCCCTCCTCAAAAGTGTTTGCTTCTGATTATCCCCTCCCCCAATCTGCCATCCCTTCTATTACCCCCCCCTTTTGTCCCCTTCCCCACCCTCCTGTAGGCTAAGAGAGATTTCCGTACCCAACTGAGTGTGTATGTTATTCCCTCCTTAAGCCAAATCTGATGAGAGTAAGGTGTCTTTATTCCCTCTCAACTCCCCCCTCTTCCCCTCCATTATAAAAGTTCTTTCTTGTCTCTTTTATATGAAATGACTTACCACATTCTACCTCTCCCTTTCTCTTTCTCCCAGTACATTTCTATCAGCATTTAATTTTATTTTTTAGATATCATCCCTTCATATTGAACTCATCCTGTGCTCTCTGTCTGTCTGTCTGTCTGTCTGTCTCTCTCTCTATCTCTCTCTCTCTCTCTCTCTCTCTATATATATATATATATATATATATATATATATGTGTGTGTGTGTGTGTGTGTGTGTGTGTGTGTGTGTGTGTGTATTCCCTCCAAATACTCTAATACTAAGAAAGATCTCATGACACACAAACATCATGTTTCCATGTAGGAATATAGACAGTTCAACTTTAATAGGTCCCTTATGATTTCTCTTTCTTGTTTACCCTTTCATGCTTCTCTTGAGTCTTGCATCTGAAAGTCAAATTTTCTATTCAGCTCTGGTCTTTTCATCAAGAATGCTTGAAAATTCACTATTTCATTGAATATCCATTTTTTCCCCTAAAGGATTATACTCAATTTTGCTAGTTAGGTGATTTTGTTTTTACCTTAGTTCCTTTGACCTTTGGAACATCATATTCCAAGTCCTCCAGTTACTGAATGTAGAAGCTGCTAAATCTTTTGTTATCCTGTTTGTGTTTCCACTGTACTTGAATTGTTTCTGTCTGGCTGCTTGCAATATTTTGTCCTTGACTTGGGAACTCTGGAATTTGATTACAATATTCCTAGGAGGTTCCCTTTTGGAGTCCCTTTCAGGAGGTGATGGTGGATTCTTTCAATTTCTATTTTACCCTCTAGTTCTAGAATATCAAGACAGTGGCCATAATTAAGAAACTTCTTTTTAAATTGCTCCTTTTCCTTTCTCATTCCTGTTCTCAGGTATTCATTGAGGCTTGACTTAATGTTCAGAATAAGCACTTGTTGACTGACTCAATAATTGAGTTATTCTTTACTTAAGATTGATTCATTGTCTACAGAAGCAGTTTAACAGATTTTGATAGTTCAGAAGCAAGGTTAGAGGAAGTAGCCAAGGATGGAACGAGTAGGATTAAAGATTTAATTTTTTTTAAATTATAAGTTTTAAGGAGTAGATGTATTATCATATAATGGATAGAATACTGGGTTCCAAAAAGATTCAAATCCATTTCTGACTTTTGTTAGCTGTGTGGCAGGGGGCAAGTTTGTCTCCAGGATTAAGTTCCCAAGTTATAGTTGGTTTATGATGTGCTTTGCTAGAGGGATCCCAATGCAACAAAAATGTTGTTGTGTTGTTTTTATTTTCTTATTTTTCATAAAGTAAGAATCTTGAGTAGAACATCTTTAATAACAAGTTACAAAATAGCCTCTGATTTGTAGGAGTATGCGGACCTGGCAGTGATAAATATTAACTTTCACCAAAGTCTTTGGAAACTGAGTGAAGTACAAAATGGGGTTATGCTAAAGAATAAGTTGATTCAAAATGGTAACTCTATGCAGGTCCATTGGGCACTATGTTTAATTATGAAAGTCTCTCTTACTCAAAATTATCGTCTCCATTACCCTGCGGGATTTCAGGAATGAGTAATTTTCACATTTCTTCTTTAAACACTTATGCAAAGACGTACACATTAATTTTCCACTTAGCAAAAAGAAGTTCCTGTAGGAAAGGGACACTTTCAATATGGTGGTGGGGCAGGTGGTGATAAAGAGAGGTGTATGAGAGGAACCCATAAAATTTCATAGATGTAATGCCAAATATTCATTTATTCCTTCCCTCATAAATAGTGAACTATGGTTAAACATTGGCTACCCAAAAGATACTCATGTGAGAAGCTTATATGAGGTAAGGTGCCCTGGTATAATCTACAGACAGCTGAGCTAAGCTATTTCAGATGCATGGAGTGTTAATTTTCACATTCCTAGATATGAAGTAGCTGTCATGTACAGGAAAAAGGGATGTTCTTAAGTTACATACTCTACATATGAATATGTGTGTGTATGTTTGCATGAATGTATGTATACTTGGAAACTGAAGAAATCAATCCATGTGATGCTAAAGTCCAGATATCTGAAAACAACTTTTTTCATAAGATATTTCATAGTCCATATTATATAATCATATTTGACATGTAAAATAACCAATGCTTTTTCAAAATGGCACCATAGAAAACTAATTTTTTCTGAAAAATATGTAAGTTTGAGCCCCTTAAGACTTTGACAGTTTTTTTGATTGGAAGGGGAAAGAGACTAAGAAAATTTGTGTGACTTGAATATGAAAAAAAAAAATAGATAAGTCCACAGTGACATTGCATTTGGCAAGGGAAAATTTCACTTTAGTGTCTCATATTATAGTTGCTCATTTGCATACAAACAGCCAGGGAACTTGGGAATCAATAACTGAGGGACTGTGAACCCCAGAACTGTTTTATGACTGTTCGACATATGAACAAGTCCCTGTTTAGCTGGCAGAGACTGATATTAGGTAAAATGCAGGTTATTCATCATTAGATAGACTGAGGATTCTTATTGAAGAGAATAAGCTACAAGCTCGAAAAGACTAGTCCAAGAAAGATCTTAAAGCTATGCTTCCGAATAGCAATGACAGCCTGACAATGGAGACTTTTATTCCATTGATGAATCAGCTTTACAATGCATCAGTACAGCCAAGGTGTAGAACCATCAAGAACAGAAGCAGAGCTAAAGGTCAATTACAGCCCCATCAGTGAACATTGTAATGTCCCTGAGGCCAGTAATTCTAGAGCTGTGAGTTATTATGGTCATGTACATTCATCATAGGTAGGCCTCACTACTGGGAAACATCTCCAGCCATCTAGATCTATATCTTGCAACTGGACCCATATGGCTTGGGAGGAGAAAGTGAGGCTGATAACTTTGGAGAGCCTTCCCCCGCTTAAATTCAATTCACTTGAAATTCATGGAATCACCTTCCTGATGGCACAATCCTCTTTGAGAATGAAGGACAAACAACAACAGCCTCATTACTATAATATTTTCTGTTTGGGCCCACTCTGCCCCATGGACACTGAGAATTTGTGGGGTAGGTTACCCCAGGTTTATGAGCAATATATCATGTAATTACTATGCTTGATTGCTTTTTTTTTTCTTTTAGTAAATGTCTTTGTTAATTGAGATCCAAGAAGGCAAGGTAAGAAGTAAATCAGTGTCGCTCTCCTATATTCACTTCTGAACAAACATAAAATAGCACCCCAGAACAACTTATAGAACAGTGGGGCCCAAAGAAAGAGGGGACAGAGCAGTCTTTAGTGCAGGAAACTTGGAGGATTGTCAAGAAAGCCTGGTCTTACTTGAATAAAAGGGGAGCACATTTATATCATTAAGGCAGAATTCATGACTCCAAAGATAAACATGAATATGCCTGAATGGTCCAGAATCGCAGGATATGAGGAATTCTCTACGTAGAAGGTAGAGGAGTTAAAGCATTTATTGATACTCAAAAGTAGCAGACCCACAGACCAGTGTCCCCAGTTTGACATCCTGGCAAGAGCCTTCCAAAACCAGTATGCCCATCTCACAATAGTGACCAGGAGGCCACAGAAAAACATTATGGCAGCAAGCCAAGCCATACTGGTGCTTCCACCAACCAGAGCCAGGGCTCTCCAGCAAGAAGACTACCCATTGGCCTCAAGACCCCGCTCAGCACTCTCTGGCCTCCACAAGGGTCAGTCCTGCTTTTTTGTAGTGCCTGCCATCTTGTTGCCACCACTTCCGCCACAATCTCCAAGCTGTGTTCCAGCTAGCTGACTGCTTCCTCTCTCCTTCAGCTCTTAACTGCTCTCACCAACTGCCTCTCCAACTGCCTCTTAGCTCTGCTCCAACCATTCAGCAAGCTCCTCCCACCACAGGCTTCCATTGGCTCCAGTCCTAGCCATTCCCCCCAGGACCCTGACAGCCCTGCCCCTGAAGCCCAGTGAATGAGCAGGAAAGATCTTCCCGTTCACTGATTGCTTTTACAACATTCCAGGACGGGAAGTGTCCCAGTAAACCAGCAGCAAGTCCCACCTCAGCATACTAGCAAGAAATCGCAAGCCCCTGTGTGGTAAATCAGGCATGTGCCAACACAGGCACCATTCACATGCCTTTACATAGTGAGGTGAATTGGCAGACTTCAGCTCAGAGAACCACCACATATTTCAGTACAGCCTGCAAAAATAGGCATATTCTAGCTGCTGGACTTCCATGGGATTCAATGCAGCCAATGGCAGATAGGCATCATCCAGCTACCAAACTTTTCTGTGCATAGGTGCAACCCCAGGAAGGCAGCCATTCTCCAGGGGCTGGATATCCAGGTACTTCAGCACAGCCCAGGGAAGTTGGACATCTTCCTGCTGCCAGACCTCCAGCGGCTTCACTGTAGCCTGGGGGAAACACAGGAAAATCCCAGGTGACCTCAACACACACCAGAAACCACCACTGGGAATCCAGCTCAGCAGCAGGTAAACTGCCAGACCCCTACAGACTCTAGTAGCCAGTACCTGAGGCCCCAACCCAAAAAGACAGTCACCAGGCCCCTGAGCCCAAGCATAAGAAGCTTGGGAAAGTACCTGCTCTGTTCCAGCAGGAGAACTTAACTTTAAAATCCAGGAAAAAGGCAAACAAGATGAGCAAAAAATAAAAACATTCTTTGACCCTAGAAAGTTACTGTGGTGAAAGGGAAGATCAAAAGACAAACCCAAAAAAAGGAAAACATCGTCAATATGTCTAAATCTGAAACCTCATTATGATTGGTCTCAATCCCAAAAAGCATCAAGAAGGATTTTAAATGTCAAATATGAGACGTAAAAGAAAAAATGGGAAAAGAAATGAGAGGTATGCAAGAGAGAGTCAACAGCTTGGAAAAGGAAGGACAAAAATTGACTATAGAAAAAAAATTCCTTAAAAAAAACAATTGGTCAAATGGGAAAAAAAACTACACTATAGAAAACAACTCCTTAAAAAGTAGAATTGGCCAAATGGAAAAGGAGGTACAAAAGCTAACTGATATGTGTGTGTATTGTAGATACAGACGTAAATATATACATATACACATGTATATTGTATGCATGCATATATGCATGTATGTGAAATCCAGATCTGTAATTAAAACTACATGGAAAGCTTAGAGAGTTATCTGCTTCATTGAGAGGTTTAGTGATTTTTCCCAGGGTCAAATGGGTAGACTGAAAATTTAGGCTGTTTCCACCTCAATTTCATGCTGTCTAAATTGCAACCTCTGTCTAAGACCCAGAATTGGCTTTGATTCCTGAGCATTTCCATTAATTTTACAGGATTCAAATCCTTTATGTTATTTCCTTGCCGTCTCCATATTGTGAAAAAGCACACACACCATAACCCAGCCTCTTCATTGAATTCTGTGAGTGGGAATTAAATAAACAATACCATTCCTGGGGGTGGTGAGAGGTGAAGGGAATGTGTAAAGCAGTTGCCTATAACTCTAATTACAATGCCCTCTAAGTTAAAAAAAAACACTATCCCTGGGAGCCAAGATGGTACAGGAAAGACAGGGAATGACCTAAGCTCTCCCCCAAACCCCTCTGAATACCTGTAAAAAATGGCTCTAAACAAATTCTAGGGCAGCAGAACCCACCAAAAAGACAAAGTAGAAACAATTTCCTGCCCAAGACAATGTGGAAGGTCAAGAGGAAAGGTCTGTTGCACCAGGCTGAGAAAGGAGTGCAGTCTAGCCCAGGCTGCACCAGCACAGACTAGGTCCAGCAAACCCAGAGCAAGCCTCAGGGGTTTGAATCACTAGCAGCTATGGTGCTTCCAGACTGCTCAGCCCATAAATGACGAAGAAAACTTACAAGGTAAGTAAGGAAAGTCTGTTGGATCTGGGTAA
Source organism: Trichosurus vulpecula (assembly GCF_011100635.1). NCBI lineage: Eukaryota > Metazoa > Chordata > Mammalia > Diprotodontia > Phalangeridae > Trichosurus > Trichosurus vulpecula. The sequence continues at coordinate 320,538,498 of NC_050576.1, read as the reverse complement.
GAGAGGAGCACAGTCCAGCCCGAGCCCCAGCACAGCTGTGGCCCCAGCAAACCAGGAGCCGTGGCAGTGGCAGCACCAGTGGCAGCAGCAGCAGCAGCTGCTTCCTGAGCTCTCAGCCCACAGATGGTAAGGGGATCAAACAACTGGCTAGGAAATTACAGAGGTCTCTTTGCTGGCACTGAGGCAAGCCTCTGTTGCTTTGCCCATACTTGGCCCAGGTTCACAGCCCTGGGAGGCAGTTTTGGGGTGAGGAGGAGCCATAGCATAACAGAGCTTGTGGCAGGAGTGGAGAGGGGACCCTCCTCACAGTTCCAGGGCAGAAAAAAAGTGGCTGTAGTCACTCACAGATCAGAGCACAGGCCAGGGGAGGAGTAAATACCTCTCCTTAAATCATACCACCTTGGAAGAAATGTAAACCTAGAGGTCCCTAGAAGTATCTCTAAAAACAACTGCACAAAACTCTTGAAGCGTGGGGCCACTGGAAGAAGAGTATGGCCATAACAAAGAGTTAAAAAGTCAAGTAATAGGTCGTGAAAAACAGCAAATAATGGGAAAAAAAATGAAAACCTCAGATTACAGAAACTTATTTGGTGACAAGGAAGATCAAAACATAAACTCAGAAGAAGACAACAAAATCAAAGCTCCTACATCTAAACCCTCCAAGTAACATATGAATTGGTCTTAGGCCATGGAAGAGCTCAAAAATATTTTGAAAATGAAGAAAAAGAAGTAGAGTAAAAATTAGGAAGAGAAATGAGACTGATGCAAGAAAATCATGAAAAATAAATCAACAGCTTGGTAAAGGAGATCCCCCAAAATACTGAAGAAAGCAACACTTTAAAAATAGACTAGACCAAATAGCAAAATAGGTCTAAGAAGACAATGAGAAGTAGAATGCCTTAAAAAGCAGAATTGGTCAAATGCAAAAGGAGGTCCAAAAACTTACTGAAGAAAATTAACAATTAGAATGGAGCAAATGGAAGCTAACCAAGCTATGAGAAATCAAGAAATTATGAACAAAATCAAAAGAATGAAAAAAATAGCAGACAATGTGAAATGTCTCACTGCAAAAGCCACTGACCTAGAAAACAGATCCAGGAGAAATACTTGAAAAAGTACTGGACTACATGAAAATCATGATTAAAAAAAAAGCCTAGGCATAATCTTTCAGGAAATTATCAAGGAAAACTGCCCTGATCTTCTAGAACCAGAGGGTAAAATAGAAATTGAAAGAATCCACCAATCAACTCCTTAAGGAGATTCCAAAATGAAAAATTCTTGGAATATTATAGCCAAATTCAAAATTTTTGAGGTCAAGGAGAAAGTATTGCAAGCAACCAGAAAGAATTCAAACATTGTGGAACCACAATCAAGATAACACAAGACTTAGTAGCTTCTACATTAAGGGTGGAGGGCTTGGAATATGACATTCTGGATGTCAAAGGAGCTAGCATTACAAGCACTAATAACCTATCCAACAAAACTGAGTGGAATCCAACAGGGGAAAAATGATATTCAATGAGATCAAGGAATTTCATGCATTCCTGAGAGAAGACAGGAGCCAAATAGAAAATTTGACTTTTAGATTCAAGACCCAAGAGAAGCATGAAAAGGTAAACAGGAAAGAAAAATCATAAGAGACTTATTAAAGTTAAACTGTTTATGTTCCTACATGGAATGATGATATTGTGTGTGTGTGTATGTATATATACACATACAGGTATGTTTATATGTATGCGTATATATATATATGTGTGTGTGTTTATATATGTGAGTATGTATGTGTATATATGTATATACACACAAATATTCACATATATGTATATATGCATATACACCCATAAACATACACATACATACATACATATATAGACAGAGGGAACAAGGTGAGTTTAATATAAAGGTATGATATCCAAAAAAATAAAATTAAGGGGTGAGAGAGAGGAATGTACTGGGTAAAAGAGAAATTGAGAGATATAATGGGGTAAATTATCTCACATAAAATAGGCAAGAAAAATCTTTTACAATGCAGGGGACATGTGAGGAGGTGAAAGAGTATAAGTGAACTTTACTCTCATCAGATTTATCTTAAAGAGGGAATAACATACACACTCAATGGGGTATAAAAATCTATCTTACCCTACAGCAAAGTAGAGGGGAAGCAGATAAAAGAAGGGGATGTTTGAAGGAGGGCAGATTGGGGTGTGGTTAATCAGAAAAAAACGATGTTGAGGAGGAACGGGATGAACGGAGAGAATAGAATAAACGGGGTGGGATGGGATAGTTTGGAGGGAAATATATTTAGTCTTTCACAATATGACTATTATGGAAGTCTTTTGGATTAGTACACATGAGGGGTGGTGGGGAGGAAAAAGGGGATAGAATTTCCATCTCAAAGTTTTAAAAATTAATGTTAAAAACTGTTTTTACATGTAACTTGGAAATAAGATACATTGGCAATGCAGTATAGAAATCTCTCTTACCCTTCATGAAAATAAAAGATGCAGGGGATAAGAGAAGGGATTGGGGTAATAGAAGGGAGGGAAGAGGGGGATAGGGGGTATCAGAAGCAAAACATTTTTAAGGAGGGATAGAGTGAAAGGAGTGAGAGAATAGAATAAATGGGGGTAGGGTGAATAGGATGGAGGGAAATAACAATAGTAATTGTGGAAAAAAATTAAAGCATGTTTCTCTGATAAGGACTTCATTTCTCTAATATATAGAGAACCATGTAAAATTTATAAAAATAAGACCACTCCCCAATTGATAAATAATCAAAAGATATAATCAGTTTTCAGATGAAGTAATTAAAGCTATCTATATCCACATAAAATATTCTAGCAATATTAATTGGAAAAATGCAAATTAAAACAATTCTGAGGTGCTACATCATACCTTTTAGATTAAGTAATATGACAAAAAAAAAACGTAAAAAAAAGAGGTGATGTGGGAAAAATGAGACATCAATGCACTGTTACCAGAGTTGTGAATTGATTAAACCATTCATAGACTTATTTGGAACTATGCTCAAAGGGCTATATAACCCTGCATACCCTTTGACATAGCAATACCACTACTGGGTCTGTATCGGTCTGTATCCCTAAAGAGATTTAAACAAAAAGGAAAAGAACCTATATGTACAAAAATGTTGAAAGCATCTCTTTTCTGGGGTTACAGAATTAGAAACTGAGGGGATACTCATCAATTTAGGAATGGTTGAACAAGTTGTGGTATGTAATTATGATGGTATATTATTGTACTATAAGAAGTGATGAGCTGGGTACTCTCAGAAAAACTTGGAAAGACTTGCATTGGTTGATATAATACAGTGATCCATGAGAATGCTGAGGAACTTGGGGATGAAAAATGCTATCCATCACCAGAGAAGGAACTGATGGTGTCTGAATACAGATTGTATCTTTTTTTATTACTTTCCTTATTTTTCTTGCGTTTATTCTATTTCTGTTTTCTTTCACAAATTCCTGGACTTCTTAATTGGGGGGAGGAAGGAAGGGAGAGAATTTGGAAGTCAAAGCTTTAAAAAACAAATGTTAAAATTGTTTTTACATGTAACTGGGGAAAAATTAAATACTAAATAAATATAAAAAAGAAAGAAATTAAGGAAATATTCAGCCAAAAAAAAAAACCCTATCCCTGGTTACTACTCTGCTTATGTAGTTTGCCTTCCTCTCTTAGACTGTAAGTTTCTTGAGGTCAAGGTCTGCCTTGAGTGCTAATATTTATATCTCCACTCCTTAGAAACATGTATGGCACTTGATAAGAACTTGATAAATTTAAACTTTCTTGACTTCTCTAGTACTAACATGGTGTCACTATTTCCCTCTGTCTCTGATACTCATAAACCTTAAGCCACTGTTATGTAGTGTTGCTTCATAGATTTAATTTAAAATTGCCTAATTATGTAAATTATATTTAAGATCTAGGAAGTCTCATACTTACATGAGAGTATTGTGTCCTCCTTATTACTGATACTATCCTCATCCAGGCCCCCATTACCTCTCCTATGGACAGTACTCACTCTGCTTCCAGATTCTTGCTTTCCATGTCATTCTACTGATCGCTACCAAGTTAATTATTTCTAATATATGGTTGTTCTTAGACTTCAAATTCTCTAAAAAATATACATAAATAAAACATGGACCCTTTAATTTAGCAAAGTATGTCCCTGTGATTCCTTTCCAGAGTTCTTTCTCCATTTCCCTCCCCATACTCTATTCAATAGCTAACTGGACCAAAGAGGTCCAGGGATTTTTATTTAGTCTGTAGCTGTAGCTGGACTATCCTCTACCTTGACTTCTCTGCTTTCTGATAAGTAAGCAAACATTCAAATCTTAGCTCAAGTGCTACCTCTCATCCAATGACTGCTCTGCTTCCTAGAACTAGAAATGCTGGCTCATTCTTCCAATATCATAGTGCCTCATGCTCCTTAACAGCTTATAATTTCCATTATTTATATATTAATTTATTTACCCATAAATTTGCTTAATTTTTCATTTGTTCACTCATTCATTTATGTGTGTGCATGTGTGTGTGCATATGCATGTGCTTGTGTGTGTGTGTGTGTGTGTGTGTGTGTGTGTGCATGTGTGGTTTCCCAAGTGCTAGATCATTAGCTTGTTAGGGCAAGGAATATGTCCCATTGATCTGTGTATCTTCAGCATAACCCAAGTTCATATTAAATGTGCTTAAACAATTCCTATTTTATGAATGAATAAATGAATGAATGATGGGTAAAAATAACACTTTTCCCCATGTCTGGAAGGCTCTCCCTTTTCACTTCCTCCTCTTGGCATCTCTGACTTCCTTCTAGCTTACAGTCTAACTGGGAGATGAAGAGTGAAGAAATGTATTCAAATGAAGCTACATATAGGATAAATAGGACATAACAGGGAAGGGATTAAATTAATAGGAACTAGGGGAAGTTTCTATAGAAAATGTAATTTTAGTTGGGACTTAATACATGCTTCTTCACTGATTGACTGGGAACAAAATACAGAACATTGCCTAGAGTTACTGAAGGGATGAATGGTGTAGTACTGGAGACTAGAGAAAACACAACATCCCATTAAAGAGGTTTGATTGGGTGAAGTTCAATGGCAAATGAGGAAATCTTGAGACAAACCAAAACAAAAATCCTGATATTATCTAGTTCTTTGAGATGTAGATCTTTTTTTTTACCCAAATCTTTTCTTATTTTGCTAACATCAGTATCTCCTCTTGGTTCTCCCATCTCTGGAGCCCCTAACTGAGTTTTATGATCTGAAAGTTTATCCCCCGAGGCAAGAATATAAGCCTTGTTATTTGCTTTTCTAAGGTTCCTTCAGAAGAGCTTCAAACTATAAGAATCTGTCTTAGAGACCCTGGGAAGTGATTGGCAATTCTCAATGAGCCATTTTCAAAGCAAAGAAAGAAGAAAGGAAGACAGCACCAAGGAAAGCTGTCGTGTTTTGTTTGTTGGAGTCGATTTGTGTGAAAAGGTGGCTATTTTACATTTCCGAAGGTAGCTTTCAGTTCATAGAAAAAAAAATGTTTTCCAAAATACTCATCTGTCAGTGGGGGCTCTTTCACATTTGGGGAATGTTGTTCCAGTTCATGTCAATTGCACTTTATGTAAATATCACCCGAGAATGAGAAGATGAAAAGGAAAGTAAAGGCAGTCCTGTTCCTCCCTGCTACAAGAAAAGCAAACTGCCTCTTCCCTTATATGGGCAATTGATTCAGCTCAAATGAGATGCCCCATGCCAGGCTTTTGAATCATTTGTAGAATTGCACTTCATTTGAACTTTTTAAAGGTTTCATCTCCTTAGATAACTTTCCTAGTTCATTTTTCTTGGTATTAAACTTCCATGTTCTGCCTTGTACTGGATGGAAAAATTGTTCTTATGACATTTTGGACCCAATTTTGCTACCTCAATAAATTTAAGCATTTCCATAAAGCTTCAAAAGAGCATGTGGATTTTGGAAAACATCTAAAATTCAGTCCCAGAAATGCCCTCTAGGAGACTGAGTAAAATAGATAAAGGAAACCATGGGCATTTTTGCTTTAAAAATAATGACTCACGATAGATTTACATACTTATATTATTTTTCCCTAATTTATATGAGGTTTCAAAACTTACACCAGAACTGTTAAGAATGTATGAATTATTTGAAATGACATTTTTGCTTCTGCCCAAGGAACATCAAGAAATCCATTAATCCAGAGCCTGCTGAGCAAAATGATAAATATATCACATTTTTAATGTAATGCAGAATGCAAGTAAAGATAATAGTCTGTTTTAGCTATTTTGGTACTAATAAGACAGAATAGCTCTGAATGGAAGATTATATCATCATCTCTTTCATCTCAATAGAGAATTACCTGGTATCCAATGGAAAACTGTAATAAAAACTGTTATTACTTTTCTTTTCATTATATGCTTTCTGTGAGTGAAATTTTCCCAAAATTTTTCATGTACCCTTCATGTTTCCATTATTTTTGAATCACAATTGGTTGAGATAGGAAGAAAGGTATGTTTTTACCATCTCTGGGCCTTGTAAAGGCCTGGACTGTCACAGTTGGTACTTGACAAAACCTTTGAAAGAAACAAATTTACCTTTGAAAATAAACTGGGGAATGACTGAACAAGTTGTGGTAGATGATTGTGATGGAATACTACTGTGCTACAAGAAATGATGAACTCTTCCCCAATTAATAAATGGTCAAGGGATACGAACACATAGTTTTCAGATGAAGAAATTAATGCTATCTATGGTAATACAAAAATGTTCTAACATTATTGCTTAGAGTAATGCAAATTAAAACAACTTTAATGTACTGCCTCACACTTATGAGATTGGATAATATAACAGAAAAGGAAAGTGATAAATGATGGAGAAGATGTGGGAAAATTGGAACATTAATACATTGTTTGTGGAGTTGTGAACAAACTGAACTATTCTGGAGAGTAATTTGGAACTATGCTCAAAGGGCTATAAAACTGTGCATACCCTTTAATATAACAATAGCACTATTAGGTCTGTACCCTAAAGAGATCATAAAAATGGGAAAAGGACCCACATATACAAAAATATTCACAGCAGCTCTTCTTGTGGTGGCAAGGAATTAACAATTGAAAGGATTTTCATCACTTGGGGAATGGCTGAACAAGTTATGGTATATGAATGTAATGGAATACTATTGTGCTTTAAGAAATGATGAGCAGGTGGATTTAAAAAAAAACTGGAAAGTCAAGTGAGCAGAACTAGGAGAATATTGTTCACAGTAAGAACAACATCATGCTATGATCAACTTTGATAGACTTAGCTCTTCTCAATAATGCAATAATCTAAAACAATTCCAAAAGATTTACAATGGAAAATGCTATCCATATCCAGGGAAAGAACTATAGAAGTCTGAATGCAGATCAAAACATGTTAGTTTCATATTAGGGGGTTTTTGTATCTTTTCCATTTTGTTCTATTTCTTCTTTCACATCATGACTAATATAGAAATATGTTTACATTAACATATGTCAGATTGCTTGCTATCTTAGGGGGAATGGGAGAGGGAGGGAGAAAAAATTCGGAACTCAAAATCTTGTAAAAATTAATGTTGAAAATTACCTTCACATGTAATTGGAAAAAAATACTGTTCACAAAAAATGGGAAACCACTGGATTTTATTGGACATAGGTGACAGTGGTGTGATATAATTTAATTTCCTGCTTTTGAAAATTCACTTTAGTGGATGAATGGCAGATTGATTGGAGTGGAGAGTGACTTGAGACAAGGAGACCCACCACAAGACCACTGCAATAATCTAGGTGTGAGGTGGTGAGGGCCTGCACCAGAGGAGAGCCAAGCGTGTATTTGTGAGAAATTACAATTAAAAAAAAAGAATATGGAAGTGAGAGGTAATGAAGAATCTAGAATGGCTTCTAGGTTGTGAGCCAGAGATAGTGGGAGGATGGCTTTACCCTCTACGGTAATATATTAGGCAAGGTAGGAGTAGGGGAGGGTTTAGGGAGGAAAGTAATGAGTTCTATTTCCATTTATTTTAAAAGATAGCTGTAAATGTGAGATTGGAGGTCAGCAGATGTGGTAATCAGGGCAGGGTTTTTTCATGTTGTTCTCTTGAGTGCCTTTAATGATTCTGGCCTCTGTTTGAATGGGGTAGGTAAAGCGAGATCTCAGCTTGGACAGTTTCTCAGCACTAAGACAATAGAGAGTCATTGAATTGTATATTATGTGATGCTGGTGGTTGGAGCTTTCCCACACTGATTTCTCGCATTCCAAATGGTGAGCCCCAAGTGCCACAGGGCCCTGAGACAGGTATATAAGATCTGAGTTTGGCATTTGATTTTTGGGGGTACACTCATAGAAAGAGTAAGAGTTAGGAGATTCTGGGCAAACCATTGAAATACCACACTCCCGCAACCCCCTGGCACTGTAACACAGACAGATGGATACTGCTACTTCTCTGGTAGCTATGAATTGTGATTTGAATCAGACAAGGTCTGTCTGTTGATGTTTGTAATGTCTTTTTGTATTTGCCTTGAAGTTCAAGGAGCTGATCTTTTCCTCCTGAACTAAGTGAATGATATATGTATATTTAATTAAACTGAGATTGTTAACCCATTAAAGTTGCTTTCCTTAGAAAAGCAGATCAAAGAACCTGTGCTAGAAGCCTTCTTGTTGTTGGTCTTGTGTTGGTTTTCAAACCCCACAGCAGCTGCTAGCCACATTGTTGCTACAGCAGATAATTTGGTTTAGAGTAGGTAGATTAGAGAATCCTCAACATAGAGATGGTTATTAAATCCATGGGAGGTGATGAGATCATAATGTGAAGTAGTATAAAAGGAGAAGAGAAGAAGGCATGGGACAGAAATCTAAGGAACATGTATTTAGAAAACATAATCTCAAAGAGGATCCAGCAGAGTAATCAGAGAAAGATCAGTCAGAGAGGTAGGAAGAGAACCAGGTTGGAGTGATGCCCTGAAAACACAGAGAAAAGAGTAACAAGGAGGAGAGAATGATCATTTTTTCTCTATATTGCCAAATTTAATTTTTTTTTTATTTTTTGCTTCAAATAATATTTTAATTTTCCCCCACAATGACAAGTCAAGAATTTTTCTAGAATTGATTTTTTTTTCTAAATTCTGAATTCCAACTTTTTCTCCCTCCTTCTTTCCCTTCCCCTCTTCTGAAAATGACAGGCAGTTTGACATAGGTTATAGATGTGCTATCATGTAAAACATTTCCATATGTGTTATTGTATAAGAAGAAACAGATGAAAAGTAAAAAAAGAACATGAGAAAAAATAAGTGCAAAAATATGCTTTAATCTGCATTCAGAGTCTATAAGTTCTTCATCTGGATATGGATAGCATTTTCCTTCATGAATTCTTTGTACGTGTCTTGGATCATTGTCTTGCTGAGGAAAGCTAAGTCATTCATTGTTGATCATCACATAACATTGCTGATACTGTGTTGTTCTGGTTCTGCTCCTTTCACATTGCATTGTACGAGTCTTTCTAGGTTTTCCTTTACTCTGTGTGTGTCTCTCTTCTTCAAGCGTATTTCTTTTAAGCAACAAATTATAGGATACTCTTTTATTTTTTTTGATCCACTCTGCTATCAGCTTCCATTGTATAGGAGAGTTCATCTCATTCACATTTACCATTACGGTTACCAACAGTATATTTCTCTCCATCCTATTCTCCCCGTTTGTTGTCTCTCTTTCACCCTTTACCATATCACCAATGTTATGCTTCTGTCTACCACCTCCCCTGCTCTGCCCTCCCTTCTTTCAGCCCCCCATCCCTTGTTAAATTTCCTCCCCTCCTACTTCCCTGTTGTATATGATAGATTTCTATATTCATCTGATTGTGTATATTATTCCCTCGTTGAGCCAACACTGATAACATTAAAGTTCAAGCAATGCCTGTTGCTGGTACCACCCTCCATCTTCCCTTCACTCTAATAGGTTTTTCTCATGTCTTCAGGCAGGATAATTTACACCATTCTGCCTCTCCCTTCCTTCTGCACTACTGCACCTAGTCTTTTTTCTCATCCCTTATTTTTATGTCATTCCCTCAAATATATCTTACATCCATACCCTCTGTCTATGTTTATTCCTTCTATCTGTACTGTTAGTGATACAATTTTTAAGAGTTACAAGTATCGGGAGGCAGAGCCAAGATGGTGGCTGGAAAGCAGGGACTTGTGTGAGCTCCCCCCCCCAGGTCCCTCCAAACACCTATAAAAATGGCTCTGAACCAATTCTAGTACTGCAGAACCCACAAAATAGCAGAGGGAAGTAGGGCTCCTGCCCAGGACAGCCTGGATGGTCATGGGGTAAGGTCTATCACATGGAACTGGGAGTGGAGCCGAGCAGAACCCAGTGCAAGCCACGCCTGGACCAACTAGACTGGGAGCCAGGTGGCACAGGCCCTAGTACCCTGAATCAGTGAGCTATGGCAGTTATCAGACTTTTCAACCCACAAACACCAAAGACAACAGAGACGTTTAGTGGGAAAAGCTGCTGGGACAGAGTGAAAGGAGTTCACGGTTCAGCCACCACCCTGGGGGGCAGTGGAAGTGGTGCAACTCTGAGACTGCTTACAGAGCTACAGCTGCAGTTGCTTCTGGCCCCTGGCCTACCAGGCGGGAGGAATTAAGTGGCAGATCTGAGCCTGAGTGCAGAGCCAGCTTAGATCTGAGTCTTGTCTGGGGGTGGAGTAGCACTGGTGTGGCAGAGCTTGCTGTGTAGAAATAGCTCTGAAAAAAACAGTGCAGCCCCTCAAGCTTGGGACAAAGTACGCTATACTCTACAAGCAGTCATACCCTGATGAAAAACTCAAGGGTCAAGTAAGTTGGCTGGAAACATGGCCAGGCAGTGAAAATGGACTCACATTCAGACTTAGACTTTGGAATCTTTCTTTGGTGACAAAGAAGACCAAAACATACAGCCAGAAGAAGTCAACAAAGTCAAAGAGCCTACATCAAAAGCCTCCAAGAAAAACATTAACTGGTCTCAGGCCATGGAAGAGCTCAAAAAGGATATGGAAAAGCAAGTTAGAGAAATAGAGGAAAAATTGGGAAGAGAAATGAGAGTGATGCAAGAAAACCATGAAAAACAAGTCAATGACTGGCTAAAGGAGACCCAAAAAATACCAAAGAAAATAAAACCTTAAAAATAGACTAACTCAAATGGCAAGAGAGCTCCCAAAAGCCAATGAGGAGAAGAATTCCTTGATAGGGGGAATTATAGAAAGGTGGGCAGATGGGGGAGGAGGTAATCAAAACAAACATTTTCGAAAAGGGACAGGGTCAAGGGAGAAAATGGAATAAAGGGGGATAGGATAGGAAGGAGCAAAATATAGTTAGTCTTTCACACAATGAGTATTGTGGAAGGGTTTTACATCATCATATGCATGTGCCCTATGTTGAATTTCTTGCCTTCTTAGGGAGGGTGGGTAGCGAGGGAAGAGGGGAGAGAATTTGGAACTCAAAGCTTTAAAAACAGATGTTCAAAAAAAAGTTTTTGCATGCAACTAGGAAATTAGATATACAGGTAATGGGGCATAGAAAGCTATCTTGCCCTACAAGAAAGTAAGGGAAAAGGGGATGGGTGAGAGGGGGGGTGACAGAAGGGAGGGCTGACTGGGGAATGGGGAAACCAGAATATATGCCATCTTGGAGTGGGTGGGAGGGTAGAAATGGGGAGGAAATTTGTAATTCAAACCCTTGTGAAAATTAATGCTGAAAACTAAAAATATTGAATAAATTAAATTTTAAAAAAGAGTTATAAGTATCATCTTCCCAGGTAAAGATTTAAACAGTTTAGCTCCACTGAATTCCTTCTGTTTTCTTTTCCCTTTTTATCTGTTTATATTTCTCTTGGGTCTTGATATTTAAGGCCATTCTTTTTTTGGTTTAGTTCTGGTCTTCTCCTTATGAAGACCTGAAGTCCTTCTATTTTTTTGAATGACCATTTTCCCCATGGTGAATTATGCTTAATTTTGCTGCGTAAGTGATTCATGGTTGTAGTCTCAGATCCTTTGCCCTCTGGAATATCATGCTTCATGACTTCTGATCCATTAATGTTACAGTTGCTAAGTATTGTGTGATCCTGACTGTGACTCCATAATATTTGAATTGTTTCTTTCTGGCCATTTGCTGTAATTTTTTTTCCTTGACCATCTGATAGTTCTGAAATTTGTCTATAATATTCCTTGTTTTTTTTTTTTTATTTTGTGATGTCTTTTCTGAGGGGATTGGGGGAGTCTTTCAATGCCTGTTTTGCCCTCTGGTTCTAGGACATCAGGGCAGCTTTCCTTGATAATTTCTTCAGAGGTGCTGTTCAGCTCCTCTTTGATTATGCCTTTCAGGTAGTCCAAAGATTCTGATACCATTTCTCCTGGATCTATTTTTTAGATCAATTGTTTTTCCCTTTTGATGCTTTGATTCTTCCAATCAAACAAATTCAAAATAATGATAAAATTGAAGAAAATTTAAAATAACTCATGGGAAAAAAGCTGACCTGGAAAATAGATCCAGGAGAGACAATAGGGATAGGTTTGGCATATAACATCAGACTTTCTTATGTTCATTTTGACGAACATTTTTTCTCTCTCTTTTTATTCTTTGTTACAAAGGATGGTCTGAAAATATATTTGAAAATTCAAGTGTGTAAACATGAAAGCTAGCATCAAGATTTTAAGAAATAATACCACAACAAATTATTTTGTAATTCCATTTTGGAAGTGAATTTTTCTTGATAGCTTTGAAAGTTTCACCACTAATTTATAAATGTCACCAACAAAAGAGCATTATTTTTATATTCCACATAGAGTGAAAAACAAGAATTTTTTGTGGCAATGTTATATTTCATTATTGATAAAAATAAGTATGCATCAGTCAATAAGCAGTTATTAAACACCTACTAGTCTTCCTGACTCTGAGGCCTATTGTCTATCTACTACTCCATGCTGTCATTCATGTTTCTTAATATCTTTCTAAATAATTTCATTTTTGAAGCCATTAAGTGGAGCAATGAGTGGGGCACTGGGCCTGAAACCCAGAAGACTTGAGTTCAGATGCCATGTCAAGTACTTATTAGCTGTGTGACTCTGTACAACTAAGTTAATCATTGATTTATTTTAGTTTCCTCATCTGTGCAATGAGGATAACAATAGCACTTACCTCAAACAATTGTTGTAAGGACCAAATGAAATTATATTTATAAAACATTCAGAAGAATGGTCCCTGGCCCAGAGAAAATAACTAATAAATATTTATTTCCTTTCTTATTGTTACTTGTCATTCAGTCATGTCCAACTCTTTCTGACTCCATTTGGGTTTTTCTTTGCAAAGATTCTAAACTGGTTTGCCATTTCCTTCTCCAGCTCAAATTGCAGATGAGTAAGGCATAAAGGATGAAGTGATTTGCTCAGGGTCACAGAGCTTGTAAGTATCTGAAGCAGGATTTGAACTCATGAAGGCATCTTCCTGATTATCAGCTCAGTGTTCTATCCACTGTGTCATCTAGCTGTCCTGTTTCAGATTTAAATATCCCCAAGATACCCTCCAGCTCTAAAATCTATTATCCTGTGAATAGTGTCATATTACTTAAGACCTAAAGATACCCTAATTTATTCACCAGTTTAAGAAAATACTGTTTAAGACACCTCTTGATTCCTTCTGAGACAGTTGGATAATAACTATTTAGTTTCACTAATAAAATAACAGTAATTGTTTACAATTATGCAGTTATTTAGCCTAAAAAGTAGACTTTAAATATATTATCTTCCTTAATCTCAACATCCACTGAGATAAGCAGTACAAATATTATTAATATTTTTTTACAAAGATTAAGGGCCAGATAGTTTCCATGAGTTGACCAAATTGTGACCATAGAATGAATGTCAGATCTAGTACTCACAATCTAGTCCATTTAATAAGTTATTATTGAAGGAATATTGCCTCCAGAGTCAATTATTTACTTATTTTGCACATGACCACACCATGCATCCCTATATTATAACAGGAATGCTTTCAAATATAGCCCATCTAAAAATCTTCCCCAGTCATTTTCTTTCCATTTCTCCTGCTGTTTCTTTCTTCTTAAGCTTTAGATTTCTAGAGAGTATGCCTTAGGGCAAATACACTCAGCTTTGGAACTACTACCTTGAGATCCATGCTATCCTTATGTATATGCATGTGAACACATACTCACATGACCTACTGTATTCAATCATTCTCATCTATGGTTCGCATACAACCCAACTGCTTACCTCATCCATCTCCTTGGCATCTACAATGATTTTAATATTGTACATTCCTCTACCTACCAATACAAATCAAATCAATTCAACCATTGGTACTGGAAAGGGTATATTATTCAACTACTTGATATTTTTACTTACCATCCCTGTGGCATTCCAAATGAAAATGTACCCTCCCTGGCCAAAACTCTATTATATATGTTGTTTTCCCCTTTAGTGGTTAGCTTCTGGGTGGTGGGTACTACCTCAGTTTTTTAATTTGTGTATCCACTGCATTGCATAGTAGTACATGATAAATATCTAATTTAAATATGTTCCCATTTGTTAAAAATGAAATATAATTAAAGTATTATCAGAAAATTCAACAAAAGCCAATACAACTTAGATACCCTATTTTTACAATCACTTTTCACATTCTACAAAAACATCTTCATATATGTTTGTGGGTATTTAAGTAAGTGAATGCATAATTAAAATAACTTCAATTTTTAATCAGTTGCATTCTCTGAAAGGATTTTTTGAACAGCTTTATGGGGAAGGCAGCCAACTAAATCTGTACCAAGGTTGTGGGTTGGGGGAAATATGTAGGCCATTTTAGTGGATTATAAATTCAATAGCAGCCAATGGGATGACATGGCAGACAAAATCAATTGCTAAGGAGATGAGAAATATCATTATCCAAGTCTGAGGAAATAAGAAATTGCCAATTTTTGTTTTTGTTATTGTTGTTTTGTTTTGCTGGACCTTAGGCAAGGATTTTTCTGCCTTTTCTGAAAAAAAAAAACCTCATAAAAGTTTTTGTAATGACTTTAAACTAAAAGAACATCATAGGACTCCCTCTAGCCAAGAATTTTACTTATGATAAAAGTTAGTGGTGGTGAGGACTATGATCAACAGAGTCTAAGAGGCAAATATCAGTCTAAATAGCAGTTCAATCACTACAAGACAAGTGATTGGCAGTTTCAGAGATATGAGTTGCCCCTCTGTGTGTGCACTCTAATGGTATGTGGTAAATAACTCTCCATGTATATTTCATTTGTTTGTTCACTCTTCTCATTGATGCTTTGTATGTTTGTAGGAGTGTGAGCCACAGCTTTATTGGTAGAATCTTTTGTTGCTCCTTTTTATGATGCCATTTCAGCAAATGTTGCTTTGTAATAGTTGTGCTTTCTATCAAAAGTAAACGCATTAATGGAGGCTCATGGCTTACACTTTAAAGAGATATAGATTCTCAAATTACCTTGAGTATGAGAGGTAATCATCTGCTGGAATATTCACTATCTGAATTCGGAGGGGGGTATCCAGAAAGCTAACCAGAGAATTGGAAGTAATCTTAGAGACAATCAAGAACTCTCCAGAAGTAAACAAGATTCCTCTATGTAATATACCTGACAAGTTATGATATAGCCTTCCTCTGAAGACCGCCTGAGAAAAAGAATCCCTAAGCATCCAAGGGAGTTCATTAATGCTTCTAGATAGTTTTATAATCTAGGGTGATCCACTCAGTTTTTTTGGATATTTCTCATTATTAGGTAAATAATTTTTCTTTCCATACATCAGGCATAAATTTATCTCTTTAAAATTTCAGTTCATCTCTCCTAATTCTGTTCTCTTGAGTTGAAAAAGAACAAGTCTTAACTACTTGAAGGAAGCAAAAATTCTATCTTCCCCCAGGGAAATTTCTCCTAATATGACTGATTTTTTTCACAAATTTAAATATTTGGACTGGAAAACAAATGACTTTTTTGATTATGCAGTTGACCATGATTGATAAGCCCTATAGTATCTTTCTATGGAACACTTCTCATCTCTGCCCTATCCATTATATAGGGCGAAGTATTTAATGTATGTCATCTGATCTTCACAGAATCCCTTGGATCTAAGCTATTCCAGTAAACTCCCATACTGCATCCCTAATTCAAATTTAAGCTAGATCTATAAAAGCAAATATCACTTAAACATAATACAATCTCATTCTTGTGGTGTGTCTCATGTGTTTGAACTATCTACAAGTTTTAAGATACTCTACCAATCTATAATATCTGTCCATATATGGTGACATATTCTCTGCTTCAACCAGACAAGCTACTTTAGTGATTTTATTATTTTCCCCTCAAACCTCTTCTACTACAATTCCCCACAATGCTGTTTTGATCAACGTGGTTTTTCCTTCAAAATAATGTGTATGTAAGTATGTGTGTATAGATTTGAATACATATCACTCTAGCATCATTATTTTGAATCTCTAGTTTTTTTTTAATTCTTGAAGAATTTTCTACTATCTAGAGACTTTACCTTAAAGTGCAAATGCCTCTGAGAAGCAGGTACAGCTTTAAAGTCATTACAAAACACACACATACATACACACACACTCAAACAAACCTTAATTTTCAGTTGAAAGTTTACCTGGAGTTAGCTGTACTTGGCAAGAGTTGTGAGAGCTAGAAGGAGATTTTCTATTATTTACACAATCATGCAAATTGAGGGGAGGGGAAGAAAGGGATGGAGGGAGACAGAGACAAAGACAGAGAAACAGAGATTTGGGAATTAGGGATGGGCTACAGACAACTTGGCCTTCCTCACAAAAAGAGAAGAGCCCCAGTGCCTAAAAGTTACATCCATTTCTTTCATTCCATGGAGATTTGCTCAGTTTAATGCCCAGAAATCACTTGTTCTTTAAATGAAACTTATTTTTTCCTGAAATTAAATTGTTAGAATTTTGTAGATCTGTGTATTATTGTGCTCATGTTACATAAATTCCTATGAATGTTATTTCCCTCTAAAATTCACATTCAGAAACATAGTCAGACCATGCCATTTTTCTTATATAACACATTGTATTCCTGTACATAGTTCATTCCAAGTCTCTTTCACATTTAATGAAAGTTATCTGGAAATTTTTGAAAGGTCATGATAATAATAAAAAAGTTTTAAAGTTATAAATATCAAAGTATTAATAGTTAGAATCTTTCTGTGTCAGTGCTATCTCAGATAAAACCTTTTCTAAAGGAATACTTGGATGGATGTAAATGATTTAGTAATCTTGTTAAAGATTAACAAAACATTCAAGCAAATTTGCCCTCTATCAAGCAGTTTTATCTGCTTATATCCTCTACCAATTTATAGCTGCTATTCCCCAATGTCTTTGCTTATTAAATTTTTTTTAAAAGTGATTCAATTCCAGAGCTACTTTGCCTAGT
Source organism: Trichosurus vulpecula (assembly GCF_011100635.1). Lineage (NCBI taxonomy): Eukaryota > Metazoa > Chordata > Mammalia > Diprotodontia > Phalangeridae > Trichosurus > Trichosurus vulpecula. Next base: position 320,521,008 of record NC_050576.1, on the reverse strand, counting down.
AGGAACATATTATATATTTTCTATGAGTTATATAAGATAGATAAACATGGCTGTATTTCCTACTTCCATGTAAGAACAATTGAAATAAATGTACTTGTTGTCGCTAATTTAAAGGAGTCTTAGGCATATCTTCCTATTATATATCTTACTACATAAATACATGTATATGTCATGGAATGTTGGACATGGAGTTAAGAAGTCTTGGGTTTAATTCTACTATTAGCATTTACTGACTCTGTGACCCAAGCAAAGTTACTAAACATCTCCACGGGCTTAGCTTCCTCACTGATAAAATAGGGAGAAGTAATATTTTCCTTATGTAATTCGTAGGGTTGTTATGGAAAACTCAAATGAAGTAATGAATTATAAAAAGCTTCACAAATATTAAAGAAATATAAACATATCAATACTATTACTAGTAGTATAATTCTGGATTCTGATATGAATTACAGGCAAATATACCTATGTATACAAGTAATGTCTTTTAGTTCTCCAAAATCTTAATACTGGCTTGTCCGCAATTAAAAGATTTCTTTTCATTTATGATGATTGTGTGGAACACTAATAGTATGGAGGCATAGACACATCATATTAAAAGAGTCATTCATAGGAATATATTATTGGATTTCTTTTTTATTTCCCTCAACCTATAAGTAGAGGTCTATGAAGTCCCCTAAAGTTAATTAAATACAAAAAAAATCAGCTTTAATTTATTTTATTTTATTTTAAATGGGGAAAACAACAACAAAAATATCCTGTGTAATTTCAGATGAGGTAGTTCGATGGAAGGGGAGCAGGAAATATAAGACTTAATGGCAAAATATCTGGTTCAAATCCAGGCGTTCAAAGTTACTACCTGTTTGACTTTGCACATGTTACTTAACTTCTGTGCCTTGGTTACCTAATTTTAAAGTCAGATGCTTTTGAATATATCACCATTAAGGTAGCAGCTAGCTGAATTCCTGATCTGCATGGGGTTGTCAAAACCAAACAGAAACTGGGGCCACTAAATTCATAAGCACCTCTGTGTGCCCCATGTTCACTTTAGAAAACTATATATCATTATCTATTTTCCATTGTATTTTTATTTTGTTTAGTATTTCTTGAAGACTACTCAATATTAACATTGTCTATATTATATTGCATTTTAATTTTTTTTCTCTTTTTCTCATTTATATGTTAATATGTTTCAGGCTGTCCTTGGGAGTGTTGCAAACTATGTGTCTGACACCTTGGATTTAGCACATTAGTAACTTTACCATTTTATGTAATATTCATCATATGCTCCCCATCATTGTAGTTATCTACGTGGCCTTTTTCACCATTATATTTTAAATTCATTGAAGGAAAGGGCTAAGACTCCGAGTTGCAGAAAAAATGGCAGTCTGTATTAGTAAATAAAGTTCCTCATTGGGAGTTCCTTTCATTTCCTTCACTGATGAAATCATGGAAAGGTTTTGCTACTGTTGTTTGTTTGTTTGTTTTTGTTTTGTTTTGTATAATACTGGCCTAGATCAAGGATATATCATTTTAGACATAGTCCCTACCTTTAGGGACTTTAAAATTTAATTTGATAAGGATAAAATAAAGACATAATGGGAATCTCATTTTCCTGAAAGATTACATCAATTGTTTAGTACTCCAACTGCTACTCCAACTACTCCTTGGATCCCCTCCCTCCCCCTGATTGCAGAGGTTTGAAGGTGGAGATCAGTTGTCATCCCAGATCTTTCAAAAGGATAGTGCCTAGGAGAGCCATCTTTTCATTTTTTACCTGTCCACTTTTCTGGACTTTATCATATACCTCCTCAACCCCTCTCCCTTTTCAGCTTCCTTTTATTCCCCTATTAGATTGTGAGCTTCAAGGGCAGGCATTGTCCTTTGCCTTTCTCTGTATCTTCAGCACTTAGCATGATACCTACCATATAGTAAGAGCTTAACAAATGTTTAACAATGATTTATTATAACATACATTATTACAGTTTAAGACAACAATATGAGCTATACAAAATGATGACAGAAGATTAGATATGCACTGAGTAGTAGAGACAAGAGCACCATCCACATAAAATGAGAAGAGATCACTGTGACTTGATTTGACCAGGGGATATTTTATTGTTGTGGTGATGGCTGATCTGGACCTTGAAGGACAGGTAGGCAACAAAGAGGTTGTAGAGATAGAATATTTTGGCTCAAAGCTGACATTTGCGTAAGCAAAGATAACGACTAATATGAATTTTTAGATTTTCTCTGTTACCAATAATATTAACTGTGAATATCTTTAAGGTCCCAAACTTTTGATGGAAGTATGTAAGATTATGCTATGATTAAATCAAGTTATAGTTGTCATCTTTAAGAGACAAAGCTTTTCTTGGAAGTAGTGCTATATGAGAGAAAGTTTCCAAGTAGGTAATGTACAAAGTGACCATTAATTATCATTATAGTAGTAGCATGTAGTTGCAAATACTACACAAAATACTATATAAAACTAAAATGTTAAAAAACATTCTGGATGCATATTTGATTACCCAAAATAGGGAAGGCCAGAACAATATTATGTCTGAGAATTCAGAAACAACATATCAGTTAGTTAGTGAGAATTTCATTCAAAGAGAATTTTTCATGTTCAATTATCTGTAACACTAGTTCCACCTTCTGGGAATGGAAATTTATTGTCTGCATTTTGGCATGTGACAAGCAGTAAGATTCATTCAGGGACATAGACAAATGAGGTTTCTTTTTAGGCTAGTGAGAGGAATAAAACAAAAATATTTCCTGAGTTTATTTTTTAGAAGGAGATGCTTATTGTCTTATGCCTGGTGTATGGTTAGTTTCTTGCATGCTCTGTAGAAAGATATGTTTTACACATTAGCCTAAGATTATAGCTACCCACCAAAAGTTATTTCTGTATGACTGCAAGTGATATTGGTCTGGAGCTCATAAAACTACTTAGGTTATTGCATTCAATAGTCAACATCCAACAAACACTGATTAAACATGTGATTGCAAATCTCACTAAATGCTCAAAGAGATACAAAGATGAAGATGAATGAGATGTAGTTCCAGGCCATGAGGAAATTGGTCTTAGTAACTGTCTTTTAATTTGAACTTCATAATTGATTTGATGTTCTTCTGCTACATTAAGACACTGAAAAGTGATACATTTAACTATACAGATAATTTGGGCCAAAATCAGAGAAAGAACTGGACTATAATTATATTAAATCTTATTTCCATTTGTTGATCCTGAGTGACCCAGATTGCCTGTAGTGATTAAATTAATAGGAGGATTTTTCAACTCTTGATTCATTTTGCCTTTAGAGCTGGAAGGAGCCTTAGGATTGTGTAGAATAAGAAAAATAGATCCTGTATTCTCAAGGGTTAATGAATATGATTTGGAGGCTTGAATTTATGGCTCAAAGGCATTATCTCTCCTCACCAAAATGAAACGTGACCATGTACGGACCTTGGAAATATGAAGAGAACTCTCATCTCCTACATTCATATTTGTCTAACATAATAATAATGATGGGGTCTACGGGAAGGCTGTGATCACTTTCTTTTAAAAGAGAAAAATGCAAAAGTATGAAATTAATGACCTAAGCATGAAGAAAGGTTTTGTAATTTTTTAAAGTAATGGAAGTATTTTATAAGACATATTTAGGGATCACATTCTCTAATGTTAACTAAGAATAGGCTAAAAGCTTGGATCCAGAGTAAGGCTAATTAAATATACTACTACTACTACTACTACTACTACTACTACTACTACTACTACTACTACTTGATATTTATATGATACATAAGTCAGATTTCTAAGTTAGGTGCTATTATTATTTTCATTTTACAGATGAAGAAACTGAGAATCATAGAATTTGAGTGATTTGTTCTAGTGACTTATTTACTAAGTGCTTGAGGCACAAAGCAAACTCAGATCTTATTGACTCAAGGGCCAGCATTCTATCAGATATACCTTTTTAGAACTGCACTTTTGATCCTTTAGCTGGTAGAGATAATAAAGTTCCTGTTAGAAAAATGTTACCTTTCAGATAATGGAGGGTGAGGGAGCAGGAGGGATGAAGCTTAAATTTGAGATTTGTTTTTTTACAAACCAGATGCATCAATTTTTTTCCCTGCCCTACATCCCCAACTACCTTCTGGATTTAAGGCAGCAAAGTATCCTTAGATATGGACTTATTCTGCACAATTCGAAGATGATCAACTAATTAAAACGAGTACCACAGAGACCAAGTTCATATTACCTCCATTTCCCAACAAGTCTTTTCCTTTCCAGGCTTAATATCTTTTTTTAGTCAACCTATCATCACATGACATGGACTTAAGATGATTCTTCCCTATTTTAGTTGTTCTTGACCAGATATTTACCAGCTTAACAATGGCACTTAACAAAACTATGATGTTCAGAACAGAACACAATACTCCAGATGTGTTCTGACAGTGGGAATAATACCTTCTCATTCCTCAAAAGTATGCTTCCCTTAATGCAAACCTGAATCTTATTACTGTTTGGTTGCTACACAAAGTCAGCATGTATTGAAAATGCTATCCATTAAGCCCTTCAGATAAATCTTTAACTTTATCCCTATTAAATTTTATCTCAATAATTTAGCCTAATATCCTAGCTTCTCAAGAACTTTTTGGATCTTGACTGTCAAACTGTTAATTCTGTCAAAGTGGTGTTATCTTCAGATTTGATATGTGTATTATCTATGTCTTTATTTAATTCACTGACAGAAATGCAAAAAAGCAAAGTGACAATAAATAACCTCGTGCTACTCCATTGAAGGCCCCTTTCCAAGCTGATTTATGTGGGCCTTATCCTACTTCTGTTAGTAATGGGTTCTCTCATCTGTTCTGTTTGTGCCCCATATGCCTCTCCTCAGGCAACCTGATGGCTCCCTGACCACCTTAAACATCCCCAGATTTTCACTACATGGCTTGTATGTTTAGTGCAGCAACCTGATAATCTTATTCTACTACAGCTTAAAACTCTGACCTAAAGAGATCTGTCTCCCTCAAACTCCCTAGAAGCAGAGATGACAGGTGTGTGACCATATCTGGAATCAATTTTTTACCCTAAAATATAGTTATTATTAATTTAAAGCATTCCTCTGATCTACTACTGTGTTATTAAACCTGTCAAGGTCTGTTTATGATGAAGTCATGTTTGCTCTTCACAAACATTGTTTCATTTTCTATATGTTTGCTAAGCATTTTAAAATAAGTTCTAGAACTTTCCCAGGTATCAAAGTCAATCTCTTTGCCCAATATTTTGTAATTTGTTGAAAATTTATCCTTCACCAGAACTATCATATGTTTTTCATTTGCGCAAGATATATCTCTAATGCCAGTTCAATAATTCACATTTACCAGTTTTCATTTTTGTATTTCAGGATGTACATCTTCTGGCTCCAACAACCTGAATTCACCAAAGACAGCAGCTGTTTAGTCATCACAACTTCAGGTACCAGAGTGTGGTGCATGACTGACTCAGTACAAACAAGGAGTTATAAATGAAGGCGTACTATTCTTGTAAAGATAGAATTGTTAAATACAGGGCAAGGATTCATGTTTTATTCAACCAACAAATGTTTATTAAGTACCTAATATGTTCCAAACACTGTGCTAAGCGATGGGCATAGAAAAAGAGTTAAAAAAAAAACTAGTCTGTGCCCTCGAGGACCTATCTATTAGGGGAGAAAAAGCAGACATATACAAAGCAGGGTATATACAGAATTAAAAGGAAATAACTAACAGAGAGAAAATCAATATAATTAAGAGTGGTTTGGGAAGGTTTCAAGTAAAAGATGGGTTTTTTGGTGGGGAAAACTTAAAAGAAGCCAGGGAAGTCGGTAGATGGATCAGAGGAGGGAGAGTGGTCCAGGCATGGGAGACAGAGAAAATGCCCAGCGCTAAAAGATGGAGTATCTTGTTCATGGAAAAGTCAAGAGGCAAGTATCAGTGTACACTTAATAATTCCTTAAAAAGTAGAATTGGCCAAAGGACGTATAAAACCCCATTGAAGAAAATAATTCCTTAAAAACTAGAATTGGACAAGTAGAAGCTAATGACTCCATGGGACATCAAGAAATTATAAAACAGAATCAAAAGAATGGAAAAAATAGAAAATATGAAATAACTTATTGGAAAAATAACTGACCCGGAAAGTAGAACCTGGAGAGATAATTACTGGACTCCCTGAAAGCCATGATTAAAAAAAGCCTAAACATCAAGAAATTATCAAGGAAAACCACCTTGATATTCTAGAATCAGAGGGCAAAATAAAAGTTGATATAATTAATTACCTCCTGATACAGATCCCAAAGTGGAAATTGCCAGGAATATTATAGCCAAATTCCAGAGTTTCCAGGTTAAGAAGAAACTCATACAAGAGGCAAAAAAATTCAAATATTATGGGGAAATAGAATAACACAAGGTTTGACAGTTTCTACGTTAAAGGATCAGAGAGATTTGGAACACGATATTCCAGAAGTAAAAAGAGGTAGGATTATAACCAAGAGTCACCTACCCAGAAGAACTGAGCATAATCTTTCAGGGGGAAACATGGGAATTCAATGAAATAGAGAACTTTCAAACATTTGAGACCAGAGCTGAACAGGAAATTTGACTTTCTAATACAAGACTGGAAAAAAGCAAAAAGGTAAATAAGAAAGAGAAATCAAAAGGTATACAATAAAGTTAAACAGTTTACATTCCTACACAGGAAAATTATACTTTTAAATCCTAAAATAATTCTCATTATTATGGCAGTAATAAAGAGTATAAATGAACAGATGGCATGGGAGTTAATGATGGGATGGTTATCTAAAGAAAATAAAATTAAGGTGTGAGAAAGGGGAATGCATTCAGACAAGGTGGAAGGAAGAGACAGACTAAGCTAAATTATTTGATCTAAAAAGGTGGAAAAGAGCTTTCCAGTAGAGGGAAACATAGGAGAGTTTGAAGGGAGCATGTGAACCTTCCTCTCAATGGAACTGGCTCAAAGATATATACTCAGTTCTGTATGGAAATCTATCTTACCATACAGAAAATTAGGGCCGGGAAAGGAAAAAGGAGAGAGGAGGGCTTATAAAAGAGAGAGCAGATTGGGAGCAATAAAAGCCAGAAGCAAAAAAATTTTGCAAATGGACAGGGTGAAAGGAGAGAGAGGAAAAGTAAGATAAATAGGGAAAATAAGATGGAGATACATAGTTGATAATCATAACTGTAAAAAAAACATGAAATTTGTCTGACAAAGACCTCATTTCTCAAATATATAGAGAAGTGAATTAAATTTATGGGAATAGGAGCCATTTCTCAATTGATAAATGGTCAAAGATATGAACAGGCAGTTTTCAGATGAAGTAATCAAAACAAACTATAGTCATATAAAATGTTATAAATAATTATTGATAAATAAAATGTGAATTAAAACACTTCTGAGCTATCCAACACTTATCAGACTGGTTAATATGACAGAAAAGGAAAATGACAAATGTTGGAGGGGATATGGGAAAATTGAGACATTAATGTATTGCTGTTGAAGTTATATACTGATTTGACCATCCTGTAAGGCAGTCCGGAACGATGCCCACAGGTATAAAATCATGCATACTCTTTAACTCAGCAGTATTACCACTAGGTCTGTATCCCAAAAAGATAAAAACCAATAATATGTACAAATATATTTATAGCATCTATTTAGTGGTTTCAAAAAATTGGAAATTTAGGGCAAGCCTATAAATTGGGGACTAGCTGAACAAGTCGTTGTATATGATTGTGATGAAATGCTCTTCTGCTATAAGAAATGAAAAGCACTGTGTTTTCAGAAAAATCTGGAAAGACAGACATAAAGAGATGTAAATTCAAATGAGCAGAACCAGGAGAACATTGTATATAGTAGTAGCAATATTGCATGATGATAAACTGCGTGACTTGGTATATGCACTACATCTCAGGAGAAAGAAGTGATGGAGTCTAAATGCAGCAAAACATACTTTTTAAACTTTCTTTTTATTGTTTTTTTTCTGTTTGTTTTCTTTCACAACATGTCTAACATGGAAATATGTTTTGCATTACTATACATGTATAATCTATATCTAAATGTTCACCTCAATGTGGGGGGAAGGAAAGGAAAGAAGGAGAAAATCTGGAATTCAATTTTTTAAAAATGATCAGTAAAATTATTTTTACATGTAGTTGGGAAAAATAAAATATTAAAAGAAAAAAGAAAGAGTAGGCTGCCTTTAGTAGATGATTTTACATATTATTAGAACTTCCAGAAAAGTACAATGCAAAATTCACAGTAATGAGTGAAACAAAGAAGCCTTTGAGCTCTAGTTGTCTGTGTGATAGACATTACATTTCAGAAGCATCGCCCAATTCCTACATGGCCTGCATTCTTAAATGATTCACACCTTGGTACTTCTTCCTTCAAATTCCATCTGTATCACAGTACCTGCTCAAAACCAGATAATGTTTATATGCCTGGCACAGTCTACTGAGCAGGTATGGATACTCTTACTCTCTCTTTATTTATATGTTATCAATTCCTATTAATCAAATTCTTATTTTCTTTTCTTGTCTAACAGTCACTGTCCTTGGCAGAATAAACAGAAGGAAAGTAATAATGGAGAAATTCTCCCTTCTCTCTCTTGTCTATTATCATTTCTTCTACTCCAAACAGCAGTTGTAGAGCAGTTCTATACTTCCTTTGATCCTCCTCTTTTCTTATTTAAATATATAGATTATACATGTGTATATGCATATACATACAAATGAAGATACACATACGTATATATGTACTTATACACACATAGAAGTACACATGTGTGTATGTATATACATATATACATATGTATACATATATATCTTTCTATGTTTATATATTTTCTATGTATGCATATGTATACAGCTTGTCTTATTATCCTTACATTTCCTGACCAGTCTCAATTCATTCTAATTTTTACATCTGGAAAAAAATTCTTTAAGAATATGGCATACTTTTGCATTAATTCTTCATTGTACTTACTTTTGTGTTCTCTAAATATCTTTGTATATTATAAGTTGTCTATATTATCTGTGTGTCAATATCAGTTTCTTCAGAAAACTTCCATTTTTCCTTTGTGTATTCTGAATTTCATTTTTCAGATTATCCTCCCCCTCTTCGGCTATTTTACCCCTGTAAAATATTAGTCCATGGGACATTTCCTGTTTTTTGTCTAAATCCTTTGAGATTTACTTTCCCCAAATTTAGAGTATATCAGGCCTGGCCTAGTGCTCCCTTTTCTGTCAAAAACTCAAAAAGGTATTAGTCACTCACCACTAATGTTCGCATTATTTCTACTCTACTAACCAGTTGCTCCTTGTTAGTAAAGTCTTGACTCAAATTTCCCCTTGCTGGATTTTGTAGCATAAAATTATCATTAAACCAAGTCAAGTAGTTATTAACTACTATGATTTTTGGCAGAAAGAGAATTCTAACAGAAGCCTGGCTAATTTTTCTTTCATCCTTATCATAGTAAATATGTGTATGTGTGTGTGCATGTATGCTTGTATGCCACATTTATAATCTCCCCTGTATGCTGCTTCTCCCTCCTCATTCCTATGTTTTCTAATGTGAGCCTATCTTAATAATATAGAGTCCCCTCTGACCATATCTATTTGTTTTTAGCCATGCTGCTTCTTTTTAATAAGATTTACCCATCCAATATAATATTTTTTCATGAGTCTCATACCATCATGTGTCAAAGATGAATGTGTGATCAAATTTGCCTTCTTGCATTAAGATCATCATTTTGGCTTGCAGGTGCTCATTTACGTTATATGTGTTTATATTCTGGTTATTCATGGTAATCTCTGTTAATGTTACCCTGTTTTTCTGAGACTTTTGTCTTTGTCCTCTATGATAGAGAAGTGGGCTAATAAAAGCACTTGAAGTTTGCAAGCCTCTTTCTCTGTTTTATCTTAGTGATCTTCACCTGATAATGATGGTGATGATGATGATGATAATCATAATGATGATAGCTAGCATTTACATGGTGATTTAAAGTTTACAAAGTTCTTTTGATGTTTTATCTCATTGAACTGTCACACAATCCTATGAAATAGCTGCTATTATTATCTGCTTATTACAAATAAGGAAACTGAGAATAATTAAATGACTTGTTGAAAGACTCACACCTTTTGTCTGAGGCAGGATTTGAAAACAATTCTTTTGACTCCATGACCAGCATTCTATCCACTACAGAAACTAGTTTTCTAGCAAGTTTAGGTGAGTAGAGAAAACATGGAGGAGGTGCCATCTGAACTAAGATCTGTAAGAAAAAAAATCATTTCAGCAAGCAGAATGTGGTGGAAGATTGTTTTAGCCATGCTCTAAGCACATATGAGTACACAGAAACAGGACAAAGAAGAAAAGGATCATAGTATAAGGATTAATCCAGCTTGCCAAAAGCTTAAAATGTATGAAGGAAAATACAGCAAAATAAAGCTAAATGTTGGTTCAACCAAGCATGGATGACTGACATACTAACAGGCTCATATTTGATTCGATAGTCAATGGAGAACCACTAAATATTTTTGAGTAGGCATCAAAAATAATCAGATCTATGTTGTAGGAAGATTACTTTGGGATCAGTATATGGAGGATGGACTAGAGAGGGTAGAAGCTAGAAGTAGGAAGCTATTTAGCAAACTATTACCGTATTCCTGAAAAAAGAAAACATAATGAGAAAGAGATGGAAGTAGAATCGGGGATAGGACAGGAGAAGAGCAAGGGGAAAGGAGAAAGGATGAAGACCCCTGAGTGGTTCCCATTGTGATTGGAAAGTAAGTCAATCAATCAATTAATTCAACAACATTTATAAATCATAGGTAGCATGAAGATGAAATGAGAAAAAAAATTAGGACCTTGCAGCATCAGAATTTGCACTCCTCCAAACTTCTTTACCATGACCAGAATTTTTTTTATCCTGGAAAATCACTTGTCTCTTAAATTTAAACCTCTGAAGTACCTTCAGCCCTGGTGGCTCCTCTATATGACTGGATGATTCCTTACAGAACCTCCATTTAAGGAGGATGCTCAGGTCAGCCATTTCTTCATTTCTCACCAGGCTAGATATCTCCAAACTTGTCCATCATGCCCCTGAGTTGGTACCTTTTTCCTCACCTCCAACTTTTCAGCTTCCTTTTGTATGCTGTTTAACTCATTAGAGTGTAAGCTTTTAAAGGAAAGGGATTGTTTTTATTTTTGCTTGTGTTTTTTATTCCTACACTTAGTCCAGTGCTTGGAACTTGTAAGCACTTAGTAAATTTTTAATGACTGACAAATCAAAGACCTACTATAGGATAGGTATACATTGAAGATGATTGAAAACTGAGTCAGCAAAAGTCATTCACCCAGACACACGATGAGCTATATTTTGAAAGAAACAAGGAATTTTAAGAACTAGAGCATGCATTTCAAGAATGAGAGACTGATAATTCCATTGTATAGAGACTTAAGATGCATAATAAGGCAGGAAAAGGAAGATGGGACAAGTATTTGAAGTGAAAGATTAAGTTATCAGATAGGAGGGGGTGAAATGGGGATGTAGCTGGAGGTTTGATGAAGTTTTAAAACAACTACTGTGGAGAATATACAATTTTTTCATGTTAATGATATCTTATTAAAGAATCATAGAATTACAGAATCTTCTCGTTCTAAGAGATTTTTAGAGAACCTACTTCCACAGTTTACAGATAAAGAAAGCAAAAGACCAGACTCAAGAGATGATTTGTCCATGGTTGCACATGTTTCTGACTTGATCCAGTCCTCCTTTTACACCATTCATTAAGCCAGGATCCAAGTATTTTTTCACATTTTACTGTAAAACTGCATCTCTGCTATTTCCCTTTGTTTACTGTCAGCTTTGTATTCCACTAGATTTATATTAGTAATAGTTATCATGTCAAAATTTCGTTAGTCCAACTCCTAAACCCACAAAGAGCTTGGCTTCTCATCTAGAGGCCTAAGGAGGTCAGATTTCTTTATAGCTTCTTTCTGCAGAGCAGCCAGAAAACCTAGAAAATCCAAATTGTAACAGGCAGATTCAGCTTCCCTATTAAGAAACTAATACCCATGACCCTCTGCACCAATATATTCTTTCCTCAAATGTTGGTTTTCCATCAGCCTAGTGAAAAGACAGCTGTCAGGCCTACAGTCTCATGAAATGATACACTTACCAATGATTGGCATGTGGGATTTTTGTAGTTTGACCAATCAGTTCCCTAAAAATGAAACTATTGCCTTCCTCTTTAGCACATATTAAGGTAAAAGCTTCATGGAATTGCCCACAGTGCTGCAGACATGTTTAATAAAAGGACTCACTTTTGTTTATGCCCAAGAGTTGTTGCAATGACAGACTTTATCAGCAAACTTTTGATTTTACTCTCCAATAGGCACCTGCCACCTTAGCCTCGTCACTTTAGATGAATCAAGGCAGTTGTTCCTCAGGAGAGTAACTTCGTTCTATGTCAATCCTGAGGTTGAAAAAAGTAAAAACCCTTGGGAAAGCAAACCACTCACTGGCTTCCCAGGACTATGATGAAAACACTGATGAATGTATAGCAACTGTGACATTAACACATTATATATGTTTGCAGTATCTTGCTTTCTGTGCAGAAAAAGAGAAGTTGACCTGTACACATTCTTATCCTTATTCGAGGTTTCACATTAACTTGAAATTTTGTTATACCTATACCTACACTTGTATAACACTCACATATGAGCTAGCTATACTGTGTATAAGGCAATATTACTTTTCACACAAACACACATACACAAACACACAAAGGTATGTGCAAAAACTATTATAGATGTGAGGACTAATCTCAATGAGCTACTTAGCCATTTAAAAAGCAATTCATTCAAATCTCTTAATTCTTTTTTTTAATTAAATTTGCCTATGGCACTATAGTGTCAGAGAAGCCAAACTGCATGATAAGGAATCTGAAGTTATTAGCATAATGCCTCAGTTGAATACTGATAAAGAGGAAATAAGAGTAGCTGCCCAAGGTGTTCATTGTGGTAGCTAAAAAAGTTATTTGCAATATTTTTGGCTTTTTAGGGAAAAGGGGCAGTTGACATGAGAGAGCTTAAAATGTTCATAACAGTTCTTTTGCCATCCAACTTGGGGAATTGAAATAAAACAGCTATTACTCAACCAGTCACATAAGGTGACTGGTAGGGAGGATAATGTAGAACTGGGAATGAGAACTTTCTACTAATCATTGAGATCAAGACACGTATTACACTTGATTTTAGAGGCTTCAGTGTCAGATTCAGTTTGAAAGCCTTAGGAAGTGGTCTAAGAGGATAATATTCAGCACATCAATTTTGAAAGGACAACTCTGAAAACTCTTAATGATTAAATATGTTTTAAGTACTCTTACATCGGCTGCCTCCATTCCAGGAGATCAGTGATGAAATATGCTATTGTTTTCTTGACATGGAGATAAGGGATTCGAGATGCAGGAGACATAAAATTTTGGATATGGAAAATGTGGGAATATATTTGTCTTTGCTATGCATATTGATTATAAAGGATTTGTTTTTTTACTCCTTAAAATTGGGCAATGGTATAGAGAAAATAATTTTTTTTTGTAATGGAAAAGAAAATAAAAGAAACAACAACAAAAAAGAGAAACAGAAGGATAAGGGGGAACTGTCCATCTTTAAGTGAACTTTAAAGAAAATCTGAAAATTGTAGCAACTTCTAATCCCTCCACCCCAATGTATAAACCTCAGAAATATCCTTTATTCAATTTAATTAAAAACATATTTATTGAGCATCTGTTATGTTTGAGGAACAATTGTAGGGGCTGAGTACACAAAGAAAAAAACAAAAAAAAATAGTCTGCCCAAAAGGAGCCTACACATCTGAACTGTCTTATTTGGATGTTCTGATATTTTCTCCTTTTGATATTGATAAATCCTTTTTTTCCCCTTAGTAGTATTTACTCTTTGAGGGACTGGAGTTTAGAGAATTCAATTCATCCCTCAAGCTCCATTTGAATTTACTAAAAATTCCAGTTCTGGACTTACTGGACATAAATTAAATTTTGCTTATCTGATGCCTCATAGAGTCTCTAACAAAAATTTTATGCTTTTTGCTCTATATTTCATTTTGCAGTCTTCAATGATCCTTGAAAATTATTGACCTAGCCACAGCTGGTTAATGACCTTTTGTAAACATTATGCTTCTATGAACAATAGCTGTTTACTCTGTTATAAAAGTTGTTTTCCTGAACCTTTTTTTTTCTTTTCAGGATAAGAACAGTTTTAAAAGCAGCTAGCTGATGCAGTGGATATAATGTTGGTCATAGAGGCAGGAAGATCTAAGTTCAAATGAACCTAGCCTCCACTTTGAGCCTGAGGAAGTTACTTAACTTTCATCAGACTCAACTTATTTATCGTTATTTTTTTAATTTAATTTTTTTTGGTGGGGGGAAGATAGGGCAATTGGGGCTAAGTGACATACCCAAGGTCACACAGCTAGTAAGTGTGTCAAGTGTTGGAGGCTGCATTTGAACTCAGGTCATCCTGACTCCAGGGCCAGTGCTCTGCTTACTGCACTACCTAGCTGCCCCCTATTTGTCTTTATAATGGAGTTAATTGTAGGAACTATATCACAGGGCTGTTTTGCGGATCAAATGAGATAATAATGGCAAAGTACTTTGCAAAACCTTAAGTCCTATGGAAATACTAGATATTATTATTGTTTGCAATACACCATCAATTCCACCATAAATACCTGAGCATTATTCAATATGTAAGCATAACTTAATGTCAATTGGAGTTACTCAAGTGCAACAGTGGGAAAATGGACCCACAAATGTTCATCCTATTCACCCTCAAGCATGAATGTGCATAGCGTCCAGTCAGCAAATTCCCAGGGAGAAATGGAGACCTTTAGCAAGCCTCAATATATTTAGAGAAAAAAAATTAATATCTGCATACCAATGTCAGTCTACATCACTATTGTTTTATACCAGTCTTAAATAATACTTTATGAAAGTAATAAATATTGAGAAATTTTAAAATATTGTGTATGTTACACCTTTTAGCCTTTTGTCCCCCCTAAAATGTGATTCCTATAATGGAGTTGAAGGGGGGAAGCAAAAAGTCAGTAGGTAATATTAGCATTGCTTAAAGACCCATTTCATATGATGAACAACACAGTTCCTAAGGGGGAAAAACAACCACAATGAAGGTCATTCTTTAGGAACACTGGTGATATTAAACATTGCAATCATATTGGAAAATGCTGTTAGAACTAAGCATCTATGTAGATGCAGGCATAATGAAAGAAATAGCTAAGTAACTGCCCAATGACTGGAATAAATTCAAGCAAAAACATATTCAATCATTTTCACCTGGGAAAAATCTTTGTTGGCTTCACTAATCCTTAATTTCCCATGACATGTGTGTGTGTGTGTAATATATATATATATATATATATATATATATATATATATATATATATATATATATATATATATATATGCATGTATATGTGTATATCTATATGCATGTATATGTATATATCTATATGTATGTATATGTATATATGTATATGTGTATATATGTGTGTGTATGTGTATATGTGTATACACACACACACACACACACACACACACACACACACATATATATATATATATATATATATATATATATATATATATATATGCCTCATACACTAACTCCAAAACTTTGCTGGGAACTGGAAGTAGCCAGATTGAAGAGGCCAAGGTCTTTTTTTTTTTTTGGAAAATTACTGAGGTAGAGATAGAAAAAGAATAATGACCCTGTGAAACAAGATAGAATTGGGAAGGGAGAGATGATTGTTCAAGTGGCAACTTTGCTAAAGTTTATTACCTATGTGACCTTACACAAGTCATAAAATAACAGAAATTCAGAATTGTAAATTACATCTCAAACTGTTAAGTATTTCAAAATACATTAAGAAGTTGTTTATTTTTGGGCAGGCTTTAATTTTTCAATAGCCACTCCCAGTAGATTCAGAAAGTTCTTGCTAGTGTCTTTGTCACTATCAATTTGGAAAGTGGCAATGATATTAAAGAAGATTCATTGACATCTACTTTCCTTCTGTGCTCTGAGGACCATGACAAAAAAAGCTAGACCTTTCCATATATGTTATTTCCCCTATTAGAATGTGAACTCTTGGATGATGGTGATATACTTCTTTTTTTTATCTGTAGCCTCAGTACTTAGTACAGTGCTTTGCACAGAATAAATGCTCAATAAATTTTTTTTATTCATTCCTTTGATGAAAATGTATACAATCATTGCATTAAATTAGATGGAGGCATGCATATATCCATGTATATCCATGTGTATGTATATATACACACACATACACATGTGTGTACATATAAATACTTGTGTGTGCACATGCACACATATACATATAGGTATATGTACACATATACACATATACATTACTGCATGCATACGTATTTATATGTACGTGTATATACATACATATACACACATATGTGTATGTATATGTATGTTTGTGTGTATACACACATGCATAATTTTTTCTCTCAGTTTCTACATCTTAAAAAAGGAGTTTATTATACACATGTACTCCCCAAACTAATTCACAGTTTTGTTTCAAGGATCAAATGAAATCTTAATTAGCCATACCACTACTTACTTCAGCTCAATGATTATATACATTTTCATCTAATGAATGAATGGAAGAAGCATTTACTAAGAATTCATTGTGTGCAAAGTAGCGTGCTAAGTGTTGAGGAAACATATAAATGAAGAAGATAATGCCTGTTCTGCAAGAGTTCACATTTAAATGGGAGAAACAATACATATAAAAAGTTTTAGCTTTTAATGAGACACTATGTGCCAGTAATCCTTAGAACACAGAAGTAATGAAGGTGGTATTGTGTGTGTATATACATATATACACACATACATATACATATATGTGTGTATGCATGCATGTGTGTATGCATATGTGTATGTTTATATGTGTGTGTATGAGTGTATATGTAACTAAATATTTCCCAATTACGTTAAAAAGTTAACATTCTTTTTCCCCCCAAGTTTTGAGTTCCAAATTCTCTCCTTCCCTCCCCACTTCCTCCACCCCTGGAGCAGGCAAACAATATGATATGGTTTATCCATGTGAAGTCATGCTAAACCAAATTAGCCATATTGCGAAAGAAAACACAGACACCCACAGGAAAATAAAGTGAAAAAAATTATCCTTCAATCTGTTCTCAGACTTCATCAGTTCTCTGTTTGAAGGTGGATAGGCCATTGCATCACTGATCTTCTTGAATCATGGATCATTGTCTTGATCAGAGTATCTAAGTCTTCCACAGCTAATTGTTGTTACAATGTTGTTGTTACTATGTGCAATATTCTCCTAGTTCTAAGGCATCTACTTTAATGCCACTTCCACTTTAATGATTGTGTTTCTGATAATTGAAAAATTTGACAGTGCCAAAGGCATGGTGACAAGAATTTTCTTTTCTGAATCTTTGGTAGCTGTGACTACTGAGGAACTAAAGATATTCTGAACACAACTAACTTATTTACAGTTGACCAGTGAGTCAAAAATCAACAAAACCTCTATGGGCTCTATTAGACCATGTCTAATGAAATTGTATTTAATAATGAGTCATGCAAATTCTTAAACAGATTAAAATTATTTTGACAAATGCAGATATGGGGAGAAGTTTTACTACAAAGCATTTATTCTGAAAAAAAAAATGAGAATTTTAGTGGACTAGGGACAGATCTGTAATCTCATTGTCTTAGGAAACTGGTGAGATTACTCCTTCTACCAAAACAGGATGCCCCCTTCTCTGTAAGATATGATCTTAGAGAGCTGTTTAATAATAGAATATTCTAATAGAATAAGAAGTTAAATGACTTGACTAGATTCATAAAAGTATTATGTGTCAGCTGCATCATTTGATCTCAGGACTTCCTAGCTTCAAGTTGTTTTAAAGACTGAATGATGGACTGCTAGCACAATTGCACTGGAGAAGGAAATGGCAACCCCACACAGTATTCTTGCCAAGAAAATCCCCAAACGGGGTCATGAAGAGTCAGACACAACTGAACAACAATGAGAGCTCAATAGAAATTAACAGTAAAATCTTTCCTGACCCCTTTGTAGCTTGAGGCCTGTAGGTTCCACACCTGTGTTTCTGAGCTGTTCCATGAATAAGCACAGAGACTGAAGAAAGCTGTTGGCCATGAGGTGGAAAGAAGCCATAATAATGGGGTTAGAAGAAAATGGAGAAAAGTGCTATATGTAGTGACCTCTCAGAGTCTGCCTGTTGGAGTGATACACACATCTTGTCTCTCCACAGTAGTCTGAGAGAGCAGAGAGCAGGCTCTAGTGACTAGGAGAGGGGCATACAAGTTCTGTGTCTGCTTCAGATTTATCTAAAACAAAAGGGAGGATATAATGGTAATAAGCACAAATAGAAAAAGAACAACATAAAAAAAGAGCAGAGATTGACATAAAGAGATAAAAATGATAATCTTACTAATATTAATATTCATATAATACTTTAGGATTTAGGAAGCTTTTTTATGTAGTTTTATCTTATTTGATCCTTAGAATAATCCTGTGAAATGGGTGCCATTATTTTCATTTTACATATTAAGAAATTGAGGCCAAGAGGTACAGTAATAGTCATAGATTTAATAAGTGTCTGAGAGAGAATTCGAACTTACCTCTTTAAGGTCAAATCCAGCACTCTATCTTCTATGCTACTTAACTACCTACTTTGTGACTTTGGGGCAGTCATTTAACTTGGTCTTCTGTCTACTTCTACAAAATGAACAATTTGGATTCTAGATGACCTTGAACATTCCTTCTAATTCTAATTCTTTGACTTTAGTTATACTTATTCACGATTAATTCGATCATATTTAACTTAGCTCCTGATCTATGAACATTTAACTTAATGTATGCCCACATCAAGGCCTATTTTCATTTATGGCTAATGTTACAGGAAACTCTCTAGAATTTTCCCAGTATACCTGACTGAATGAGATGTTCTGTGGGGACTCTGTAGGGTATATCAGATCTCCCTCACTTCCATTAGCTACATTTCAAGCACCATCCAAGGTAGGTAAGTACCAGTCTCCCCACTGTATAACGTTCTCTAAGATTTTCCTAGGTATCTACTCCTTTGCCACCCTCTACCCCTCACTCACTCACACATAGAAACAGGTTATACTTTTTTATACTTCATCATAACTGAGCAGGTTGACCCACTTCTTTAATCTTACTACCAGAAGGTAGAAGCTGGTAATTGCTTGAGCTTGGGATATCTGAACTGTTGTAGGATTAAACTGTCCACACCAAGTCTGGAAGCAATATGGTTAGCCTAAAGGAATGCGGGGTGCCACCATGTTCTCCACCCATTAGTAATGGAATTATGCCTATAAGTAGTTGGTACACTTGTAGATTGAGTCAGATAGTGAGACCCCCCATCTCAAAAGAATATATAAAACAAAACAAATAAACAACAGCAAAAAACTACTTTGAAATTTAAGTTCACTGCAGATGAGTCAAGGATGGAGTAATTCAACTTAGATATATCAAGGGCATTAGGCATCAATACTGCTAGATAAGATCATGAAATTATGCTGATTTGCCATATAAACTCATATCTTCATTGATGCCCGATAATCCTTTTAATCATGTAGTTATTAAGTTAGATTTAGAAAATCAATTGCACAAGAACATGATAGAAGATAATCCTGCTGAATAATCCTTTTAATTTTGTGGGAAAGCAGCGTGGGATATCTGCAATAAAAGTAGCACTCATTCATTTAGATAGCATTTTTTATTTTGCAATATTCTAAATATACATTGTCTCATTTAATTAGACTTAGAATAGGAAAACAAGTTTATTTTTTTCATTTGCCCAAGGTCATTTACTGACTATATGACCATGAGCAAGTAATTTTGTTTCTCTAATTCCAATTTTTGTCATCTGTAAATCAAAGAGTTTGGACTAGGTGATCTCTAGTGGCCCTTTCAGTTCTAACATTCTATAATTCTTTTTTCATCTCTTAATGAGTCCCTGTAGAATTTCTCTATGCCAAATACCATTTCTTCTTTATTTTTTACTAAGCAATTCACCATTATCTCCTTTCCTAGCCAATATCATCCCAATCATTGACACCTGTCTTTGCTGCTTACTTTACTGAGAAAGTCCTTATCCTCTTTTGTTCTATACTTCAAAAAATGTATCTTTATCCATCTTTTGGGGGGGATAATTTATTACAAAGGTTGATTCTTTTTATTTCTATTATCATCCATGTCCTAGGAAACTTTGCTACATCCACTCCTCCCTCACTCCGATACATCAACTATCATTTTTCTCTGACTCTGTCTCTCTCTGTCTCAGTTTTGCTTGCTCTCTCCCCTCACCATGTCTTACTTGTTCTTTTTTTAACTTCCTTTCTTTACCTCCTTTCATTAACTTCTCTTACAACTCATTCAACTTCCAGAACCTTGTGATTTGGATTGGTACTCCAATAATTGACTGAAATTGTTCTCTAAGAAGTCAGTAAATCTTTTGGCATTTTCTAACTCCTTTAGTCATCACGGTAATCAGTGAATGGGAAGATCTTCCGCGCCCAATTGAGTGGGATTCGGGGGCGGGGCTCTCAGGGTCCTGGGGAGAGTGGCTAGGACTGGAGCCAATGGAAGCCTGTGGTGGGTGGAGCTTGCTGTTGGAGCAGAGCTAAGAGGTAGTTGGAGAGGCAGTTGGTGAGAGCAGTTAAGAGCTGAAGGAGAAAGGAAGCAGTCAGCTAGCTGAAACACAGCTTGAAGATTGCAGCAGAAGTGGCAGTGATGGAGGCAGGTGCTACAAAAAGGTGGGACTGACCCTTGTGGAGACCAGCGAGTGCTGAGCAGGGGCTTGAGGCCAGTGGGTGGTCTTCTTGCTGGAGGGTCCTGGCATTGGTGGGGGGCGGAGCACCAGTATGGCTTGGCTTGCTGCCATAATGTTTTTCTGTGGCCTCCTGGTCACTATTGTGAGATGGGCATAATGGGCTTGGAAGGCTCTTGCCAGGATGTCAAATTGGGGACACTGGTCTGTGGGTCTGCTACTTTTGAATTTCAATAAATGCTATAACTCCTCTGCCTTCTACATAGAGAATTCCTTATGTCCTGTGATTCTGGACCATTAAGGCATATTCATGGTTATCTTTGAAGTCATGAATTCTGCCTTACTGATATATCACCCTTTTCCATCTCTGCTATAAGTTAATATATTGTCAGCTCTTTGTTTTAATGACATTTATTCCCATTCTTCCTAAGAAATTTTATTCATCTTTTTCTCCTACCCTCCCCATGCTTCTTTTTATTTTATTTCTTCTTTCTATTTCTCTTCCTTGTTTTTCTCTTGTGCTCCAATTACTAATTGTTAACATTCAACATGACCCTTTGTTCAGCATATATTTTTCTTATTTGGACTCTCTTATTAGACATATCATTTATGCATTTGATTTCAACTATCACCTCTCCGGGCCCATTCTGTCTCATTATTTTTAGATATGCATTTCTTAATGTCCTTTATATATTCTTCTGATGAAGCTGTATGTCTGGGAATCATGTAATATTACAGTATTTGAAGTATTTGAAGAATTAAAACTGTGGATCACCCAAAGGGGAAGAGGGATTAGGTAGACCACAACATGTTGCCAACAAGAAATTGCATAGAAAAATATAATAAAAATATCATCCTTACATGCACATATTACTGGAGAGGAAAGGTGCATAGTCACATTACAAAAAAAGGATAACTAAGAGGTAGCCTGACTACACTGCTATCTTTACAATATTAAATTATCTAGCCAAGATTCTAACTCTAGCGTTATTCAGATGCCATCTCTTCATTTTATCTGCACAGATATCATGAAGGAGATTGCCAAATGACTTAATGATTCAAGAGGAAGCTGCGTGATTTAATGAAAAGAACATTGGGCTGCAAATCATTATTCTGTCACTTATTAAATGTGAGATCTTGAGTAAATCAATATGCCTTTCTGAGCCCTAGTTTTCTTATTTATATAATGAATGGGTTGGGTCACATGCTGTCTAGATATTTGTTCATCGGTAAAATACAATGATTCTCCATCTGATATCTATAGCATTTCCATGTTTTGCCATTACAGAACCTGGTATTATCAAGAAAGGAAATTAGATAATGTTGCTATAATGTATTCCTCAGAGAGTTATTGTTGATTTAAACTTCACAGGTTTGTTTTTTCAAACATAATGATTAATGAGCAGTTTTGAAATATGTTAAGATGATAGCAAACATACTGATGTCATTTTGGAAAACTGCTTTAAAGATCATTTCAGGAAGAAAGGTAATTTTTGTTTATAACTATTTTAGATACCCTCCCCTTTTTAAAATTTAGCAAGTTTAGTAGATAACATGATATTATTTCCTCAAGTTATTTTAGTATCTTAAGATGTAGTATACCTGGGCCAAGATATTCGAATTCATTCCAATAGCTCCAGAATTTTCTTCCCAATGTCCCAATCATGTTGAACACAAATTACCTCTTTGTATTTACTATTTCCATTTTGAATATTATACTTTTTGATTTGTAGAAAAATTTCAACAGTAGTCATCATTAAATTCAACCATGGATCTGTTTTCTGTCCATTTTAATACCTAAAACTGTATTTTCTTTAAGGAATGATCCAATTCTTTTCTTGTTCATCTTACTTCTTACTGAAATTTCCTTCTCTATCCCTGAATACAAATAAAAACTATAGGCATCTTTAGCATTCTTTGGAGATTTCTCATTATGACACTTAAATCAGAATTATTTTCTTTCTATTTCACTCTTTTGAATTTATCCTTGGTTATTTCTTGTTATTTTTTTCATAGTGTTTTCTTTTTAACTATTTTTTTTTGCACTACATAAAACACCAGTTTGCCTGACCCAGTTAAATTATACTTATCACTTTCTTTTCATTTCCTGTTTCAGTTGGGAATCATGATTTTTTTTTACTTCCTTTCAAAACCCTTTTCATTTTATAGCTCAAGAGATATTAGACTATAATTTGGCATTAGAAGGCATCACATTGACTGCAGATTTTATTTTTCCTTTCAAACTACATGATTGAATAAACACTTTAATCTGCCCTCCCTTGATGAATTACAATTTTAAGATGGACTTTACAAGAGATCATGCCAGTGAATATTTTCTTCAGGTTTGACTCAGTTACTTTAACTTCCAATATCCAGCACAATGATAGCCTTAAAACTTCACTAAAGAAAGTGAAAAACTCAAAAATGCTTCCCCTAACAGTGGAAGACATTTTGTGATCATCTTCCATTTTTCTACTGTGTTTCCAAGTTGACATTTAGTCAACATTAGTCTTCATTATATCTCTAAATGTTGACTCTGTGGCAGTTCACAATCCCCTAAGAGAAAATACAACTCCATAAAAATTGTCTATTGTTCCTGAAAGTGAACATACATCCAATAAAAGACAAAATGAAACACCTGTTTGTTTCTCTCTGTGTGTATGTATGTATGTCCTCTCAATTTTGAGGAAGTTCCACTTGGACCTTTTTTGACATTGACATCATTCCATCCTAATGATAGGAAAAAAGGAAAATGAGGCAAATAAGAATCTAAATAATAAACCATACGGTTGAAATAAAATGGTTGCTTACTTAAGTAGGCAACAAATATGAATATAGGGAAAGCTAATATTTATTTGAATGTCAAAATCAAGTATCAGGAAAGGTCTTTGAACTCCAAGGGATCATTTTTCATTTTGATTATCAAGATGGGTTCTGTAATAAAAGCATTCTTACTTTGTTATGATTTGTTTATTATTATTATCTAACTTTATTCAAATGAATGGCAAATTCTATTATTCTTTTTCCAAAATTAATCATTTACCAATTAGTGAAAATATATTATTAATTATTTTTAGAGTAGAAAAAATGTACAGATATGAATGAGTAGATATAGAGAATGAAATTACGCTTTTTATCAATTTTTCCTAAAATACTGGTAAACTTTGAGTTTACCAGTAATATTTTAGCAAATCTTTACTTAATAGAATATATACTTTAATTCTTAACCTTGCATTTCAGTTTGCCTTTGGAAAAATGGCTCTGCAGAACACATATTAATTTCCACAGAAAGATTTGTTTAATTAAATATGGAGGGAGTATTTAATGTAATTTATTTGGTTATGACTAAATTTCACTAAATAAGTGAGCTACCAATTTGTACATGTAAGGAGAACTGTAAATATGCTATTATTATTTTATGTAAATTTAATGGAAGGATTCCCCAGGAGAAAAATATAAACAATCAAACCAAATACAAAATCAAACTAAATAGATAGTTTAATAGTTCCTACTTAGGGACATTGTAAATTGGGTTTAAGTTATTATAAACATATCTTGATACCAAAATGAGTAGAAATGGTATAGTCATTTCATTCTGAGACCACAAAATTCCTAATATTTTAGAGAGTGGACCAGGAATCCAAAATAATTAAGGCCGATTGAAGTCTGTTCTGAAACTGATTTAAATTCAATGAGGGAAAGTCTTAAGTGTTTCTCATAAGCGATATATTACTACAAATTCATGTGTGTCTTCCTGATCAAGTCACTTCACCTCACAAAGCAATAGGAATCTCTTAAATAACACAAATCATATAGTAGGTTAATGGCAAATAGATAAGTAGAGAGATATACCTATAGAGAATACATTAAGTGCTTACTATGTGCCAGACATTGTGCTGATGATATATGCCTGTATACATATGTGTACATATGTGTATATATTCATATACATACACATATAGATAGATATACACACACCCACACATGCATGCACACATGCACAGACTAATGCCTGCCATCAAGAAGCTTATTTTAAAACTGAGTAAGTTCTATAAGACAACACAAAGTGATGCAGAAAAAAAGGGGAGGAGGTCAGGGGAAGGCCAAAGCAAATACCTTTAGTTCTTTGGTGAGGATCTTGAGGAAGTGGCATAATGGCCTGATTCCTAGAAAAATAAGACAAAAAGCTAACTATGAGGCCTAGGAGGAGGAGAGTGGAGTCTTAGTTTCCATTGGTGTAGAAATGGTCAAAGAATGAAGGCATAGTAGGCTGAAAGCCGAAAGTATAGATGCCAGTCTTCATTGGTAGAGGGAATTTCTTTCCTCAGAGTTCCAATGAAATCATAGGTCTGATTTTAAAGCATGGCATAGTAGAAAGACATTTCATTTGGAATAAGAACAACTGGTTTTAAATCTTTGCTCTACTCACTTGCTACCTTATTTGTAAAATCAAAGATTGTACTATAATATCTAAGTACTCATCCACACCTAGCTCTATTTCTAGTGTCTTATTCTTCAGCCTTCCTTTTGAATGCCTTATTAGCACAATTAAATTTTTAATTCATGGCCTCATTGAAATACATATATGTATGTATGTATGCATATATGCATATGTGTGTGTGCATATTCCAAGCCTTCTTTATGTAGAAGGAGGACTTAATTCCTACACGAATTGCAGGTTGAATACCTTATTCTGTATGTCAAGCCCAGTCATTAGAAGGAGAAACATAGACATATAGGTACAGACTAAGTTCAAAATAGGAGAAGAAATGCTGATTTATTTGGGTCTTAAGTGGTCCTATTACCTTTGGATTCAGAAGGCTTGAATTCCAATTCTAGTGCTGTTATTTACTACTATATGTGACCTTCACCATGTGATATCCTTTCTGGGCTTGATTTTCCTTTAAAATGGCTTCCAATTTAAAATCTCATTCTTTTCTGCATCTTCTGCTCCTTATTTCCACTGCTTTATTGCAGCTTACTTTCTCATCAGCTTTTATCTTAGATATTGTAATAGCCACTCATTTATTTCCAAGATTCCACAACAAAATGTGGCAAGTCTTCAAAGAGATAGGAGTACCAGATCATCTTACTTGTCCCTCGAGGAACCTGTATGTAGGTCAAAAACAATAGTTAAAACTGAACATGAGACAACAAACAGTTTTGAGACTGGGCAGGGTGGGGCAGGGAAAAGTATAAAAGGCTGCATATTGTCAACTTACTTATATAACTTATATGCAGAGTTCATCATTTGAAATATCAGTCTGGGTGAATCAAAAGCTGGAATTAAGGGTGCTGAGAAAAATAACAATATCGGATATGTAGATGATACTACCCTGATCAACAGAAAGTGAAGAAGAATTAAGGAACCTCTTCATGAGGGTGAAAGGGGAGAGTGAAGAAGCGGGCTTGAAGCTTAAAAAACAAGCAAAAACCAAAAAAAGCCCTAAGATCTTGGCAACTAGTCCCATAACTTCCCAGCACAGAGTAATATATAGAAGCAATGTCAGATTTTATATTTTTGGGCACTGCAGATGGTAATGGTAGCCATGAAATCAAAAGACACTTGCTTCTTAGAAAGAAAGCTATGGCAAGTATGGACAGCATAATAAAAAGCAGAGACATCACTTTGCTAACAAAGATCCATATAATCAAAGCTATGGATTTTCCATTACTGATGTAGGGCTGTGAGAGTTGGATTATAAGGAAAGCTAACCACTGCAAAATCAACCCTTTCAAATTGTACTGCTGGAGAAGACTTTGGAGAGTGCCTTCAACAGCAAGGAGATGAAATTAGTCAATACTTAAGGAAATTAATTCAGACTATTGGGTGGAAGGTAAAATTTGGAAGCTGAAGCTTAAATACTTTGGCCATATAATGAGAAGATAGGACTCACTGCAAAATACCCTGCTGTTGGGAAAGATTGGGGGCAAAATGAAAGGGGGATGGCAGAGGATGAGATGGATGTGTCATGAATATGAACATGGACACACTTCAAAAGACAGTGGAGGGTAGACAAGCCTGGTGTGTTGTGGTCCCTGGGGTTTTGAAGAGTTGAACACAACTGAACTGAAAAACCACAAAAGATTTTCCTGATTTTAATTTGTCTGTTTCATCTCATTCTTCACACTGCTGCTCAAGCAATATAACTAATGCTAATCCCATAATTCTTAGTTAAAATAACTCAACTGCTCCCCACCATTTGTTGAATAAAGAATAGCTTCACTTCCTAATTCACCTCCACATCATCTTCATTTCCTGCATATAGATGACTATCCTTAGGCTTCCTTGCTAATTGCAGAGTCTCTCTCTAGGAACCATGGACCTTAAACTATATATACATACATATATATATTTCACTTGGTTCAGGGGAAAAGTCAGCAGAAATTATATAAACAGAGCAAATACAAACAACAAAGACCAACAGATAGGGCTTCCAAATGTCTGATACATACACAGTTACCAGAGAGAGAAGCACCAACATCTGGTGTTTTCGAAGCCAGGGAGCTCCTTAACAGCTACCCAGAGCCTTATATGGCTAAATTACAGAAACATTCTTACAATGAGTGAGCCCCAAAGCAAAATACTAACCTCAGAGTACATATATACCCTTCTTCAAGGCCAGAGGGCATCACAACCCTTGTGACCATGGCTTATATGACTCAGGCTTCCATGTGACTCAGTTTCAAAGCAGGTCACATAGACCTATTAAGGGGTGGGGAAGGTCTTCAAATTGTATTAAAATCATAGACCATGATAAACTCAGAGGTCCAAATCCTTCCTCTCCCCACCAAAAATGTTGATTTGATATATTATCATTTGTACACATCTTAGCCTGTAATTATATGTATTTATGTGTATATATATATACGTATATATGTATGTGTAAATGTGTTTATGTTTATAATACTCATTGATGCATTTTTTTTAAAAATCACAGTCATTTCCCAATACAATCTGCCACATACCAGCATCCATTAAAACTCTGTTCAAAGAAAGAAAAACAATTCTGACAAATAAATCAACATTATCAGATAATGTATGAGCAGTCTTCTCACTTAGTGTGCTACCTCTGTAAAGAGAGGCCTTCCAAATGAAATAGTTATCCATTGGAGAACAAGTCCTACATCTTATCTCATATCTGTATCTCTAATGGCTTGACGTTGTGGTTTGCACATAGTAAGATTTAACAAATGCTTATTGGATTTTTAAACTCATTTCCTAAAACCCTAGTTTTCAAAAACCAGATTACTGAACAAGCTACAAAACTCCATTATCAATCTCTTTCTATAAATGAATTTCACGTAATAGGGTTCTACTGTAATTTTGTCTATGACTGAATTCAGTCTCTGATGACCTGCTTAAGTTATAAGAAAGCCTAGGTTGCATGAGTTTGTCACATGGTTGTGACACCCTCTGTGGGCTGACCCTAAAAAAAGTGTATATATACTTTGGGGTTAGAATTTTGCTTCAGGGGCTCACTCATTGGAAGAGTGTTTATGTGATTTGGCCAGGAGAGACTCTGGGTAGCTGTTAAGGAGCCCCCTTAGCTTTGAAAATCCAGATGTTGGTGCTTCTCTCTCTGGTAAATATGTATGTATTTGCTACAGACAAGTATTTAGAAGTCCTGTCTGCTGATTTGTGTTATTTGCTCTGTTTATATAATTTCCGCTTGTAACTTCTGTTAGTGTATTCTCTGAAGTTCAGGGTGCTGACTTTTCCCTTTGAACTAAATGAATGATATATGTATGTTTAATTAAAGTGAGATTGTAAACCCATTAAAGTTGCTTTCCTTAGAAAAGCAGATCAAAGAACCTGTGGTAGCAGCCCGCCTGTGTGCTGGTGTTATTGGCCTTGTACTTCCACAGCAGCTGCAAGCAGCATTGTTGTTACAATATAACATACACACACATATGATTTTACATGAATACACACATGCTGTCTTATATATGTGTATATGCATGATAACAAAATATTCATGGGTGTATGAAAATCACATATACACACACACATATATATATATATACACACACACATATATATGTATATATATATATATATATATATTGAGAATAATACATTTATACTACTACTTTCTATTTCATTGGTGTAGGGATTTCTCTATGAGATAGTTTCCTCTATAAAACAGGTCACAATTTCCCTACAATTTATACTGGTAACAAACTGCCTAGGGGTAGTGAGAGGCTAGTTGACTGGCCAAGGGTCACACAGACACTATGTGTGGAACTTGAGCCCAAGTCTTCCTGATTATGATGATAGCTCTGTCCATAATGTTATGCTGACTTTATTGGGTAATATAATGTTATGTAAACATGTTAATTCTCAAAACAAATGCAAATTATTTCAGTCATCCACATCAATTTTGTTCCACATAATCATGAAAATTCTGATAGTGAATGGTGGTTCTGCACAGTATATGCCAACTGGTATATAGCATATTTTGTGAAATAGGTACATAATATGCTCAATTTTTAGCCATAGAGGTATAGTACCTAAGAATGTATCATGGAGCTCAAAGACATAAAAATTATCCTTTATATCTACTCTCTGTCTCTGCATGCTGGAACAGTAAAAGAGATATCTGGGTGGTAATTATAATGCTTGAAATTATTCCTTGGTGCTCCATATGTTGAGTTAGAGTCCATGAGGAAGGTTTGGTTGTATTTTGCCTCCAGCTTTCACTGTCTCTGCAGGGTTGATATTAGATACAGGGGCTTTATCATTCTTCATGTCTCCGACTGCAATGCTGAACCTTCCAGAAAGATCAATCTCCTTGCAATTTGCTATTGTGGCTGGCACTTACGGCCTTCTCAGTGACAGTGAACAGAATATTGCTAGCACTACAGTGTTGTTGCTTTCTCTGAATCATTCTCTTCTTGACGGCAATAATATAAAATTATTTTTTCTCATCAGGACCATAGTAAGAAATATTTGTATATATGTGTATGTGTGTGTATATATACACAAATAAATACCCAGTCTTACAGTCGGTGATACCAGGGCTTCTCTAGGCTCTTCCTCTACTTTATCTTGGCCAACTGTTTCATTCTGGTCAAAGCAGAGGGAAGTATTCATATGCTTAGTCTCAGCAAGGATGGCAAGTATAAATGTTTCGGTTTCTCACATCTTTCTCTTTCATCTCTTCATACATGATGATGAAAACACTAGAATCTTCTTCTTTTATCCCAGTTGCCATCACTATCCTTTTCTTTTCTCCTTTTTCTTTGTCTTCTCTTTCTCACTCAATATCTGAACCAGTTGATGTCATGAACAACTGCATAGTACACACACATACACACACACACACACACACACACACACACACACACACACTACTTTTCCAAGTTACTTAAATGGTAAATGCTAGGTGATGATAGAAATATGCTAGCAGTCACTGTATGTATTAATGTAAAAATATATACATACACATATACCCACAGGTCATGAAGATACATATACTATGTGTGTTTAGTGATAAGAATGTGGCTTTTCAGTATCTTGAAGACCAATAAGAATTGTATTTGTTTCCTGTTTCTTTCAACTAAGTTAGTTAAGGGATAATGTCACAATCATGATTATTGCTAAAATAGATTTACATAAACTTGTTTGGATATTCCAGAAACAAACATCATTATGTCACTTCTTAAAAGCACCAAAGGAGAAAAAAAAAACATATTCAGAGTCTATTTCTTGGGTACCGTAATAGGAGACTGCAGCACTGCTAGACAGCTATTGTCTGCCTTTACAAATGAAAATGGCACCTTGTCAAAGTGAACTGAATGATTGGATGTCACTCAGACACTATATCACTACTACTTCCTTTTTCTAGTCAGTTACAACTCTGGAGGCTGATTAGTTTCTTACATTTTAAGAATGTCTTTTTTTCCTTTTTCAATTTTCCGGTTTGAAAGGAACAGTGAAGTAATGAAGTAAAACATGAGAATTATAGAAAAATGTTAATAATTAATTTCTTCACATTGAAATGTTGTCAAGACATAGAATGAATAAAGGGAAAACTCATGATTCTATTATAATTTTTACAGAAATGTTCTTTGTAATTATTATGTACATAGACAGTCTACTTATCGGTCATGCACTTCTGGTTGCCATTTAATTTTATTTTATTCTTGAATGATTTTTTTCCCTGATTTGTTTTGTGCTGGTTATTTTTTAAATACAACTCTATAACCAAAAGTGATATGTTTACCATATTTTTCTTTCTTTTTCTTCCCCTTTCCTATGTAAACTTTTTTCTCTCTTCATTACCTATATCCTTTTGGCATATCATTTTTCACAAGTACCTTATATCATAGAGGTACTTTCAGATAACAGACCTAGGTTCAAGTCAGACATTAGACCCTGAAGTAATGTTCTCTCTACTTATTTCCCTCTGCCTCCAATCTTAGATAAAGACACGGAAAAGTGAAGGCAAATAATCTCAATGGCAATTACTGTGTCTGAGTGAGTACATTAGCACAGGGGCGGGGTGTGGCAACTTCCTAGACTGTACCAGTCCATAGTGGGTATCTTCTCAGCTACATTTGCTGCAAAGTCTGTAAGTTTTATAGTCAGTGGTAGAATAATAAAATGTGGGTTCTTAATTTCTTATGTAGCCATGGTTCAGAAAACCTGGTATACTTTTTAGGTATTTTCACCTCTGATTCTTTGCCTGCACCTGAAAAAGTGGGGCCAACAGTATAAGATACCATTGAACATATTACCAGCTTCCTTTACATTTACATAATTCACAAAACACAAAGAAGAAAGTCAGATCAAGTCCACAAGCATTTATTAAGCCCTTCCTATATGCCAGGCCTATTTGTCATTAAAGTTCTAGCCTCGAAAAAATATAGGAGGTGGGCAGAGCCAAGATGGCCACATGAAGGCAGTGTCTTACCGGAGCTCTCTCACAAGGTCTGTCAGATTCCCATAAAAAAGTGAATTTGAGCAGATTTGAGAGAGTCAGAAACCACGAGCAGTCTGCATGGGGCCAGTTTCCGAGCCGGGAGAGTCTGAAAGGCTGAAGACACAATCCTGTAGGCTTGGAGAGTGCTCGGCTGCGGAGCTGCTCCAGACCAAGGCGGAAGCGGCCGGCCGGGAAATCCACGTGGGAGACGGGCTGGGAGAAAGCTGGGCGCCCGAAACCGGCGGAGATCCCCAGACCTCCCAACACAGAACGGCAGTCTGTGGAAGCAACGAGATGTAGCGCAACGCCACCAGCCGTGAAAACACCCAGTCCTGACACTTGCAAAACCCAGGAACTTGGCCTCTTGAACTTCCGGAAGACTCAATGGCCAGGTAAAAGGCTCTAATCCCTCCCCCCCTCACCCAGAGAATTCCTCGGGAAAAAAAAAAAGAGAACTGAAACAGAGGAGAGAGTAGTGGGGCCTCACAGGACAAATACTAGAACCTCATTAGTCTCAGAGGGGCAGAGTCGGCAGAGGTCAACACCAGGAGCCCAGACGTAACCTTGCTCCCCCAGGGGAAGTGCCAGACATCAGCTCAAACAACAAACAGCTGAGACCATTGCTGAAAAGCAAGTGCTGGAGAGCACACACAGGGAGTGAGACGCCAGGGAGCCAGACCCCTCCCCCACACCTCAAGAAACTGAAGGTTACAATTCTAGACTCACAACCCCCAGAATAAGAAAGCTGGGAAAGAAAGCCCTGAGGCCCACAGATAGAAATTCATTGTAAAGCCAGCAAAAGGCAAATTAACATGAAGAAGAACACAAAAAAACCAAGGACAATAGATTCTTTTTATGGAGACAGGCAGGACCAAAATACAAATATGGAAGAAGAAAGTAATGATACGTTAGATACATCAGATACCTCATATGGTAATTTGAACTGGTCTCCAGCCCAAAAAGCCCTGCTGGAAGAGCTAAAGAAGGATTTTAAAAACCAAATTAGGGAGCTAAAAGAAAATATGGAAAAAAAAGATTGGCGAAATGGCTACGGAGATTCAGAATCTAGAGAGAGAAAATCACACCCTAAGAGGCAAAATCAACCAATTGGAAAAGGAGACTCAAAAGCAAAATGTAAACACTAACTCATTAAAAATTAGACTTGAGCAAGTGGAAGCTAATGAATCTATGAGGCACCAAGAAGTAATAAAACAAAATGTAAAGAATGAAAAAATAGAAAAAAATGTGAAATATCTGATTGGCAAAACAACTGACCTGGAAAATAGATCCAGGAGAGACAATTTAAGAGTTATTGGTCTACCGGAAATCCACAATGAATAAAAGAGCCTTGACAGTATCTTAGAAGAAATTATCACAGACAACTGCCCAGAGGTCCTAGAACCAGAGGGCAAAATAGTCGTTGAAAGAATTCACCGATCACCCCCTGAAAGAGATCCCAAACTGAAAACACCAAGAAATATTATAGCCAAATTTCAGAGCTATAAACTCAAGGAGAAAATACTGCAAGCAGCTAAAAAGAAGTAATTCAAATATCATGGAACTACAGTCAGGATCACACAGGATCTCTCAGCTTCCACATTAAAAGACAGGAGAAATTGGAATATGATATTCTGAAGGGCAAAGGAGCTGGGACTACAACCAAGGATCAACTACCCAGCAAAACTAAGCATAACTTTCCAGGCAAGGATGGACATTCAATGAAATAAGGGAATTCCAGACCTTCCTGATGAAAAGGCCAGAACTCAATGGAAAATTTGATCTCCAAATACAAAACTCAAGAGAGACATAAAAAGGTAACCAGGGGGAAAAACCCCACAAACCTTATTAAC
This sequence comes from Trichosurus vulpecula, assembly GCF_011100635.1. NCBI lineage: Eukaryota > Metazoa > Chordata > Mammalia > Diprotodontia > Phalangeridae > Trichosurus > Trichosurus vulpecula. The sequence continues at coordinate 320,487,254 of NC_050576.1, read as the reverse complement.
CAATAAGGTTAGGTTGTTTACATCTTTATGTGGGATTATATCATCTGATGTATGTTATATATATATACATATATATATATATATGTATATATATATATATATACACACACATATATAAGTCATTCGTGTGAATGGTACAGCTATTATGACAATTGAAAGGGATATACATAGGTTGTGAATGCCTGTATAAATTAACTGATGTAAAGATATAAAATAGAAGTAAGAGATATAAAGGGAGGGCTATGAGAAGCGGTAAGGAGGTAGTAGAAAAGGGTAAATTACAGCAAATGAAGTGGCACAAAAACATATTATAGTAGAGGGAAAGAAGGGAGGGAGAAGAGCAGTATTTGAGCTTTACTGTCATCTGATCTAGTTCAAGAAGGGAATAACATATCCTGATAAGTTTAGAAATCTAACTTGTCCTACGGGAAGTGGGAGGGTAAGGGGGGAAAAAGGGAGGGGGGTGGTCAGAAGGGGGAGGAGAAGTAGCAAGTGGGTAACGGTAAGATAAGGGAGGGGAATAAAGAGGGAGGGGTAACTGAGGAAAGCAGCGGTCAAAAGCAAAATTTTGTTGAGGAAGAGAAGGAGAAAGGGAGAAATAAAAGCATAAACAGGGGGAATTAGGATGGAGAAAAAGACACAGATAGAAATCATAACCCTGAACATGCAGGGGATGAACATTCTCACAAAACAGAAGCAGATAGCAGAATGGATTAAAAACCATAATCCTACAATATGCTGTTTACAAGAAATGCATTTGAAACAGGGGGATACACATAAGGTAAAGGTAAAAGGCTGGAGTAAAATATACTGTGCCTCAGCTAAAGTAAAAAAAGCAGGTGTAGCAATCCTAATCTCAGACAAAGCAAAAGTAAAGATAGATTCAATTAAAAGAGATAAGGAAGGACATTATATCCTGCTAAAAGGCACCATAAACAATGAAGCAATATCATTGCTTAACATATATGCACCAAGTGGTAAGGCATACAAATTCTTAGAGGAGAGGTTAAGGGAGTTACAGGAAGAATTAGACAGCAAAACTATAATATTGGGCGACCTCAACCTCCCCCTTTCTGAACTTGATAAATCTAACCTCAAAATAAATAAGAAAAAAGTGGAGGAGGTAAACAGAATTTTAGAAAAGGCACATATGATAGACCTCTGGAGAAAACTGAATGGGGATAAAAGGGAATATACTTTCTTCTCAAAAGTACATGGCACATACTCAAAAATTGACCATGTACTAGGGCATAAAAACCTCATAATCCCGTGCAGAAAAGCAGAAGTAGTCAATGCATCCTTTTCAGATCATGATGCAATAAGAATCATTTTTAATAAAGTACCATGGAAAAATAAGCTAAAAACTAATTGGAAACCAAATAATTTAATTCTAAAGAATGAGTTGGTCAAAGAACAAATCAGAGAAACAATTAATAATTTAATTCAAGAGAATGACAATAATGAAACAACATACCAAAACTTATGGGATGCAGCAAAAGCAGTTCTTAGGGGAAGTTTTGTATCTCTAAAAGCCTACATGAATAAAATAAGGAAAGAGGAGATCAATGATCTGGGCATACAGCTGAAAAGGCTAGAAAAAAAGCAAATTGAAAATCCCCAATTAAATACCAAATTAGAAATACTGAAAATCAAAGGAGAGATTAATAAAATTGAAACCAAGAAAACTATTGAATTAATAAATAAAACAAAGAGCTGGTTTTATGAAAAAACCAATACAATTGATAAACCTTTGGCCAATTTGATCAAAAAAAAGAAAGAAGAAAATCAAATTACCAGTATAAAAAATGAAAAGGGTGAGGTCACCTCTAATGAAGAGGAAATCAAAACAATAATTAGGAATTATTTTCCCCAACTGTATGCCCATAAATTTGACAACCTTAGAGATATGGATGAATATCTACAAAAACATAAACTGCCCAGGCTAACATAGAAGGAAGTGAAATTTCTTAATAACTCCATATCAGAAAAAGAAATTGAGCATGCCATCAATGAACTCCCTAGGAAAAAATCTCCAGGGCCAGATGGTTTTACATGTGAATTCTATCAAACATTTAAAGAACAACTAATTCCAATACTTTGTAGACTATTTGGGAAAATAGGTGAAGAAGGAGTCCTACCTAATTCTTTTTATGACACAAATATGGTACTAATACCCAAACCAGGTAGAGTCAAAACAGAGAAGGAAAGTTATAGACCAATTTCTCTAATGAATATTGATGTAAAAATTTTAAATAAAATATTAGCAAAAAGATTGCAGCAACTCATTACGAGAATAATACACTATGACCAGGTAGGATTTATTCCAGGAATGCAAGGCTGGTTCAATATTAGGAAAACTATTAGCATAATTGACCATATCAACAACAAAACTAGCAGAAACCATATGATCATCTCAATAGACGCAGAAAAAGCCTTTGACAAAGTACAACACCCATTCCTATTAAAAACACTAGAAAGCATAGGAATAAGTGGAACCTTCCTCAAAATTATAAATAGCATCTACCTAAAACCATCGACAAGCATTATTTGTAATGGGGATAAGCTAGATGCATTCCCAATAAGATCAGGGGTGAAACAAGGATGTCCATTATCACCCCTGTTATTCAATTTGGTACTAGAAACGTTAGCTGTAGCAATTAGAGAAGAAAAGGAAATTGAAGGGATTAGAATAGGAAAAGAAGAAACTAAATTATCACTTTTTGTAGATGATATGATGATTTATCTAGAGAATCCTAGAGAATCAAGTAAAAAACTACTTGAAATAATAAACAACTTTAGCAAAGTTGCAGGACATAAAATAAACCCACATAAATCCTCAGCATTCCTATACATTACTGACAAAGCCCAACAGCAAGAGATAGAAAGAGAAATTCCATTCAAAGTTACTGATGGCACTATAAAATATTTGGGAGTCTATTTGCCAAGACAAACCCAGGGCCTATATGAACATAACTATGAAACACTTTTCACGCGAATAAAATCAGATCTAAATAAATGGAAAAATATCAGTTGCTCATGGTTAGGCCGAGCTAATATAATAAAAATGACAATCTTACCTAAATTAATCTATCTATTCAGTGCCATACCAATCGAACTACCAAAAAATTATTTTACTGAGCTGGACAAAATAATAACAAAATTCATTTGGAAAAACAAGAGGTCTAGAGTATCTAGGGTATTAATGAAAAGACATGCTAGAGAAGGTGGCTTAGCCACACCAGATATTAAACTGTACTACAGAGCAGCAGTCATCAAAACTGCCTGGTACTGGTTAAGAAACAGGGGTGTGGATCAGTGGAATAGGATAGGTACACAAGTAGGAGAAATCAACAAGTTTAGCAATCTACTCTTTGATAAACCCAAAGAGGCCAGTTTCTGGGCTAATAATTCACTATTTCACAAAAACTGTTGGGAAAATTGGAAAATGGTAGGGCAAAAACTGGGCATAGACCAATATCTTACACCATATACCAAAATAAAGTCAAAATGGGTTCATGATTTAGGAGTAAAAGCTGATATTATAAGTAATTTGGGAAAGCAAGGAATAGTTTACTTATCAGATTTATGGAAAAGTAAAGAATTCATGACTGAACAAGAGATAGAGAACATTACAAAATGCAAAATGGATAATTTTGATTATGTCAAATTGAAATGTTTTTGTACAAAAAAAGCCAATGCAACAAGAATTAGGAGGGAAGCAGAAAATTGGGAGAAAATCTTTGCACCTAGTATCTCTGATAAAGGCCTCATTTCTAAAATATACAGGGAACTGGGCCAAATATATAGGAATACAAGCCATTCCCCAATTGAGAAATGGTCAAAGGATATGAACAGGCAGTTTTCAGAGGAAGAAATTAAAGCTATCTATAGGCATATGAAAAAATGCTCTGGATCACTACTGATTAGAGAAATGCAAATCAAAACAACTCTTAGATACCACATCTCTCCTGTCAGATTGGCTAAAATAACAAAACAGGAAAATGATAATGCTGGAAAGGATGTGGGGAAATTGGAACATTGTTGCATTGCTGGTGGAGTTGTGAGCTGATCCAGCCATTTTGGAGAGCAGTTTGGAACTATGCCCAAAGGGCTATAGATATGTTCATACCCTTTGACCCAGCAATACCACTTCTAGGGTTGTATCCCAAAGAAATCACGCAAGCGGGAAAAGGAGCCATATGTACAAAAATATATTTTTTTTTTTTTAGGTCATGAAACATATATACTTTTTATTTTTTTTTTTAATGCAATTTATTTATTTAACATATTTGGTTTTCAGCATTGATTTTCACAACAGTTTGGATTACAAATTTTCTCCCCATTTCTGCCCTCCCCCCCCACTCCAAGATGGCGTATATTCTGGTTGTCCTGTTCCCCAGTCAGCCCTCCCCTCTATCACCCCCCTCCCCTCTCATCCCCTTTTCCCTTCCTTTCTTGTAGGGCAAGATAAATTTCTACGCCCCATTGCCTGTGTATCTTATTTTTTAGTTGCATACAAAAAGTTTTTTTGTTTTTGAACATCTGAATTTTAAAACTTTGAGTTCCAAATTCCCTTCCCTCTTCCCTTCCCACCCACCCTCCCTAAGAAGTTGAACAATTCAACCTAGGCCACACATGTATTATTATGTATAACCCTTCCACAATATTCATGTTGTGAAAGGCTAACTACATTTTGCTCCTTCCCAACCCATCCCGCTTTATTGAATTTTCTCCCTTGACCCTGTCCCCTTTCCAAAGTGTTTGTTTTGATTATCTCCACCCCCATCTGCCCTCCACTCCATCATCCCCCTGCCTTTTATTTTAATTTTTTTTTTTTTATCTTCCTCCCTCTTCTTTCCTGTGGGGTAATATACCCAACTGAGTATGTATGGTATTCCCCCTCAGGCCAAATCTGATGAGAGCAAGGTTCACTCATTCCCCCCTCACCTGCCCACTCCCCTCCTCTCCTAGAACTGCTTCCTCTTGCCACCTTTATGGGAGATAATCCACCCCATTCTATCTCTCCCTATCTCCCTCTCTCAGTAAGTTACTCTCTCATCCCTTATTTTCATTTTATTTCTTTTAGCTATCTTCCCTTCATCCTCAACTCACCCTGTGTCTGCTCTCTCTCTTTTACATATATATATATATATATACACATACATACACATACATACATATACACATAGATACATGCATACATACACATTCACTTATATATATACATAAACATATATATATGCATATATATATATGCATATTCCCTTCAACTACCCTAATACTGAGGTCTCATGAATCATACTCATCATCTTTCCATGTAGGAATGTAAACAAAACAGTTCAACTTTAGTAAGTCCCTTGCAATTTCCGTTTCTTGATTACCTTTTCATGCTTCTCTTGATTCTTGTGTTTGAAAGTCAAATTTTCTATTCAGTTCTGGTCTTTTCACTGAGAAAGCTTGAAAGTCCTCCATTTTATTGAAAGTCCATATTTTGCCTTGGAACATGATACTTAGTTTTGCTGGGTAGGTGATTCTAGGTTTTAATCCTAGCTCCATTGACCTCCGGAATATCGCATTCCAAGCCCTTCGATCTCTTAATGTAGAAGCTGCCAGATCTTGGGTTATTCTGATTGGGTTTCCACAATATTCAAATTGTTTCTTTCTGGCTGCTTGCAGTATTTTCTCCTTGATCTGGGAGCTCTGGAATTTGGCAACAATATTCCTAGGAGATTTCTTTTTGGGATCTATTTGCGGAGGCGATCGATGGATTCTTTCAATTTCTATTTTGCCCTGTGGCTCTAGAATGTCAGGGCAGTTGTCCTTGATAATTTCCTGAAAGATGGTATCTAGGTTCTTTTTTTGATCATGGCTTTCAGGTAGTCCAATAATTTTTAAATTATCTCTCCTGGATCTATTTTCCAGGTCAGTGGTTTTTCCAAGGAGATATTTCACATTGTCTTCCATTTTTTCATTCCTCTGGTTCTGTTTTATAATATCCTGATTTCTCATAAAGTCACTAGCTTCCACTTGCTCCAATCTGATTTTTAAAGTAGTATTTTCTTCAGTGGTCTTTTGGACCTCCTTTTCCATTTGGCTAATTCTGCCTTTCAAGGAATTCTTCTCCTCATTGGCTTTTTGGAGCTCTTTTGCCATTTGAGTTAGTCTATTTTGTAAGGTGTTGTTTTCTTCAGTGTATTTTTCAGTATTTTTTTGGGTCTCCTTTAGCAAGTCATTGACTTGTTTTTCATGGTTTTCTCGCATCCTTCTTATTTCTCTTCCCAATTTTTCCTCTACTTCTCTAACTTGCTTTTCCAAATCCTTTTTGAGTTCTTCTATGGTCTGGGGCCAGTTCATGTTTTTCTTGGAGGCTTTGGTTGTAGGCTCTATGACTTTGCTGTCTTCTTTAGGCTGTATGTTTTGGTCTTCTTTGTCACCAAAGAAAGAATCCAAAGTCTGAGACTGGATCTGGGCGCGTTTTCGCGTCCTGGCCATATTCCCAACCAACTAACTTGACCCTTGAGTTTTTCAGTGGGGTCTGACTGCTTGTAGATTACAGAGTTCTATGTTCTACGTTTGGGGGGGAGGTGCCAGCTCTGTCAGAGCCGCACTCCTCCTTCCCCAAGGACCCCCAGTCCAGACTGGGCTCAGATCTTCGGCAGGCTGTGCACCCCTGCTGTGATCCGCCACTTAATTCCCCCCACCAGGTGGGCCTGGAGCCGGAAGTAACAACAGCTGTAGCTGCCCCACCTCCGCTGCCCCCGGGGCTGGAAGCCGAACCGCGAACTCCTTCCACTCCCACAGCTTTTCCCACTAACCTTCTCCGCAGTCTACGGTGTTTGTGGGTCAAGGGGTCTGGTAACTGCTCACGTATTCAGGGCGCTAGGGCCCCCTCCTCCCGGCTTCTGGACTGGATCGTCCACGCCGCTCAGGCTGGGCTCTGCTCCACTCCATTCCCAGCTCCCAGCTCCCAGCTCCCAGCTCCGTGTGGAATAGAGCTCACCCAGAGACTATCCGGGCTGTCCTGGGCTGGAGCCCTGCTTCCCTCTGCTGTTCTGTGGGTTCTGCCGTTCTAGAATTGGTTCAGAGCCATTTTTATAGGTTTTTGGAGGGACTCGGGTACGGAGCTCACTCTAGTCCGTGCTTACCAGCCGCCATCTTGGCTCCGCCCCCCACAAAAATATTTATAGCAGCTCTTTTTGTGGTAGCCAAGAATTGGAAATCAAAGGGATGCCCATCAATTGGGGAATGGCTGAACAAGCTGTGGTATATGAAGGTGATGGAATACTATTGTGCCATAAGAAATGGGGATGATGCAGACTTCGTAACAACCTGGAAAAACCTACACGACATAATGCTGAGTGAGCGGAGCAGAGCCAGGAGAATGTTGTGCACAGCCACAGATATATGGATCCCGTGAGGACCAACCCTGACATACTGTGCTCTTCTCAGCAACCTAAGGGGTAAGGACAACTCCAGGGGACTCAAGATGGAGAATGCTGTCTTCATCCAGAGAAAGAACTGTGAAGTTTGAATACAGATCAAGGCGCACTACATGCTCACCTTTTTTGCTTCTCTTTTGTTTTTGTTTTTGGGTTGTTTTTTTTTTTTGTTTCTGTTTCTTCTTTCTCATGATTCATTCCATTGGTCAAAATTCTTCTCCACAACTTGACTAGTGCATAAATTAATTCAATGCAAAGTTATACATGACAGTTATATGAGATTCCATGCCATCTTGGGGAGGGAGGGGGGAGGGAAGGGAGAAAATCTGGAACTCAAAACTATGTAGAACCGTGTATGGTAAACTAAAAATAAATAAAGAAATTAATAAAAAAAAATTTAAAATAAAAAAAATAAAAAAATAAAAATAAAAAAGTTCTAGCCTCACTAAGTTCATTGTTGCTCAGTACTTTCAATGGTGCCCTGAGAAGTTAGGGGGTGCAGTGGATAAAGGACCAGGCCTGGAGTCAGGAAGACTCATCTTCCTCTGTTCAAATCTGGCCTCAGACTTGCTAGGTATGTTACCTTGACAAGTAGATTAACCCTGTTTGTCACAGTTTCCTCATCTGTAAAATGAGCTGGAGAAGGAAATGGCAAATGCTTTGAATATCTCTGCCGAGAAAACCTCAAATGGGATCACAAGAAGTTGGACATGGCTGAAAACTGACTTAACAGAAGTGCTAGGCTCTGTCCAAGTGCTGAAGTACATTTAACAATGTAACTATTTACAGAGCTTAAGAAAAATATTGACATCGGTCAATGAGCAACCCTTTTCCAGGGATCTGTGGAGATTTAGTTAGGTGCAATCCCTGCAGTCAGTAGCACTCCTAGCTGGTGTTTATTCTAAAATACATGACTTTTCTTGTAAATCTAAATAGTCTCCAGCAGGGGGCACAGACTGCACAACCAATCTCACAACTTTTACAATTCACTTCACCTGTGATTGCCTCATTAAGCTGCTCCCAGTAGGTGGCAATGGTGCATTGGAAGGACACATCATTTCTCTGGATGCATTTCTCTGTAGGCATTGTTCGTACAATATCTGACAGGAGATGACTTCTCAGGTTTTGTCAGCCCTTATCCAGATAAAGTATTTCTACCTTGTGGAACCTTTTTGGAGAGGGCCAATGCAACCCTATATAATTTACTGTACATATGTCAGACATTACTTCATAAAAGAAAACTTTAGTTTACAAATCCTGGGATGGTATATTTAGAGGGAAATACAGTAGTTTAACTGTGTCACCATACAGAAGAGAAAACTCAATAATACTTCCCTCATCTAAGGTCACACTAGTAAGTGACAGAGCTGGGATTTGAACCCGGGTCTTCTGACTCCAAACCCATCAAACCTTCTACTATATGGCTTTGCCCTCTTTTGTTTGTGTTAAATCTTTTACTGGCCTCTGGAAATTAGAAAAATATTTTGTTCCTCTAATCTCTTACTGATTCCAGGTTGCAACATGGTAGCTCCAAAATTTCATGTCCTCTTTTCCTTGTGTCCACAAATTCTGTAACTTCTACTTGAGAAATTGCTTTTCTATAATTCTAGATATTTGAAGAAGAAAAAAACCACAACAACATTGGAACCATTTTGTTTCTTTCTATTTCCAATAGTCCTTTTGGGACAGTGAAGAATAATGACTCTCTACTAACCACTCATTCATGAACCTTAATCATTCCTTATACTTATGACTCTCTAAATATTTCCCCTCTATTGTGTTCACCAGCTTTTTATTTTTTCTCTTTTTGTTATTCCTCAATATTTTTCCCCTCCCTGATTTCTCAGCAAATCATCCCTTGGTGATAGCATGCATATTCAAAGATTCAATTTATACCTACATGTGACTCCCAAACTTAAATCTACCACCCAATTCTTTCCCCCATGCTTTAATTCAGTATTTCCAACTGCCCTCTAGACTTTTCTAAAACTTGATTTGTTCAAAAATGAAGCTCTCAGCCTCTTAAGTGAGATCCTCTCACTGACTTTCCTTTAATGATACCACAATTCTTCTGGTCACTCAGGCTCAGCAACTCCATTATCTTTGAATTTTCCTCTCCTTCTCAATACCACATCAAATTAATTGCATAATACTCATAATTTTGTCTCCATTATATCTCTGAAGATTATCTCCTCCTGGCTACATCATTGCCACCAGCATAGTCTAAGTCCTCATTATCTCTTCCCTGGAGAGCCTTTAATTTAACTATCCACCACAACTTTATCACTTCTTTCTTCTAATCCATCCAAAAATCACTGCCAGAAATCTCTCTCCATGATGATATCAGTATCACATCAAAATACTAGTGGTTTCTTTTTACCTGCCAAATAAATTCTAAACTCTTGAGTCCAACATTTAAGGCCTATTGTATTGGGACTCTAACATTCTTTTCAAACAGTACCTCCCACATCTTCAATATATAAACCTAGAGCTTCCACTCAGTTAATTTGTTGATTGATCTAGAAATGTGGTCTTGGTTTTTATTTTCTACTTTTGTGCATTTTCTCACAATATTTAACTCAAACTGAGCATTTTTAAAGGCCCGGGGATAAAGATGCCTCTAACACCTAATTAAGTAAAGGGAAATTTCATTAATAATAGCTAATGTTTTCCAAAACCCAAATAAAGATATCAATTTTATTTACTATTGCAACAAGTTGTAATTTTTAATTTGTGTGGGTGGGGACACAAAACTTACTTTTCCTTGCCAATGATGGAAAGACATGTATATAGCCACAGAATGACTATGTGATTAATCCCCATTGAAATAGAATAGGGAAGGAAGATTGTTGTGGGTACTGAGCTAGAATTTCTTTGGATAGATTTTAAAATAACAACAAAAAACAAAACTTCTTAGGCTAATAAAAGTAGTTTAAAGAAATAAGTGACAAACCATTGTGAGCTAAAGAGTTAGGCATTACCCTAATACTGTAGCATTCGGTAGTGTGCACATATGCATACCAAGGTGAATGCATCTCTGATAACCCTTGGTCCATATCACTGAAAAAGATGAGGCTGTTGCACAGCAATACCACCTGACATTTTAATAATTTATATAAAGAATGTTGTAATCTACTCAGGTATACATTGATATGCCCGAAAATGTACTGGTAGAAGAGAATAGTTTTCTCCGTATTTCCCACGAAATTTAAAATGAGAATATATCTTTATAGGCAATATTGCCATGAAGAAAGTATGTCATAAGTCTAGGTGACTAATATTAGCTCTTTAGCAGAAAAAAAATCTCTACAGGAGAGGACAATTCATTATACTAGTTTAACAATGAAATGTTTCCTTCTAAATATTCACATGTCTTTTTTCTGATTCAAAAATCCTCATACCATGAAAATAGGACTATGATTAGCAGACAACTGATAAAAGTTATCTTAAGTACTCTTCCCATGTTAAGATATTATATTCAATTTTTGATTTATCAATCAGTGTCTTATGAATTTGGCTAATGTGAATCAGTTCTTCAGAGTTTAAGCACCCCAAGGTGTTTGGATAAAACTAACTTCCTAAAACTAAGGGGCTAAGAACCACACCAGAAATGAATCAGTCAGGTGTTAGATGCTTGTCCCAAGCAGACTGTCATCCTCTCACTTAGCTATCTCTTTTTAACTTTAACAAATTCTAATTATGGGAAGTCCTTATAAAATGTATTTTATTGAATGAAAACATTTAATCAAAGTAGACATTTATGTTATACTAGGTTCATTCACATTTGTATGATTATCTAAATGAACAGTAAAATTTTTTATGAAATTAATAAATAAGAAAATAATGTCAACATAGTGGTATTTTGTGATTTCATGAATATTAATTCCATTTTAATAATTTAATGCAGCAAATTACCAAAAAAACTCTGATGTTTTAAATCAGTAAGCATTCATTTTATGGGTCAAAAGATCCACAATCTATGTGCAAAGTCAACCACGCAGTGAAACTTTTTCAGATATTTTAAATGTTTCAAGATTCTACCAGGGCCCTTCCTGAAAACATATCTCAATCTTTCGCCAGATTTGATAGATGGTTTTCATAATCAAATTAGGCCAAAATGTTATTACTTAGTGGCTGATCTAGCGATCACTGTAAATATCTAGGTTTATTTTCTGATGACAGCCATGTAGTCCACTTTGGATAGAATGAATAATTTTTTTATTTATCTATACAATGTGCAAAAGTGTGTATTCTATTCACATAGTCTTCACAAACCAAGGGTAATCTCTGTTTCACACTAAGACATTGTATTAGAAAATAAGTATTTTACATAAGAAGTTATAGTAGTAAGGCAAAATTCATGGTCTTGGAGAGGGCCATGGATATGTCTGAGTGGTTCAGAACAGAGAAGTGTAAGTAATTCTTAGGCAGAAGACAGAAGAAGTACAACACTTATTTAGACTCCAGAGGATCAGATCCAAGGACCAATGCCTTCAATTTGATATTGTAGCAGTAATGTTGCAAAACCTATAAGCCCATTCACTGAAGTAACAAGGAAATTATAACAAAATGTCATAGAAAGGAACCAGGCCATATAGTAGCTTCCTCTCATTTCTAGGGCCATCCTATAAAAAAAAAAAATCACTCACGAGTCCTAACTCTCTTCTCAGCACTCTGTCCTGCAGCTCCGCTGCAGACTCCAAGTTCCTGGATCTCCTCAACTCTGTCTTTTTCAGCACTCTCTGCTCTGACCTCTCAATACTGGCTCTCTGCTTCTGAATTCCCCTGCTCTCCACTCTGCTGCTCCCAGTTCTGGGCTCTCTTTTTATACAGTCCTAGCCATCATCTAATTGAATAGAACTCAGCACACATACCATTGGCTCTGGTCTTAGCAACTCCCCTTAGGGCCGTGAGGACCTCAAGCCCACATTGGCTTAGCACTTAGTACCTAGTAAGTAGGTGCTTGGGGCCTACTTCTGAACAGAGATATTATCAGGTGTTCCCATCTAGGCCCACCTGAGCCCTATTGAATGGGTAGGGAAGAACTTTGATCAGATTAATACTACACCAGTTTGTGTGTGTGTGTGCGCGCGTGTACAAAACAAAGACAGGAAAAGACAGAGGCAGAGGATTTCTGTATGTGAATTGATATACTACTATACACAGATACATATTTATGTAAAGTGAGAAATAAATTTTGCAATGTGTCAAAAATGAATTTTCATTATTTAGCTAGACTTAATTTAAAGAATTGAAATCAGTTGATTTTCAAAATAACTTTGATGTACATGTGATCTAATCTATGTGAGTACTGTCCCATTTCAGTGATGCAGAAAACAATTCATTTATTCTTGCATATCTGATATGATTCTTTCTGTGGCCACAGTGGCCTTTGTTTTCCTTGAGTGACTCAGCTTACCTCATTGAGCCTTGCTGGTTGCTGCTGCTTGTCTTCCGGGAAGGGGAGAACTTCCTGTGTGATGAGTCATGGGGCTGGCTGAGGGGAAGTGTTAACTCCAGAGTCACACCCTATTGGGTGTTAACCTGGTCTATGCTAGGGGGAGGGGCCAACTCAAGAACCAATGGGCCCTGGTCATTCAGGCGGCGCTTGAGGATATCGAAAACTCTATACGAGGGGAGAGGACAGCTTGAAGACCCTTTTTTTTCCTTTTCCTGTTGGAGCCAGAGACACCTACAGCCGAAGTTGAGCTGCCAGTAGCAGAGCTGACCCACGTGGAGCGAGGACTGCTGAGCAAGGACTGGAGGCCAGTGGGTAATCTTCTTACCGTAGAGGGGAAGCATGTATATGATTTTGCCTTATACCATCTCGCTTCTCTGTGGCCTCCTGGTTACTCTTGTGAGACAGACTTATTGGGCCTGGAAGCTTTTGATCAAAATATCAAAATGGGGATGCTGGTTTGTGGGCCTGTTACTGTGGAGTGTAAATACATGCTTTAGTTCTCCTGCCTTCTGCCTAGAGAATTCCTTATATCCTGTGGTTCCGAACCTTTCAGGCACATATGAGATTCTCTTTGAAATCATAAATTCTGCCTTCCTAATATACTTGTCCATACCTTCTTATAAATCTTCTTCAATTGGTACACCCAATGTTCTATTCGGGATGCTTCTTTTTGGTTTTTGAAGTTTTCCAGTACAATATATAGGTATCCTTGATTCATGCTACCTGACTGGTCCATTTTTTTTTCTGGTCACATCTGATAATATTCTGTATTCCATTTCTTTCACTCTTAGCATGTACCTCTTCTTCACCATATGGGTAACCCTCAACATTAATATTTTACTATATCAATATTTCATGAAATGTAGGCATATTGCATTATCAGAAGCATTACTGTAGGACTGGAAAAAACTTGGGGTGATTAAAAACACTGCTTAATTTCCCAAAGGGAATCAAACTTAGTTTCCTTTACTCTCTAGGATTTATGTATCAATGGATCATCACTATGGGTTATCTATCCAAGTACATTCTGGAGAATAAATATCCTTTATCTTCTTAATTGTTCATATGTGGATAGCTCAAATACTTATGGGTAATTGTGGAACTCATTTAAGAAGCTATATTTATTTTATTCTATTATGGAAATGCTTGTTTTATTTTATAAATTAAAAAGAAAAGAAAGAAAAAAAGAAAATCTGACATTCTCCAGGGCTTGGTACAATCAGTACAATGCAACCCATAAAGAACAATCTCAGGAGGAACTCATCATCTTAATTTCTAAAAGGAATTCCTGTTTCATTTGGCTTCTGTGCAAGTCATTCTCCATTTTAGTGGCAAGCAAATAGCTACAAGGCTTTTAAAACAGTTATCTCATACTTCTTTTGAAAATATTTTATATGCACAGATTTACAAAATGAAAATTATTTAAGCACCTTTATGATATTGATTTTAAAGAAACTAATTTTATAAGTGTTTATGTATGTGTAGTTGTATGTGGTGATTTTTTTTTCTTTTCTGTGAAACTCTGGGCACGCAAATTCTCAAGTCAGTGACTTCAACTAAAAATGGGGATAAATAATAGCACCTACCCTCTTATGAGTGTTGTGAGGATCAAACGAGATAATGAATCTAAAACTCTTTGTAGACATTAAAGTGCATTATGAACATGTAATGATGATTATTGATATTCATCTCACCTACAGTTTTAGCTAGTTTTTTTTAATGGAATTCTGATTGAAGCAGCCAGGGAACAAGTCACAAAGCTGCTATCGTTGTTTAATTTTGTATGGACTATCACAAAGGTGGATGCAGTAACTGCTTTCTTTAATTGAAAAAAGATATTAGAATGCTTACTCATCATCTATATCTCACTGAAAAAAAATCTCAGTATAACTTTAGTTGCTGAAAGGATGACAGGGATATCTCAGCTATTCCCACATAGTTTTTGAAACATGCTAGGTCTCTATGTCTTAAAAATATTTTATTCCATTAGATTTTGCGATTATGAATATTTAATCTAAATCACAGGATCAGAGATTTAGGGCAGGAAAGACATTAGATACCATTGAGACCAACTATGGCCCTATCAGTCCCCACATTGTATGTGAAGAAACAGCCATAAAGAAATTGAAGTGACTTTCGGAGAATCATAAAATAAGCTTATTAAGAAAGTTTTGAATCAAGGTCATCCTGACTCCAAGTCCTGTGCCCTACTCAATAAGAAATGTTATCTAATATTCTTAATTTTTATGGATGAATGTTACATCAGAGGAATTTTCAGCAACAGTTTGCTCTATAATAGTGTTGTAATTATGGAAAATTATTTCTTGGATGCTCAAAGTTATCTTGAGATCTGTCCTTGTGGCATAGAGATTTGGTGTCTGGTATTCTATGAAAAAATACATTTTATATATTGATATGTCAAAGCCTATAAATTTATATTTATCCATCTATCCATCTATTTATTTATTTAAATGTCTAAATATCTATCTATTGATGTATCTAGCATCTATTTTCGCCACTAGACTTTACATTTTTGCAATGTGTTTTGTTCTGCTTTGTTTTGTGTGTTGAAAACTAAATCTGAGCTTCTTAGGGATAACAATCTTTTTTTTCCATGATCTACATCTGACTTTCTTTTATAAACACTTCTGTTTATGTAAATATACATGGCAGACATTTGTTAAATGCTTCTTTGTTGATCTATATTTGGTTGGTTTCTTGACATTGTCAACCATGGAACATTCTTTGACTCCATCCAGAGGTAAACCCTTTCTGGTTACATTTAATAAATCTAATGGTGTATACCTATTCTTATTTTTTATGATTGTGCCCTGAAGTAATGCCTGCTTATTTCTGTAGGTTTTTTTTAACCAATTTATCATGCACTACAAGGATGTTTATCAATCTTCCTTCTTGTGTATTAGAAAATGATAATCTTCCTCTAGTTGCCTGAGATTGATGGGCCCTCTACTTTGGGAATATTGTATAAGTTTTTGTTAAGATACTTTCTAATTAGTCTATTTATTCTAGGCATGAAGAAGAGTACAGTTTATTTTACATTTGGACTAGGACATACTGCATTTAAATTTCTTAAAGAGTACATGAATGTTGGTGTTATACGTTAGTTTATTTTTTTTTATTTTTACACATCTGAAATCATGCAAAACATTTCTATTTTAGCCATTTGCATAAAAAGCAAGAAAAAGGGAGAAAATTATACTTCAGTTTGTATTCAAAATTCATCAGTTCTCTTTCTCTGAAAGTGGGTAGTGATTTTTCATCATGAGTCCATTTGGAATTTTCTTGGATCATTGTATTGATCCAAGTAGCTAATTTTTTCATAATTTCATAGTTTTTCCTAAGTTTTGCATCATTACAACATTCTATTCCTGTAAGGAATAATCACCAAATACCTGTTACTACACTCTGCATCAGTTCATATAAATCATGACTTTTTTCCCCTGAACCTACACCCCACATTATTTCTTATAGCAAAATGGTACTCCATCACAATCATATGCCACAACTTGATTAGAAATTGCCCATTTTATGAGCAATCTCTCAGTTCTCAATTCTTTGCTGACACAAAAAGGGCTGCTATACATATTTTTGTACATATAAGTCCTTTTTCTTTTTCTTTGATCTCTGTGGAGTATAGACCTAGTTGTGGTATTGCAAGGTCATAGGATATGTTTTATACATACGCAGTTGTTGTCGGTTGTTGTTGTTGTTGTTTAAATAAAGTTATATAACCCTATGAGCATAGCTACAAATTGTTCTACAGAAGGGTTAGAGCAGATCACATCTGTATCACAAGCTCATTGGTGTACCTATTTTACCTTGCCTCCTTCAGCATTTGTCATTTCTGATATATATGAGCTGATATCTCAGTTATTTTAATTTGCATTTGTCTAATCAATAGTGATTTAAAGTATTTTTATATGATTATATTCAGCATTGACTTTTTCTTTTGAAAATTGCCTGTTCATGTCACATGGGCATTTATCAAAAAGGAATGGCTCTAATTTTCATAAATTTGATGCAGTTCACTGCACATTTGAGAAATAAAGCCTTTATCAGAGAAACATGCAGTATTTTTTATATTACTTCACTGTCCATGGTATCTTTTAGCAAAACGTTTCAATGATTATTTTTCAAATAAAGTCTATTTTTGCTTTTGCTTCATCTGAGTCCATGATTGTTCACCCCTACCATTTTAGTACAACTGAAACATCATATAGTTTACTACCAGTCTCTTCTTTTAACTTTGCATATGTCTTTCAATTTCAAGTGTGTATCTTGTAAACAACATGTAATAAGATTCAGGTTTCTCATCTCTTTTGCTATATGCTTATCTTTTTCAGATGACCACATCGCATTCACATTCACAGTTATGACTACTAATTTTGTAATACTGTCCTTTGCATATTTACCTTTTTTTAGGTTATTCATGAACAATCATTTTAAATTTCCACATTAGTCATGTTGTGAAAGACAAATCAGAAGAAAAGGGGAAAACCATAAAAAAGAAAAAAAAGTAAAAAATAGTATGCTTCAATCTGCATTCAGATTCTATAGTCCTTTCTCTAAAAGTAGTTAGTAATTTCCATTGTGAATCTTTTGGAATTATCCTGGATCATTGCATTGCTGAGAAGAGCTAAGTCTATCATAGTTAATCATCACATAACATTACTATTGCTGTGTACAATTTTCCACTGTTTCTGTTCACTTCATTCAGCATCAGTTCATGTAATTCTTTCCAGATTTTTTTTTTCTGAAATCTGCCTCCTCATCATTTCTTATAGCACATTGGTATTCTATTATATCCATATACCACAACTTGTTTAGCCATTCCCCAATTGATGAGGTTACATTTTGATTTGGGATGCAAAACTAATAGTACTATTGCTGGATCAAACCATATGCACGATTTGGTTGCTTTTTGGGCATAGGTCCAATTATTCTCCAGCAGGGTTGAATCAGTTCACAACTCCACCAACAAGGCTTTAATGTTTCAATTTCCCCATATCTTCTGCAACATTCATTATTTTCTGTTTCTCTCATATTAAATTGGATATGTGTGAGGTAGTACTTCAGAGTTGTTTTAATTTGCATTTCTCTAATCAATAATAATTTAGAGCATTTTTTCATAGGATTATAGATAGCTTTAATTTCTTTATCTGAAAACTGCCTGTTGATATCCTTTGACCATTCATCAACTGGGGAATGACTTCTACTCTTATAAATTGGACTCAGTTTTCTATATATTTTAGAAATGAGGCCCTCACCTGAGATACAGGCTGTAAAAATTGATTTTCAGCTTTCTGTTTTCCTTCTAATCTTGGTTTCATTAGTTTTCTTTGTGCAAAAACTTTTTAAATTTAATGTAATCAAAATTATCCATTTTGCATTTCATAATGTTCTCTGTCTCTCGTTTGGTCATAAATTCTTCCATTCTCCATATATCTGACAGGTAAGCTATTCCTTGCTCTCCTAATTTGCTTATGGTATCATCCCTTATGTCCAAATCATGTACCCCTTCCATATCTCTTATCCCCTTTTGCTACTATTTGTCTACTGAGCAAAGTAAGTTTCTAAAACCAACTTAGTGGATACGTGTTTTCTTCACTCTTTGGTCCAATTCCAACACATTTACTGCTAGCCCTGCTCTCCCCATTTTCCTCTGTACTATAAAAGTTCTTCTTTGCATGCCACTTATTCCTTATGTAAGGAAATTTTCCCCATTCTACCTCTCCCTTGCTCCTTCATCCTAATGCATTTCTCTTTCTTACTCTTTTTTTTGAGCTCATCTCAAAAACACCAAATCAAATTCATGTTTATGCTGACTTTTTCTAAGTGCCCTAATAATGAGAATGTTCATAGGAGTTTCATGTATCATCTTTTCCTAGAGGAATATAAGCAGTTTAACCTTATTTAATATTTTATTGTTTTCCTTTCATGTTTACCTTTTTATGCTTTTCTTGAGTTTTCTGTTTGAACATAAAATGTTTTATCCAGCTGTGTTCTTTTCATTATGAATACTTGTAAGTCCACTATTTTCTTAAATATTGATTTTTCTCATTGAGAGATTATAATCCATTTTTCTGGGTAGATTATTCTTGCTTAGAATCCTAGCTCCTTTGCCTTTTGGGTTATATTCAAAGCCCTCTGCTCTTTTAATATAGAAGCTGCTAAATCTTGTGTGGTCCTGACTATGGATCCATAATATTTGAATTGTTTCTTTCTAGCTGCTCGCAATATTTCCTTCTGTACTTGGGAGCTCTGAGATTAGGCCTTAATAATCCTGGTAATTTCCAATTTGGAATCTCTTTCAGGAGGTGATCAGTGAATTCTTTCAATTTCTCTGTTATCCTCTGGATCTAAGATAGTAAGGCAATTTTCCTTTATAATTTGTTTTTAAAAATGCTTTCTTGGCTCTTTTTTCAAATCACAGCTTCCTAGTAGTTCAATAAATCTTAAACTATCTTTCCTTGATTTATTGTACAGGACAGTTGTTTTATTAATTATTTTTTCAAATATTTCCTTTACTTTTTTCTTTTTTTGATTATGTTGTATGGTTTCTTAATGTCTCAGGGAGTTATTAGTTCCCACTTGCTCAATTCTAAGTTTTAAGGGATTTTTTTTTCTTTAGTGAGCTTATGTATCTCTTTTTCCATTTGACCAATTTCTACTTTGTAAGGAACTCTCTTCCTCAGTGAATCCTTGTATACTTTTTCCCCCATTTGGCTTATTCTGCTATTTAAAGAATTATTTTCTTTAGTGAACTTTTTTGTTTTTTATCATTTGGACAATTCTGTTTTTATGGTGTTTTCTTCAGTATTTTTGTGCCTCTTTTATCAAGCTGCTGATTTTATTTTCACAATTTTCTTGCATCACTCAATTCTTTTCTCATTTTTCTGCTACTATTCTTATTTCTTTCTTTAACACTTCCGAAATTTCTTCTTGAACATGTATTTAATCATCATTTTTGTTGAGGTTTTGGTTATATCTGTTTTCACATTATTTTCTTCTTTCATGTTTATGTTTTGGTCTTCCATATGATTGCAGTAGCTTTTAAGGTCAAATTCTTTTTTGATGTTGTTGCTGTTTATTTACTTTTTCAGCATATTTCTTTACTTTGAACTTTGTGATAAAGTTTGATTCTAGTGTTCTGGGAGAGTGGAGGTAAAATCACAATCTCATTTTTATGGTCCTGTTTTCAGAGTTATTTTTAAGGGTATGTAAGTTTTTGGTGCTATGACTTTGGTGTTATCCTGGAAGAGGTGTGGTTCCTGCTCTCTTATTCTGATATCTTGTCTTTACCTAGGAAGGGCCCCTGCTCCTCTACAGTTGCAAGCACTTGGCCCTGGAATTGTGACAAGGTCTTCCATTCTCCTGTAGCCATAGGCATTTGTGCTCCTCTCTGCCTTGGAACTGTGACTCTGCCTCTGCAAACCCAGGGCAGGGCTTAAGGGGACTGAATCACTGGCAGCAGTAGCAGTTTTCAGACCTCTTAGCCTATAGATACCAAAGACACCTTAGAAGGTTAGCAGGAAAGGTCTGGTGCACTGGGGTGAGAGTGGAATGTAGTCCAGTATAGGCCATGCCAGCATACCTTCAACCACAGAAAACCAGGAGCAGGCCTTAGGAGTGATTGAATCAGCAGTGGCAGAGTCTGCTTCCAGAGCTCTCAGCCCATAGACAGTAAGGGAGCTAAATAACTGGTCAGAAAGAGATAACAGGGGTCCCTTTGCTAGAAGGACTCTTGCTTTGCCCACACTTGGGTCTATATCACACTCCTGGGTGGCAGGGTGAGGTGAAGAACTAGCAGAGGAGGGCTTACAATCAGTGGAGGGGGGGACCATTATAACAGTTCCATGGCAGAAAAGATTACTTGTGGTCACTCATACTAGAGCAAAGGCCAGGAGAGTAGTAAATACCTCTCCTTAGATCATACCACCTTGAAAGAGCTGAAAACTTACAGTTCCCTAGAAGTATTTTTGAAAATAGCTGCAGAAAACCCCTGAAGCTTGGGACAGTGCAGCCTGAACCCTGGAAGCAGAGCTCTAATTTAACAAAGAATTGAAAGTCAAGTAATAGGCTGGGAAAATGAGCAAACAACAGAAAAAAACTTCTGAGCACAGAAGGCTACAATGGTGACAAGGAAGATTAAAACACACACTCAGAAGAATACAACAAACTTAAAGCTCCTACATTGAAAACCTCCAAGAAAAATATGAATTTGTATCAGGACATGGAAGACCTCAGAAAAGATTTTCAAAATAAAGTAAGAGAGATAGAGGAAAAATTGGGAAGAGAAATGAGAATGATGCAAGCAAATCATGAAAAAAAAGAGTCAACAGCTTGGTAAAAGGGAAACAAAAAATATTGAAAAGAATAACACCTTCAAAAACAGACTAAGCCAAATGGTAAAAGAGGTCCAAAAAGGTAATGAGGAAAAGAATGCCTTAAAAAGTAGAATTGACCAAATACGGGGGGGGGGGGAGGGGTCTGAAAGCTCATCGAAGAGAATAACTCCTTTAAAATGTATAATGAAGGAAATTGAAGCTAATTACTTTGTGAGAAATAAAGAAACAACAAAAGAAAGCCAAAAGAATGAAACAAAAATGGAAGACATACCTCGTTAGAGAAAATAATTGACCTGGAAAATTGATCCAGGAGAAATAATTTAAAAATTATTGGACTACCTGAAATCCATGATCAAAAAAGAGCCTAGACATCATCTTTCAAGAAATTATGAAGGAAAACTGCCCTGATATTCGAGATCCAGAGTGTCAAATAGAAATTGAAAGAATCCACCAATCACCTCCTGAAAGAGATCCCAAAATGAAAACAGCCAAGAATATTATAGCCAAATACCACAGCTGCCAGGTCAAGGAGTTAATATTACAAGCCTCCAGAAAAAATCAATTCAAGTATCATGGAGCCACAGTCAGGATAACACAAGGTTTAGCTGTTTCTGGGTCAGAAAGTTTGGTATATGATATTACAGAGGGTCAAGGAGCTAGGATTACAATCAAGAATCACTTAGCCAGCAAAGCTGAGTATAATATTCAGAGTACAAATGGAAATTTGATGAGATAGAGGACTTTCAAGAATTCTCGATGAAAATACCAGAGATGAAATAGAAAATTTGATTTTCAAATACAAGATTCAAGAGAAGTGTAAATAGGCAAACAAAACAAACAAAAAAAATGAGGAAATCAGAAGGGACTTAATAAGGTTGAACTGCTCAAATTCCTACATGGGCACATGATATTTGTACCTCAGAAAACCTTTCTTATTTTAAGGATAGTAAGAAGGAGTACATATAGCCTGAGGGTACAGGTGTGAATTGAATATGAAGGGATATCTAAAACATAAACTTAAGGACTGAGAGAGGAATGTATTGGGAGAAAGAGAAAGAGAGAGGTAGAATGGGGTAAACTATCTCCCATAAAAGAGGCAACAAAAAGCTTTTAGAGTAGAGAGGAAGAGGGGGAAGGTGAGGGAGTGTGAATGAACCTTATTCTCTTCAGAATTGGCTCGAAGAGGGAATAACAGATGCACTCAGTTGGGCATAGAAATTTATTTTACTCTACAAGAACATAGGAGAGGAAGGTAATAAGAATAGGGGGTGGTGATAGAAAGGTGGCCTGATTGGGGGATGGAATAGTCAGAATCAAAACAGTTTTGAGGAGGTAGAGGGTGAAAGGAAGAGGGAACAGAACAAATAGGATGAACAGGATAGAAGGAAATAAAGCTAGCAATAGTAAATATGAAAGGAATTTTGATGCAAGTTTCCCTGATAAATGCCTCATTTCTCAAACATCTGGAAAACTAAGTCAAATTTATAAAAAGAAAAAGTTAGAAGCATTTCCCAATTAATAAATGATGAAAAGCTATGATCAGTTTTCAGATGAAATAAAGCTCTCCATAGACAAATGAAAAAATACTCTCATTCACTACTGATTGGTGAAATACAAATTAAAATAATTCTGAGATGCTACCTCACACCGATTAGATTAGTTAATAGGTCAGAAAAGATAAATGACAAATGTTGGAGGAGATGTGGGTAAAATGAGACATGAATGCACTGTTGGTGGGGTTGTGAACTGATTAAACCACTCTGTAGAGCAATTTGGAAATAGGCCCCAAAAGGCTATAAAACTTACCTTGTATACCCTTTGACCTAGCATTACAACTACTAGATACTACTATCCCAAAAGAGATAAAAATAAAAATTGAAAATGACCTATATGTACAAAAATATTTATAGCAGCTCTTTTCTGGGGGAAAGAATTAGAAATTGAGGGGATACACATCAATTGGGGAATGGCTGAACAAGTTGTGGTATGTGATTATGAACAGCATGCTCTCATAAAAAACCTGGAAAGGCTTGCATAGGCTGATGCAAAATGAAACGTGCTATGTACAAACTAATAGCAATATTGTAAGATGATCAGCTGTGAGTGATTGAGATATTCTCAGCAATATAACAACCCAAGACAGCTCTGAAGGACTTATGATGAAAAATGCTTTGTATCCACAGAGAAAGCACTGATGGTATCTGAGTGTAGATTGAACATTATTTTGCTTGAGTTCTTTTGTCTATGTTTTATTTCATGGCATGTCTATTATGAATATATTTTTCACGAATACTCATGTATAACTTATATTAAATTGCTTGCCTTCTCAATGAGGAGTGGGTAGGGAGGGAGGAAGGGAGCGAATTTGGAACTCATAGTTTAAAAGAGAGCAAATGTTAAAAAATGTTTTTACATGTAACTGGGGGAAAAAATACTAAATCAATTGATTCAATGTGACCTCTGTTTTGGTACAGATTGAGGAATTTATACTTAACAAGTCCAAATGACATTTTGATAACACTGGAGGCAGATACCACAAGATGAAGGGACTGTTTGGTATGTTATTTTGTGGAGGCATAGAAGAAAGTTATTTAGGTACATCAACTGATTAAGATGGATGATGATGATGATGATGATGATAAATTGAATGGAAATGGTATGAGAAAACTAGTAAAATGATATTCACAAATTATTGTTATTTTGAGTCTCCAAAATATTTGGAATATTGACCATACATTATATCAGCAGACCACATAATAACTCTTCTAGACAGCACCACTCTTTAAATAGAAACACTTTTCAGTTTCCTTTTGAAATCCAGATGAAAAAAAATCTTGCTTCTGATCTATTGTACTTTTATGTTCTTTGCTATATTATCCTGGCACAATGAGAATATTTGAATGAATCATATAAACATGACTTGAGAGAAAAATGCCTAAGGACTGGCAGACAATTAATTTTTATATGACATAAGAGGACTGGAAATTGTGATTATGTTATTTTTGACACAAGTTATAAAATGAATATTTTTATATACCTAAAACTTCACATTTTTCCATCAATAACTCTACTTTAAAAACTAAACAGTAAAATTCTCTCTGCATATACATACAGATATGTCTATAAATACATACATACATACACGCACAAACACACATATATCTAAAAATATATATAGTCAATTGTAACAGCAACAACACTGGCATACCCAGAATGGCTGCTAGCACAGGTTTTTAAATCTGCTTTACTAGGAAAGATAGCTGTTTAACGAGTCAACAATCTTCTTTGATTACATTCAATAGTTCAAGGGAAAAGTCAACATCCTGAACTTCAGACAAAAAACAAGCAGAGAAAATACAAGCAGAGAAACAAAGAGCAACAGACAGGGCTCTGACTACCTGAATCAAAGCAATATTGCAATACACTTTACATACATCCCTGGATTTAGACAGCCTTTACGTCTGAGCAGTCAGGTTGCTCTGAACATATGGCTACTCAGAGGTTCAACCAGGGAATCACAAGGTCCTTCTCATAAGCGAGCCCCCAAAGCAAACTACCAACTCAAAGTATACACACACACACACACACACACACACACACACGTATACACACATATATGTATATATGTATATGTATGTGTATATTTGCATATATGTGTATGGGTATATATGTATGTGTATATGTATGTATTTTGTGTGTGTGTGTATGTGTATACACACACACACATACAGGTGTCAGAGGGAAAGGCATCGCAACCCTTGTGACTCAGTGCCTAATTAGAAATTAGTAAAAGGTGTGAAAACCTTCCTACAAGTAAGCCCCTCCTAAGCAAGCTTCCTTTAATAGACTCCACGTGAGGCCTATTAATGGAGATCTTACATCACATTAACATTATACCAATTAGTATGAAGTCTCACTTGTAACCTACTTCTTAAGTGTACGTCTTTATGATTTATGTAAATATATTAATGCCATAACAGATTCTTAGCATTTCCTGTAACAACAATTTGGCTACCAGCTGCTGTTGAGGTGTAAGACCCAACAAAACCAGCAACAACAGCTGCCAGCACAGGTTCTTTGATCTGCTTTACTGAGGAAAGTAACTTTAATGGGTTAACAATCTCACTTTACTCCAACATACAAATATCATTCACTTAGTTAAGGAGGAAAAGCCAGTACCCTGAACTTCAAGGCAAATACAAACAAATTACAAACAGAAAGAACATAAACAGACCAAATGACAAATCAATTACCAGAGAAGAACCAATAGATCCGGGTTAGTAAAGCCCACAGCTTTGCCCAGAGTCACATGCCACTCTTCCAGTGAGTGAGAGCCCCCAAAGGAAAAACACCAACATTTGAGTTTATATACCCCGTTCAGGGTCAAAGGACGTCACAGCGTGCGAGTCAAACCCATATGGCCTAAAAGCTTCTGGCATCACAAATGTGTGATTCAAACCCATGTAAAGTAGGCTTTCCCTTGAGGCAAGCAAGTCATCAAAGACTCCAGATTTAATCAAAGAGACAAAGGCCAGCCTCATCAAGGGCACTTGATTAAATAAGTGCTCCAAAAAAGAAAACAGTAAAAAAGTCCCCCCCCTTTATTACTGATACATTTACTTAATAGCAATTTTTAGGGGAAATTCAAGTAAATGGGATAACTTTTATTGTTATTTAGATTTTTAGGCTATAGTTTTTGCATTTTCTTGAAAGAATGTTATATATATATATATATATATATATATATATATATATATATATATATATATATATATACACACAGGTGTGTATACATATACATATATACACATATAGATGCACATGCACATACACATACACACATATACATATACATATACATATACATATACATATACATATGCATATGCATATACATATACATACACTGGCTCTTTGTGTGAATATGTACGTATGTAAAAACTGCATATACTCACATATGTGTGTATATACATACATACACATACACATATAAATATGCATATGCTTATGTATGTATGTATGAAACTTTAAAATGGATCATCTAAACAAAATGTTATGTGTGTGTGTGTGTGTGTGTGTGTGTGTATGTATAAAATTCCATTTTTATTATTCTGCCCATGTGGATGTCAACCTTACTTATGCTTTGTTTGACTTCCAACACCAAAGATAGAACCTTTACTTGATGTTTCATGATATTTAAGACAAAGTGTCTATCAGGCTACCGATTTATTTTAACCACTTTCCAAGCAGTAGTCAGGCAAGTGTCTTGTGTTTGTTTTGTACAAAAATCTGGGGCTTATATTTGCCATGGAATTATATTTTCTTTGGGCCCACACGACAATAAAAGTGGTCTAAGCATTGTCAGGGAATGAATATGATATATGACAACTCTAGAAATAGTATTCATTTGCTAAGTCAACCCATTTAGTTATATGCTTCTTGGTGTCACTGGCAGTGTGTCATAAGCATTAACCAAACACCTCTTTCTCACTCCCCTCAAGCCTTCTCTACACCAGGGAACTGTGAATGATTCTGCTGTAACATTCAATGAATTTTGCATGAAGTTTCTGAAGAAGGCAACCATTAAGTGCAAGAGTGGGCCAGAAGTCAGCCTTGCTAATAGAAGATTTTTTTTGAGCATTTCTAGAGAAAGCTAGCGTATTCTCTCAAGTTCTGGGTCACTTGAAACAGTTTCATCAACCAAAGGTTAGTACATCTGACTTCACTTCATTGATAGAGATATTCAATTTAAAAGCAAATTTTTTAAAAGGCTAAAAATACATGGTAAAAAGTCATGTGAAAATTCTCTTAGAGACTGAGAAATTAAACTGTGAACCTTTTCAAAGTTTCACAGACTAATCAATACTATATATGGGCTACTTGAAAGATAATTGATTTGATTCCTCAAAAAGAAGAGTAAAATAAAGTTTACATGACATCATCCCATTGCCTGTTACACTCCCCAATCTCTTATATTCTTTAGAAATTTGCCTGTACTATGCCTAAAGAGCTATAAAACTGTGCATACTCTTTGACCCAGCAACACCACTTCTAAATCTGTATCCCAAAGAGGTCATAAAAATGGGAAAAGGACCCACATGTACAAAAATATTTATAGCAGCACTTTCTATATTGGCCAAGAATTGGAAATTGAGGGGATGCCCATCAATTGAGGAACGGCTGAACAAGTTATGAATTGTGAATGTAATGGAATAATATTTTGCTATAAGAAATGATGAGCAGGAAGACTTCAGAAAAACCTGGAAAGACTTATATGAACTGATGATGAGTGAAGTGAGCAGAACCAGGAGAACATTGTACACAGTAACAGCCACATTGTGTGATGACTAACTTTCATATACTTGGTTCTTCTCAGCAATGCAAAGATCTAAGACAACTCCAAAAGACTGATAATGGAAAATGCTGTCCACATACAGAGAAAAACTATGGAGTCTGAATGTAGATCGAAGCATACGATTTGCTCTCTGTTTTTCTTTCATTGTTTTGTTTTGTTTCTTCTTTATCATGGTTTCTCCTATTGGTTCTAATACTTCTTTACAACATCACTATCGTGAAAATATGTTGAGCCTATATCAGATTGCACGGCATTTTGGGGAGGGGGGAAGAAGAAGGAAAGGAGGGAAAATTGAAAACTCAGAATTTCATGGATTGTAAGTTGAAAAATAAAAATAAATATTTTTTAAAAAGAAAAAAATAGAAATTTAGTTGTAGCCCATATTTCTTTTCTTTGTTAAAATGTTATTAGAGACACAGTTATAGCCCATAGTCTCCTTTTTACTAAAATGTTGCTATTTGTGATGAAATTAACAGTTCATTTCTACCTTATGCATATTTAAAATATAATTTTAAAAAGAACACACATTGTGCAAGATTGTACAGAGGGCAACTAGAGGGCACTAAGACCTATTTTATGAAAGTTGCATTAACTCTTTCAGAATTTACATTACAATTGGGAACAGGAGAGTAGTCAGTTTGTTTTAAAAATTTAACAAACATTCTCTGAGGTATATAAAATCCATTCTCATTAAGGAACTGAATGTTGAAGAGGAGATAAAATACACACAGGTTGTCATAATACTTTGTAAAAAGAGATGAGTGCCATGAGAGGTATAAACAATGGGTAGGAGGTAAAGATTAATTTTTGTCATGGTAAGTCAGGGAAGTGTTCATGGGAGAGATTTTTTTTTCCAGCTGGGACTTGACACATGGATAAAATGTTGAGAGAAGATGTAAAGAAAGACATTTCAGGCTGAATGAGCAAAGTGAATAGTACCAAGAGGGCAAAACATGACCACTTCTCAAACATAGTTTGGCTACATTGTTAGGTATATGAAAGAGATAATGGGTTATAAGGCTGGAGATGTAGGTTGGAATCACATAACGGAGGCTCTTGAATACTATGGTAAGAACTGAGGAAATTGTATTCTAATTCTGAATAATTAAAAATTCTCAGTGATACTAGACTCTGAAACAGAGTTATATATTTGAATATGTGAACTTTTTAAAAGGAGAGTTTGTTTCATTCTTAGTATTCCCCAAACCTAAAACAATTCCACTCATATAGTAAGTACTTAAAATGTTTTGTGAGAAAAACATAGTTTACAAGTATAGATTTATTTTTTTTCTCTCTAGTAGAGTCTATGTGGAGAGATTTTTTAGAGAAGCTTAATGTTTAAGCTGTTATGGGGGTTTCCTATTTTCTCTCCAATTACATTTTCTTACACTGGTTATTAGCCTGCATACTGGACTTAAAAGGGTCTGTATTTATAAGGAAAGTACATTCAAGAAGAGTTGAACAAATATAATGGATCATTGTTGTATGTCATGTTTGTCTGGATATAACACTAAAGGCATTTTTTTTCTATATGTGCCAAACTTAAAACACTAAAGCATTTTATTTTATTTTATGCCAAAGAAATCCAGGTTTCAAAGCTGGATGACGGGAACTTATTTGACACTCCAACTGTTTGATGCCTTCTAGCCTCAGAAGATCAACCCAACTTTCCCAAATCCATAGACTATGGGGATCTTTGTAATTCCTCAATTAAGAAGGAAGAATTAACACTAAATAAGCCAATTTCATATGGTGAAAATGGAGATAGTGAAATTCCCTAAAGGTAAACAGTCACAAGAAAAAAAAGGAGACAAAAATAAAGACTTAAAATGAAGAAAATCAATGTCAATCTTTTGAATGAAGGTGACCAGATAGTAGATTAAATTGACAGTAGACATAAGTAAGAATAGAAAATGTGCAATTTTAAATCTTAATGTCTAACTAAGGTAAGTGTAGAGATCAGCATTAGAAGGCCAATTTTAATAAGTTTTCAGAGTTGACAGCAATCTTAGAGGAACAAACTTCAGCATAGTTGTGGACCACTTAAAATAGAACCACATTCACTGACACTGAAATCAATTCTGTATGTGAGATTTTAAAACTGCTGTGAATCAACTAAAATGAAGGTGAAAGCACCTTTGTTATTAATGATTCAGAAGGTTTCTTTCAAGAAGATTTTTAAATGTCTAATATTGTTTACAAGAAAAGAAAAGCACTAAATGGAAGATGTTGGTGGTGGTTGGAAATACTGTACTGAATTGTAATCATTACAGTTCAGATGAGAGAAATTCACTTTAATGATTCCATGATAATTTTTCATGGAGCCCACACCACCTGGCCTAAGGGGTTGATGAAGATATCCTAAAAAGAAGAATATTATAATCTGCTTGAACAATTCTCTAACCAAGTTCTTCTGCCACTATAGACTTCTAATTGATTTCTGTGCTCTCATACTATATACATAGCAATTCAACTATGTTTTTATTTTAATTATATTATTATCTACCTCAAAAACTTACAGGGGTCCCATTTACCTATACTTTAAAATTAAACTACTCAATATATGCCATGAAGACTTTATGTGAGATAAAAAATAGTGGAGTCTCTGAATGTATATTAGCTTCTCAGTTTATATCCTGGCCTGGTAGAACTTCGTAAGATCACAGCTTCATACAGTTAGAGATAGAAAGAATTCTTTGGGTCATTTTACAGTTGAGGCAACAAAGACCCTGACAAATTAAAGAATTTGCCCATGAAGTGACTGTGTCAGATTTTGAACCCAGGTCCTCTGGCTCTTTTCTAATAGCACTGTACAACCTCATCAATTTAATGAAATAAGGCACCTCGGATAGCACTAGAAACTAGGCCATCAGTGAAGCTATAGACACAGACTTAGAACTGAAAAATAGAAATGAATAGTCGATTGAGAGTAAGAATTGACAGATGCATATTCTGATCATTCATTGATTAATTGTTCTTCCAAAACCTTACAGCCTGACCCCCCCGTGGAAAATTGGATTTTTATTTTTGCAAATTCGGTAAATAATGCTATCCATTTATGTTTTATGAAAGAGTTCATCCTGCTCACATTCACAGTTATGATTACTGCGTATTTCCCTACATCCTGCCCCCCCATTATAATTTTCTTTCTTCTTTCACTCTGTCACTCCTTACCAGTGTTTTGCTTCTGATCACCATCTCCCTCAATCTGCCCTCTCTTCTATCAGAGTCCCACCCTTTTCTCCTTTCCCCTGCTATTCTGCTCTCCCGGATCAATTTTCCCGATCAGTTGTTTTCCCAATGAGGTATTTCATATTTTCTTCCATTTTTTTTATTCTTTTTATTGTGTTTGACTGATTCTTTATGTCTCATAGAGTCATAAGCTTCCAGTTCCTCAATCGTAAATATTTAAGGAATTCTTTCTTCAGTTTACTTTTTTTTAAGATCTCTTTTTCCACTTGGCCAATTCTACTTTGTAAGGAATTATTTTCTTTGGTCAATTTTTATTCTTCTTTTTCCAAATTGTTGACTCTGGCTTGTATGCCTCTCCTTTCTTTTCCCAATTTTTCTTCTACTTCTCTTATCTGACTTTTAAAATCCTTTTTGAGTTCTACCAAAAAGGTTTTCTTGGCTTGAGATCAATTCATTTTTTCATTTGAAGTTCTGCATGTAGGCATTATTCCATCATTGTCTTTTTCTGAGTTTCTGTTTTGGTCTTCTCTGTCACCATTGTAGTTCTCTATGGTCAAAGTACTCATTTGTTTCCTGCTCATTTTTTACCTGTTTCATGAGTTTTAAAATCGAGTTCTACTCCAAGAGCACATGGGGCACTGTCTCAAGCTTCTTTTGCTGGGTACTAGGCACCTGGTCAATGGCTTTTTGTGGTGGGAACTCAGGTGCTGATGGCTTACTCTCTGTGCTGACATGGCCCAGCCTTGTTGTACCTGTTGATACCTAGTTTCCAGGGCTGGCAACTTGTCTTCTGCACTGGTGCTGGACACCTCACAGCTGGCCTGCTGTGCCACATGCCTGTTGAGCTAGACCAAGTGACCTTGATTGCTGTGATCTGTGCTGTGGCTAAGATCCTCCAACTTGTTCATCTGGACACAAGCTGCACTTGGCTATGCTCCTCTTTTACCCAAGTAATATCATCCTAGAAATTCTAAATTATCTTAAGCTGTTAAATTGTTCCATTCCTTTTTGTAGGTTCTATTGCTCTAGGATCTGTTTAGAGGGTTGATTTTATGTTGTTTCTGAGGGAAACTGGGAAGAGCTCAAGCAACTTACTGGCTTTTCTCCAACATCTTGGCTCCACCCTTTATTTCCATTTTATAGATAAAGAAACTGAGGCTTAGAAAGGTTAAGCAATTTGCCTCAGACCACAGCTTGTATTCTCAGCATTTAGCCCTGTATGGTGCACATGACATGTTCTTGATAATGATTTGAATTCTTCTACTAACATTAGAAATTTAGTGAAATGTTTATATCTTTATGAAGCATCAATGTTCTAATACTCAACCAATCCAATCAATATGGTAAGTTTAATGCTAGTCAGAAGACCTCATCTTACTGTAGTCTCTATCTCTTGTTAAACTTGTTAGGCTGATGAAAGTTTTGTACCTTTTTAAAGTTCTATACATTTTTTTCTAATTTGAATAACTGGTTCATTCATTCAATAAGCATTTATTAATATATATGTCCATTTTCCAGAAATTACATATGGCTTTGTGTTTAGTAGATATTGATTAAGTACCTACTATCTGAAAGACACTAGGATTTTGCAATAAAAACACAGACTTTGCTCTGAAGGAGCTTAGAAACTAATGGGGATGTGGAGAAAAAAGATGTATAGAAATAACTATGTTTCAAGGGAGGGAAATAAAAATTCTTAAGACAGTTTCCATCAAATTATGAGACAATTGAGGAAGAAAAAATGTCACCAGGGTAAGGGGAGCTGCAGAAACATTCTTCATGGTGAAGGGAACACTTGAATTGGCCTTGAAGGGAGGAAGAGACTTAAGAGAGACAGGACTTGTTAAAAATGAATGTGTCACATTTTCTCACCGTTATCTTTCCTTTCTCATGAGGTTGAATGGAGTTTCAGCAACTCTAATGTTAAGCTTCAATCATTAGTACTGTTTTATCATTGGCTATCTTCTCTAGTTAGCTATATTGCCATGGTATAATGACTGACACGCATTCTCATAATGCCTTCAAAAAGGCAGTCTTGTGGATAACACCCGGCAAGATGCAACAGCACTGCCTGGTCTATCAGATAATCTATAAACTATATTCAATTTATCCTGTATAATTTTTGTTTGTATAGTTATTTCAGTGTTGATTCCATGGTAGATTTGAAATCATTGAGGGCAGGGAATATTTTTGCTTTCTTTTGATTCCCTAGCATTTAGCATAGTTCTTTATACATTTCAAGTATAAAAACAATGCTTCTTGTCTTGACTTAATCAGAACATTCAACAGTCACTGTGGCAAGGGAATTTCATTGAAGATTTTGGACACCGACCACATGTGTTTTCATTTATGTTAGAGGTATCACAATATCTACCTGTTATTAGATTGTCAATTCAATGATAGCAGTGACTATGTTGTGTTTAATCTTTATAGCTCACCCAGATTCTAGAATAATGCTTTAAATATGGAGCTTAATAAATGTTTATTTAAATTAAATTAATTTATTTTTACGCAGTTACTTGCATTTTTTTCTTTTTTCATGAGTTATCTGAAGACAAAATATATGCCTATGGTTCTGTTCCTCCAAAACTGGGTATCTAATACAATGCCATCCTCTATGGGAATACTCACACTGCATTATGAATTCTCATCCACTTTAAGTCCCTTTCTACAGGGGAGCGTCCTCTTATATTCTGCTTCGCCTCCACAGCCCCTCAGGAAAAAAAGACTGTAACAA
Source organism: Trichosurus vulpecula (assembly GCF_011100635.1). NCBI lineage: Eukaryota > Metazoa > Chordata > Mammalia > Diprotodontia > Phalangeridae > Trichosurus > Trichosurus vulpecula. Next base: position 320,453,701 of record NC_050576.1, on the reverse strand, counting down.
ATGATAGATCTTGATGCCTGGAAATAATTACTGACCAAGATATGTTGCACTATTTTCTGGTCAAATGGTAAGAAGGCAAAGTAGATAGCATTCATGTGGGGGGGAGAGAAGAGCAGAAATGCTAGTGGAATATCAACCTGGAAAGAATGTTGGTAAATTTACCTTATGTAATTCAGTTATAAATATACTAGCTTAGCCTTTGAGGCTTTATCAAATCTGATTCTCTATCTCTTGTAATTGTCACTAGAGAGATATGTGATGCTTAGCAGTTCATGGAGCCATAGATCTCTATTTAATCTGGCTGTGATGAAAGATAACACAAGTATCCCAGTTTCTAAACATTTATTGGATGCCCTTTCTTACCCTACAGAAACAGAGGCATAATCACTAATGAAAAAAAAATAAATATACACACCTAGTAGTCGTTTTCAGGTAATACTTTCTGAGGCTAAGAAGATAAAGAAGAACACGGTCAGCTGGAAAACACTGAAACATGAACAAGCCACATTCATAGAATGATAAAACATTTTCTTCATCTTTTAAGTATTGTGTTTCAAGTTTTTATTCCTTTTTTAAAAAATAAATCTCAGTAGGTTCCTCCTTTAAATAATTATACCTAGTTATAGGGAAAATAATTATATCTTTAGTTAGGTATAGCTTTTTAATGCTATTGTATATGTGATATATGAAGGATGATGACATTGAATGTATTATGTTATTTGAAAAGTTTTGCATAGCAGTGTAGAGTCCTTGGTATGCTCCACAGAGACATGTTTCCAATAGGCCATGTACCATGGATAAAGGTCTATTGTCAGCTGAAAGTGATTGCCCCAAAGCTGAAGGAAACCTTAGGAGACTTCATTTCAAATGTCAGATGGGATTATATAGGCAAGGGTTGATCAGGTATGACTGAAGACTCGGTAGAGTCATTTGTGACAGTGGGAACTGATAATAAATAAGAAATGTGGGTGTCTTTCTTGACAAGTGAGCACTAAGTATATCTCCTTGAAATTAGCAAACATAAAGAAAGAGTTGATGTGAGTTTATTCTTAATTAAGAGAAGGGGTAATCTCATTGGTTTGCACAAATAATAAAGAAAGCTCTGATATTTTATGTAACCTATGATGAAAACATACCCAAAAGGCTATTAATATCATTGTCAACAGATGAAAAATGACAAGAATCAAGAATTTTCTGGCATTCTGAAAGGAAAGGAGGAGGGGTTCCATACAAGCAAAAAAATAGTGTTTGTCTGTCAAATAAAGAGGCAGAGCAGCAAATAGTGACAGGCCCTGCAGGCAGGGGGTGTAGTCATTACCCAAAGGGTAGGTTATGCATGTAATTAACAGTTAAGGAATGCCTAGCCCTACCACCCCCATCCTGCCATTATATTCTGACACATTGGAAATAATGCTTGAAGTATCACTGCATTCCAAAATGACAGACAACAATGTAAGATAGCTATATATGTAGTCAGTTGAGTGATCTTCATGATCATTGCTAGAACTTGAGAAAATGAGGTCAATTATAATTTAATCCTTCCTAATTCTGTGTGCCTACCCACTCAATATTGTCCTCTTTAAAGTGGAGGCATCATGCAAAGTGATTGGAGTCATTTCCATCAATGATTATATAGTTCATTTATTCCTTCTAAACTGGATCAGCTTGTTATCTCGGAATCAACTTTTCTACTTCCAACAAAATTTCTTCCTCTTTTATAATCAAGTGCTAAGACTGAAATATATTTAGATATGTAGGCATCCATCCAACTTTCTCTCTGAATCCTAAAAGACAATCAGTGCTGACTTATGTTAGATAAGTTTATAAATGCAAAAGGTGATCCAGGAATGAAATTTGTATGGAAGTTTTAACATCTTTGGATATCATTTTATAAGGAAGTCTGTAGATAATATTTTATGAATTTATGTAACTGCCTTCTCGGAACTTGGATGAATGCTGGAACTTCACACCCTATCTCTCATGAAAAGATAACATAAGGATCTCTAATTTTCACAAAAAGACTAATTTTTTGGTAAACTCTTTGAAAGAGAGCATCTGGTTCTTCAAAGAAAAGGGACTATTTTGACATAATATAAAAGTATGCCATATGCAGCACTCTAAGAAGTATCAACTTTTGCTTTGTGTTAAACTCAATGCTACAATATAACATTATGGAACCTAAGAAAGTGTGGTTATGTATATCCAGTCCAAAGAAAATATGAATTTGGTGTGGTTGCCCAGTGATGAAGGAAATCAAGTCCCAACAAATTTTAGCTATCTCTATAAATATGGCTGAGAAAGAACTTTGACAGAGGCAGCCTGGTATAGTGAAAAGAACAGTGTGCTTGTTGTCAGAAAATTCAAATTGCTGCTCTATCACATTACAATGGTCAAACCCTTTAAACTCAGCCTCTGTTTACTTTTGTTTAACCCCTCCCCCTCCAATGATATTTGAGCTTCCTAATTCACAATTATATCCTTACAAAATTGATCTGTGAACTTTATAGGGCTATATATATAGTATATGTAAAGGCAAATCATTGTTGTTTCAAGAAACTAAAATAGGCAAAAACCCAAACAGAAGCCTTTGACCAAAAACATGAATCTGACCACCTGAACCATAAATAGTCAAGGGACTTCTGTTTTTTATTTTGTTTTTGTTTTGTTTTATTTTTTTGCTAACACGGGGAACTCCTTGTAGATTGCAATCTATCCATTAATAAGTGGATGATTCCTATGAAGTAGATCAAGACAAATACATGCTACGCGACTCATCCAAGGTCACATAGTAAGAGTAGAAAGTGAGATTTATACCTGCCTAACTCTTTGTCATTTCATGCCCAGCATTATATCTATTATACTGCATGTCCTTTTGAATTTACATCAACATTATGTCTGGGAAGCATTATTTCTTATTGATTAACATCTTAGTATCTTTACCAAGAAAATCCCGTGGACAGTATGGTTCATAGGGTCACAAAGAGTCAGACATAACCGAAAAACAAGTAAGTCACATATTTGCTTAAGTGTCTTTCTGGGGTCTTTTGACTTCTTTCTTGTAGCAATTAATTTACATGTATTGAATTTGGGGGTGAGATTATTATTGTCAATTTCAACACAATTTCTGTGATCAATTTCAAAATTTTGATTTTCATTAACAAGTTTAAATAATTAAAATTGAAATTGTTCTAGTTATAAACATTTTTTCTTATTCTTTTTTCTACAAATTTTTATTATAAGTCTAAAACGTTGATAATCTGGCTGGACAAAAAAAAATCTGATTTAGACAAAGATCCCACATTAATAAAAAGCTTTTTCCTGTCCATTAAAATATACTTTTTTAAAAGACTATACATCTTTACACATAAAATATTTATATAAAATAATTTCTTATTCTTGGTCTAAATATCTACTGCACTTAGCAAAATTTCTGATGCACAGAAGTTCCATAATAAATGTCAAATTGAATTGAATGAAATTACTTGACAATTGATCAAACTGTCTTTTATGTATCATCTATTAATTCCCCTGAATAAAGTAGAAATCGACTATAAAATATAGGTCTTGTTGATGGAAATGGAAATGGTTATATTGTTTATTTACATAGTTTATTTATTCCTTCTAAACTGGATCACCTTGTTTTCTTGGAATCAACTTTTCTACTTCCAACAAAATCTCTTTCCCTTGTGTGTGTATACATATATATATATATATATATATATATAATATACAAAGAAGTACATAGAGAGACCACACATACCAACATATACTAAACAGACTCTCCAGATTGAAAAGAACATGTTCTAGTAAAAAGTCTAGCTGAATTATATACATGCGCAATATGTTGTTACCAATGTATTTAGGCCAAATGATATATTAGAGTTTGTCACAATGCCATTTCAATTATAGTGACATACCTGAACACACATAGAATAAATAGACTCAAATCCTTGTCCTGACTTACTTTTGGATATGTTATTTTACTTTTACAAGCCTTAGTTTACTGTTCTCTAAAATGAACAAGTTATAGGAGATGATCTCTCTCTTTAATTTTTAAAGTAATTAATTTATTTTTAGTTTTCAACATTCACTTCCAAAAGATTTTGTTTTAAATTTTCCCCCCCACCCTTCTCTTCCACCTCCCCAAGGCAATGTGCAATCTGATATAGCCTCTATATTTACATTAATATTAAATATATTTGCACATTAGTCATGTTATAAAGAAGAATTAGAACGACAGGGAGGATATTAAACAAGAAGAAACAAAATAAGACAAAAAAAGAGAGCAAATAACATACTTCCATCTGCATTAGGACACCACAGTTCTTTCTCTGGATGAGGATAGCATTTTCCATCACAAGTCTTTTAGAGTATAGCAGATAATCTTAAAGGGCCCTTCCTTCTAATGATCTATTATTTTATTCATTCAACAAAGAAAAATTAAACACCTATTCTATTCAAATGAATTAGTACAGTTTTTTATTTGTAAATGTAAATGAAAAGAGCTCATTAGTCTCTTCTATGTATTTTATATTCTACTGTTCATAAGCAAATCCTTCTCTGAATTAGTAGTGGATATGTGTGTATTTGTGTGTGTCTGTAGCAACTAAGCACCTACATAAGAAAAAAAACAGAACCCATTCACAATCTTGTCTATGTAAAAGAGATTTATTGACATTCATTACTACTTGACAGTACCGGACAGCTGAGAATGAGAGAGGCAGCAAGTTTTTAAGTTTCAGTCTAGAGATGAGCTTCCATTGACTGGCTATGTGGTTGCGAAAAGGGTCAGACTAGAGTGTGGGAAGTTTGGTGAGAAATATGGCTTCTCAGCTTTCCCTTTTTTATATTTGCAAAGTTCTGTCTTTGAAGTATGTCCATGGTGTTTTGCCAGCTTTTCTTAATTTTCTGGTACTCTTACAAAGTGACTGGCAGGGAAGCAACACAGTATCTGGTATCTCTACTTCCAGATATACACTTTAGGATCTTTGAGCTTTGTAATTGGTTGAGGGGGTAAAGCAGTCAGAAACGGTAATATGGAGAGAGGCAGATTGTCCCTCATGTCTGATTTTGTTTATATATTGGAGCTGTTCTTTTAAAGGTAGAGATATGCTCTCATGATCTAGCATGAACTCTGAAAAAAATTTCTTAGAGCTTAATGTCTTTGCCCTCTATTGACAGCTATTGCTCATTAGATAAGGAGCTCCAAGAAGAAAGAAAAGAAAACATTTGCTATTGTTCGCTCATTGTCTCAATTTCTATCTTAGCTCTTAGCCATTCTCCATACTCTAAAGTATCCTATAGTTATAATATGTAGATTAATATTCAATCAGTACTTTTTGCATGATACTTGTCTGCCAATGTGATTTTCCTTAAGTGAAGGACACCTCTTTTCTCAATAAACTCTAGGAGTTCCCTATTACCTCCAGCATCAAATATAACCTCCCTTCTCATTTAAATCGCTTCCTTTTTAGCCCCTTCCCTTTGTTCTTGTCTCCAATTTTTACTGCTTATATGTTGTAAAAAAAACTCATTTGTACATAGCTATTTTGTATGTTTTCATCATGTTTCTCCCATAATAATGTGTACTTCTTGAAAGCTGAGCATTTTTTTGTCAGCACTTAAGACAATACCTGGCACATAGTAGGTGTCTAATAAATGCATATTGACTAACACATGTTTTTTTTCAATTCAAATGCTCGGTGCTCCAGTTAAAGTTGCCTCCATGCCTCATCTGAAACATCTCACTCTCTCTCCCATCACTTACTGTTTTTTTCCTTGCTGTCCTGATGTATAGAATGTTTTGTTCTCCCTACCCTCGCACTTGTGCCTGTTAGTTTCCTTGGATTCTTTCATGATTCATCTCAAAGCCTACATTAAGCAGAAGATCTTTCTTGGTCCCCAAGCAACTAACAACTTCCCTTCAATTACCAGGGAACAGCTGGTACAAAGACATGGGGCAGGAGATTCAATGCTGAATTGTTACTATTGTTGGTTGTCCCTTGTTTTCAGAGGATAATGACATCACAACACGATGTTTCGACTCTCAGGCAAATTGAATTTAATTGAGTCAGAGTTGCATAAAGCAGTCAGCCTCACTCTTTCTCCCAAAGTCAGCAAAGTCCAATGGCAAGACAAAAATTTGAATGACTAGCAATGGCATAGGATGCAGTGGATAACCTCAGCATCTTTGATGTCTGACCAAGCTCCAAGTGCTCCACAGTGCCTGCTTCAACTACCTTCACGGCCAGTGGAACAAATTGTTCTCATCTTCTCATTCTACTGGGGAAAGTCTTCAAATGTTTGTGGTAGACACCCCATAATTCACCAAAATAGTTTGAGGACAATCAGTTGTCCTCAGCCCCCATTTAGCTGGTTTGATGAGATGATTTACAGAGGTGTAGTCACTGTGTATGCTACAGCTTTTTGGAGCCACACATGAGAGTTGCATGCCAGGTGGACACCAAAGGTGGAAAAGCAACCCTGAAAAAGACTCTCAACAAGCCTTACATCAGAGGTCCTAGTTCTTCTTGAACCTACTGTATTGCTAATATGCAATCTCTAGTGAAAGGGATAGTAAATAGCCCAATTTGTCTGGAATTTATGTGAATGCGAAGAGGAATAAAGTGAAATGTTCCCAGAAAGGTAGGTTTGAATCAGATAATGAAGGGCTTTAAATAGCCAAGTGAGGAATTTGCACCTATGTAAAGTAATCTAATCCCTCTGAATATTAATTTTCTCTTCTATAAAGTAGAGAGTTGGCTTTGATGATTTTGAGATCACTTCTACCTATAACATTATGTGATTCTATTGTTCTATTTATCCTCTATAACTGGTTATTTTGGGAGAACAAAATGAAAGAAAATGGGAAAATGAGATAAAGTAGGTGAAAGCACTTTTAAAATTATATGGAACAGTATGATTTCACTGTTACCTTATGCATCTGACATTCCTGTCATATGTTTCTATAGTTACATTTCAATGGACAAGTCCAAAAGTAGCATCGTAATCTAGTAAGGTTGCATTATTCTTGAGTAGTAAGTGTTTTGTTTTATGGGATATGATTTGAATGTCCAGGAAAAAATACCTAAATATACATAACAGAAAATTATTCTATGAGTTCTACTATTTCAAGAAGTTCTATTATTTTAGTATTATTTATATTTGTGTGGATGATGTCTTTCCTAATGATATAACCCCTAATGACCATAGACTTTCTATAAGCCAGAAGCTTTCTTACAATCTAATGCTAGGAAGTAGGTACTATTTATGCCCATCTGACAGATGAATAAATTGAGGTAAACAAAGGTTAGGTGACTTTCCAGTGTCACACAACTACAAAGTATCTGAAATAGGTTGTCAACTCAGCTATTTCTGACTCTAAGTCCAATAGTTTATCCACTCTTCCACTTCGCTGCCTAAGCAACAATTCTTGTTGAACTTCTTTTTTAAATGAAATGAGGGCAGAGGAATAGAGTTGAATAAATTAAAATGCAAAAAGAAATGAATTACCTCAAAATAAAGTTGCAATATTAAAGCATTACTTCGGATTATTTAAGAGCTGATTTTATGCTATCATTACCATAATGAAACTGGAAAACTACTAGAAAACGTGCATAGTCTTGTACTTCAAATTTTGAGTGTGGACATGATGAATATGATGCTAATGAAGAGTGAAGTAAAGAGGGCCTTGTCCCAAGGTTACTGCCAAGCTTCTCTTAAAGCTAAAGATGTTCTATACTATGTAATGAAATAAATTGACATCTTTAAAGATTGATATATTCCCATCAATTACCAATACATAACAATTCTATACTACCATTTTTTTCTTGGTATTCATTTCTTGCTGTTCATTCTTGCTATTCATTTTTGACAGTCTGATATCTCCACCACTCAACCTGCTATGTTAGCTTCTGTAATGGGAGCTTCGTTTATCATTTTCTATGCTTAGACAATGTTAAGTAGCAACTGCCCATGAACTTTTATCAAGTAGTCATCCTTCTTGTCTTCTTATTTCTAATGACATGATGATTTTCTCAATCCAGAGAAAGATTATATTTATAATATAGAAATTGAGAATGAAATGAAGTACCTCTTCTATGCTTTTTATGATTGTGTACTTTGTGAATTCTAGTCTATACACTGGTATCTCACCGCATTGCAGATTGAAACACTTTTGAGTTTCATTCATTGTAGAATGTTATAGTAGGGCAGTACCTAAGAGATCCTATAATCTAATTTATTGATTTACTTATTATTTTATTTTTATTTTTTGACAGCACTTCTCATATTTTATTATTTAATATTTTAGTTTTCAACATTGACTTCCAAAAGATTTTGTTACAAATTATCTCCCCATTTCTACCCTCCCACCCACACTCCAATATGGAATCTATTCTGATTGCTCCTTTCCCCAGTAAGCCCACCCTTCTGTCACCTCACTCCCCCTGCCCCAATCCCCATTCCCCTTATTTTCTTGTAGGGCAAGATAGATTTCTGTACCCCATTGCCTGTATATCTTATTTCCCAGTTGCATGAAAAAAAAAAAAAAACTTTTTTTTTGAGCATCTGCTTTTAGAACTTCGAGTTGCAAATTCTCTCCCCTCTTCCCTCCCTACCCACACTCCCTAAGAAGGCAAGGAATTCAACATAAGCCACACATGTATCAACATACAAAACCCTTCCTCAATAATCATGTTGTGAAAGACTGACTATATTTCCCCCCATCCTAATCTGAACCCCTTTATTCAGTTTTCTCCCTTCACCATATCCCTTTTCAAAAGTGTTTGCTTTTGATTGCCTCCTCCCCTGATCTGCCCTCCCTTCTATCATCCCCACTTTCTATCCACTTTCAGCTGCTTTCCTGTGGGGTAAGATACCCAGTTGAGTGTGTATGTTATTCCTTCTTCAAGTCAAATATGATGAGAGCAAGATTCACTTGCTGCCCCTCACCTGCCCCCTGTTCCCTTCCAACAGAACTGCTTTTACTTGCCACTTTTATGTGAGATAATTTATTGCCTTCTATCTCTCCCTTTCTCCCTCTCTCAATGTATTACTCTCTCACCCCTTAATTTTATTTTATTTTTTAGATATCATCCCTTCATATTCAACTTACCCCGTGTCCCCTGTCTATATCTATATCTATATCTATATAAATACATGTGTATATGTATATATGTATGTATATATTTGTATATATGTATATATACATATACATACACACAAATATATATATGTGTGTGTGTGTATATGTATATATATATATATATATATATATATATATATATATATATTTCCTTCAACTACTCTAATACAGAGAAAAATTTCATAAATTGCAAACATCCTCTTTCCATGTAGGAATGTAAACAAAACAGTTCAACTTTGGTTAAGTCCCTTATGATTGCTCTTTCTTGTTTACCTTTTCATGCTTCTCTTGATTGTTGTATTTGAAAATCAAATTTTCTATTCAGTTCTGGTCTTTTCACTGAGAAAGCTTGAAAGTCTTCTATTTTATTGAAAATCCATAGTTTGCCTTGGAGAATTATACTCAGTTTTGCTGGGTAGGTGATTCTTGGTTTTCATCCTAGCTCCAATGACCTCTGTAATATCATATTCCAAGCCCTTTAATCCCTTAAGGTAGAAGTTGCTAGATCTCATGTTATCCTGATTGTGTTTCCACAATGCTCAAATTGTTGCTTTCTGGCTGCTTGCAATATTTTCTCATTGACCTGGGTGCTCTGAAATTTGGCAACAATTTTCCTAGGAGTTTTCTTTTGGGGATCTTTTTTGGGAGGCAATCGGTGGATTCTTTCAATTTTGATTTTACCCTCTAGTTCTAGAATATCAGGGCAGTTTTCCTTGACAATTCTTGAAAGATGATGTCTAGGCTGTCTTTTTGGTCATGGCTTTCAGGTAGTCCAATAATTTTTAAATTATCTCTCCCAGATCTATTTTCCAGGTCAGTGGTTTTTCCAATGACATATTTCTCATTGCCTTCCATTTTTTTCATTCCTTTGGTTCTGTTTTATAACTTTTTGATTTCTCATAAAGTCAGTAGCCTCTACTTGTTCCAATTTAATTTTTAAGGTCATATTTTCTTCATCCTTTGGACCTCCTTTTCCATTTGGCTAATTCTGTCTTTTAAGACATTCTTCTCCTCATTGGCCTTTTGTAGCTCTTTTGCCATTTGAGTTAGTCTATTTTTAAGGTGTTATTTTCTTCAGTATTTTTTGGGTCTGCTTTAGCCAGTCATTGACTTGTTTTTCATGATTTGCTTGCATGACTCTCATTTCTCTTCCCAATTTTCCCTCTACTTCTCTTACTTGCTTTCCCAAATCCTTTTTGAGCTCTTCCATGGCCTGAGACCAATTCACATTTTTCTTGGAGGCTTTTGATGTAGGCTCTTTGACTTTGGTGACTTCTTCTGGCTGTATGTTTTGATCTTCTTTGTCATCAAAAAAAAGATTCTATAGTCTGAGTCTGAATCTGAGTCCTTTTTTCGTTGCCTGGTCATGTTCCAAGCCAACTAATTGACCTTTGAGCTTTTTGTCAGGGTAGAGTAGAGAGTACTTCGTTCCAAGTTTTTGGGGATGTGTTGCTGTTTTCATAGCTAATTCTATACAGCAAGCTCTTCCATAGCAGTGCTCCTCCTCCCCCAAGAACCAGGACCGTGACCCAGATCCAAGCAGGGCAAAGCTGCCTCTGTGCCAATGAAGCTCTCGTTGTACTACCACTCTGATCCATGGCTTGATTCGTCCTACCATGTAAGCCAGGGACTCAGGAAGCAGTTGATGCTAGACCTCTGGAAGCAGCTTCTGGAGCTTCTCACTGCTGCTGCTGCCACCACCATGTACCACCTCTGCCTCCCACAGGGCTGGAACCATTTTCCCACTAACCTGCTCTGTTGTCTTTGGCTTTTGTTGGTTGAGAAGTCTGATTCCTGCCACAGCTCAGTGTTTCATGGCCTTGAGGCCTTCTCTGGCTGCCTGACTCCCAGTCTGGTCTGTCCTGGCATGGCCTACACTGGGCTGTACTCCACTCCCAGCACAGTGTAACAGACCATTCCCAGAAACCATCCAGGCTGTCCTGGGCTGGAAACCTGCTTCCCTGTGCTATTTTGTGGGTTCCACAACTCTAGAATTTGTTCAGAGCCATTTTACAGGCGTTTCGAGGGATTTGGGGGAGAGCTTAAGTGAGCCCCTGCTTTCCAGCTACCATCTTGGCGCTGCCCCCCCCCACACCTAATCTAATTTTCTTATATTGCCCAGGAGAAGACTGAGGTCTAGGAAAGTTTAAATGACTAGTCCAAGATACAAAAGGCTAATAGCTTGCAGAGATTTCCCAGAAAAACTGAAAACAAATGAATTAATACAAATCCCTTATAGGAATTTAGCTTTCTCTTCCACTAGAATGTTTCATTGCAGAGAGTGGAAACATTAAGCAATTTCACTTTTCATATATTGAAATAGTTTTATTACTGATGTGTGAAAAGAAATATATTTGAACTTTTATACTTTGAAAGTAAAATATTTTGTTGCTAAACTAACATTTTTGAAGTCTGGGCCAAATTATAATCACACTTGTGGGAGCTTTGAAATTAGAATTCTCAAATATTAGTAGGAATTGCTATTATGGAATGTACACCGAACTTGAAATGAGATGATCTGGGTTTCTTAGATCATCTACTTATTAATTGCATAACTGGTCTGATAAGTATCTATATCTCTTTGAGCCTCAGTTTCTAAAATATAAAATGAGCATAACATAATAATACTAATAATAATATTGACCAGTAGGTCTAATGAGTATAATAATTCATACACATATATATCATGTGAATGTGCATGCATAAACATAAAAATAAATTTACACTATATAGATGTGCGTATATGTATATATCTATGTAAATGAATATATATGTGTACATGTATGTACAAATACTAGGTGGTGGTAGGTGTAGTGATGGTGATGCCCCTTACAGCCATTAGAATATGAGGAATGTTTTACAGATATTATTACCAGAGTTTCACAGAAGAGGATTATAAGGTTCTGAAAGAGGTAAGCATCTTGAAGCTGTTTGAATACTCAGTAAGAACTAGAAACAGGATTTGATCTCAAGTTTTCCTGACTCCAGGTCTATCACTTCATCTATTCTACCTTTTTGCTGCTCAGTTCTAATGTTTGTACTACCTACTTTACAGGGTTATTGTGAGACTCAAGGAAGAGAGTATTGTTAAATTCATTTTGAAGTTATAAAAGGCAATATAAATGTAAACTAGTATTGCACATGATATGAAATTAATATTAGATCTGGAAAATATGCAACATATTTAATAAAAAAGAGAATATTCTCCTTTTCAAACTGTTCTACAGCTTCACATGACAGTAGCTATAAAAGTGGGATATTTACCTATAGGTAATACAATTAGGAGATTCCCAGGGAAAACAAACAAAATCCTCTTATAAATCCCAAATCACAAGAGGGAAAGAAATGAGTATCTTTAATATAATTCCTATATTTCCTTGAGGACCAACTTGGTATCTGCTAGGCTCTAGGCACATGCTATTTTTAAGTGTTGTTAGTGAAACCAAAAACAAAGAGGATAAAGGAATACTATAAAAAGTTATTCACCATTGTTGGGAAAGGGAATAGCAACAGAATTCAGAAATTCTGGAAGGAATCCTGCTGACCTTGGCCTTGGGCTTGTGGATACTTGGCCTCTCTCACAGAGTGATTGACAAACTACTTAACAAGATTACTACTCCCTGTTCATCAATGACAAGTATCTTCTTGATTTGGGGAAATCATAGATCCTCTTGAAAAATGGCTGGGAATGATAGTAGCAGACACATCATACTACTACAGTAGAATCAAACCCAGGGTTGTTCTAACTGAACAATTCTTCATCCCAAAATTGAAGCTACAAAGGATGAGTATGAGGTGAAAATAAAAAAGAGTGACAGACCCTACAGACAGGAGCTAGAGTTATTTTTTAAAGAAAGGATTTGAGATCCATGTGCTAGATATTCACATGCTTTATAGCCACATTCGTATTGCATTTAAAAAAATGTCCATTGTTAGATTTTTATCTCTATTCAATTAATAGGTATAGGTTTTCAAGCCTTTTGTATATTCATAATCTACTTTCTGACCAATATATCGTCCCATGTCCACATTAACATCATATAACTGAAAGGAATTGCAGGTGAGGGGTGCATGTGTGTGTGTATGTATGTATGTATGTGTATATATATATATATATATATATATATATATATATATATATATATATATATATATAATCAATTTCAGTTTCCAAGGCTGTAAACAGTCACAGAATGAATATTGTGCGCATATACATTCATATATATATATATGTATATATATGTATGTATGTATGTATATATGAAAAGGGGAAGAAAGTGTTTCTTAAATTGCAATGTTTTTTACCCAGATTTGCAAATCTCTTTTTTCCCATCTAATTTTTAGAGTCTTCAGAATTACTATGATGCAATGAAGTCCATTTCTCAAATTGTTATGTTTTATACAAAACTGGGGCTAATTTTTTTTAATTAGTCCTACCTATTTTTAACTACTGAAGTCTAATAAAGACACATTATAATAGGAACTTGGAATATGGAATGATAAATGAGAAATGGTCTCTGTTCTAATGCAGCTTAGTGGTATTGGGTGAGTGCAGATAAGGTAAGTATCTTTAATAGAAAGTGAATGATAATGAATGCTTAGGAGAGGTTTAAAAGTAACTATTAACTAAGTTCTTAAAACATGGAGAGAAATTTTGCATGAAGAGGAATCAGGGAAGACAGGGAAGAAAGTTGAGTTTGAGGTCTCCCTTAAAGGCTGAGTCAAACTTTATTGAATGAAGTTTGAAGGAATCCATTCTAAAGCAAGAGAATGATACACTTTGCTGTCAAACTCAAATAGAAACAGATCTCTGCAGGCAAAAATATTGACATAGGAAACCATGAGTAAGCATTATTTATGTTGCATTGCATACTTGTTTTTTTAAAAAATGTACTGATTACATTTTAATCTTATTCAGGCCATCTTTGGAACTTTTGTATTAGACGTTTTGCAGCCTGCTCTGCACCCTAGACAGGGTTTGACACCTCTGGTAAGAGAGGTAGAAAATCTTGAGGATTTAAAAAAAAAAAAACTGTAAACAAAAGCAAAGGTTCACAGACTTAAAGTTGGAAGGAGACTTTTACATCAGTTTAGGACCCCTCATTTTACAAATGAAGAAACTGAGGTCCTGTGAGCTCAAGGTAATTCAAATAGTAAATGCCAGAGCATGAATTTGAACTTGGTTTCTCTGATCTAATTCTAGGATATTTCTCCTGCATCAGATGGTAGTTTAGTTTGTACAGAGTAGTGGGAGATAAACATGAAAAGGAAGGTTGTCGCCAGTTTATTATGGACTTTGGAAGACAAACCAAGAGATATCTATTTTATGCCATAAGCAGTAAAAAGGCAATATGGATTTGTGTGTAGTGGTATAACATGAAAAAACTATAGCTTAAGTAAATTGACAATAGAATACATGGTGATTTGGCTAGGGAATCGAATGGAGGAGGAGTTAGTTAATATGCAATTATAATGATCCAGAGGAGGGATGACATGGAACTGAACTAGGGTGATGGCAGTAGAAATTATAAGTAAAGGACTGCAGCCAAGATGATGATGATGATGATAGAAGAGACTTGGAAACAGATTAGTAGCATTGGAGTAAGGAAGGGAGGGTCAAAGATGTCTCTGAGATTTTAAGTTTAAGCAAAACTAAAAAACATGAGGGTGTTTCCATCAATAGAAACATAGAAATCAGAAACTGAAGGTGGTTTAAAGAAAGTGTGACAAACGTTATTTAGGTCATATTGGTGAGGTGCTACTGTGGCCCTACAATTTAAATATCTGGGATATAGAAAGGAAAACTATAGAGATATAGTTTGGTATGCATCCCTATGAAAGAAATATTTTAAACAATGAAAGTAGATATGCCATTAGAGGGGTTGAGAGAGAGAGAGAGAGAGAGAGAAGCAAGCCAAGATCAGAACCTTCAAATCCAGAAATTTATGTTAAGCTTCTACAATTGTAAAGGCAATGAAAAATAGGTATCAAAGACACAAAGTGTTGCTTATAGTATTCCTTCTGTCAATCAATTTATTATTTTTGTCAAAAGATGCAATGAAGTTAGTATATTTCAATGAATTCTTTATTAAACTATTTCTCTTCTAAGTAGGTACAGGGTTTAGAGGGATAAGGAATGGTTTTCTGGAGGAAGTGGCACCTGATGTAAAACTTGGAAGAAGACATTGATATAAATAAGCACATGTGTGTGTTTACGTATGTATGTATATATGTACATATGTATGTATTTGTGTATGTATGTGTTATTGGAGGAGGGGAAAATCCAGTTCTAGGAATGGAAGATGACAAAGGCAAATGCACAGAAATGGAAGAGGGCAGGATTAGACAAGGGAAACCTGATCACTCCAGTTTGTCTGGAGTTTAGAGTAACGTAACAGAAGTCATATGAAATAATGCAGGCTAGACGGCATAAAGAAGAGAGATTTGGATTTGGACTTAAGAAGACCTGAGGTCAAATCCTGGATCAGCCAATTATTAGCTGTGTGAATCTGAGCAAGTCACCTAATTTCTTTCAGTCTCACTTTCCTGATTTGTAAAATGCGGATAGCATCTATTTCACATATTTATTGTGAGGATGAAATGAAAACACATGCAAAGCATTTTACAAAACTTAAAACAATATAAAAATGATAATTACTACTACAACAATAACAACTATGACTATGACTATGACTATAACAACAAGTACTACAACCACTACAAACAACACTAAATTATTAACACTACTAATAATATTACTACTGCCACTACTATTACCATTACTAGCACTCCACTTCCAAGTCAATAAAAGTGAAGAATAGAATTAGATTGTATTGGGTCTTTTATTTCAGCCCATTGAGTTGGCATTCTAATCTCTAGGCAATGGGGAGATGTTGAAAATGTTTCAATAAGGGAGTGACATAATGTGTTTGAAATATTAATCTTACTTTGAAAAGTGTAGATGAAATGGAAAGATAGGGTTTCAAGGTAGAAGGCCACAACAATACAACAAGGGAAAGGTATCATTGGACTAAACTAGGGTGGTACAAGTGGGAACAGAATAATAAGATCAGATTCAAAATATATGACAAAGATAAAAAGGATAGGACACATCACCTACTTGTGAGTGGTTGATGAACAAAGAAAATGAAGAACAAAGAAAATCAAAAATGACTTTAATATTTTGAGCTTGGATTGTTATAATTGTGTTGTTATCAATAGGAATTAATAAATTAGAAAGGTTTAGAAAAAATAAGTTCAGAAGGGGAGGTGATAAATTCACTTTTGATCATGCTGAATGTAAGGTCTTGAAAAAAATCTCAGGTGGTGAGGTTCACTAATCATTTGGAAATATAAGAGTAGAGCTCAGAGTTCACAAATGGAGATCCTGACAAGTTCTGTGATAGAAAGAAAAAAAAGGTTTTTTAAGCTTATTTCTTTTTCACTAAATGGAGTTCCTCAAGGAATAATGAGAATAATCCCTAAATATAATGAAATCATAAAGACTTGGATTTATAATTACGCCATGAGTGATCAAGTTCAGCTTGTGTAGTCTCTCTGTACCTCAGTTTCCTCATCTATAAAATGGAGGTGATAATTTGTTGTTCAGTCATGTAAGCCATGTCTGAATCTTCATGACTCTTTTTGGGGTTTTCTTTGCAAAAATACTAGAGTGGTTTGCCATTTCCTTCATCTCATTTTACAGATGAGGAACTGAGTCACACAGCTAGTAAGTGTCTAAAATCAGATTTAAGTTCAGAAAGATGAGTTTTCCTTACTTCAGGCCCAACATGCTATCCACTGACCACCACACCTATGTTAGAGGGTTTTTGTGAGGCTCAAATTAAATCATTCATGTTAAGGTTTTCACAAACTTTAAATCTGTTACTGTTATTACTTCTATTGCATTATTGTTCTTTCATTCATTCACTCCACCACCAAAGTGCTGACTGTCTAAAGTAGTAAGCTGAGTGATGAGGGGAATATGAGATCCCATGAAATTTGCATGCAAGGAAAGGGGATATAACATCCACAAATAAATGATGTGATTATATAATCATAAGTAATTATCGTAGTGAAATATACATTTGATAGGAACATAAGAGAAGTAAAATGTGAAGAAAGCACTTTAAAGGTCGTAAGTGTGATATGAATATGAGATAAATTATGACAGAAGCAGCTATTAATTAGGCTATACCAGCACAATAGCAAAATTATTAATTTCACTCGTCAGTTATATAGTCAGTAATGACTTACGTGCATATAGAACTTAATGGTTATAGACTGCTTTTTGCACAAAAACTCTGTTGAAATAGGTAGTGCAACATTATTAAGACAGAAGCGCATGGGAGGTTACTGACCAGTTCATTGTCAAAGAGTTAAGAAGTATCTGAGTTGAGATTCAAACCCAGGTTATATTCCTTCCCGGTACCACAAGCTATCTCATCAAAGAATCATCAGCATCTTTATATGGAAAGTTGGTCTGAACAATACATTCAAAGATCAAAATGTAACCTAGCATAAGTACTTTGTAGTCGGTCATTTTTATGATTGGTAGTCATGGATTACAAATCCAATAATAAATCACTTTCCTCGATGTTCTATTTTTTTTTCAAAGTAGGGCCGACAAGGCCTGATGAATGATGGGAATTACAAAAGAACAGTTTTTATGCTGGACCATGTTACAAAAAAAATGCATAGAAGTTAGTTCTTAGGTTTAAAAGAGAATGAACAATAGTTAGTTTTCCCAAATAGTTTGGGTGCATTACAACTTGAAAATAAGGAAATTAATTATGTGACCCCTTCAGGTCTCTCTAGGTCCTTGGTTCTTTGATCAGCTTTAGCCAGATAAAATAGAAAATCACTGAGACAAATGGTCATTGTCACAATTTCTTCATTATCATTGCATAATTGGAACCTAAAAAAACATTTTAATATACCAAGGAAGCTATCTTGAGTCTCTGGCAGGTAGATTATAGAGGTCTCTGTACCATACAGGTACATATAAAATGTTGAAAACCCCTTCATTATAGAACTTATGCATTGATTGTCAAAATCTGACAAGGATAATAAACACCCTTAATTACCATGGAAGCAGTCTTCACCAACTTTCTTTTGTTAAAGGCATTCATGTTCTATTCCAGGCAAATACTCTTGCTCTGCCTCTTAGCCTGACATAAATTATTTTTATATCAATCTTTCAGATAAGAGGTTGTCCTCTGAGTGATAGCTATGGGGAATATAGTACCTCTGGGAAAGGGAAATTAATTTGTGTCATTATTTTCTATATCTCACTATTCCCTTAGCTGCAATACAACTAAGAAGCTTGCAGTGGAAGTCTATGCCCCAATAGTTAAATTTCATGAGCAGATATCATTAAAGACCAAAAGCCCTTAAAATAAGGTTAGGTGTTGGAAATTGAAAGCAAGAAAAAATAGAGAGAACATAACCAAGAGAGGTATTTAAACCAGCTTCATTATTTTTACTATGACAGTATTATATTGCCTTGTTATTTTCAAAGAAACTGTAACATATTGGGTATCTCATTAGGGGAAGAAGATTTGATATCACCTCTTAGGTAGTGGGAGCTAAATTTTCAAGTGGTGAGAAGGGAGTAAGCCCACAAATCACATGCATATATAAATATGTTTTTTAGTTTTTAAATTGGCTTGGAAGCTATTTGACTAACTCCTGTGGCTTTCGTCATGTGGCTGTCTTAGTAGCGTGATTTCATTCAAGCAGAGTCAAATTTGTGAAAAAAATATTATCTTAAGGAGGTCAAAATTTTAACATTTCACATTGTTATGAGTAGTTAGTGGTCAATCTAACTTTTAGCAATTGGAAAGAAAAGAAAAGACTTTCCTTCGAATAGAAAACTAAATCAAACTACATTTGAAATTATAGTTTGTCCATATAATTAGCTCCAAAAATTTCATTGTATCCAAAAGTATCACTGGGTACTTATTTGAAGAGACCTTGCTGAAATCAAGATGCATCATGTCACTGAGAGAAAGTAAATGGACTTCATTGTAAGATTTTCAATACCCCAGCTCTCAAACAACTGCCATACATGTAAAACACAATGGCAATGCTGTTCTAAGAAGAATGGTGACAAATAACCATGTTTTATGAAGGAATGAGTGAATGATCACAAAGCTATTACATTTGCTCAGCTAGACTCTCCAAATGTGCAAGTTAAATTGCTACATAAGAACAAATTATAGACTTTTTAGTGTCATATAAAAAGTCACTACAAGTTAAGTTTTTCTCAGATTCTTTTGTTCACCAGCCACTGATGTATAGACAAACATCAAATACCTTACTTACACTAAAAACAACTTCCCTAGAATAACAACCTTTGACCTTTCTTTCTTTTGCTTATACTTATCCTCATCATTATTGAGCTGCTCAGTACAAGGGGCTTGCAGAGGAAAAAAAAATACAATGGGCAGGGATTAAGACAAGACTGTCGGATAGAATATACTTGTGTCCAACTGGGAACAGCAGAGGAACCCAGTCAAAGTGCCTATCTGGGAGAGGACTGGGCTAGTGAAATGCAGGAACAGGAGCAAGCCCAGGGCAGATCTACCAGCTAGGCACATCGAGCCCCAGTCCTCTCAGCCCAGGACAGGAGTCTATCAGAGCTATGGGAGATAGCAGGGCAGAGCTTGCAGTTGCAGGAGCAACTACCCCAGAGGCCTCAAGCCCACAGCCTAAAGGTTTGAAACTCGCCTTCTTGAACTTCTGGGAGATGGCCAGGGAAACAGGCTCTCATCCCTCCCTTCCTCACCCAGAGAATACTCTCTTAGGAGAAACAAAGGAGTCAGAAGTGGGGCTTCAGTAGCCCTTTAGCAAGAGAAGTTGGGGATAAGGCCATTCTTGTGTTGAAGGAAGGAGAAAAGTGCAGGAAGAGAGATGTCCCAGCAGGCCCCACCTCAGCAGAACGATGGGAGTTACAGAGCCTCAGGGGGGTGGAGCTAGAAAATGTCAACACCAGGACCCCAGATGTGCTTTTGCATAGCCAGTGGAAATGACAAACATCAGCACAGACAACAGCTGAGACCACCCACAGTATAGAGCAGCCCCAGGGAAGAGGAGACTTTCAGTAGCCAGACCACCCCTCTCCCACACCTCACAAAACCAGAGGCCATAATACACAAAGCCAGTGAGTAGGCCCAAAGATCCCAACAGAAGAAGCTTGGGACAGAGCCTCCTGAGCCCCAGAAGCAGAGATCTACTTTAGAAGCCAGGAGGAAAAGAAAAAAAAAAACACCATGAAAAAACACACTAAAAAGCCAAAGACAATTGATTCCTTTTATGGAGACAGGGAAGACCAAAATACCAATACAGAAGAAGACAGAATGGATACTCTACCCACATCTGAAACCTCAAAAGGGAATGTGAACTGGTCTCCAGCCCAAAAAGCATTCCTGGAAAAACTCAAGGAGGATTTTAAAAATGAAATTGGAGAGGTAAAAGAAAAAATGGAAAAAATATTCACTGATGAAAACAAATCTTTATGAAGTAAAATCGGCAAACTGGTTAAGGAGATTCAGAATGTAAATGAAGAAAATGTCTCATTGAAAAGTAAAATCAACCAAAAGGAGATAGAGAAGCTAAAAGAAGAAAACAAAATATTAAAAATTAGAATTGGGCATGTAGAAGCAAATGACTCTATGAGACATCAAGAATCAGTCATACAAAATCTAAAAATCGAAAAATAAAAGAAAACGTGAAATATATGATTGGAAAAACAACTCACCTGGAAAATTGATCCAGGAGAGAAAATCTAACAATTATTGGTCTACTGGAAAGCCATGATGATAAAAAGGAGCCTGGACAGTATCTTCCAAGAAATCAGTAAGGATAACTGCCCCAAGGTCCAAGAGGGTAAAAGAGTCATCGAAAGAATCCACCAATCAACCACAACTCCAAGAAATATTATAGCCAAATTCCAGAATTATCAGGTCAAGGAGAAAATGCTCCAAGCAGCCAGAAAGAAACAATTCAAATATCATGGAACTACAGTCAGGATCACACAAGATATTTCAGCTTCTACGTTAAATAATAGGAGAAACTGGAATATGATACTCTGAAAGGAAAAGGATCTTGCACTACAACCAAGGATCAAGTACCAAGCAAAACTGAGCATAATCTTTCAGGCAAGGAGAAGGACATGCAACGAAATAAGGGAATTCCAGACCTTCCTGACAAAAAGGCCAGAGCTCAATGGAAAATTTGATCTTCAAATACAAAACTCAAGAGAGACATAAAAGGTAAACAGGTGAAAAAACTTTTGTTAATCAATAAGGCCAATCATTTACATCCTTATGAAGGATTACATTGTTTTACATGTGTTTGATATATATGTCATTCCCCATTTGAGAAATTGTCAAAGAATATGAACAGGCAGTTTTCAGAGGAAGAAATTAAAAATATTTTTAGTCATATGAAGAAATGCTCCAAATCACTATTGATTAGTGAAATACAAATCAAAACATCTCTTAGGTACCACATCTCTCCTGTCATATTGGCTAACATGACAAAACAGGAAAATGATAAATGCTGGAGAGGATGTGGGAAAATTTGAACACTGTTCCATTGTTGGTGGAGTTGTGAACTGATCAAGCCATTTTGGAGAGCAATTTGGAACTATGCACAAAGGGCTATAAAAATGTGCATACACTTTGACCCAGCAAAACCACTTCTGGGCTGTATCCCAAAGAGATCACACAAGTGAGAAAAGGACCCATATGTACAAAAATATTTATAGCAGCTCTTTTTGTGGTAGCAAAGAATTGGAAATCACGGTGATGCCCATCAATTGGGGCATGGCGAAACAAGTTGTGGTATATGAATATAATAGCATACAATTGTGGTTTAAGAAATGGGAAGATACAGACTTCATAATAATCTGGAAAAACCTATATGATATGATGCTGAGTGAGAGGAGCAGAACCAGGAGAACATTGTACATAACCACAGATACATTGATTCCATGATGACTAACTTTGATAGACTTGGCTCTTCTCATCAATAGAAGGTTCAAAGACAACTCCAAAGGACTCATGATGGAGAGAGCTATCTACATCTAGAGAAAGAACTATGGAGTCTGAATGCATATTGAGGCAAATTATTTGCTCGCTCTCTCTCTCTTTTTGTTTTTCTTTTTTGTTTTGTTTCTTCTTTCTCATGATTTATTCCATTGGTCATGATCCTTCTTTACAATTTGTCTATTTTGTAAACAAGTTTAATGCAAAGGTATATGTAGAAGATATATCAGATTCCATGTGATCTTAGGTGGGAGGGGAGGGGAGGCAGGGAAAGAAAATCTGGAACTCAAAAACATGCAGAACTGAGTGTTGTAAACCAAAAATAAAAAATCTTAATTTCAAAAACAAGAATATATTTGTGTTCATTATGCTTTACTGACTCCCAGTTTTATACCTGCAACTTGGCTTATCACTTTCTTCAGATTGCAATTGGCAACACATGCCTCATCACAGAAATGAGAGATGATGAAATTAAACTGAATCCACCTATTAGCAAAGCCAGAAACTGGGGAGTCATAGCCAGCATTTCTGAGATAAGAATAGCTTTCATCAAACTAGATAATCTTTCTTTAGAATTTTGACTCAAATAATAGCAGATTAAAAAAAAAACTTAGAGGGATTGGTCATGAGGGCTAATTTCACTCATTTGAAATTCTTCCAAGTAAAATACAAATTAGACATTTTCTTGGCCCAAGAGAAAACCCTGAGAGCGATGGGTGGAAGTAGCAGGGAGTCAAATTTACATTTAGTTTAAGGGGAAAAATAAACAACTTCCTAACAAGCGGAATTGTTTAAAGTGGAACAGAATGCACTAGGATGAAGTTATTTCCCTTTTACTGCAGATTCTCAAACTCTAGGGTTAATTGCCTAACTGAATTTCAGTAAGTCACTTATCCTTTCTGTTCCTTAGTTTTCTCACTTGTAACAGGAGAAGTTAGACTAGATGGCCTTTCAGATGTTTAGTAGCTCTAGGTCAGGATTCTATGACTTAAGTGTATCACAATAAAACTTTCTTATTTAGGCCTGGGTTTACTTAGATATATTCAAAGATCCTTTCCAATTGTCTATTTCTGTGAATATGTGAACATTAATCACAACCTGAACCTGAAAGTAAAGAGTTTATAAGGTATTTCTCATTCCTTGTTCTGATGGAAAATAGTGGATTCAGACAGGGAAAAATTGATTAGAAAGTGAATAACTAGTAAGGAAAATTGTATTTCAGAACAGGATTTGGTTTTCAGGAAAATGATCTAAGAGACTGTAATAGCACAGCACCCTGGCACACCCAGGATGACCTGCTAGCATAGGTTTTTGATCTGCTTTTAAAGGAAAGATAGCTTTTAAAGGGGTTAACAATCTTCTTTTAATTCATTCACTCATTCAGGGGAAAGGTCAGAACCCTGAAAATATAAGCAGAGAAAATACAAGCAGAGAAATTAGGACAAAGATAAACAGATAGGGCACAACAGTCTGAACAAAATAATACAACCACCTACATACACCTCCGGATCAGAGGAGCAGTTACATCTGAGTAGTCGGGGGCCTCTTAACAAATGGCTACTCACAGTCCTATCCAGGGAATCCAAAGGTCTTTCTTGTGAACAAGCCCCCAAATCAAAATCTCACCTTAGTATACATATATGTGTGTGTGTGTGTGTTTATATATGTATGTGTGTATGCATGTATGTACATGTATGTGTATGTATGTGCATATATATATATATATATATATATATATATATATATACACACACATGTATATGTATATAGACTTTTGGCTAATATACTCAGAGCCAGAAGGCATCAAAACCCTGGTGACTCAGTGCCTAATTAGCTTTGTACCAAAATGTGTGAAAGCCTTCCTACAATCAAGCCTCCTCATAAGCAAACCTCTCCCTAAGCAAATTCCTCTGTAGGCAAGTTCCTCCCCCAAGGGCTTCGTGTGAATCAGGATGTGTGATTGAACACACGTGGTCACATAGACCTATTAATGGATGGGGAAGATCTTCCTATTCCATTAACATCACAGAGATCCAACAAAGGACTCATGGCCAGGGATGGAGTATGTTCAACAAGAGCTGATTGATTAAAAATATAATTTCCTTGAGATTCATACCATCGCATGAAAGTCAAATTATACCCACACCTTCGGTGTAAGTATATTCATTCTAAATCCCTTAATAGTATACAATTCTTAAGAGTTAGAAGTATCATCTTCCCATGTAGGGATGTAAACAGTTTAACCTTATTGAATACCATTTTTTTCTTCCTGTTTACCTTTTTACAATGCTCTTGAGTCTTGTATTTGAAGATCAATTTGTTTTTCCTGTTCAGCTTTGGCCTTTTCATGAACAAAGTTCAAAAGTCTCCTATTTCTTTGAATATCCATCTTTTCCCCTGAAAGATTATGCTCAGTTTTGCTGGGTAGTTGAATTTCGGTTGTAATGCAAGCCCCTTTGCTTTACACAATATCATAGTCCACGCCCCCCAATTCTTTAATGTAGAAGCTGCTAAGTCTTGTGTAATCCTGACAGTGGCTCTTCTATATTTGAATTGTTTCTTTCTGGCTGTTGGCAGCATTTCCTCCTTGACCTGATAGTTCTGGAATTTAGATACAATATTCCTTTGAGTTTTCATTTTGGGGAGGTCCTTCAGGAGGTGATCAGTGCATTATTTTCATGATTATTTTCCCCTCTGGTTCTAGGATAACAGAGAAATTTTCCTTGATGATTTCTTGCAAGATGCTCTCCAAACTCTTTGGAAAAATTAATTTATTTAATTTTAGTTTTCAGCTATAGTTTCCACAAGATTTTGAACTCCAAATGTTCTTGCCATCTCTCCTCTCCCCTCCCCCAGCCCAAGATGGGATGCATTCTGATTATTCCTTCTCCCAGTCCACCCTCCTTTCTATCACCCCACATCTCCTTTTATCCCCTTCCTCCTTTCTTTCTTGTAGGCAAGATAGATCTCTATACCCCATTGCCTGTACATCTTATTTCCCAATAGGAAGTAAAAACAATTTTTAGCATTTGTTTTTAAAATTTTGAGTTCCAAATTCTTGCCCTTCTTCCCTCCCCACCAACCCTCATTGAGAAGGCAAGAAATTTGATGTAGGTTATACATGTGTTGTTATGCAAAACACTTCCATTATAATCATGTTGTTTAAGACTAACCTTATTTCCCTCCATCCTATCCTGCTCCCCATTTATTATATTTTCTCCTTTTACCATGTCCCTTTTCAAAAATGTTTGCTTTTGACTCCCTCCTCCCCCAATCTGCCCTCCCTTTGGTCACCCCCCCACACCTTAAACCCCTTCCCTCCTACTTTCCTGTAGGGTAAGATACCCATTTGAGTATATGCATTATTCCCTCCTTAAGCCAAATCCAATGAGGGTAAGGTTCAGTCATTCTTTTTCCCCCTCCCTTTTTCCTTCCATTATAACAACTTTTTCTTGCCTTTGTTATGTGAGATAATTTACCTGATTCTATCTCTCCCTTTCTCCTCTCAATATATTCCTCTCTCATCTCTTAATTTTATTTTATAGACATCATCCCTTAATATTCAACTCATCCTGTGCCCTCTGTCTATAGGTATCTATGTGTCTATGTATGTATGTGTATAAACACATACACATACATATATACACGCACATACACACAGACACAGACACACACAGACACACACACACACACACACACATATATATATATATATATACACACACATATATACATATATGCACATACACACACCTGTTGGTGTATATGTGTGTGCGTGTGTGTGAATTCCCTTCAACTATCCTAATACTGAAAAAAGGTCTCATGAGTTACAAATATCATCTTTCCATGTAGGAATGTAAACAGTTCCACTTTAATAAGTCCCTTATGATTTTTCTTTCCTGTTTACCTTTTGATGTTTCTCTTGATTCTTGTATTTGAAAGTCAAATTTTCTATTCAGCTCTGGTCTTTTCATCAAGAATGCTTGAAAGTCCTCTATTTCATTGAATATCCATTTTCCTCCTGAAATATTATACTTAGTTTTGCTGAGTAGGTGATTCTTGGTTTTAATCCCAGCTCCTTTGAGGTGTTACTCCTCTCCTGGCCTGTGCTCTAGTCTGTGAGTGACCTCAAACACTCTTTTCTGCCTGTGAAAAGTATTCCCTTTCCACTGCTGCCGCAAGCTCTGCAACACCAGGGCTCCTCCTCACCACAATACTGCTACCCAGGAATGCAACCCAGATCCAAGCAGAACAAAGCAAAAAAATACTGCCTTAACACCAACAAAGAGATTCCTGCAGGAAGTCCCACTCTGACCAACCACTTGATGCCCCTACCATCTGTGTGCCTGGAGCTCCAGAAGCAGATGCTACTACCACTGCTGCAGCATGTAGACATTTTGACATTGTTGTCCTCTTCTGATTTTGTGTTTGGATCTTCCCTTTTACCATTGCAGCGTTTTTATTGTTAGGGCTCCTTTTTTGCTCCTTTTCTAAAAAGTTGAGCTCTGCTCCTGGGGTACATGGGATACTGTCCCAAACTTCTTGCACTGAGAGCCATAGGTATGGTCAATGGTTTTCTGTTTCAGGACATCTGGGGCTGGCAATTTACCCATTGCACTGGGGTGCCACAATCTAATTGTGCCTGCTGTGTCTTGCATTCTGGAACTGGCAGTTTGCCTGATGTACTTTAGCTGGACAACTCAGAGCTGCCCTGCTGTTCCACTGGCTTACTGAGGCCAAACCATGGGGCCTTGGTTGCTGATCTGTGCTGTGGCTGAAAGCTTCCTTCTGGCTTGCCTGAACACCACCTGCACTGAGCTACATTCCCTTTTGCCTAAGTGAGACAGACCTTCCTTGAAGTTCTACCATTATTTAGGGCTGGGAAACTGCTTCACTCTATCTTTTTGTGGATTCTGTTGCTGTAGAATTCTTTTAGATGTTGGATTTAACTTTGTTTCCAAGAGAAACTGAAGAGAACTAAGGCATTGTACTGGATTTTCCCCCATCTTTGCTCAACCACCCCCAACCCCAACTCAAGCCTCATAAATCTGATTTTAGACTTTAAACTGACAATAGAAGAGGAGGAAGGACAAAATTGTTCACATATGTCATTTTATCCAAATTTCACACAAATTAGTATGTATAAAATAGTAGAGAGGAAGAGAGAGAAAGAGAGAGAAACAGAGACAGAGAGAGACAGAGACAGATTCAAACAGAGACAGAGCAATTAACACTTGGTTCTATACTTTATGAATAATAAAGATAGAAAACTAGAGACATTTAGCCTCATAGGATGTGGAACTAAAGGGAAATAATACTGTGAACTAGAAGTTTCTGAAAGATAGAATTGGGCTACATGAAAGGAAAATTTTCTTATCAAGTATATTTGTGCAAAAGAAAAGGATATAAGCTTCTTTAAAAGGTGGGAAGTCTTTAAATAAAATCTGGACTTCCAGTTGTCAGAGATATTCTAAATAGTTTTGTTCAAGTACAAACTGGACCAGACTAGGGGTTATTATAACTGTGGCGGGGTGAGGGGTGGGGCTGTGTGTGTGATGTGCCCCTTAGTAGTCAGGCTGGTGAAGATTATGAAGCCTTTCTCAGAATAATTTTCTTAAATTCATAAAATGAAACATATAGGTCTACAAAGGTACTCAATTATATTGAAATTCATGTGGCTTTTTTTAAGATTTCATGGACATATGAATCTTGAGTTCCTATGAAACTTGAATATTTTATAATTCTGAGGAGAGGGAAACCTGTAAAGGTCAATGTACAATATGAGGAATGTGTGTTGGAAAGTAGAAATTCTATTCATTTTGCCCAAGTAACAATAGGAAAACAGTTTAGGGACTACTATGATGTAAAAACTTTTTTTTTAAGTATCAGTTTGATACATTCTTTTCCATTGATATTTCTCGATCCAGCAATGTGCCCCTCTTCTAAATATAAGTGCAATCATTCCAAGGTGCCACAAACTTTAAATAATTCAATATGGAGACAGGTATACAAAACATTGTCCAATATTCTAATTTTCTATAATATTCTTATTTTCCTTAGTAACATCTAGTACATAACTATATATTTCTCTTGTGCTGATTGGAACATTACTCAAATTTCAAGGTATTCAATGTTTATAAGATGAACCAGAACAATAATTTCAAACTTGGGGGCTGTGTATCCCTGCAGGTTGTGGTATACCCTGAAGGGATGTGTGATCAATAAATCATGATGTAGTTTCCAACACAACTACCATTGTATTCATTCATTTAACTCAACACTTTCTGCATTCCATTCCTTCCACTGCATGTCTCTAGCAATGACCCTGGGAATGAGCTTCTCAAAGCAGGTATCAGATTTAAGATACTTAAATTCCCTACCCCATCAAGCATGTTCACACCCCATGCCAGGATAACAGATGATGAATAAAAAATCCTCATCTTCTATCACCTTCATTTTCTGGGAGAATGGAATAAGTAACACAGTAGGTATGGATGGGTTGTGATCTACATTATAGATTTCATTACATTATATTTCCCCAAAAGATCACATTATTTTTTTCTGATTTTCACTCTTAATGTCAAAGCCACCGCCATTCTTTTTAGTCATGCAGGCTCATGACCTCAGTATCATTCTCACTCACATTATATATTAAATCAATTGACAAATCTAGTCATTTTTACTTGCTTAATGTCTCTTGAATATGTCTCCTTCTCTCTGTCCACATAGTAGCTACTCAAGGTCAGGTCATCATCATAGACTTTTCTCCAGACTATTACAAAAGCCTCCCAACTGATAACTCAATAACCCTGCCTTAAGTCTCTCCATGAGTTTAGTCCCTCCTTCATGGAGTTGGAAAAGTGATTTTCCAAAATTATTGGTCTTATTCCCCTAATCAACAAAATCCATTAGAACCTTATTAACTCATATCAAATATTTCATTTTATCTTATTCTTTTTAAAATATCTATTTCAATTTTTATAATTTAAAAAGTT
The DNA here is from genome assembly GCF_011100635.1 of Trichosurus vulpecula. Classification (NCBI taxonomy): domain Eukaryota; kingdom Metazoa; phylum Chordata; class Mammalia; order Diprotodontia; family Phalangeridae; genus Trichosurus; species Trichosurus vulpecula. The sequence continues at coordinate 320,424,509 of NC_050576.1, read as the reverse complement.
CCTAGAAAATGTACATAATGGGGAAGTGGAGCTAAGTTAGAGCAGTTAAGGCAGGGGCTCACTAAATCCCTTTCAAAAAAAGTTAAAATAATGCCTCTAAATGAATTCTGGAGCAGTAGAATCAACAAAAGGATGGGCTAAAAATTCCATCCCAAGATAATTTAAAAGGTTGGTGTTTGGTCTGTCTCAGTGAGGTGAAAGTGGACTGAAGCCTAGTGCAAGGTGTACCTAGACAAGCCCACAACAGGCCTTGGGGATAATTGAATTAGCAGCAGTAGTGTCTTCTCAACTGATGTACTATTAAGGGGTATTACAGCTTGTTAGAAGGAAATTAGAGGGGTATCCTTCCTGGCACTGAGTGCAGAATTCTGTCACATTGTTTATATCCAGTTTAAGGCCATAGTTCCAGCATGAAAAGGATAACTAGCACACTAGAGCAAGCAGTTAAAGGGAACCAGGGACCCTGGTCACAGTACCAGGTTAGAAAGGAGTTTGTATCATTACTCACATACCAGAGCAGAGCCCAAGATAACAGTACTCACACTTTTCCTTAGCTCATACTACCTTGGAAGAACTGAAAATTTACAAAACCCCCGTAACTAGCTCTGAAAACAGCACAAAAAATCTTAAAGTGTGGGACAGTGCCCTCTCCAACTAGGGAGAAGAGCCCAAATTTAACATAAAGGTCAAGAAATAGGCTGCAAAATGAGAAAACAACCAAAAGAACCTAACCATAGAAAGTTACTATGATGATAGGGAAAAACACAAACTCAGAAGAAGAAAACAAAGTCAAAAGAGACCTAATGGCTCACTTTGACTGAATCACAATCACTTCAGAAGAATTACAATCTCTTTAAAATGAAGTCATTATATGCGCATAATAGTTGCCTGAGAGAGCTAGGGAGTATTTTATATAATAGAATAATCTTGTTGTTTAAATGCTAGGATTGCTACAATTGCAACTTGTAGAATGTCAGGAATTGTGGAATTTGTAATTTTTATTAACATAATTCACACACTTTCTTGCATTTTCTTTTAAATATTTTAAACTATAGCATTTTGGGGAGGTTAAAGATATTAGAAAAATAAAAGCAGGACAATTTCCCTAATTGATGTGAACCACTGGCTTAAAGTAAAATTAAGAAACCTATCTCAGAGATGCATCATATTTTGCCCCAGCCATTCTTTTCATCTATTGTATTTGACTATTAACATGTGAACTACAGTAACAAAAAGTCTGACAACCTTCAGGACATTTGTTTTTAGTAAAATTAAAATCTTACTAAATTATCATGAATTTCAAGTCAGGATGTTTTAAAACAAATTTTTGTAGGTTAAATTTTACACGAATGAAAAATGGTATTGACACTACCCAGATAATTACTCACTTACATAAAGGTAATGCTTTACAACAACAAATTAGTACTTGGATTTCTGTGACAAAACCTGATGCTGTCACATAGATATTAATAATTGTTCAGTTCCTTATAAAAACTCAGGAAGAGCCTGTATTACAAATCACATTTCTTGTTTTCCAAACCAACAACATGTTAATTTTCTAGTAAAGGATGAATTCAAGTGGATTTATGTAATTTTGGTTTTATATATCACTGATGAGGGTTTGGGGTGAGAGGTGCTCGACACCCCAAAGTACCGACACGCCGGGTCCTGCCGAAAGAATTCGACTCAAGCCTTCTCAGCCAAGGGAAGGGATAAAGTTTATTAAGAGTTAGCCAAATAAGCCTGCCCCGAGAGATCCCACCCCTTGCGACACCTGTAAGGAAAAAGGGCCAGACCCATCTGAGCTAGATTGGTTCTGACCAACCTCATGGAGGCAAGATGGAGATTATATACACAAAGGTTGTGGGAGGGATTGAGGGGTGGTCTGGGGTGACCAGAAGAGGGGTCTAGGGAGGGACTTAAGGACGAGGTCAGACTCCAGGGTGGGGGAAATAGCTGAAGGCTATATGGAAATGACAACCCATCAAGGGCTGGGGTAGCAGAGCTAGGGTATAGATATTTTGATCAGGATTAAGGATGGGAAACAGGAATAAGGGTGGGAAACAGCCAGACAATAGAGGGCTGGGCAAGGTGGGCATTTGGGCTTGATGGTTATAGCCTCAGGCCAAGGCCAGGTCGAGTGGCAAGATTCAAGGAGAGTTCAAGGGTTCAAGGGGTTTCTAGAGACTGTGCCCTCATCATTCCCCCCTCAAACAAATGGGACCCAAATTCTTTTGGGGTCAGGGACGAAGGTCTCAGCTTCTGGAATTGCTTCCTGCTGACAAGGGGCGTAGAGCTGGCTTGATGGGTCCAGTTCAAGGGGTGCACAGTCATCTGGAAGTTGATGGCTTGGAGACTGGAGGAGACAAACCTGGCAAGGAAGTTAAGCAAACAACAAAACAGACAGCACAGGAGTACAGAGAAAGGACAATATCCCTGGTGGGAAATAAAGATGACTATTTCATACCTAGCTCCCCTAACCACTTGTTCTGCTTCGGGGTTCAGGAGTGTGTAGCACATCCAAATTAGGTCGGGGATATCTAAGAGCAAGGTTTGATGTTTGGTGAGCCTGTGGTTAGCCAGGCACTGGTGGCCCCCTGCTTCCAGGGTGCTCTGGCAAGGCAGAGCTTCTAGGGGCTGGTCTGCTAGAGGCTTAGAAGCTTCCTCAATTGGAATGGCTGTAGCAGCCAGAGAATCTAATTGTTTTGGAAAACAGGGGTCAGATCCTAAGGACTGGATTAGAATTCCCAAAGCCTGTCCTCTCCTTCCTTCAGCAGAGTGAGTGAAGGGTTTTTCTAGATTAGGTAAGGCTAATGCTGGAGTGGTGGTCAGTTTAGTTTTCAAAGTCCCAAAAGCTTGTGCTGGGTAGGGGCCCCACTCTAGAGGGAGTGAGTCAGGGCCTTGAGTGCCAATTAATGGTTGCAGTCCCTCCCAAGCCTTGGGTTTAATTGGATATTGAAGGCAATGGAGGGAAACTATGGCTGGGGTGGCAGAAGTAGCTTGCCCAGGAATTCCCCGATCCCAAACAATTGGCTCAACCCTCTCCCACGCCTCTGGGGGAACATGGGGAGGTCTGGGAAACAGAGGGAAAAGGGAGTTATGAGGTTTAACTATGGAAAATTGGCTTCCCAATTTCACCATCAGGTCCCTTCCCCAAAAGGGGGCAGGGCCAGAGAAGGAGTGTTCAGACAACAGATCCTTGATGCCCATGACCTGATAGGTCGAGGGGCATGTGGGGCCAAAGCCACTAGTTAAAGCAAGAGAACATAGCCGTGATAAAGTGGGTAACCTTACCTTCTGCCTCGATTTTGCCCAAGGCTCCGCGAGAGAGATGGAGAAAGTGGGAGCACAGCCAAGCCCCAGGCTTTCCCCTCCTCCCGAGTACTGGAGGACAGGGTGCTGGGAGGAGGCTCTACCACTTTTCCAGCCTCGGGGACATGCTGGGCATGGTCCTGGAGGCGTGGATCCTAGAGGCTTCTTCCAGGGGGGCGCCCTAGAGGGGCACTCCTTAGACCAGTGACCCTCCTTGTGACATCGAAAGCAGGTTTCCCCTTCGCCAAAGTTGCCAGAAGCACCCTCCGGCAATCTCCTGGCCATGGCAGCCGCCAAGAATTGGGCATGTTCTCTGTCTCTGGCTTTTTCCTCTGCCTGGACTAAGTCTCTATTATTGAACACTCCGAATGCTGTCTCCAGTAATTGGGCCTGAGGTGTTTGGGGTCCCATTGCCAAGTTCTGCAGTTTCCTTCTAATATCTGGGGCAGACTGATTAATGAAATACATGTTAAGTATTGCCGCCCCTTCAATAGAATCAGGATCCAAATTTGTATACTTCTTAATAGCTTCTACTAGCCGGGCTTCAAAAAGGACAAGGTTTTCTTTTTCTCCCAGAGTAATCTCCCTAATTTTTTGAAAATTTATTTGCTTTTGAAATGCAGTTCTTAGACCTTCTAACAGGCAAATTACCATATGGTCTCTCTTTTCTCTATCCTCACTCCTTTGATAATTCCATCCTGGGTCACTAGTTCGAACAGCAGCTGTTCCTGGGGGATAGTTTATGGGGTTATTGCTAGCCAAACTGTCCCCAAATTTTTGAGCGTGTTCCCATATTCTCCTCTTCTCCTCAGTGGTACAACAGGTAGAGAAGAGGATATGCAAATCACACCAAGAAAGTTCAAATTGCAGGGACAGATCCCTAAAACCCTCAGTAAACTTAGTGGGATCTTCTGAGTATCTCCCCAGTTTTTCTTTAATTTGGATGAGATCTGAAATGGAGAATGGAACATGCAATCTCCTTGTCCCAGCAGGGGAGGCAGGCATTTCCCTCAGGGGAAAAAGCCTTGAAGGCGCTGTGGGACCTGGAGCTTGGGGCTGAGGTAGATTAGACTGCAAGGCCAGGGCATCTGCCTGGCAAGGGAGATCAGCTAGTACCTGAGGAGGGGTAGAGGTCAGAGGGGAAGATACCCCAGAGACCCAAGTGGGTGCTACCTCAGAGAGAGGGGCTAGGGGAGGAGATATTGCCGTGGGGGCAGGGCCCGAGGCTGGAACCTGAGTAGGGATTGCCTTGGGGATAGGGCCCATGGTGATAGATGTTGCAGGGCCTGCAGTAGAGGCAGGGCATAGGGTCCCTTCGGCTGGAAATTCCTTCCTCCTTAGTAAAGGAGAAGTTAGGAGTAATTGTCGGGAGACAAACAAAATAAAACAAGAAAACAAAATATACAGAAGGTACCTGAAACTTTCCCAAATTCCCAGCGCCAAAACAATTGAAAGGATCTGGCACATGCTTCCGGATGGGGCATCCGTCCATGTCCTTCGACATGACCACTGGACCGAGAACCACCTGATAGCGTCAGGTTGAGTTGACCACGACAGCCTGGCTGTCTGACTCACTGAGACCACTGGACCGAGCTGTCCGACTGGACCGAGAACCACCTGATAGCGTCAGGTTGACCAGGACAGCGTGACTGTCCGACTCACTGAGACCACTGGACCAAGCTGTCCGACCCACCGAGAACCACCAGAGAGCGTCAGGTTGACCACGACAGTGTGACTGTCCGACTCACTGAGACCACTGGACCAAGCTGTCCGACTGGACCGAGAACCACCTGATAGCGTCAGGTTGACCAGGACAGAGTGACTGTCCGACTCACTGAGACCACTGGACCAAGCTGTCCAACCCACTGGGACCTGCTGAGGTCAGGCCCGAGAAGCACATCCAAAATGTTTGGAGAGTGAGGAGGGGGATTGGGAGAGGGGGGGGGCTCACATACCTTCAGTCTTGGCTGGAGAAGAACTTGAGATTAGCAGTGCTTCCCGGTCAGGGAACCATAAATGATGAGGGTTTGGGGTGAGAGGTGCTCGACACCCCAAAGTACCGACACGCCGGGTCCTGCCGAAAGAATTCGACTCAAGCCTTCTCAGCCAAGGGAAGGGATAAAGTTTATTAAGAGTTAGCCAAATAAGCCTGCCCTGAGAGATCCCACCCCTTGCGACGCCTGTAAGGAAAAAGGGCCAGACCCATCTGAGCTAGATTGGTTCTGACCAACCTCATGGAGGCAAGATGGAGATTATATACACAAAGGTTGTGGGAGGGATTGAGGGGTGGTCTGGGGTGACCAGAAGAGGGGTCTAGGGAGGGACTTAAGGACGAGGTCAGACTCCAGGGTGGGGGAAATAGCTGAAGGCTATATGGAAATGACAACCCATCAAGGGCTGGGGTAGCAGAGCTAGGGTATAGATATTTTGATCAGGATTAAGGATGGGAAACAGGATTAAGGGTGGGAAACAGCCAGACAATAGAGGGCTGGGCAAGGTGGGCATTTGGGCTTGATGGTTATAGCCTCAGGCCAAGGCCAGGTCGAGTGGCAAGATTCAAGGAGAGTTCAAGGGTTCAAGGGGTTTCTAGAGACTGTGCCCTCATCATCACGTTTCCTGAAATCTATGGTCCAAAGTCCTATGAATGTAGAATCTGTGGTAAACAAAGAATGACTTTTAAAATTTCAAAGCAATTGAAGGCACGTGAGCAAACATTGTTTGCATGTGCTTACATATATTATAGGGAAAACTTGATAAGATGAAGGAATACAAACAACATATCTACTAGGAGGATGTTTTTAAAGATGATGACCAATAATTTTCATGCCCTCAAATATTCATTCATTGTCAAAAGCCAGGAGAGATACAATTGATCCCAGAGATGGTGTAATTACAAGGTCATTATTCAGTAATAAAAAAGCAAGCTCAATGCAGTTGAGAATCTTAGAAGAGTCTGTGAGCTAAATAAATAATGACCAAAACACAATGGTAATGAGCAGTATAATTCTCCCAAACTGCTTATTTTTCAGGGAGAGTAAAATTATATATGTATTTTTAGATCACAACTCAGAGGTAATTTTGCTTCTCCCAAATTATAGACTTTATATTAACATGGTTTGAGAAAGATAGAGGTAGGGGAGAGACAGAACTATTCAGGGAAGTGAGAGAAATGATTCTGGGAATCAGCAACAAGTTGTCCCCACCTCAGTGAAGTTATAGCTTTTAACCATTAGGTCTAACAATTTAGAGTGGTTCTTCATCACATCACAAAAATACACCCCAGGAAAAGAGCAGACCTTTATGTTGTTTAGGTAAGAATATAGTTATGTCTGTGGCCATCTTCAGAGGTTCATCAAACATACTACATTTATTTGTTCCACTCACAAGTATGGGGTAATCTTTCTCATCTGAACAATCAGGTAATATGGCTCTATGGAGCCATATCATTACTTGTTGCATCATAAGAAGTAGGTGGGTCTGGAGCAGCTAGGTGGCACAGTGAGTAGAGCACTGGCCCTGGAGTCAGGAGGACCTGAGTTCAAACCTGACCTCAGACACTTGACACGTGTACTAGCTGTGTGACCTTGGGCAAGTCACTAACTCCAATTGCCCTGCCAAAAAACAAAACAAAAAAAACAAACAAAAAAAAAGAAGTAGGTGGGTCCATTTCCTTTCTCTTGAAAAAAATATGAACTCCCCAATTTTAACGTTCTTTCTGTTTCCCTTCTTTCTCTGTAACTCAGCCTTCCATTTTCCTTACATATGTGTGAATTTGCTTCAGCCTCTGAGCTTAAATTTCCTTTTTCTTTCTTCTTAAAGAACTTCTTCAACTAATTTTAGGAACATTTGTTTCCCTGATACTATAGTGATGAGGGTCAGGTTGTCATGTGGCAAAATGTCTCAAATAATTTCAAAGACTCAGACAAACTCCAGGACAATTAGAGAGATTTATTATGGATTTGTGGTTTCATGCTCTGATGAGTGGCTAAGTTCCTTAGAGGAACTTGCAATTTCAGTAAGATAAGACAGTCAATTCTGTAGGGTACATGATGCTGATTACACAATCAAATTTACATAGAATATAGGTATATGATTGATATTAGAAAGGCAGGAGGGGTTTGCTAACGGATTAGGTAATAGGAGGGGTGGTCGTTTTTATGGTTTGGTAGTCAAACATCCCAGTCATGATGCTCCCTGATGGCCTAGGTATTGTGGTCCTGTCTGTTCGAGATAGATAGTTAGGCATTGTGGTTCTGTCTTGGCCTAAATGGATGATGTGATTATGACTGAGTACAAAAACACAGCTATTCAAATTTGTGGACTGGATCTGGTGGCAGTGGCCAGTTAGAGAGAGTGGGCATGCTGTTAAGTGCAGCCCATAAGTAAGTTAGAATATTGGGACTAGGGGCAGCTTTAGGATTCCATCAATAGAGAATAGAAATGTGTTTCTCCTTCTCTTTATTTTTTTCTAGGATGTAGATAAACCTTTAGTTTTTAATGTACATGATACAATATATTACGGGAGTGTAACTGGGACACAAATATAGCACAGTATCCATAGATTGTAGCAGAACATTCCATTCTTTTTGCATCAAGTCCCTAGTTCTTTTTTGTTTTCTTTTTTTATTCTTCTTGTTTGTTTGCTCATGTGAACCATTCATCCTGCCAATGTGTATGGCTAACTGCTTAATTGTGAGGTATAAGACTTGAGAAATGAATGTAATCAGATCTGCATATTCTTTTGCATGGCTTCTGCTATCCATGTACTACTTCTTTTTTCCCCTGGATACTCAAAATTTAGATAGATAGAGGCTTAGTGATTTGCCCAGTGTCATGTATCTAGGCATGATCTGAGACTGAATTTAAATTCACATTTTCCTGACTCAGGTAACTCCCTGACTTCCAGTAAGACATATCCTAGAAATGTATTGCAAATCAAAATTTTGTCGTGACTAAAATTTCAAATGGAAAGAATATTACATTCTTTTTGAAATAAGTTCCCCAAGAAAGAATGAGAGAGATCATATTTGGGAAATTAGGCAGTGATTTCTAGAATCTCAAGCTGTTCCTTGCATCACAGTTTAAATTTATAAGCATCAATATTTGTCCAGTGATGCTATATGCTTGAGAATCATGGAACGCCAAAATTTCTGAATTATCAAATTTCAGGGGGCATTGTAAAATCACAAGGTAGATTTAAGTAGGCTACAACATCTTACCCATCATGACTTATGTTTAAGAGGAGGAATAAAAGACATTATGTATAGCATACATAAATGGAACAGGAACTAGATTGGTCATATAGATAGGAGTAAGACATGGGAAGTATTAGTTTTGCAACAATACTTAATACCTATTGAAAGACATAGAGGAAATTCCCCAGTGTATTGGATATATTCTCTTTCAAGAATTTTTGGAAATAAAGCAGAAAAATAATGGCCAGAATGAGAAGGCTTCACTGGTTACAGTCTCTACATTTAGAAGAGGAGTACCCATACAAATGAGCTCACACATACATTGAAATATTAGAAGGTAAAGTCTTAGTTTGGGAATTGTGCTAACTCTTTAATGTGTATAAATATAACTGTCAACATCTAAGGAAAAAATAAAATTTATACATTCTATATGACATGAGAAATATGATGTGAAAATAGACAAAGGCAATTATCTGAATTTTAGTATGAAAAAAGAGAACTTTAATGTAACTTGTGAATAGAAGAAATGAAAAACGAAGCAAAAGTCCTCAGCATACACCAGTGTACCTTCTGAAATTGAATTTAAATAGACTAAGATTTCTAAGAGATTAATGTTTTGTAAGTACAGAATAGAAGAAAGCCAAACTAAATCACAGAAGAAATTGTCTCCTTCCACATTAGGGCACTTATGTAACTTTATGAAGAATTTTAGGGGTGGATGCTGCCAATCATAAAATAATAGGGAAGGTAGAACATGGTATGAATCTAGAAGACCATAAAATATAAACATTATGAGGAGTGGCTTACTTTTTTTAAGCAATATTGGAGAATTTGATATGGTGAATTAAAACTGGAAAACTGTGGCATTTCCTTATCAATAGAACAATTGCAAATCATATTACAGGATAGTATCCCAAGGGAAGTAGGAGAAATCTCATCAAGAGAAATATTTAAAATTATACTGGACAAAACACTGGAAGGTATGTTGTAAAGAGCAGTCCTATACTGGCAAGGTGAAAAACTACTTGACCTCTTTTCTTTCTATGTTTCTTTCATGAACCAGGAAAAATACTTGCCTTGGAATTAAAATGTTTTAAAAAATTAAAATAGTAACTCAACTGAGGTAACCTCAACTCTAAAATTATGACTGCAAATTGAAATGTTCACTGGAATAAAGAAAAAGTCAAACAATGTTGCAAAATCCTCTTAAGGAGGTAATTTCTATCAGTAACTTCTCGTCACAGATTCGATAACAGTATGATACAATAAAGCTCGAGTCAGAAAATCAGATTTGGAATCCTGGATCTGCTACTGAATTACCCGACTTTATTCAAGACACATCAGTTCTCTAGGACTAACTTTCTTATCCAATAAAATGATGGGTACCTTTGGCATACAGTTGGATAGAAACCTATTCCAGTTCTTGATGCTATGGCTATTTCATCTGATTCATTGGCATGATTCTGGGTCACTGAATTTGAATTAAAAAAATAAAAATTAGTTTTGTGGTGTCTAACCTTGTATCAGAGGGGAAAAGTCATCATAGCAGCAAATGTATTTTGTTTTCTAGAGTAGGCATATAGAGAATGTTTCAGTTATCTTGATTCTAGATTTCTGATGCAGGACTCAGGAAAAGGGTCCTCCATGACTTGATTATTTCACTTTTCTGATTAATGGTAAATTCTTTGCAGCTGATAACATAATGGATTATCAATCCCTTGTACATATAACAGTAACTCTGAATAAGGGGGGAAAGGGGCTTTGTTGTTGTTCTTGTTGTTGTTGTTGCTATTTCTAGTGCAGTTCCAGTAACCTTTAGAGTATATATAATTAGAACATGGAAAATAACCAGAATGCTGTGTGCTGAAGGGGAAAGCATTGAAACCTATGGCATATAAGAATTATTTGAGAAGAAGTGGAGAGAAGCCAGGATGTTCCTGAGCTCTCCCTAGTATCCCTCAGAGACAAGGTTAAATCAAGTCCGTTAAAGGATTCTGGAGTGACACAGCTCACAAAAAAATAGAATGAAACAACTTTCCAGCTTAAGATAACTTAGAAGGACTTTGGGAAAGGTCTGTCATGTGGGTAAAAGGGGAGCACAGCCCAGTGCAGATGGTTTCAGGGCAAGCTAGCAGGAGGATTTTACCAACAGCATAGACGAGCAAAAAAGGCCCCTCAGTACTGGTTCTGCAGGCCAGTGGCACAGCAGGCCAGCTTTGAGCCTTCTAGAAACAGTACAGAAGGCTAGTTGACAGCCCAGAAACCTAGGCAACCCCAGTGCCACTAGGGCAGGCCATCCTAACACGGTGAGCAAGCCCCCAGCAGGTAAGACCCCAGCTCACAAAGACAGTAACCAGACTCCTGGCCCACAGCACAATAAGCTTAGAAAAATGCTCCCTGTGCCCCAGGAAAAGAACTCAATTTTAAAAGCCATGACATAAGAAAAAAGATGAGGAAGAAGCAAAAAACAAAATAAACGAAAAAAAATTCAACCATAGAAAATTACTATGGTGACAGGGAAGATTAAAACACAAACTTGGAAGAGAACAACAAAGCAAAACTCTGGGTGAAGAGGGAAAAAGTGAAAGGAGATAGAAAAGTGTAAAATGGGGAAAATAGGATGGGAAAAATACACAGTTAGTAACCATAACTGTGAATGTGAATGGGATGAACTCTTCCATAAAATGGAAGTGGATGGAAGATTGGATTAAAAGCCAGAATCCTACAATATGTTGTTTACAAGAAACACATTTGAAGCAGAAGGGTACACACAGAGTAAAGGTAAAAAGTTGAAATAGAATATATTATGCTTCAGCTGAATAAAAAAAAAAAAAATAAGCTGGGGCAGTAATCCTGATCTCAGACAAAGCAAAAGTAAAAATACATTAAATTAAAAGAAATTAATAAGGAAACTATATCTTGCTAAAAAGGTACCATAGACAATGAAGTAATATCAGTACTAAACACATATACAACAAGTAGTATGGTATCCAAATTCCTAGAGCAGAAGTAAAGTGATTTAAAGAAAGAAATAGACAGCAATACTATACTAGTATTATACTAGGAGGACTATACTATATACTATATACTAGGGGGACCTCAGCCTCCCCCTCTCAAAACTAGATAAATAAAACATAACCACAAAATTAAGAAAAAAAGAAATTGGGAGGTGAATAGAATTTAAGAAAAAATAGATTTAATACACCTCTGTATAAAAATGATGATAGAAAGAAATATATTCTTTTCTCTGATGTGTCTAGCACCTAGAAAAAAGCATAAAAACCTCATAATCCAGTGAAGAAATGAAAAACTATTAAATGCATTATTTTTAGATCATGATGCAATAAAAATTATGTGTAATGCAATGGAAATATAGAAAAAATAAATGGAAACTAAATAATCCTATCCTAAAAATGAAGGGGTCAAACAAAAAATATTAGAAACAATCAATAATTTCATCTAAGAGAATGACAATAATGAGCCAACATACCAAATCTTATGGGATGCAGCCTAAACAGTTCTTACAGGAAATTTTATATCTCTAAATGTTTACATGAATGAAATAGAGAAAGAGGAGAACAGTTAATTGGACATGCAATTGAGAAAAAGGAGAAAGCACAAAAAATCAAAGGAGAGATAAATAAAATTGAAATTAAGAAAACTATTAAACTAATAAAATTAGTTTATTTATTAATTTATCACTTAATTTATTTATTTTATTAAGAATAAAAAAAATAGGTAAATCTTAGGTTAATTTAATTTTAAAAAAGGAAAGAAGAAAACCAAATTATGAGTATCATAAATGAAAAGGGTGAATTCACCACCAATGATGAGGAAATTAAAGCAATAATTAGGAATGATTTTGCCCAACTGTGTGGCAATAAATCTGACCATCTAAGGAAAGTGGATGAATATTTACAAAAAAAAATATAAATTTCCCAGAGGAAACAAAGTACTTAAATAACCTCATGGGTGGGGGGATAAATTGAACAAGCCATCAATGAACTCACTAAGAAAAAATCTCCAGGGCCAGATGAATTTAAAGTGAATTCTTTGAAACGTTTATAGAACAATGAATTCCAATACTTTGTAAATTATTGGGAAAAAAAAACAGTGTAGAAGTGATGAGGGCACAGTCTCTGGGAACCCCTTGAACCCTTGAACTCTCCTTGAATCTTCCCACTCGACCTGGCCTTGGCCTGAGGCTATAACCATTAAGCCCAAATGCCTACCTTGCCCAGTCCTCTATTGTGCAGCTGTTTCCCACCCTTAATCCTGTTTCCCATCCTTAATCCTGATCAAAATATCTATACCCTAGCTCTGTTACCTTAGCCCTTTATGGTCTGTCATTTCCATATAGCCTTCAGCCCCCCCCCCCCCCCCCCCCCCCCCCCCGAGTCTGACCTCATCCCAGTCCATTCAAGCTCCTCCTTAGACTCCTCCTTAAGTCCCTCCCTAGATCCCTCCTCTGGTCACCCCAGACCACCCCTCAATCCCTCCTACAACCTTTGTGTATATAATCTCCATCTTGCCTCCATGAAGGTGGTCAAATCCAATGTAGCTCAGATTGGTCTGGCCCGCTTTCCTTAGAGGCGTTGCAAGGGGTGGGATGTCTTGGTGCAGGCCTATTTGGCTAACTCTTAATAAACTTTATCTTTTCCCTTGGCTGAGAAAGCTTGAGTCAAATTCTTTTGGCAGGACCCCGTGTGTTGGTACTTTGGGGTGTCAAGCACCCCTCACCCCAAACCCTCATCAGAAGGAGTTCTACCAAATTATTTTCATGATACAGATACGGTGCTAATTTTTAAACCAGTAGCAGCCAAAACAGAGGAAAAAAATTAACAAACTAATTTCCCTAATGAATATTGATGCCAAAAAATTAAAGAAAATATTACCCAGAAGAGTAAAGCAATTTATCACAAGGATAATACAGTATGAATAAGTGGGATTTATATAGGAAATACAGGGTTGGTTGAATACTAGGAAACCTATTGCAAAATTGCACATATCAATAACAAAACTAATAGAAATCATATGTTTATCTCAATAAATTAGAAAAAAAAAGCTTCTGAGTAGATGCAGGACTCATTCCTATTAAAAACACTAGAGAACATAAGAATACATTGAGTTTTCCTTAAAATGATAAGCACCATATATCTAAAGGCATCAGCAAGGAATATATGTAATGGGGATGTTACAGCAATCAGACTTTTCCCTGTTCTTCCCTTTTGGATGCTGAGACTATCAAGTCTCGCCTTTGTTTGAATGGATGGAAAACCTTTTGCTGTCTTTGTTTTGGAGTATTTCTCAGCTATTTCTCAGCACCAAGGCAATCAGGAGTCATTGACTTGTATATGATGTGAGCCTGGGTGAGGTCAGAGCCCTCAGGGCTCCAAACAGTTTATAATTGTTGGGAGCTTGGTGTTTGACTTTTGAGGCTCACTCATTGAAGGAATGTTGAGACCCTGGGCAAGCCACTGTAACTGCCCCCCAGCTTTGAAAACCCAGACAGACACTGTGCTTCTCTGGTAACTATGTATTGTGATTTGAATCAGACAAGGTTTGTCTGTTGATGTCTATAATTTCTGTTTGTATTTGCCTTGAAGTTCAGGGGGCTGCTCTTTGCCCCTGAACTAAGCAAATGATATATGTATGTTCGATTAAAGTGAGATTATTAACCCCTTAAAGCTGCTTTCTTTAGAAAAGCAGATCAAAAGAACCTGTGTTGGCAGCACTCTGTGCTGGTTGTTGTTCATCTTACACAGCCACAGTAGCTGCTAGCAACATTGTTGTTAGAAGGGATCAACTAGGAACTTTCCCAATAAGATCAGGGGTAAAATAAAGATGTCAATTATCGCTACTGTTATTCAATATTGTACTAGAAATATTAGGTTTAGCAATAACAGAAGATAATGAAAAGGAAGGAATTAAGTAGGCAATGAAGAAATAAAGTTATTACTCTTTGCAGATGATATGACGGTGTACTTAGAGAATCCTAGAAAATCAACTGAAAAACTACTTGAAATAATTAACAAAATTAGCAAAGTTGCAGTATATCAAATAAACCCGTATAAATTATCAGCATTTCTACATATTACTAACAAAGCCCCATAACAAGAGATAGAAAGAGAAATTCCATTTAAAGTTATTGTAGACATTATAAAATTTTACTTATGGAGGTGATGGGGTTTAAACTGTGGGAACCACCTTGGACCCTGAAAGAATTTGGGTCCTATTTGTTTGAGGGGGGAATGATAAGGGCACAGTCTCTGGGAACCCCCTTGAACTCTCCTTGAATCTTCCCACTTGATCATGCCTTGGCCTGAGGCTATAACCTTACATCATCTTTAGGCCAACTTGATACTATCAATATCCATGCCTTCAGCTACTTCCCACCCTTAATCCCATTCTCTTGATTCCTGGAGGTTGCGCTCATCCTAGTCCCTGGAGTCTGACCTCATCCAGGTCCCGTCAGGCTCTTCCTTAGACTCCTCAAGACCCTCCCTAAACCCCTCTTCTAGTCACCCCAGACCACTCCTCAATCCCTCCCACAATCTTTGTGTATACAATCTCCATTTTGCCATCATGAAGGTTCTCAGATTCAATCTAGCTCAGTAGATTGAATCTGGCCCACTTGTGAAAACAGCCATCACAAAGGGTGGGATTTCTTAGGACAACCCATTATATCAAACCCTTAATAAGCTTTGTCTTTTCCCTTGGCTGAGAAGGCTTGAGTTGAATTCTTTCAGCAGGACCTGGGGTGCAGGTATTTTGGGGTCTTGAGCACCCCTACAAACCTATGGTTCCCTACCATCATCATTTTTCTTTAACTTCTTCAGAGGGGCAGTGTCAAGGTGGTGGCTTGAAAACAGGAATTCACTTGAGCTCTCCCCCAAATCCCTACAATCACCTGTAAAAAAAATGACTGTAAACAAATTCTAGAGCTACAGAACCCAATGAATGACAGGGTGAAACAAGTCTCCAGCCCAAGATGGCCTGGATGGTCACTGGGAAAAGTTCTATAGCAATGTACTGGGAGCAGAGGGCAGCTAAGCATGAGCTGTGCCAGAAGAGAACAGGCCTGAGGAGGCCTGACAGAGCAGGCCTCAGGGAACTGAATCACTGAGCTGTGGAAGTTTCTAGATCATACTTCTCAACCCACAAATACCAAAAACAGTTGAGTAGGTAACTGGGGAAGCTGTTGGACCTGGGTGAGAGAAGTGTGTGGACTGGCCTCAGCTCCACGGTGGTGGAGGTAGTGCCAGCTGTGGCAGAGGCAGTGGCAGCAGCAGCAGCAGCAGCAATAGCAGCTGCTTCTGCAGCTGCAGGCCCACAGATGGTGGAGGGGGTGGGGGGAGGAATTGAATAGCTAATCAGATCAAGAGTGTAGGGATCTCTTTTCTGGCATCAAGGGAGCATTCTCTAGCTTTACCCTGTTGGATCTGGAAAGAAGTCCTGGTTAGCAGTCCTTGGGGGAGGAGGAGTGTCTTGGAGCTTGTGGTGGCTATGGAGAGGGAGTACTCCTGCTAGTTACACAGCAGAAAAGAATGCTTGCGATCACTCACAGACCCAAGCACAGGCCAGGAGAGGAGTATCATACTACATCACAATAGAAGTAGGTCTGAAAAAAGCAGTGCAAAACCCCCGAAAGCTTGGGACAGAGCACTCTCCACTCTGAAAGAAGTCATACATACCCTGACAAAAACCTCAAAAGTCAAGTAATTGGCTGGGAAAATGAACAGGCACTATAAAAGGACTTAGACTATAGAATCTTCCTTTGGTGACAAAGAAGATCAAAATATATAGTGAGAAGAAGTCAACAAAGTCAAAGATTCTACATCAAAGGCCTCCAAGAAAAATATTAACTGGTCACAGGCCATGGAAGTGCTCAAAAAAGGATTTGGAAAATCAAGAAAAGCAGAGGAAAAATTGGGAAGAGAAATGAGAGTGATGCAAGAAAATCATGAAAAGTAAGTCAACAACTTGCTAAAGGAAACCCCCAAAATACTGAAGAAAATAACACCTTAAAATAGACTAACTCAAAGGGCAAATGAGCTCCAAAAAGTCAATGAGGAGAAGAATTCCTTAAAAGGCAGAATTAGCCAAATGGAAAAGGAGATCCAAAAAACCAATGAAGAAAATACTGCCTTAAAAATTAGAATGGAGCAAGTAAAATCTAGTGACTTTATGAGAAATCAAGATATTATAAAACAGAACCAAAAGAATGAAAAAAATGGAAGACAATGTGAAATATCTCATTGGAAAAAGCACTGACCTGGAGAATAGGTCTAGGAGAGATAATTTAAAGATTATTGGACAACCTGAAAACCATGATCACCAGTCTCCTCTTGAAAAAGATCCCCAAAAGAAAATTCCTAGCAATATTGTAGACAAATTCCAGAGTTCCCAGGTCAAGGAGAAAATATTGCAAGCATCCAGAAAGAAACAATTTTAGTATTGTGGAAGCACAATCAGGATAACACATTATCTAGCAGCTTCTAAATTAAGGGACTGAAGGGTTTGGAATATGACTTTCAAATACAAGAATCAAGAGAAGCATGAAAAGGTAAACAGGAAAGAGAAATCATATGGGACTTACTAAAATTGAACTGTTTTGTTTACATTCCTACATGGAAAGATGATATTTGTAACTCATGAGACTTTTCCTAGTATTAGGGTAGTTGAAGGGAATATACATACATACATATATATATATATATATATATATATATATATATATATATATATATATATATGTATATAGACAGAAGGCACGGGGTGAGTTGAATATGAAAGCATGATATCTAAAACATAAAATTAAGGGGTGAGAGAGGAATATATTGGGAGAAGGAGAAAGGAAGAGATAGAATGGAGTAAATTATTTCACACAAAAGTGGCAAGAAAAAGCTATTGTAATGGAAGGGAAGAAATGGTAGGTGAAAGGGAATGAGTGAGTCTTGCTCTCATCAGATTTGGCTTAAGGAGGGAATAGCATACACACTCAACTGGGTATCTTACCCTATAGAAAAGTAGAGGTGAAGGGGCTGGCAGGTGATATAAAGGAGGGCAGATTGGGGGAGGAGGCAATCAAAAGTAAACAATTTTGAAAATGATCGGGCCAAAGGAGAAAACTGAATAAAGGGGGACAAGATGGCATTGAGGAAAATATAGTTAGTCTTTCACAACATGACTATTATGGAAGTGTTTGGCACAATGACACATGTGTGCCCCATGTTGAATTGCTTGCCTTCTCATGGAGGGTGGGTGGGGAGGGAAGAAGTGAGAGAATTTGGAACTCAAAGTTCTAAAAGAAAAGTTAAAAAAATTGTTTTTACATACACCTGGGAAATAAGATATGCTGGCAATGGGGTATCAAAATCTGTCTTGCTCTACAAGAAAGTAAAATTAAAGGGGATGGGGGCAGGGTAATAGAAGATAGGACAGATTGGGGGAAGGGGCAATCAGAATTCATGCCACCTTGGTGTGGGAGGGAGAGTAGAGATGGGGAGAAAATTTGTAACTCAATATCTTGTGGAAATGAATACTAAAAACTAAAAATAAATTTAAAGAATTTAGTTTTTTAAAAAAGTAAATAAATAGAAAAATATTTTGTATTGTAGCTGCCAAGACAAACCCACAAGCTAAATGAGCACAAATTACAAAACACTTGTCACAGCAAGTGGAAGCACATTAGAAAATTAATAGTTGCTCACAGGTAGGCCAAGCTAATATTAAAAAATGACAATCCATAAATATTAAATTACTTACTCAATGCCATACTCCAAATTATTTTATAAAGATAGAAAAATTAACCTGGTAAAAATTTTTAAGATGTCAAAAATATTTTAAAAAATTAATGAAAAGAAATGCAAAGCAGGTTGTCCTAGCTATACCAGATCTAAAACCATATTATAAAGCATCAGTTATCAAAATTATCAGGTACTGGTGAAGAGAGTGTTGGATCATTGGAATAGGTAAGGTACACAATACATAATAGTCAATGACTATAGTAATACAGTATTTGATAAACCCAAAGAATCCAAGTTCTGGGATCAGAACTTCGTATTTGACCAAAAAAACAAAAAAAAAAAAACTGCTGGGAAGACTGTAAGATAGTATGGCAGAAATTAGGGATAGACCAACCATATACCATATACCAAGATAAGTTCAAAATGGGTACATGATTTCGTATCAGTAAGGCAAGATTCATGACCTCAAAGATGACCATGAACATGCCTGTATGGTTTGGGAATGCAAAGTATGAAAAACTCTCTATGTAGAAGGCAGAGGAAGTATAACATTTATTTAGACACCAGAGCATCACATTCTGAGACCAATGATTCCAATTCAATATAGCAGTAATTATATTACAAAGCCAGTAAGCCCAAATCAATGTAGCAACAAGGAAATTATAACATCGCATTACAGCAAGGAACCAAGTCATCTTGCAACCTTTCCCCCTGCTAGGGCCTTCCTATAAACAATCACTCACGAATCCTGTCAACTTGCCTGTGTCCTTCCCACATTTCTGAAAGCCCTCGCAGTTCTCAGAGTCCTTGAAGTCTCCTGGATTCTCTGGATTCTCAGTTCTCCAATATCTCTATGCTGTAGATTCTCAGCTCTTTGATCTCTGCAACTCCACTCGGCAGTCTCTCTGGATGCTGGCTCTCTCACATTGTCTTCTCTCATATACATATATATGTAGTATGTATATATGTATGTGTATATATATATATACACACACATACACACACATATATACATATAAACATATATATTTATATATACACATACATACATATATATGTGTATATACATACATACATACATACATATATATGTATGTATGTATGTATGTGTGTATGTATGTGTCTGTGTCTTTGCCCTCTTCTCTTCCCCTTCTATACTATTTCTCTTGGTGATTTTGTTGGTTCCCATGGATTCAATTGTTATCTGTCTGTTGATGATTTTCTACTCTACTTATTCTGCACTGGTCTCTCTGCTGAGCTTCTGACTCAAATCTCCAATTACCCAGTGGATATCTTTTTAAAAAATTATTTAGTATTTTATTTTTTCCAATTAGGAGCAAAAACAATTTTAACATTTGTTTTTAAAACTTTGAGTTCCAAATTCTCTTCCTTCCTCCCTCCCTATCCTCCCCATCGATAAGACAAGCAATTCAAAACAGCAATTCAAAGACAACAATTCAAAACATGTGTTGAAAGAAAAACATATCCATAATAGTCATGTTGTGAAAGGAAAAGTAGACCAAAAAAAACCATCAAGAAAAAATAACATTTTAAAAAAGTACTCTTCAATCTGTATTCAGACACCATCAGTTCTTTCTCTGGGAATACATAGCATTTTTCATCATAAGTCTTTCAGAATGGTCATGGATCATTGTATTGCTCATTATAGCTAAGTCGAATGAACATATTACAATATTGCTGTTACTTTGTATGCAATATATTTCACTTTGCATCCACCATGCAAGTCTTTCCAAGTTTTCCCGAGAGTATCCTGCTTATCATTTCTTATAGTACAATAGTATTCCATCATAATCCCATACCACAACTTCTTTGACCATTCCACAGTTGATGGGCATTCCTTCAATTTCTAATTCTTCACCCCCAGAAAAGAGCTTATATACATATTTTTGTACAAATCCTTTTTGTTTTTTTTCATGTCTTTTGGTATATAGACCTAGAAGTGGTATGCTCTGTCAAAGGGTATGCATGCTTTAATAGCCTTTTAGGCCTAGTTTCAAAATGCTCAATGGAATGGTTGAATCACAGCTCTACCAAAAGTGCATGAATGCCTCATTTTTCCCACATCCCCTTCAACATTTGTCATTTTTCTTCTCTGCCCTATTACCCAATATAATAGGTATGAGGGACTATTTCAGAATTGTTTAAATTTTCATTTCTCCAAATAATAGTGAGTTAGAATTTTTATATGACAATAGATAGTTATGATTAGATCTAAAAACATTATATCTTTGATCATTTATCATTTGGAGAATGGCTCTAATTGTTTTTTTTTTATAAATTTGACTCAGTTCTCTATATGTTTTGAGAAATGAGGCCAGTGTAAATTTGTTCCTTTTTTTTTCACAGTTAGTATTGCTAACTGTACTTCCCTGCATCCTATTCCCCACACATGTTTATTTTCTTTTCTCTCTCTTTTCATCGTGTCCTTCCTCAAAACTGTTATGTTTCTTACTACCACATCACCCAATCTGCCCTCCCTTCTATCACCCTTTCTTATCTTATCCTCTTCCCTTCCTTCTTTCCTGTAGGGGAAAATAGATTTCTATACCCAATTGTAAGTATATGTTATTCCCTCTTAGAGCCAATTCTGATAAGAGCAAGGTTAACTCAATTTACCTCAACTCCTCTCTCTTTCCTTCCATGTAAAAGCTTTTTCTCTCCTCTTTTATGTAAAACGATTTACCCCATTCTAGCATTCTCTTTCTCATTCTCTCTGTTCATTCCTTACTCACCCTTTAAGTTTATTTTTTACATACTATCCCATCATATGCAACTCATACCTGTGAGGTCTGTCTATATACATGCCTTTTAATTACCCTAATAATAATAAAGGTATTATGAGTTACAAATATCATCTTCTTTCTCTTAATTACTTTCAATTGATCCCATATTTAGGTTGTATTTACATAGTTATTTGCCTGCTGACTCTCCTCTCCCCTGCTATTAGACTCAGAGCTTCTACCTCATTAGACTATGGCCTCCTTGAGAACAGGGACTTTTACCTTTCTTTGCATCCACATCAATAAACACAGTATCTATGACATAGTAGACACTTAATATATGTTTATTGGCCTATGACTCACACACATTGTATATGTGGTAACTTAATGCAAAAGTTGCAAAGATAGAAAAAGGTGCGGATAGGGAGAAATATATGGTAAAGTATGATTGAGAACATGAAAGGAGAGAACACAAAGACCTGCAGATTATTTAGAAGCTTCATTGCATGTCATGAACACTTTTCCTTTAAAAAATGGGTAGAAAGTGAAAATGGTGAGCATAAAACATTGTGCAAAATTAAACATTAAGTAGAGAAGAAAAAAATTATTTTTGATATGGATTTGTTGCTGAGTTGGTTTTGCAGTTAAGTTTGACCTGTCAGAGATATAATCAGAAAGCATAATTAGCAGAAAGTTAAAAGTAATGAGAGATATAGTATGCAAACAAATTTAACTCCAAATTCTTTAAAAAATATATCGAATACTGAAAATGAGAAATAGACAACAGAACTGACATTGATATATTTCAATGTATGGTATGTAAGAATTTCATCAAGACACTCAATATAACTTTGTTGCAGGAAATAGTGTTTCATGAACTCTTCATATCATGGGGAAAAATTAGTTTGGAGACACAGCAAAAGCTCACACCATCATTATTTCATCACTGAAAAAACAAACAAAACCAAAACAAACAAACAAAAGACTTCAGAGTTCACAGTCTAGTGGTTTGCACAAACTAGTTTTTGTGGAAATTATGCTGATTAAAGTGATACATTTAAAAAATTATGAGAATTGTATGTTTTCATTCTGTTTGTCTATCTGCCAAGGCTTTATATTTTCCCTCTATAATAAGTCATTGTGTCCTTAAGGACCACTGTGATTCTAGTACCAAAGTGGTAATTTGATAGTGACATGAAACTTCACAAAACAATAGAAGAAAACATTGTTTTAATTTTATCTGAAGCCATAAAAGTGCCTCACTGTGCATTTTTCTTCCTTTGTAATTCAACAGCATTTTACTTTGCTTTCAAAAGCTCCCTGGTGACTGATTTGAACATCAAACTAGGATACTTATACAATACTGAAAAAAAAAAAAACAATCTTGCATTTCGTTTCTTCAGCTTGTGCTATTAAGGTGACCCTGTGATTTACATTATGCTTGTTTGTTTCTACAGCCTGTGCTAATGCTACTTTTCAAAACTGGCACTTAAAAGAAGTGGCAAAAAATGAGAGGAGCTGTTCTGTTGACCCTTTTTTTTATCCCCTTTACTTTTCTATTTATACCTTTACCTAGATTACTTTGTTAAGGGAATGACATGTTAGGAACAAATCAAATCATAACAGGAAAGGCTGGGAAAACAAAATCAGATACTTACACTACATGAATTCCCTTAAAAAGCAAAATTTTCTTTCCCTTGGCTTTTTTTTCTCCTTTTTGAGTTTATTCAAACATGTGATATATTTTCCCCTCAACATAGAAGATAGATTGACCTGTTGAGACTAACGCATCTAAAGAATGGTGTCAATATTCTCTGCTGCACTACATATACAGCTTAGCTATTCTTCCCTCTCAAACATTCATAAACAGAAGGTTTAGTGATAAGGCAGTGAATATACAAGTATTTTTTTTCTGAAAATTAATGGGAAATGAGAAATTATTTGCCAGGATAATGTGAGGAAGGGGGTTTAGGTTTGAAATGAAAGCAGTATTCATGCTTCATGGTATAAATTGTTTGATGTGTTTCAGACTTACAATATGTTCTACTTTAAGTAAATTGTTCTTTTTGCAAAAGATATTAAATCAAATGATTTGTCTGGCAAATGAAAAAACTCAAGGGAATTAGGGATTCTTGAGTATCATTTTGAGTAGCTTAAACCTCTAAAAACCAGAAGGTAGTTATAAACTGCTCTCCTTCCTCATTATAGGTATTTGATTATTAAGAAAAAAAGGTTAATGTTACTAATGTATATACCCTTTCATATATATATATGTATTATTAATTTTTATGGCATAAAGGATAATGACTAGACCTATGATTTATTTGGTATATACAAATATATGAGAATATGCGAATATATAAGAATAAATATGAGAAAACTGCCAGAGAAAACTTTTTTCTACCAGTATACATCAGCAACACTTGTGCAACTTAGTTTCAGAGAATTCCCTAGAGTAATGAGACATTAAGAGACTTGCCCAGGGTTTCTGAGGTAGGATTAGGTGCAAGTTTTCTTGGTTCTGAGGCCTGATCTCACTATGCTCTTTGAAATCTTCTTTGAAATTTCTTTTATACAGTGATCAAATTTAATGTAAGCTTTTTCTCAGTCTAAATCAATTCCATCAACATAGTTTGAATTATACAATTGTAATGTTTTATTTTGTTTTGTTTTTCCCAGCTGACAGACCTACAAGAAATGTCTATGGAAATAGATTGTTTTTCTTCAGGATTTTTCATGATGTCTTCCTAGTAACTTTCATTGGAGAGTATTAAAGGGTTTGATTTTGCAACTATGTCCTCTCTCCTTATCAGTTTATATCATAAACTATTTAAAGCACTTTAGATGCTCTTCTGTCTTCTTTAAAGTAGTCAAGGCACCTAGGGAATCTTCCATTGGTTAGCCTCTCTGTACTTATCTGGTTAGACAATTAAGAAAGACATTTTATCCTAGAAGTGTAGTATGAATCTTTCCAGCTTGGAAGACCATGAAAGAGTTTATTCTCAACAATATATCCTTCTAAAACTTAGAACAACCTTCATATCATAAGAAGGCAGAAGAAAAAAAATAATTGTGGAAGTTCATGGAGAATATGTGTAGGGAGATATCAAATATTTTTTACTGTCTTTCCTCTAGCTTCTCTCCTTCCCATTCAATCTTCTGCCCTTACCCTCTCATTCTTCTACCCTTACCCTCTCTTTTCCTATTTTGGGCAAGGGACTAAGGATTCCATTGCTTCTGCCCTCCATAAAAACATAATAAGTTAGTCTCAGAGTATCAATAGTTATTTCCCCCCCAAGCCCCACTATACAACACTCTAAAGATTCATTAAGAATGGTCAAAAAGTAATTTTAAATGAAAGTATATAATCATACAGTGTATTAATCTGGAACCATCAAGCTGGGGTGAATGGAAAATAGTAGCAAGGTAAGTTTCATTATTTGGAATTTTTCATCACTTAGAGATGTAGAAGTCAATTGGGAGAATCACAGCATCTATCTCCACAAATTCTGCTTATCCTGCCACACTTCTGATCAATTAGTACTAACAGAATGAGTCATAAAGATATAGAAAGTAGTCATGGAGAAATAAAATGTTATGCAAGAAATCATCAGAAGTCACTGGCAAGGTAAATCTAACAGCAACAACAACAACAATTTACCCAGTGGCCCAATGGATGGAGTGTTAGGCCTGGAGTCAAAAAAGACTCATTTTCAGTAGCTGAAATCTTGACTCAGACACTCACTAGATGTATGATCATGAGCAAATCACTTAGCCTCTTTGCCTCAGTTTCTTTACCTACAAAATGAGTTGGATAAGGAAATTACAAACTACTTTAGTATGTTTGCCAAGAAAACCCCAAATGAGGTCATGAAAACTTGGACAGGAATAAAATGACTGAACAACAACTTAGGAACTGGAAACCAAAAGATCACTGCATTGCTCCATTTTCTTTAGTCCAATCTATCACTGTTTATCAAATCCTGTTATAGGTAATAAATATGTATTATGCACAAGGCACTATGACTGAAGAAATAAAGCCCATTAGAGTTCAAGACCACCAGAAACTTAAAATGTACTAAAAGAGAAAGCTTGTGTACTCATATTACTATCTTTAGTACTGAGCACAATCTGATAAGCAGAAAAGTTCAAAGAGCTGTGAGAAGTCCCAGGAGAAGGCAATTGTTCCACTACATATGATCTGAATATGTGCCCTTAAAGGTCTCTCATAACATACATAAGATGGTCTTATAGTAATGATCAGTGTGGCACTGTCAAAAGTGTATTGTTTTGTGTAGCTTATGGTAATGATTTGTTTTTGATGAAAGATATTTGCATCAAACATATACTCTGTTTTTATTTGAAATTAGGAAGTTAGTCATTCTTGACTAAAGATTGATGTGGAGGTGGCTTTGGGTAAGTCCTAAAAGAGTGACACCACAGGATGGTTCAGATAAGGATGAGTACCCTTGCAAAACTTGTCATTAGTTTAGAGTTAAGTTTTACACTTCTTTATATAAACAACACTCATCATCTTGTGCTACTACCCTGTCACATCTCATAAACTTGGGTGGGTGAGTATAGCAAATGGGAAACTTCCAAGGAAACACCAGGTGATGAAGTAAGTGCTGACAGTGATTCAAGATAACTTGCTTTCAATCATTACTTTACTAAACAGCAAGCTTTCTTCAGGAAGGAATCAGATTTCTCATGATGTTGTTCAGATTAATTCCTGACCATATATTAGTCTTGAAAGTCTCTAGACAACAGTACCTAATAAAACTAAAATATTCATCATTTTTCTGGCCAACTTCCAGCTCATGAAATTGAATTCAGTCTTCCTAAATCAATCATGAAGTTTCAATTAAGTATGGATTTTTAAAAAATGTCGTTTGTTTTATATTTGCTATTTGACTGCTTTACCTTAACTTCAGGAAAATAAAACTAGTGAGAGATGAAAACATAAGAACATTATGCAGCTGATCTTTTTTTTTAATTTAAATTTATTTATTTAACATATTTGGTTTTCAGCACTGATTTTCACAACAGTTTGAATCACAAATTTTCTCCCCATTTCTACCCTCCCCCCCACTCCAAGATGGCATATATTCTGGTTGCCCTGTTCCCCAGTCAGCCCTCCCCTCTATCACCCCCCTCCCTTCTCATCCCCTTTCCCTTCCTTTCTTGTAGGGCAAGATAAATTTCTACACCCCATTGCCTGTGTATCTTATTTTTTAGTTGCATGCAAAAACTTTTTTTTTTTGTTTTTGATTTTTTTTTTGAACATCTGTTTTTAAAACTTTGAGTTCCAAATTCTCTCCCCTCTTCCCTTCCCACCCACCCTCCCTAAGAAGTCTAGCAATTCAACCTAGGCCACACATGTATCATTGTTTATAACCCTTCCACAATACTCATGTTGTGAAAGGCTAACTACATTTTGCTCCTTCCCAACCCATCCCGCTTTATTGAATTTTCTCCCTTGATCCTGTCCTCTTTCCAAAGTGTTTGTTTTGATTACCTCCACCTCCATCTGCCCTCCCCTCCATCATCCCCCCCCTTTTATTTATTTATTCATTTTTTATGTTCCTCCCTCTTCTTTCCTGTGGGGTAAGATACCCAACTGAGTATGTATGGTATTCCCTCCTCAGGCCAAATCTGATGAGAGCAAGGTTCACTCATTCCCACCTCACCTGCCCTCTCCCCTCCTCCCACAGAACTGCTTTCTCTTGCCACCTTTATGCGAGATAATCCACCCCATTCTATCTCTCCCTATCTCCCTCTCTCAGTATGTTGCTCTCTCATGCCTTAATTTCATTTTATTTCTTTTAGATATCTTCTCTTCATCTTCAACTCACCCTGTTTCTGCTCTCTCTCTTTTACGTATATATATATAAACACACATATATATATATATATATACATACATACACATACATACATATACACATAGATACATACATACATACACATTCACTTATATATATATATATAAACATATATATATAAACATATATATATATAAACATATATATATATATATATATATATATGCATATTCCCTTCAACTACCCTAATACTGAGGTCTCATGAATCATACACATCATCTTTCCATGTAGGAATGTAAACAAAACAGTTCAACTTTAGTAAGTCCCTTGCAATTTCTGTTTCTTGATTACCTTTTCATGCTTCTCTTGATTCTTGTGTTTGAAAGTCAAATTTTCTATTCAGTTCTGGTCTTTTCACTGAGAAAGCTTGAAAGTCCTCTATTTTATTGAAAATCCATATTTTGCCTTGGAGCATGATACTCAGTTTTGCTAGGTAGGTGATTCTAGGTTTTAATCCTAGCTCCATTGACCTCCGGAATATCACATTCCAAGCCCTTCGATCTCTTAATGTAGAAGCTGCCAGATCTTGGGTTATTCTGATTGGGTTTCCATAATACTCAAATTGTTTCTTTCTGGCTGCTTGCAGTATTTTCTCCTTCATCTGGGAGCTCTGGAATTTGGCGACAATATTCCTAGGAGATTTCTTTTTGGGATCTATTTGAGGAGGCGATCGATGGATTCTTTCAAGTTGTATTTTGCCCTGTGGTTCTAGAATATCAGGGCAGTTCTCCTTGATAATTTCTTGAAAGATGGTATCTAGGCTCTTTTTTTGATCATAGCTTTCAGGTAGTCCAATAATTTTTAAATTGTCTCTCCTGGATCTATTTTCCAGGTCAGTGGTTTTTCCAATGAGATATTTCACATTGTCTTCCATTTTTTCATTCCTTTGGTTCTGTTTTATAATATCCTGATTTCTCATAAAGTCACTAGCTTCCACTTGCTCCAATCTAATTTTTAAAGTAGTATTTTCTTCAGTGGTCTTTTGGACCTCCTTTTCCATTTGGCTAATTCTGCCTTTCAAGGCATTCTTCTACTCATTGGCTTTTTGGAGCTCTTTTGCCATTTGAGTTAGTCTGTTTTTTAAGGTGTTGTTTTCTTCAGTGTATTTTTCAGTATTTTTTTGGGTCTCCTTTAGCAAGTCATTGACTTGTTTTTCATGGTTTTCTCGCATCCTTCTCATTTCTCTTCCCAATTTTTCCTCTACTTTTCTAACTTGCTTTTCCAACTCCTTTTTGAGTTCTTCTATGGCCTGGGGCCATTTCATGTTTTTCTTGGAGGCTTTTGTTGTAGGCTCTATGACTTTGTTGTCTTCTTTAGGCTGTGTGTTTTGGTCTTCTTTGTCACCAAAGAAAGAATCCCAAGTCTGAGAGTGAATCTGGGTGTGCTTTCGCTGCCTGGCCATATTCCCAACCAACTCACTTGACCCTTGAGTTTTTCAGAGGGGTATGACTGCTTGTAGACTAACGAGTTCTATGTTCCACGTTTGGGGGGGAGGTGCCAGCTCTGTCTCACCCACACTACTCCTTACCCAAGAACCCCCAGCCCGGGCTGGGCTTAGATCTTCAACAGGCTGTGCACTCCTGCTCTGATCCGCCACTTAATTCCTCCCACCAGGTGGGCCTGGGGCCAAAAGCAGCAGCAACTGTAGCTGCCCTACCTCCGCTGCCCCCCGGGGCTAGAAGCCGAACCGTGAACTCCTTCTACTCCCGCAGCTTTTCCCACTAACCTTCTCCGTAGTCTTTGGTGTTTGTGGGTCGAGGGGTCTGGTAACTGCCACAGCTCACATATTCAGGGCGCTAGGGGCCCCATCCTCCCAACTCCAAGTTTGGTTGTTCCACGCCACTCAGGCTGGGCTCTGCTCCACTCCGTTGCCAGCTCCCAGCTCCCAGCTCCCAGCTCCCAGCTCCCAGATCCGTGTGGAATAGAACTCACCCAGAGACCATCCAGGCTGTCCTGGGCTGGAGCCCTGCTTCCCTCTGCTGTTCTGTGGGTTCTGCTGTTCTAGAATTGGTTCAGAGCCATTTTTTATAGGTTTTTGGAGGGACTCGGTACAGAGCTCACTCTAGTCCCTGCTTACCTGCTGCCATCTTGGCTCCGCCCCCTATGCAGCTGATCTTAAAAACAATGTAATTGACTTCCAGGAACCAAGATGTTGATGTAAGCAGAAAATCACTGTTGCTTTCCCACATTCACCTGAGAACAACCATAAAATAGCACCCCAGAACAAATCCTGGATCAGTGCAGTCAGCAGAAAGATGGGGAGGAGCAGTCCTTTAGCCTGGGAAACTTGGAGGATGTTCAAGAAATATCCATGTCATTCGGGTAAAAGGAAAGTGCATTCAAGTATAGGAAGCAACCCACCAATCCAGTAGCAACCCTCAGCAAACCAGTGGGTGATCCTGAGATCCACTGTGGTTGAGAGGGCAAACACCAACACCAGGATATCCCTCTCCCACATACCTTAATATAGTCTAGAAAAGCAGTAGACTCCAGCTCAGAGAAGCACTACATGCTTCAGTGCAGCTTCCAGTGGGCAGGAATCCTCTTTTGGCTGGACTTCTCTGTGCTTAGGTGGCATCCAGGAGAGGCAAGCATCTTTAGTGGCTGTATCTCCCCATGCTTCAGCATAGCCAAGGGCAGTAGGACATCTTCTGCTGCCAGATCCGAAGGTGATTCAGGGAAGTCCAGGGTAAATCGGCATCCTTCAGTGGTCAGATGTCCATGTGCTTCAGTGTTGCCCACAGGGAAATGTAGAGAAACCCCACCTGGCCTAAGCACATACCAGACACCACCATTAGAACCCCAGCTCAGCATCATGTGAGCTGCCACCACCTGAGGCCCCAGAACACAAAGACCCCCTGGCTCCCAGCACAAGAAGCTTGGGGCACTGTTTCCTGTGCACTAGCAGGAAAGCTCAACTTTAAAAGCCAGGAAATAGATAAATATCATGAGCAAAAAAACAGAACCAAATACGGACCATAGAGAGTTATGATGGTGAAAAGCAAGATCAAAACACAAACTCAGAAAAAGACAACACTGTCGGTATGCCTATATCCAAAACTTCAGGGAGGAATACAAAATGGTTTCAAGCCCCAAAAGCCTTCTTGGAAGAGCTCAAGAAGAATTTTAAAAGTCAAATTAAAGAGGTAGAAGACAAATTTGAAAAAGAAAAGGGATGTGTGCAAGACAGAGTAACAGCTTGGAAAAAGGATGAAAAAAATCTACTGAAGAAAACAAATCCTTAAAAAATACAAATAGTCAAATGGGGAAAAAAAAACTCTGAAGGACATAACTCCTTAAAAAGTAGAATTAGCTAAATGGAAATGGAGGCACAAAAATTCACTGAAGTGAAGAACTCCTTAGAAAATGGAATTGGCCAAATGGAAAAGAAGGTACAAAAAGTAACAGAAGAAAAATAATTCCTTAAAAATTAAAATTGGGTAAATGAAAGCTAATGACTCTATGAGAAATCAAGAATCAATCAAACAAAATCAAAAGAATGAAAAAAAGAAGAAAATATAAAAGACATCATTGCAAAAATAAATGACACGGAAAGTAGAACCAAGAAAGATAATTTAAGAATTAGAGGACTACATGAAAAACATGATCAAAAAAAGAAGAGCCTAGATAGCAACTTTCAAGAAATTGTCTAAGAAAACTGCCCTGATATCACAGAATCAGAGGGTAAAAGAGTCATCGAAAGACCACTGATTGCCTCCTGAAAGAGATCCCCAAATGAAAACTCCCAGGAATGTTCTAGCCAATTTCCAGAATTATCAGGTCAAGGAAAAATACTGCACACATCCAGAAAGAAACAAGTTAAATACCATGGCACCACAGGCTGGATTATGCAGGACTTAGCAGCTTCTGCATTAAAGGATCACAGGGCTGGAAATATGATATTATGGAAAGCAAAGGAGCTTGGATTACAACCAGGAATAAACTACTCAGCAAAATTGAGCATAATTTGTGAATAGAAAAGATGAATATTCAATGAAATGGGAGTTTTTCAATCATTCTTGATGATTCAAAGACCAGAACTGAACAGAAAAATTGACATTCAAATACAAGTCTCAAAAGAAGCAGAAAAAGGTAAACAGGAAAGAAAAAAAAAAATCATGTTTTTCAATAAGGTTAAACCCTTCACATCCCTTCACAAGAGGATGATACTTATAACTTTTGAGATCTGTATCTTTATTATGGTATTTAGAAGTGTATACCTAAACAGACGGTGTGGGTATAAGTTGACTTTGATGTGATGATAAAATTAATAAATTGATTAATTAATTAATTAAGTGGTGACAAAAGGATTATACTGGGAGAAGAGAAAAGGGGGAGGTAGAATAGGCTAAATTGCATTACATGCAGAGGTGAAAAGACCTATTAGATTGGAGGGAAAGAAGGGAGAGTGGGATGATCATTATTTGAAACTTGCTCTCATTAGATTTGGCTCAAAATGGAAATAACATGCAAATTCAGTTGGTTATAGAAATCTATCTTACTCTATTTGTAAGTAGGAGGAGAAAGAGGAAAGAAAAGGGAAAGGAGTAGATAAGAGGGAGGGCAAAAGGAAGGGAAGAATTACTAGGGGAGAAGGGAAAGAAAAGAGAGGAAAGTAGAAAAACGGAGGACAGATTGAAGGAGGTGGTGGCCAGAAGCAAAACTCTAGTGAGGAGGGAAAAGTTGAAAGGAGAGAGAAAAGTAAAAACAGGAGAAGAAACAGGATGGAGAGAAAGACACAGGAATCATAATTTTGAATGTGAATGGGATGAAATCTCCCATAAAACAGAATCAGATGGCAGAATAGATGAAAAACCATAATCCTACAATATGTTGTTTACAAGAAACACACTGGAAGCAGAGGGATACACAAAGAATAAAGGTAAAATGCTGGAGGAGAATACGTTTTGCTTAAGCTGAAGTAAAAAAAAAAAAGCAGGGGTACCAATCCTGATCTCAGATGGAGCAAAAGAAAAAATAGATCAAATTTTAAAAAATAAGGAAGAAAACTACAACTTCCTAAAAGGTACCACATACAATGAAACAATATTAATACTAAACATATATGCACCAAGTGCTATAATATCCAAATTCTTAAAGAAGCGAATTGCAGAAAGAAATAGACAACAAATCTATACTAGTTGGAGAGCTTAACCTCCCCCTCCTGAACTAGATAATTCTAACCAATAAGTAAACAAGAAAGGATTAATAGCACTTTAGAAAAGTTGGATACAGAACATTATTGGAGAAAATTGAATGGAGATAGGAAGGAATACATCTTTTATTTGTTCATTCATTTATTCGTTTATTTAGTATTTTTAGTTTTCAACACTGATTTCCACAAGACTTTGAGTTACAAATTTTCTTCCCATTTCTACCCTCCCCACCACCCTTAAATGGCATGTATTCTGATTGCCCCTTTCCCCAGTCTGTCCTCCCTTCTAGAACCCCACACCCCACCCTTATCCCTTTCCCTTTATTTTCTTGTGGGGCAAGACAGACTTCTATACTTCATTGCTTGTATGTCTTATTTCCCAGTTGTATGTAAAAACAACTTTTTTTAAATGTTTGTTTTTAGAATTTTGAGCTCTCCCTTCTTTTCTCCCCACCCACCCTCTAAGAGAAAGCAAGCAATTCAACATAGGCCACACATGTATCATTATGCAAAACACTTCCATAATAGTCATGTTGTGAAAGAATAACTATATTTCCCTCCATCCCTTACTGTCCCCCTTTATTTAATTTTCTCCCTTGAGCCCGTCTCTTTTCAAAAGTGTTTGCTTTTGACTACCTGCTCCCCCAATCTGTGCTCCCTTCTATTATCTTCCCTCCCTTTTCCCCCTACTTTCCTGTAGAGTAAGATACCCAATTAAGTGTGTATGTTATTCCCTCCTTAAGTCAAATCCAATGAGAGAAAGATTCACTCATCATCTTTCACCTACCCCCTCTTTGCTTCCATTATAATTATTTTTTCTTGCCACTTTTATGTGAGAAAATTTACCCCTACTATCTCTTCATTTCTCCTTCTCACAATATATTCCTCTCTTACCCCCTAATTTTAATTTTTAGATATCACCCCTTCATATTCAACTCTCCCTGTGCTCTCTGCATACATATATGTACATTCCCTTCAACTACCCGACTACTAAGAAAGGTCCTATGAGTTACAAATATCATCTTTCCATGTAAGAATGTAAACAAAACAGTTCAATGTTAGTAAGTCCCTTATGTTTTCTCTTTCTTATTTACCTTTTCATGCTTCTCTTGATTCTTGTACTTGAAAGTCAAATTTTCTATTCAGCTCTGGTCTTTCCATTTTCAAGAAAGCTTGAAAGTCCTCTATTTTATTGAAAATCCATATTTTGCCCTGAAGTAGCATATTCAGTTTTTGCTGGGTAGGTGATTCTTTGTTTCAATCCTTGCTCCTTTAACCTCTGGAATATCATATTCCAAGCCCTCAATCACTTAATGTAGAAGCTGCTAGATCTTGTTTTATCCTGATTGTATTTCCACAATACTCAAATTATTTCTTTCTGGATGCTTGAAATATTTTCTCCTTAATCTGCGAACTTCAGAATTTGGCTACAATATTCCTAAGAGTTTTCTTTTTGGAATCTTTTTTTAAAAAGTGATTGGTGGATTCTTTAAATTTCTATTTTACCTTCTAGTTCTAGAATATCAGCGCAGTTTTCCTTGATAATTTCTTGAAAGATAATGTCTAGGCTGTTTTTTTGATCATGGTTTTCAGGTAGTCCAATATTTTTTTAAATTATCTCTTCTGGATCTATGTTCCAGGTCAGTGGTTTTTCCAATGAGATATTTCATATTGTCTTCCATGTTTTCATTCTTTAGGTTCCGTTTTATAATTTCTTGACTTCTCATAAAGTCACTAGCTTCCATTTGTTCCATTCTAATTTTTAAGGCAGTATTTCTTCAGTGATCTTTTAGATCTCCTTTTACATGCCTTTTAAGGCATTCTTTTCCCCACTGGCTTTTTGGAGCTCTTTTTTACCATTTAAGTTAGTCTATTTTTAAGGTGGCAGTATTCTGGGGGGGGTCTCCTTTAGCAAGTTGTATATTTGTTTTTCATGATTTTCTTGCATCACTCTCATTTCTCTTCCCAATTTTTCCTCTACTTCATTTACTTTATTTTCTAAATTGTTTTTGAGCTCTTCCATGACCTGTGACCAATTCATATTTTCTTGGAGTCTTTTGATTTAGGATCTTTGACTTTGTTTACTTCTTGCTGTATGTTTTGATCTCCTGTGTCACCAAAGAAAGACTCTATAGTCCTCTTTTGCTTCTTGCCCATTTTGCCAGCCAATTACTTGACTTCTGAGCTTTTTATCAGGGCATAACGTCTTTCAGAATGGAGAGTTCTTTGTCCCAAGCCTCAGGGGTTTGGCACCACTTTTTTCACAGCTACTTCTATTCTGAGGTGGTATGATATTCCTCTCATTGTCTGCACTCCTTTCTGCCATGTATGAGACTCCCTCTCCACAGCCACCACAAAGCTCAGTCACACCAGCAGTCCTCCTCCCCAGTTACTGCCAACCAGGATTGTGACCTGGATCCAAGCAGGGCAAAGCAAGGTAACTGCCTCAGCATCAGCCAAGAGACCGCTGCACTCTTCCTCTGATCAGCCACTTGATTCTGCCCACTATCTGTGGGCCTGGAGCTGTGGAAGCAGCTACTGTAGCTGCAGCTGCAGCCACTTCTGCCACCCTGGGGCTGGGGCTGGACCACGTATTTCTCTCACCCAGGTCCAACAGCTCTCCCACTGGCCTGCTCCATTTTCTTTAGCATCTGTAGTTTGAGAAGTCTGGAAGCTGCCATAGCTGCCAGGGATTCAGTGCCCTAAGGCCTGCTCTTTGTGGTTCACTCAGGCCTGGTCTGCCCTGGTATAGCCCTCGTTCAGCTGTGCTCCACTCCCAAGATGTTGCTAGAGACCATTCCTAGCAACCATCCAGGATGTCTTGGGCTGGAGATTTGTTTCCTTCTGTTATTTTGTGGGTTCTGTAGCTCTTGAATTTGTTTACAATCATTTTTACAGGTGTTTGGAGGTATTTGGGGGACAGCTTAAATGAGTACCTGTTTTCAAGCTGCAATCTTGACTCCCCATCCCCCACCCCCAGAATATACCTTTTTTTCTGTAGTACATGGCACCTACAAAAAAAAATGACAATGTACTAGGGCATATAAAACTCACAATCCGATGAAAAAAGAAAGCAATTTTAAATGCATCATTTTAAATCATGATGCAATAAAAATTCTGCGTAATAAAAGACCACGGAAGGATAGGCCAAATTAATTGGAAACTAACTAATCTGATCCTAAAGAACGAGTGGGTTAAACAACAAATTATGGAAACAATCAATAACTTCATGTGAGAGCATGACAGTAAGGAGACAAGACACCAAAACTTATGGGATTCAGTGAAAGCAGTTCTTAGGGGAAGTTTTATATCTCTAAATGTTTACATAAACAAAATAGAGTAAGAGAAGATCAATGAACTCAGCATGGAACTGAAAAAGCTAGAAAAAGAACAAATTAAAAATCTCAAATTAAATACCAAATTAGAAATTCTGAAAACCAAAGGACAGATTAATAAAACTGAAATTAAGAAAATTATTGAACTAATAAATAAAATGAGCTGGTTTTATGAAAAACAAAGCCAATAAAATAGATAAACTTTGGTTAATGTGATTTAAAAAAAGAAAGAAGAAAACCAAATTACCAGTATCAAAAAGGAAAAGAGTGAATTCACCATCAATGAAGAGGAAATTAAAACAATAATTAGGTTCTGTTTTGCCCAACTGTATGCCAATAAATTTGACAATCTTAGTGAAATTGATGATTTTTTTTAAATGTAAATTGCCCAGACTAACAGAAGAGGAAATAACATATATAAATAATTCAATATGGTACTAGACTTGCTAATTTAGCAATAAGAGAAGAAAAAGAAATTGAAGGAATTAGAATAGGAAAAAAAGAAACAGAGCTATGACTCTTTGCAGATGATATGATGGTATGCCAGAAGAATCCTAGAGAATCAAGTAAAAAATTCTTTGAAACAATAAAAACTTGCAGGATATAAAATAAACTAACATAAATGTTTGGCATTTCTATATATTACTAACAAAGTCAAACAGCAAGGGACAGAAAGAGAAATTCCATTTAAAATTACTGTAGACATTATAAAATATTTGAGTCTATCTGCCAAAACAAACCCAGGAACTGTATGAAAACAATTACAAACGCTTTTCACACAAATAAAGTCAGATCTAAATAATTAGAGAAAACATCAGTTGTGACTGGGTAGGCTGAGGTGATATAATACAAATGACAATTCTACCTAAAATAATTTACTTATTCAGTGCCATACCAATCAAACTACCAAAAAGTTACTTAATAGAGCTATAAAAAAATAATAAAATTCATCTGGAAGAACATTTTGTTCAGAATATCCATAATATCAAGGAAATTAATGAAAAGAAAAGCAAGGGAAAGTGGCCTAGCCGCATCAGGTGCTAAATTGTGTTATAAAGCAGCAATCATCATAACTACTTCATAATGACTAAGAAACAGAGTGGTAGATCTGTGGAAGAGGTTAGGTAGACAAGACACAGTAGTGAAGGACTATAGTAATCTATTGTTTGATAAACCTGAAAACTCCAGCTTCTGGGATAAGAACTTGCTTTTTGACATAAACTGGTGGGATAACTAGAAAACAGTATAGCAGAAACTAGGCATAGGGCAACATCTTACACCATATACTAAAATAAAGTCAAAATGGGCACATGATTTAGATATAAAGGCTAGTATTATAAGGAAACTGGAAGAATGAGGAATAGTTTACTGTCAGATTTATGGAGAGTGGAAGAATTTATGTCCCAACAAGAGATAGGGAACGTTATGAAATGCAAAATAAGAAATTTGTTTACATTAAATGGAAAACTTTTTTGCAGAAACAAAACCAAAGTAACCAAAATTAGGAGGGAAATAGAAAACCGGGAAAAGAATTTTTGCGACCAGTGTCTCTGATAAAGGCCTCATTTCTAAAATATATAGAGAACTGGCACAATTTTAAATGAATGCAAGTCATTCCCCAATTGATATATGGTTAAAGGATACTAACAGGCCCTTTTCAGATGAAGAAATTAAAGCTATCTATAGTCATATGAAGAAGTGTTCTAAATCACTATTGATTAGAGAAATGCAAATCAAAACAACTGTGAGGTATCACATCACACCTACCAGATTGGCTAATGTGACAAAACAGGAAAATGATAAATGCTGGAGAATATGTGGAAATGCATTGTTAGTGGAGTTGTGAATTGACCCAACCATTCTGGGGGGCAATTTGGAATTATGCCCAAAAGGCTATAAAACTGTACATACCCTTTGTCCCAGCAATACCACTTCTAGCTCTAATTCACAGAGACATCATAAAAATGGGAAAAGGGGGAGCTCTTTGCTGCAACAGTGGTGTCGTGCATGACTCTGGGCCAGCCCTTGTTCTGAGTTCCCAGGCTGAACCTAGATATAACAACCATAACGGTGAAGCAACTTCCACAATGAAATCTGAAGCCAAGGATGGAGAAGAAGAGAGTCTGCAGACTGCTTTCAAGAAGCTAAGGGTGGACACAGCAGGATCCATAGTTTCTCTTTCTGTTGGAGAGGGAGCAAGCACCAGAGCATCAGTTAGGACAGCTATGGATGAGACCAAACCTAAAACCATATGTGCATCTAAAGACAGTTGGCACAGTTCTACAAGAAAGTCCTCACGAGGAGCAGTGAGAACCCAGCGTCATTGGCATTCTACGTCTCCAGTCCTTCATTCCCCAAAGTTTATACACTGCAGTACAAAGGCTGCATCTTCCACCAGTCAGCTCAGACACAAAAGCCAAACTGACTGTCCTGATAGCAATAGCCTCCTAGGGATTCTACCCACTAACGAGTTCAGTGCAAGGGAATGGTGTATTTCTTTTCTTAGTGAGGCTAATCATACACGAGCTGTGAAGGAGCCCTTGGGGGCCACAGTTCCTGATGGTGCATCGGGCAGCAAAACAGAAGATTCTGCCGACGTTGCCCTGGCCCAAGGCCAGTGATCTCTCTGACTTTCAATCAGTGTCCAAGCTAAACCTGGGCAAGACATGTGCATGTGTAGGCAAGGAGTGCCAATGTAAGAGGTGGCAAGACATGGAAGTGTACTCCTTCTCAGGTTTGCAGAATGTCCCTCCCTTCGCGCCAGAACGAAGATCCACCCTCGAGGACAACTCGCAGTCTTTCCATAGCAGAACTCCGTCTGGCTCGCCTCGCTCTTGTTCTGAGCAAGCTAGGGCCTATGTGGATGATGTAACTATTGACGATCTTTCAGGCTACGTGGAATATTACTTGTATATTCTCAAGAAAATGTCCCATATGGCAGAAATGATGTACACCTGATAGCAATAAGCAAGATTGTATGCTTTAAAACCAATGAAAGGTTGGAAAAGTGACTTAGTTACTGGCAGGCCGCTCAGCCACTCTGTGTGAGAAGATACCTTCCTCTGCTCACTGTGCTTGCAATAAAAACATTTCTTTGCTAAAAAAAATGGGAAAAGGACCCACATGTTCAAAAATATTTATAGCAGTACTTTTTGTGGTGGCAAAGAATTGGAAATTGAGGGAATGCCCACCAATTGAAGAATGGCCGGACAAGTTTTGATATATGAATGTAATAGAATACTATTGTGCTTTAAGAAATGACGAGCAGGCAGACTTCAGAAAAACCTGGAAAGATTTACATGGATGGATACTGAGTAAAGAGAGTAGAACCAGGAGAATATTGTACACAATAACAGCAACATTGTGCAATGATCTATTATGAGAGACCTAGGTCTTCCCAGCAATACAATAATCCAGGACAATTCCAAATGACTCATGATAGAAAATGCTATGCACATAAAGAGAAAGAACAATGGAGTCTGAATGCAGATAAAAGCAAACTATTTTCACTTTTTTGTTTATTCCCCCGATATTTTCTTTCCTGTGGTTTTCCCCTTTTGTTCTGATTCTTCTTTCACAACATGCTGAGTATGGAAATAAGGTTTAACTTGATTGTACATATATAACCTATATCAGATTGCTTACTGTTCTGGGGACAGGGGGAAGGAAGAGAGGCAGAGAGAATAATCTGGAATTCAAAATCTTAATAAAAGGATGTTGAAAACAATATTTTTATGTAATTAGAAAAAATAAAATATGTTTAAGTGCAAAAAAATGATATCTAGACCTTTAATCCTTTAATCATGGCTTTCAGGTAATCCAGTAATTTTAAAATTATCTGTCCTCAATCTGTTTTCCATATTAGTTCTTTTTACAATGAAATATTTAACATTTTCTTTGATTTTTTTTATTCCTTTGATTTTGTTTTATTGTTTCTTCATATTACATGCAGTCATTAGCTTCCACTTACCAATTTTATCTTTTAGGAATCAATTTCTTCAGTCAGCTTTTCCTTTTCCATTTCACCTGTTTTGCTTTTAAACTATTTCTGTTCTTCAATGAATTTTTATGTGTCTTTTACCATTAGGTAAAATCTGTTTTTAATGTAGTTTTTTTTTTTAACTTCAGTATTTTTTTGTGTCTCTTTTACCAAGTTGTCTTTTCTCTATACGATTTTCTCACATGACTCCCATTTATTTTTCCTAATTTTCTTCTACCATTCTTATCTTTAAGTATTCTAGGAATTCTTGCTGGCCTTGGGTCCAATTATCTTTTTTTTTTTCTTTGAGGCCTTGCTTGTAGCTATTTTCACATTGTTCCTTCTTCTAAGTTTATGTCTTGGTCTTCCCTGCTACCACAATACCTTTTTATGGTCCAAGTCTTTTGTTGTTGCTTGCTCATTTTCCCAGACTTTTTCTTCAGTTTAAATTTTATGGTAAACCTGGGCTCCTATTTCTTGCAGTTGGGGAAATACTTTTTCATGCAGCTGTTTTTAGAATAAGTTTTGGGGCTCTACACATTTTAGGTGCTTCCGAGGTTGTGTTATCCTGGGAGAAAGGTGATTGCTTCTCCTCTGATATGCCTCTGCTACTCTGTAGCAATAAATGATAGTGTTCCTCCTGGCCCTTGAACGGTGATCAGCACTCCTGCTCCCTTGTCCTTGATCACAAGCAATCCTCTCTGCCTTGAATGAGTGACCCAGAACTGCTTATGCTCAACAGAGTTGCCAATGAGCAATAGCTACAAACCGGTGCCAATAAATGATCCCCTGTAATCTCTCACTCTTTTTTTAAATTTCAATGTACTTTTATTTTGAAACAAATACTAAACTCAACCCCATTGTAGTATTGTACAATCTACAAATGCTTGCTTAGCTGCTGAGGTGCAAGCTTTAGAAACATATTTCAAATAGTTTCATTAGGAACAGAGAAAAGTATGACCCACACCTCTTAGTCTTCCATATTGTTGCATTTGTGCCAACCCTATTCTTAAAACATCTTTAAAACTTGAGCATGAACTAAGTTAATGGTTCCCTAAAAATGCTCTAATTCAAGCTAAACTTGCAATTAATGGCTACAAAAAGCATCTATACATTAATACTAGTTGAAGTACAAATTGTTGAGTGATGTACCCTTCCAATTTTCCAAGCACAAGATAGTGGCAATGTGTTGATCCTCTACTTCTGCCGGAAAACCTTGCTTCTTTATTTTTCCATTAATTGCCATGCAGACCCAGACATCACATAATAGTGGGTTTCTGAAATTCACTGAAAGTAGAAGCAGCATCAAGAGTATAAGAGCATCCAATAAAAATAAGTATCCAATCTCCCATATGAATTTTTGGTACATCACCACATTTGACAGATTTTTTTTTAATTTTTTTTTTTTTATTTTTAGTTTACCACACACGGTTCTACACAATTTTGCATTCCAGATTTTCTCCCCTCCCTCCCCAAGATGGCATGGAATCTCATATAACCACCATGTATAACTTCACATCGAATTAATTTTTACACTAGTCAAGTTGTGGAGAAGAATTATGACCAATGGAATGAATCATGAGAAAGACATTTGACAGTTTAATCAAGGCCATCACATGCTGGTCCCCATACACTGGAAGATTAACACTTCTCATCTGCTTTGGGTTTCTTTTGCAGAATAGGTTTAACATGCATATGATCAAACAGGATTCAATTAAATGATCCATATACTCACTCATTTACATGGTACATAAAGGTTTGGTCATTTGCCTCATCTTCATCATCAGAATCTCTCTCTTCCTTTAATATGTCTTTTTTTTTTTTGGTAATGGTGTAAACTGGAAGCATTAAAGCTGATGCAATATGGTATCTGCCTAGTTCACTTATAATTCTCACTCCAGAGAAAGAAGGAAAATGCTAGTACAATGCTGCATTGATTAAACTTGAGATCTCTTGAAACTTTTTTACGTAATTAAGGTTTACGTATTAAGAACCAGTAAAGCCACCACCAATGTCAAGGAGATACATGTTGAAACCAAACTCTAGCCCCACATCAAAGATACATGAACCATCAGGAATTGTTTGGATAAATGATTCTGGATGAGTACAACTACTTCCAACATGGAAACTGACTCCAATAACATCCATATTCAGTTCCTTTGTTCACTCAAGGAATAGCCTACTAATTTTGAGAGTAGCACCAAATTTAACACTGCTGCTACAGCTCTCACCGCCACCTCTGCCATCACGGGGCTAGAGCCATACCACACTATTCTCTCACCCAGGTCCAACAGAGTTTTCCCACTTCTACTTTGTCTTTGGTGTTTGTGGATTGAGAATTCTGGAAACCCTCACAGCTGCCAGTCCCCTGAGGTCTGCTCTGGCCTGGTATGTGTTGGTGCAGCCCATGCTGGACTGTGCTCCTCTCCCAGCCTGGGGAGATAGATCTTTCCTGTGCACCTTCCAGGTTTCTTGGGCTGAGGATTTGTCTCACACTGTCATTTTGTGGGTTCTGTATCTCCAGAATTTTCTTAGAGTTGCTTTTCACAGGTATTTGGAGGGGTTTGGGGGAGAACTCAAGCAAGTCCCTGCTTTTACTCTGCCATCTTGGCTCCTCCCCTTAATCCTTTACTTTTATAATTCTATTCAACACAATCAAATCTTCATTTTGTTTATAAGCAAGGAAAGTCTAGTTAAAAATTCTAAATCTCTTTGACCTGATTCACCACCTAATTCTCTCACATAAAAGCACCAGTAATTAAGATAAAGTAGGAAGATCAAATATCTCCCAAAAAACTCATTCCTATTTTTATTACCTTTTGTTGCCAAGAATTTTTTTTTCTTATTTCAAGCTATAAATCTGCTTTTTATGGACTTTCATCTTTGTAAGGCATGATTTAACTTATTTAACCTTTATTTACTTAACTTATTTGCCTTCTCCCCCAATATTTCTTACAAGGGATCATACCTGTATATGTTTTCACTATACTAACAGTTTATTGTTTCTATAAGTTTGCCAGGTAAAAGAGTAGCAAAAAGCACTTAAAACTTCTAGGGTCAACTCCAAAGACTCCTTTTAAATCAGAGTTAAAATTAAAAACAAAACAAAATTAAAAAAAAAAAAACAACCAATATCCCATGGAGGGGAACTTTAAAGATTGGATTGTTTAAATTATTGAGCAGATCCATAGTTTTAGCTTTGATATCCTGAAGCACTTCTTTGTAATTTTAATTTAGTTTATCATTAAAAGACAACAACAAAGATATACTGACTAACAAATCACAAATCTGCTACAATGAAAGGTAATTTAGGAGTTGCAATGTATTATTCTCCCCCACCTTGCCTCTTTTTTAAAATTAAACCCACCACTCTTTTCTCTACAAATATTTGGATATCTGTAATCTTACTAAGGGGTTTATTTAATTCTGTCAGTATTCAATGATAGAGAAGTGGGAAATTCATGTAATAAGGATGTTGTTGTTTTTTTTTTAATTTGTCTCCCTTCTCCTTGAGTGGTATTACCCCAGATAGATTCTTTAAAGACTGTCATTGTCTTAGGATTGCATTCTGTTATGGGAGGTACCTGAGAGTTCTTCATGACGGCCATGTCCCTGAGGACATTCAAGAGTAGCCCTGTGGAAGTTGTCATTAAACTAGCCCAAGGGTGGCTTCAGGTCTTCACCACTCTCATGTGTTTAATGATATAACTGGTAGGAATAAATAATTTGTCAGTCATGACTACGTCAGTCATGGGACATTCTTATTTAATAATGAAGCGATTCATAAGAGCTTGTTAATAAATTTTAATTTCACAAATATAGTGTCATTTTTACCTTATTCTGATGATTAATATGAAGATTGATGCTAGAAATATAGGAAGATCATTTTGACAACACCACCAAAATATTTCTGCATGAAATGCTGACGTTACTATGTTAAAATCACCCATCTCAATACTCTGAGGAAGTCTGAAATCTTATGACCTAGGAGACTCAGACTTTCAAACACTTCTCATGCTATTTATTTGAATCATAAATCCATCCTGCTGTTGTTAGAATGTAACCACATTGGTCATATAGTAATGCACTATAGGTTTCTAGCTTATTTATGATGAGAAACATTATCATTTCTGTGTTGTTTGGATATGACAAGCATTATTTTCTCATGCATCTAGAACCAGTCAGCAATAAGATGGGATAGATAGAAGTTGGAAATTTTTAATGTGTTTATTGATTCAAGAAATAGAGGTGCAAACTTTTCAAGCATATAAATTCTGGATTAGATCTTTTGCAATGAAATTATTTTTTGCAAGTTTAAATAGTTTAAAAGTGAATTGATCTTTGATGTTTTTAACATTTTAGTGGTGTTATCAATATCATTACAATGATCATTATTTTTAAATCTTTATTTCATACAAAAGATTCATTTGTTTCTCACAAATGCTAAAAGGATCTATGTATCCAGAGTTTCATCAAGGAATCTACAATATTAATTGTGTATTTATACTTAAATAAAGATTCAACAAATAAAATACTATATGAGAATATTCTACGTTCCCTGAAATGTGCTAGGCTCTTTGTGGTACTGACTGTAATAAGGGACTTGTAAGGGCAAGGCAGAGAACAATCATGGTACCTCAAAGTTTTCAGGAAGTGTGACTGGTTACTAAATCAATCAGAAATCATTTATTAAGCATTTTCTATGTATCAGACAGGGCAAGTAGGTGGCACAGTCAGGAAGAATCATCTTCCACATTCAAAACTGGGTTCAGACACCACTTACTAACTGTGTGAACCTCGGCAAGTCACTTGACTCTGTTTGCCTCAGTTTCCTCAACTGTCAAAAAGCTGGGGAAGGAAATGGCAAACCACTCCAGTGTCTTTCTCAAGAAAACCAGAAATGGAGTCACTAAGGGTTGGGTACAACTGAAACAACTGATCATGATAATGATCATCATCATGTATCATACACTGTTCTAAGTGCTGGGGAGACAAAAAAAAGGTAAAAGACAGTCTGTGTTCTTGATAAGTTTATAGTCTATGAACAAATTTATAATCCACCAGAGGATTATAGAACATTGGTTAGAAGCATCTTCAACAATCAGCCAGCCCAGAGGATTAAATACTCATCTCGACACACTCCGTAGAGCAGCTCCAAAACA
This sequence comes from Trichosurus vulpecula, assembly GCF_011100635.1. Lineage (NCBI taxonomy): Eukaryota > Metazoa > Chordata > Mammalia > Diprotodontia > Phalangeridae > Trichosurus > Trichosurus vulpecula. The sequence goes on along the minus strand of NC_050576.1, from coordinate 320,379,996 downwards.
GATTAAAATGTATTTCAGGAAATTTTAATTAAATAAACATAAAGTAAAACACAAATAATATTATATTTTAAAGCTAAGACAATGTGCTGTGCCCAGGGCTACTTAGCACAAATGAGTAGCCACCATTTCTTCTTAAGTTTCACATAACTAATCCAGTTCATTCTTTGGACAGATTATCTCTCAACAACATATTTGACATGTTTCCATTCTGCTTAAGCTTAAAGAACTCTTGCAATGAATGGACTAGATTAAGTATGCATTGCATTATAGTAAATGACCATAGTAAATTAATACATGATAAATACAAAGATCCAAGCTTTTATAACAAAAGCTCATTTTTTGACAAAAAACTGCTGAGAAAACTGGAAAACAGTATGTCATAAACTAAGTGTAGACCAATATCTCACACCACATATCAAGATAAAGTCAAAATGGGCACATGATTTACACATAAAGGGTGATACTATAAGAAAATTAGGAAACCATGGGATAGTTTATATCTCAAATCTATGGATAAAGGAAGAATTAGAACAAAAGAAAATATAGAGCATTACAAAATGCAAGAGACAATTTTGATTATATAAAATTAAAAATTTTTTGCACAAAAGCAATGGAATCAAAATTAAAAGGAGAGCAGAAAAGTAGGAAAAAATTGTAATAAGTATGTCTGATAAAGGCCTAATTTCTTACATGTATAGAGAACTGAGTGAAATTAATAATACTATAAATCATTCCCCAACTGATGAATGTTAAAAGAATATGAACAAGCATTTTTCAGACAACGAAATCAAAGCTATTTATACTCATGTGAAACAATGCTCTAAATCACTATTGATTAGAGAAATGCAAATTGAAACAACTCTGAGGTACCACCTCACACCTATCAGAGTGGCTAATATGACAGAAAAGGAAAATGATGAATGTTGGAGAAGATGTGGGAAAATTAGGACACTATGCACTGTTGGTGGAGTTACGAACTGATCCAATCATTCTGAAGAATAGTTTAGAACTATGTCCAAAGAGATATAAAACTCTGCACACCCTTTGATCTAGCAATACCTTTGTTAGGTATATGTCCCAAACAGACACAAAAGGAAAAAGGACCTATTTGTACAAAAGATATTTGTAGCAACTCCTTTTGTGCTGGCTAAGAATTGGAAATTGAAGGAATGCCCATCAACTGTGGAATTGCTAAATAAGCTGTGGTATAGGATTGTGATTGGATATTATTGTGCAACAAGAAATGACAAGCAAAGTGATTTCAGAAAAACCTGGAAAGACTTCAATGAACTGATTGCTTTCTATTCTTCAGTTTTGAAAAGGACCAATGACATCAGGAAGGCTATGTCTTGACTTGTAAGTGAATCAGACTTAAGTGAGGCAGGGCTTTGAAAAGTCACCAGCCTCACTCTCCTCCAAAGCCATCTGGGTCCAAAGGGAAGAGATGGATCAGGATGGCTGGAGATAGCCCCAGATGCCCTGGGAGATCTTGGCCTTTTTAAGCTAACATCTTTACCAGATCTGTTCTTCTGAGGCAACATTCATTCTGCGATTAAGGCTAGAGGCAAAAGATGGTGTCTTTTATCTAACCTTCCCCCCAAATATATCAAACTTGGAGGAGAAGACCCTCAGGGTTTCTAGCCAGAAGAAAAAGAATTACTGTTTACACTCACTCTGAGCCAACAAAACCCAATGACCTACTCAGTGAGAGCCAGAGTGATTTGTGTTTAAGGCATGGTCAGGTAGCTCTGTTTAACTACCAATGGCTTTATCAATACCTGGATTTCTGGAGTTCTATTTCAAGTTTCTATTTCTAAGGTCTTTCCTAGGTTAAAGGAAAGTGAGCAGAACCAGGAGCACATTTTACACAATAACAACAATATCATCCTATGAAGAATTGTTAATGACTTAACTATTCTCAGCAATCAATGATCCAAGACAATCCCAGAGAACCAATGATTACATAATATTTGCCTCTAGAGAGAAAAATTGATACTGTCTGAATTCAGACTGAATTATGCTATTTTTCATTTTCTTTCTTTTTTGTTTGAGTCTTCTTGTACAAAATGACTAACATCGAAATGTTTTACATAATTGCACATGTATAACCTATATATCTGATTGCTTACCATGGGAGCGGGGTAGGGAAGGAGAAATAGGATTTGGAACTCAAAACTTTAAAGAAATATTAAAATTGCTTTAACATGTAATTGGGGAAAACAATACATATATGTGTGTGTGTGTATGTATATATATATATATATATATATATATATATATACACACATATGTACAACTATTGCAATGGAAAATTGGCCAATTGCTGGGGCTGATCGTTCTACTCTATTCGATCCTCTCTGAAGTTATAGGAAATTCCTTTTTATATAGAGGTTCACCGTCCTCTTACTTTCCCTAGTTAGGTCCTTTGGGGCCAAGTGTAATAAGGCCAATACCTTTTTGATATGGCATTTCATATATTTAAAGGCCACTATCAGATACTACTAAGTCATCTTCACTTCTCCAGGCTATGTCGCCAGTTACTTCATTGAATCCTCAGGTGATGTGGTTTTGAATCCTATCACTATCATGGAAATGCTCTCCTAAATATGATTCATCTTATCAATTCAACGGATTTAAGACTCAGCTTAAATCCCCCCACCTTCTCTAGAAAATATTTCCCTTTCCTCCCAGGTTCTAGTGATTTCTCTCATATTACATTCTGTCTACTCTGTTTATCCTATGTGTATTTGTTTTCTCCCCCGTTAGAATGTAAAACCCTTTGAACATACATCATTATTTTTCTGATTCTTACTGCAATGTATTATGCTTATATATATATATATATATATATATATATATATATATACATATATATGTATATATATAGTAATTAATAAATGTTTATTTTTAACTGCCTGATTGACTAAAATGTGGAAGGCAAAACTGCATTCTAGAACTCCCAAACAGTTCTGTCTGGGCCACAGTAGAGTAGAATTGTAAATGCCTTTTTTCTGTATATTGTTCTTTTTAATCATTTGATATTGTATTTGCTTCATTGGTTATTTGACCATGCTTTGGACTAACATTGAGATAGCAGTCTACCAACATATTTTCCACGTAAACTGTAATTCGATGTGTCAGGTGGCTTCCTGTTGCCAAGGGTAAAATGCAAGCCCTACAGAACCTGGCCCCAACCTACTATTCCAAGATCATTAGATAGCCATTATAACTTCTCTGTACTCTATCATGCAGCTAAACTGAAAATGTCATTATCTGTCGCTGATACTAGACTCTAACCTTAGAGAGTCTTTCTTTTCCTGTAAGACTTAGGTCAGATGCCATCTTACTCAACAGGTGTTTCTTGATCTTCCCAACTGCTAGTTCCCTTCCTTTCAAACTACCTTGTATTTAACTACTGAGTCTTTATTTGTATTTATTCATTTTATATTTAAGTAGCACGTGTCTTCATATGTATATACTATCTCCCTCATCAGAATGTAAATTCATTGTGAGTAGGGATGTATTTTAATTTTTTGTACTCTTATCCTTAGTGCTTAACCCAATGTCTAGCATATACTAGGAGCTTTTAAATGCTTATTAGCTGTTGATTGATTAACATCTACTCAAGAGTGCAGTTGTGAAGATGATACCTGAGCATGTAAAAGACTTTGTATCTATCCCTAATTTCATGTCATATGATTCTTATCAATGTTCCAGCTGTCAAGCAGCATACATTGTATTGAGTAAATTCTATGTGAAAGTCATTATAATATTAAGTAGTAGATAAAGTGTTGGACTTGGAGTTATGATAATAGTAATAAGAATAAGAATAATAGTAATCATTTGCCATGTATGATTATAACTATATGATCGTGGCCAAGTCATAAAAACTCTTTAAACTCTATATTCCTCATTTGTAAATTGGAAATAGCATCTATCTCATGCTGGTTTTTTTTGTGAAAATCAAATGTGATAACTTGTTTAAAGCATTTTGCAAGACTTAAAGGGTTAGATAAATGTGAATATTTTTTTTTATATATTTTCTTTATTTTATTTTATTTTTAATTTATTTAACATATTTAGTTTTCAGCATTGATTTTCAGAAGAGTTTGAATTACAAATTTTCTCCCCATTTCTACCCTCCCACCCACTCCAAGATGGAGTATACTCTGGTTGCCCTGTTCCCCAGTCAGCACTCCCGTCTGTCACCCCACTTCCCTCCCATCCCTTTTTCTCTTCGTTTCTTGTAGGGCAAGATAAATTTCTACACCCCATTGTCTGTGTATCTTATTTTCTAGTTGCATGCAAAAACTTTTTTGTTTGTTTTGGAACATCTGTTTTTAAAACTTTGAGTTCCAAATTCTCTCCCCTCTTCCCTTCCCACCCACCCTCCCTAAGAAGTCAAGCAATTCAACATAGGCCACATGTGTATCATTATGTATAACCCTTCCACAATACTCATGTTGTGAAAGACTAACTATATTTTGCTCCTTCCCAACCCATCACCCTTTATTGAATTTTCTCCCTTGACCCTGTCCCCTTTTGAAAGTGTTTGTTTTTGACTACCTCCACCCCCATGAGCCCTCCCCTCCATCATCCCCCCCCATTTATTTTTATCTTCTTCCCTCTTCTTTCCTGGGGGGTAAGATTCCCCATTGGGTATGTATGGTATTCCCTCCTTAGGCCAAATCTGATGAGAGCAATGTTCACTCATTCCGCCCTCATCCGCCCTCTCCCCTCCTCCCACTGAACTGCTTGCTCTTGCCTCCTTTATGGGAGATAATCCACCCCATTCTATCTCTCCTTATCTCCCTCTCTCAGTATGTTCCTCTCTCATCCCTTAATTTGATTTTATTTCTTTTAGATATCTTCCCTTCATCTTCAACTCACCCTGTGTCTTCTCTCTCCCTCTCTCTCTCCCTCCCTCCCTCTCTCTCTCTCTCTCTCTCTCTCTCTCTCTCTCTCTCTATATATATATATATATATATATATATATATATATATATATATACACATACACACACATAGATATATACATACATACGCATTCACCCATATATATACATAAACATATATGTATGCATATTCCCTTCAGCTACCCTAATACTGAGGTCTCATGAATCATACTCGTCATCTTTCCATGTAGGAATGTCAACAAAAGAGTTCACCTTTAGTAAGTTCCTTGCAAATTCTTTTTCTTCTTCTTTTTCTTGATTACCTTTTCATGCTTCTCTTGATTCTTGTGTTTGAAAGTCAAATTTTCTATTCAGTTCTGGTCTTTTCACTGAGAAAGCTTGAAAGTCCTCTATTTTATTGAAAATACATATTTTGCCTTGGAGCATGATACTCAGTTTTGCTGGGTAGGTGATTCTAGGTTTTAATCCTAGCTCCATTGACCTCCGGAATATCGTATTCCAAGCCCTTCAATCTCTTAAGGTAGAGGCTGCCAGATCTTGGGTTATTCTGATTGGGTTTCCACAATACTCAAATTGTTTCTTTCTGGCTGCTTGCAATATTTTCTCCTTCATCTGGGAGCTCTGGAATTTGGCGACAATATTCCTGGAAGATTTCTTTTTGGGATATATTTGAGGAGGCGATCAATGGATTCTTTCAATTTCTATTTTGCCGTGTGGCTCTAGAATATCAGGGCAGTTCTCCTTGATAATTTCTTGAAAGATGGTATCTAGGCTCTTTTTTTGATCATGGCTTTCAGGTAGTCCAATAATTTTTAAATTATCTCTCCTGGATCTATTTTCCAGGTCAGTGGTTTTTCCAATGAGATATTTCACATGGTCTTCCATTTTTTCATTCCTTTGGTTCTGTTTTATAATATCTTGATTTCTCATAAAGTTACTAGATTCCACTTGCTCCAATCTAATTTTTAAAGTAGTATTTTCTTCAGTGGTCTTTTGGACCTCCTTTTCCATTTGGCTAATTCTGCCTTTCAAGGCATTCTTCTCCTCATTGGCTTTTTGGAGCTCTTTTGCCATTTGAGTTAGTCTGTTTTTTAAGGTGTCGTTTTCTTCAGTGTATTTTTCAGTATTTTTTGGGGTCTCCTTTAGCAAGTCATTGACTTGTTTTTCATGGTTTTCTCGCATCCTTCTCATTTCTCTTCCCAATTTTTCCTCTACTTCTCTAACTTGCTTTTCCAACTCCTTTTTGAGCTCTTGCATGGCCTGGGACCAGTTCATGGTTTTCTTGGAGGTTTCTGTTGTAGGCTCTTTGACTTTATTAATTTCTTCTGTCTGTATGTTTTGGTCTTCTTTGTCAGCAAAGAAAGAATGCAAAGTCTGAGACTGAATCTCGGTGCGTTTTCGCTTCCTGGCCATATTCCCAGCCAACTAACTTGACCTTCGAGTTTTTCAGTGGGGTATGACTGCTTGTAGACTAACGAGTTCTATGTTCCACGTTTGGGGGGGAGGTGCCAGCTCTGCCACACCAGCACTGCTGCTTCCCCAAGAACCCCCAACCCAAACTGGGCTTAGATCTTCGGCAGGCTGTGCACCCCTGCTCTGATCCGCCACTTAATTCCTCCCACCAGGTGGGCCTGGAGCCGGAAGCAGCAACAGCCGTAGCTGCCCCACCTCCGCTGCCCCCGGGGCTGGAAGCCGAACCACGAACTCCTTCTACTCCCGCAGCTTTTCCCACTAACCTTCTCAGCAGTCTTTGGTATCTGCGGGTTGAGAAGTCTCCTAACTGCCACAGCTCCCTGATTCAGGGCGCTAGGACATGCTCTCCCCGGTTGCTGGTCTCGGTCCACGCCGCTCAGGCTGGGCTCTGCTTCACTCCTTTCCCAGCTCCCAGCTCCCAACTCCCAGCTCCCAGCTCCGTGTGGGATAGACCTCACCCAGAGACCATCCAGGCTGTCCTGGGCTGGAGCCCTGCTTCCCTCTGCTGTTTTGTGGGTTCTGCCATTCTAGAATTGGTTCAGAGCCATTTTTTATAAGTTTTTGGAGGGACTTGGTATGGAGCTCACAGTATTCCCTGCTTACCAGCCACCATCTTGGCTCCACCCCCCTGAATATTATTATTATAACTCACAAACTGTGCCAGACTTTGTACAGTATATGAAAGAATTGTAAGGTAATTCTGTAATTCAGAATGTCGACTGTCTTCGGGGTTTGAGGACTTGGTTTCAAATTCTGCTTCTCATGCTTACCACTTACTTAATCTTGTGAAAGTTGCTTAGGTTCTTTGGACTTCAGTTTCCTCACCTGTAAAATGTGGAGGTTAGATTTTTCAGCCTCTTATTAACCCATTCTTCTCTAAATCTATGATTTAATTGTTTTATAACATAGACTCTAAGGAAGCGAATTATTGTCTAGTTTGGAGAAAAAAACTCTTTTAAATATGAATTAATGCAATGACTCTGAGTAATACTCTGAAAAAGGCCACTGGTGGTGCAAAGGATGTGTAAAGAATTTGGGACTCTAGTAAGCAATGAAGGTTTTTGGATAGGTAGGAAGGTGAAGAGAAGACATTTTTGTTTTGACCAAGCCTAGATAGCTAACAAAAATAATCAACACAGAAATGAACATGGCAAGAAAGGTTCTAGAAAAAAAGAGACTGCCCTGACTGGGTACAGGCTTTTCTCTCAAAATACCATTTAATGACCAATCTACCCCATGACTATGGGACCTCAGGGGCTTCAAACATAAATTGTTTCACTTACTGTATATGTTAGAAGAAAGATATAATGCATCGATTGCCATAAGTTTCTATTTTTCTTGCAGAGAAAGAATAGCGTCATCAAATTAGGAAAAAGGAAGTAGAAGAAAACCAGTTCATAGGGAAAATAACAGAATATTAAGTGGGGAAACTTTAGATATTTAAGTGAGAAATCAAGAGCTTAGGTTTTAGTTTTACCACTAACTTGGTGTATGACCCTGAGAATCATTCACCTGCTTTTGATTTTTCTCCAATATCAAAGAAATAAAGATCTTTAATGCCAATTTTACAGGGAAGAGGTAGCTAATGATTGTTCATTATTTAACAATGAAATGTTCTGGAAAAAATTAAATTTAACATAAAAGCTTCTTTACCCTTCATGTAACTCATTTCCTCTTTTCTCTTCAACCAAATAGCCTCTTTCTGAATTACACAGTACTCTGAAATAATGATTCATTGCTTTGAAGAAATTAAAAGTAGAACAATCAAAAGACACATACACAGAACAGGGCAAACTGCATTTTTTTTGCCAATTTCAGTTATTATATATGACAACATGTTGCTAAATCAAAGCTATACTAACAAATCATTTAATTTTAGCAAGTATTTTTTTTAAATCCCCAGCTAGTGTCAAATGATTCTTTTGGGAAACTGCTTTGAAAGCATGAGTAGGAGTAGTGTCACAAAGAGGCTATATAGATTTGGTTGCTAATTGTAAAATGAACAGATCCTAATAAAACAACTATTTTTTTTATTTACTATACTCCTGATAATGGGATTTGATTCACATTATTTTGTATTAATGCAATACTAGTGGAAACTATATGAAAGATAAAGAGTTGGGCTTCTGGGATTAAGAAATGACCAAGTAAAATTAGTGTGTAATAGTCAAGGAAAATTTTTTCAACAATTTTCTTACAATAGTCCTAAATGGCACCATTCTGGACAAATCACAATTATACCTCCCTTTCCTCAAGAGAAAAAGAGTGACTCTGATAGCATCCTTTGTTTGCCAGAAACAGCACAGATGATATTATCCTATGAGAGTGGGATATTTTCAGCCAAGAAGTATCTTACTGAAATATTATCATAAAAGCTTAATATGAATATCAATGTTATTGAGATAAAACCCTAAATGACTTTACTCTACAAATCCTGGAACATACACAGAATGGGCAGTAACTTAAATTCGATTACTATTTTCTTATTAAATAAGAAGGACTATTTTGTGGGAAATCTTTCTGACTTCATTTCTACTAGCCTTGCCTTTGCCAACAGTTTGCTGTGCAAACCTGGTTAATTTCTCTAATACTTCTGGGACTCTCTTTATCTTTAAAATGAAGAAGTTGGACCTCAAAGTCACTCTAACACCAAAAATTTACATTTTTTTATGTCTCTAGACATTTGTTAAAATATGAAGGCCTATAAATGTACACTGGTAGAAATATGTATGTCATTAATCTCCCAAATGCTATAGATTCTTTGATGAATAATACCTATTTCCTAGATAATGAAATTCAGTGTATTAATTGTTCCAGCAATATTTTTGAAAAGACATTGAACATCAAAAATCAGTTGAGTCCAAAACTAACAAAGAAAAGAAGATTTTCTTTGGAAAACTGTATGGGATTCTTAATGATTCCAGGCTGCTTCCCAACACAATAATTTGTTGTTAGAATGCCAATGATTGTCCAGGTATTCTAAATGGATCTGATTCATGAAACACAATCTCAGTAGTGTCCCCATTGCAAAGTGACACAAACAGCAGTAAAAATGTATTGAGGAAACAAGTAGACTGCATCATATTATCAATGACTTGCACAGAAATGTAACATGGAAAATGTTATTCGGGAAATGTTTTTTGAAAAGGTCATGAGCCAGTCATGTACTATGAGTAAAGAGTGACAAGTAGACATCCCAAAGTTCTCTTCATCAATATTAAAAATCTGGAAAAAAAAAGATCAAGAGTTTAGATTTTTGACTGCAAGTGTTCAATGAAGTAATCTAGCTTAACCACTTGATTTTATATATTTTATACATGAGGAAATCAAGATCTAGAGAAATCAAACGATTTCTCCAAGGTTAAACAGCCCTGTTTCTACTACAAAGCACTGCCTTCTAAGACTTTCAATTCAGTGTATAGGACATATATGGAGAATTTTTAGGATATTATAAATACATGCCTATCTTCATTCAGCCTCTCATAATTAATTCCTACTTTCTTTCAAAATTCAGCTAAAGAATCTATGAAGCCTTTCCTGATCACTCCCATCACTAGTGTATTTCACCAAAAAATGTATTTTATTTATGTTATATATGCTTTTATGTGCATATAAAGTACAAGTTCCTTGATGGCATGGACTTTTTCATTTCTGTTTTTGCACTTCTAGCATCTAACAATGCCTAGCTTATAATAGGTACTTAAATTCTAGTTGTTTAAAAACTTATCATAGACACGTATAAGAGTTTCACAGGATTATTAGGAATGAATGCGTAGTGAGCAGCAGTGTCATCAGTGACATCTTGGATCTACTGAAATACAAGTGCATGGGAAGGCATATGAAATGATACCAGATGAAGTAATCAAAACCAATAAAACAAGGTACACAATTACAAAAATGTAAACTGAAAGGATATCAGCAATACAATCCAAACTGAACACTATGAAATTTTAATGGCCAAACTTAACCTCAAAGAAAAGATATGAGAAGGCAATCTTCCTGTCTTTGCTTTGGAAAGGTGGGGGACTATAACTGTGGTATGTATACACACACACACACAGACACACACACACACAGACATATACATATGTACATATATATCTCAGAATCATTAGATGAGAAAGTGGGCAACATTATGTGACCAGGAAACAGGTATGAAGATGAGAGAAGTCCATCCTTTGGCCTTTTCAACAACCTTTAGTCTAAACTAGGGCAGTCTGGAAATAGGGGAGTGGCACTGATTCTAGCCATTAGGGAGAAGACTCCTTCTCTTTCTTTAACATAAAGAGACCTAGGGGAAAGCTTGTAGTGATAGTGAAGAGTCATTGGATACTCTTATTTTAGAAAAGCTTCAGGCTTTTATGTGTACTAATATAAAGTAGCTTAAAGCACATAAGACTCCAGTGGATCTTTTCGGGCCAAACAGTTCAATTACTTCTATCCCTCCTGAAAGGTATTCTAGATAACAAGGGGGAAACATGTGGTCTTGAAATTCATTTTTTATTTGCTTTGCCTTGGTATCCCTAATGTCTGACAGAGCCCTCTGACTAGTAAGCACTTAATAAATGCTTGTTGGTTTGAATTAAGTTGAATTGAATTAATTTCAGTTGAATTGAAGGAGTCAATAAAATTGGGCTAAATTCCTGGTTGCACAGTTTGAAAGCTGCGTTATCTTCAATGAGCAACTTCAATGACCCCATTTTCTTCTTGTATAAAATGTGGGAGCAGATATAGACAATTTCTAAATTCCTATCCAATTCTGATGTTCTAAAGATTTTTGAATCACCTTTTAGACTGCCTTATTATACTTACAAAAACAAACTGTATTTTATAGGCTTGCAACTGCTACAGAAATTGCTCAAGTAATTTTCTAGGGTACCTTTGTACCTAGCAGAGGTTGTCAAAAATCAGAAAACCCTGTTAACCTTATGTTTGCTTAATTTTTTCTAGCTATAACACAATCTCAGTTCAAATCAATACTTATCAAGTGCCTAATATTGCAAGGGAACTGTGACAGTCCCTGGGATTTATTTCACATATTTAGTTATATTAGAAGAGGCTTGCAAAATATTAGATTCAGTGATATGGAGTCTAATGTTCCCTTTCTGACCCACACAGCTGCAATCAAAGAACTGTTAGCCAGCTGAATCAGGTTTGATTACACTTTTGAAGATAATCTCTCCAGAGCACATTCTAGTGTAAAGTGAATTAGATTATCCAATTTTAAGGTAATAGGAAAATAGAAGCATATAGCAAAGTCCATCCAAGAGAACATACTAGCCACTATGTTGAGTAAATTACTTATGAAAAGGTCTAAAATGAGTGAGTAGTGTTGAATCTGCCCCAAATATCAATCTTCACACATATGCAGGTTAATAATTTCAGTAGAAACTATCAAAAATTATCATGGGAAGTCAAAACACTAAAAAAATGTTCCTTATTCTCTCTGAACTTCTGAAGAGAGAATGCTATAGTAAATAATTTATTTTCCACTAGCAATTGTTTATTTTTTCCTCTAAATCTCTATAGATATATTTTGTTTTAACACAACAGACACCACCCAGTCAATGCTTAAACCTCCCACAAAATACTTTTTCAAAAGTAGCTGAGCAAAATTGCTTAATCTTGTAATTGTAATGGATATTCCATGGCACTGGTGAAACTTATCATTTGTTATGAGAGGAAGGATTTATGCTTTAACATGAATAAATTGCTACAGATATCAGCCATTTTATTTCACCCAAATGTTGTTGTCATTCTGGACTACTGTTATTTACATTACATATATTGGTACAGTGATTTTTTCACATCATTCTTTTGGCTCCACCATTTTCCTTTGACATGATTTCACAGATGTCTTCACTTTTTTTCCCCTGAAATCCCCACTTTAGCTATACCTACAAGGATGTCTCATTTTATAAATTAAGTCCATCCAATTGCTCATTCGATAAACATTTAATAAATGCCTATATTTTGCTAGGTATTGTGACAATAAGAATGCAGAAACAAAACCCAAAAGAGTCCCTTTCCTCAAAGAGTTATATCCAATTAGAGGCACAGTATAAACACAGATAAGCAAATGCAAAATTTAATTCTAGAAGGGTAGACACTAGCAGCTGTTGGGTTGGGGTAGGAATCTGCATAAGTGTCCTGAAGGATAGAATTATTGAAGTAGGCTGATGATGCTATGAGGCAGAGTTGAGGAGGGAGTACATTTAATATGTGCTATTTACTTGGTTCAAATTGTATTCCCTTGACAAAATGAAATTTAAAGTTGACAGAGAAATGCCTGAAGAGGCTTGTTTTAGTAGTTTTGTGGTAAAGCTTTAACATACTGATGATCAGTTCCTTATATTGATTTTTGGTAGGTTACAAATTGTTTTTGATTACAAGGAAGACAATAAAAATGCAAAATCCCCCCTTCTCTAATTATTGCTTCATCACTACAGTATGCTAAATGATCATGAAAAATCTTAAAGGAATTAATTTGGATTTTCATTTAAATTTTAATTAGCAACACCTACCTTATTATACATTAACATCATATTTACACCTTGATAACCTAGATTCAAAATAATTATGATTGGGAATAATTAGCTATGTGAATCAATTATTTCATAGATTTCACCAAATTCTATTGCTAAAAATAATCTTATACTTAATCCTAACATGATACACAATTTGTGGCTGTTGACAATAAAAGAATATTCTTCTGAAGAATTTATGCAGATGATTGAATTGTCAGATTTCCCTGAGGTAACTTTGCCCTTTATTATTTTTTTTCCAGAAATAGCAACTTCCTTAACTTTTTTAGTGTATTTATGGATTTACTAAGGCTTTTCATGCATGTCACCTCCTTTGAGTTTGACAATTACTCTCTGATATAGGTAGGTCAGGTTCATTCCTTTGTTACAAGGTAAGAAGTCTTGTACTTGGGGAAGGAAGAATGAACATAGATCACTGTCAATAGGAGCCTCTCAGTCAATCAGTCAATAGGCATAAATTAAGAGGCCACTATGTGCTGTGCTAAGTGATCTCAGGTCTACGCTTCTAGGTGTTTGGGTCTGTGAGCACCTGCTCTGAAAGGTGAACTAAGCTAATAGAAAGCTTACATAGGATTATTTAATTTGCACACAGCAATTTACACATAAAATCTCATTTGGTCCTCACAACAATCCTGTGACACAGGAGTTATAATTATACACATTTTACACATGAGGAAACTGAGGCTTACATAGATTAATTAACCTTGCCTCAGATACTTACTAGGCATGTGATACTGGACAAGTCATTTAAGTTCTCTCACTTCACTTTTCTTACCTATGAAAGGAGGATAATAAAATGGAGAAAATAGTAGCATGTATTTCACAAAGTTGTCACGAGGACTGGATGTAAAATGCATTAGAAACTTTTACATGTTATGGCAGTGCTGGCTAAGTATATCACCTCTTCACATCAGTCATAAAAGGGCGTAATCATTACCTCGATCTGATCTGACCATCACCCAGAGCTATCTTATTCATAATTATTTCTACTGTACTATGACCTCCTTCCATCTCTCTCTGTACCTCCTAACTCTTAAAACCAGTTCTTCATCTTGACCTCACCCTCAAGCCCCTCCACCCCTCTCCATTTTCTCAGACTATTACCTCTTACCTATTCTCTTTCTTCCATTTCTCAGTCTTAGCATGATGGTTAAGAAATTTAACCTTGTATGACTAGTTCCTCTTCCATTCTTTGTTTCCTTGTCTGATCTCAAATCACCATTTATCAACACCCAGTCCTAGATTACCTCCCATCTCTTTCTTTCTCTATGCACATGTTGCTGAACACACCAAAAGAAAATCATGTAACTGTGTTGACTGGATTAGTCAGTCAAGTAAATATTTATTAAGAGCCTACTATGGTTCAAGAACTGTACTACACACTGGATAATTAAGATGTTATCTTATCTCAACTAAGTCCCCAGTGTTTCAAGACAATTATGTGGTGAAGTGGGTAAAATCCTGTGCTTGGAGTCAGAAAGAGTTGAGTTCAAATTATGCCTTGGACACTTCCTAGTTGTGTGACCACAGTGAAGTAACTTAATTTCTGTCTGCCTCAGTTTTCTCAACTCCAAAATGAGGATAATAATAGCACATACCTCACAATGTTGTTATGAGGATAAAATGAGATAATATTTTTAAAGTACCTAGCAAAATATCTGGCACATAGTAGTTGCTATATAAATGCTGATTCCCTTCTAATATCCAATAAACTTTTAAGTGCCTACTATGTGCCAGGCACTATGCTAAGTGCTGAGGTTACAATTGAAAAAGAAAGAGAGGTCTTGTTTTCAAGCAGCTTATAATCTAAAATGTTGGAGAGGACTCACAAAAGAAAGCAGGAAAACTGTGGGAGGACATGCTTATTGATTGTGAACTTTGTTAATGATATAAATAGTAGTGGTGGCAAACTTCCTTCCTCCTAAGGCACTCAATTCTATCTTTTGAATAGAGGGTATTTGAATATTTTAAATAGAATATAAGATGATGCCCAATATGGGCATCTTGTTCTATGGAGCTGAATCCAAGTATATGGCAGCACATGCAAAATGGAGTGAGTTAAATTTCTGCTTTCTATAAAGGAAGACTTGGCATGAGTTTGGTAATCTACCTTCCAGCTTTTTCCTCCTTAATTTTTCTTCTTTACACAAAAGTATTCCAAATTCTTTCCTCAGACTTCTTGAACCCACTCTCATGTGTTCACCTAAGCGAAGGAACTTGCTTCTTTCTTTTTTGAGAAAAAATGTTTTAAAAGATCATCCCTTGTGAGTTCCCTCTTTTCCCCAATTCTATACCTTCATATTCTTTTCATCGTCACTCAACATTGTTTAAAGCTCTGGTGAACAAATGGTTTTCTCCTTTTCAAGGGAAACCCCCAAATTTGTGGCTTTGATATGATCCCATTCCCCATGAATTCTCTCTCTCTCATCTTTAGCCTTCAAATAGTCAATCCGTAAACATATATTAAAGTCTTATCTCCCTCTTACCTTTTCTTGCCCCAAACACATAGCAGGACCAGGTATCCTCTATCCTTAAAACGAAAAAAATCATCACCTGACTTTGCCATTCTCTGAGCTCTTAGCCTATAGATCTTCTTTATTTTACAGCTAAACTCTTGAAAGAGTTGTCAGTACCAATTGTCTTCATTTCCTCATCCCATAGACTCTTGCAATCAGTCTTCTGACTAACCAATCAACTGATTCAGCTATTACTAATGTTACTAATGATTTCTTCACTGCTAAATCCAATGGCCTTTTCTCAGTTCTCATCCCTTTTGACTACTATGAAGGTCTTGACATTGTCAGTGACACTACTTGACACTAATTCCTGGACTTCAGTCCTCCCTTGACATCTATGAATATGAACTCTCTTGATTATCTTACCTGTGTGACTGTTCCTTGTTGGTTTCCCTTGAACAAATTTTCTTTTGTTTGCTTTTACAGGAAAATCAACATCCTTCTACTCATTAAATATAAGAATATACTCAAATTTCTGTGATGGCCTCTCTGTACTCCTACTCTCTTCTCTCTTTTGGTGATATTATTAGTTCCTATGAATTAAATTATTGTATTTGTGTGAATCATCCACTCATTTGTACATGCATCCTTAATCTCTCTCCTGAAACCTAATGATATATCTCTTTACATTACATTTTTTTTCAAATGAGGAAAGGATTTCCTAGGGAACTAGTAAGCTTAGCATAACTGGAGATTCCTAGTGTGGAATGTCTGGGTGCCTTTCTGGGATACTATGCAAAAGATTTCTATTCAATTTGGGGTCATATGAAATAAGATCAGAGCTCTTTTCTATCTCTCAGATCTTATAGTAAATGTGTCATTTTTAACATAGAATTCCTTTATTTTTTGGCTAATAAGTGACTGAAAACAAAAAAAAATGAGACAACGTGAAAATGTAAGACAAAGATAGGAAGATATTTTAGGGCTAAAAATATGCTACAATTATATGTGATATGTGTAAACTTAAAGAGGGATGAATGATGCTCTTTATATTTCATTTTATATAAAATATTTTACTAGAGAATTTTATGAAAATACTTGATGGATTTTAGGGATTAACAATTTGCTGTAGGTCCATATAATGCTGACAACATAAAAGCAAAGAAGGATTCTGGCTGGCCCTGACTAAGGAGAGAACTCTTTGCTAGAGCCTATTAGTTCACATCAACAGCAAAACTGCTTATTCTAGCAAAATAGTTCTGCTCATTATTTTCTTGTGTTATATAAGACTATTGATATTAGTCACATCAAGGTCACTAAAACCTATTTCATTTCTGACCTTTACATATTCCAAGGCTCTGTGCTTTTCGACTCATCATAGAATTTTTGGAAAGAATGCTCATTGTGTGTGATACCTCAAAGGGCTTCACAAGAAACTAACAAATGGAGTTGCTGTAGAAATTACAAAATAATGCACTCCTTACAAAATGAGGTCAAGATCATGGCTAACCTATAGCTCAATTTTCACTATTTGACAAATACTTCAAGTGCTGTAGAGCTAGTTTATTTTCAATCTTGCTGAGATATTAGAATTGTTCTTTTAATGGGCATGTGTGTTTTAGTCCCACATTGAAAACCAACAATAGTTTCGGTAATGGGTGTATTCTGAAGGAAGACTATCAGGCCAAAATAATTATCATGATAAGCCATTTCAACATTCATATAGGTACTAAATGATTTTTACTGACAAAGGAAGCTACTACAATATTAAGGTTTCTGAGGCTTGAAAAAAGGGTTAATTTTATAGCTAAAATTATGTACAGAACACTTGCAGTGCCTAAAGGTATTCAATTAGCTCATTGCCTAATTTAAGGACTTTTCTAAAGATGATGAATTCAAGCCAGTGTTGTTAGAGCAAAGAAAAAAAAAGTGAAGATATTCCATTCTCCAATAATTATTTAGACTCAATCCACATTTAGAAGGTAATACTTTGTGAAGTCTAAGGAATAAAATTGCTTTTTTATATGAATTTAATCTTATTAACTGATGATTCCTTAAGCTCTGAAACTATACCCTGGAGCTAAGTTTTTCTAATTGGTGACTAAATGAGCACAAACTTAACTTGTACAATATTTCTAGCCAGTTCTGGACAATACTCCACAGCTTATCTACCTATGCATCCTGGAACATCTTGCCATCCATCCTGCCATTAACTCCCCAATTTCTACTGCCTATCTTAGAAATAGTAATCAAATCAATACTATTATTACTTTTGGAAAAGGTCTCCCAAAAGCATACACTATATCTCCAGCTGCCATTCCTGTTACTCCAAAGTCCAAAATTAAATTGCCTGTCCAACGTTCTCCTAAAAGTGTTAAGATCAGAGAATGGCCCATTTTGTATTTATATTTCCATGGTCTACCACAGTACCTGTCACATAGTAAGCACTTAAATGTTTTTTCATCTATTCATGACTACCTGGAAATTTTCATTTTCCTTTATGCCTGCTGCTTATTACTGTTTTCATTGTAAAAATAAAAGATTTTGCTTCTATTTAAATATAGATACTAGGAAAATTATGAAGTAGCCTGTCTCAAATGAAACTTAATATGGCCATTTAAAAATACACAGAATGATTATAAAATGATTAAAATTCAAGGCATGCTATTATTTGCTGGAAAAGTAAATGATTGTATTTAAAGAGGAAGTAGTGAATTATTTTGCAGCCATACTAACTATCATTTATAAAAGTCACTCTAAGTTTGTTCCCATTTCTCTTTCTATATCAGAGTAATTTCTAAGTGCATGTGATATACACACATATATATACATTTGTCACATATACATATATATTTGCATGCATGTCTGTATGTATGTGTCTGTATATACACACGTGTATAAAACCCCTCCCCAATTGTTCTTTGTAACCAAGAATTTTAAAATAAAGAGGGTGAATAAAGCACGCCAAAAGTAGGAAATGACTAGGCCATGTCTGACAATATGTATAGTACTTCCTATCCATAGAAGAAATTTCATGTTTTCTCATATTACCCTAAAAACTTCATTTTCATTGTTTCTTATAACTCAGTAATATCTCAGGACGTTCAGGTACTGGAATTTTTTTAGCTATTTTTCCATTATAAAGGAATCTACTTGGTTTTAATTTTTTCAATGATAAAAGTGTTGCTTTTATTTTTCATCTTCTTAGGGTGTAATTTCTTTCATTTTAAAATTAGAAATGAACAATCATATTGATATAGGTTTTGTGATCATGTACATTTTCACCCAGGTAGACTTCCAGAGCTGTAAGGGACCTCAGAGATGAAGAAGGTGAACAAATACCACTACAAAGATCCCCTCTAAAAAAATTCACTAGTATCTCTGCTTGAAAATTTTATAGATAATAAACTTCTTTCCTCCCACTGCAGTCAATTCCAGTTTAGAACAGGTCAAAAATTTTTTTTAGGAAATATTCTTTAACTTTTCCCTGAACACTTCTTTCTAAACAAGTTTAAATTCTGCTGTCTCCAGGAGGGATTCCCTATTAACCCCTCCTCCTCAGTGCTAGTTCTTCCTTCATTTCCCACCAGTTATACTGTTTGGTTTCAATTCCCTAAATTGGGTACTCTCTGGCACTCATTCTCCATTACAGCTTCTTTTTATGTATTGTCTTTTCTTGTTAGATTGCAAATTTCTTAAGGGCAGGAACTCTCTTTTCCTTATTTGTCCCACCCAATAGCACTATGCTTATCATATAGAAGGTACTTAATAAATGTTTATTGACTAGCAATTGCTCCCTTCCCTCCAAGTTTGCATATTGTATATATCTTATAGGTAATTAGTTATTTGCATATTGCTCCCCTTTTCCTATTAGAATGTGATCTCCTTTGTAGATTATTTTTACCTCTCTTGGTATTCCCACTGCTTAATTCCAATGCCTAGTACACAATTTATGCATTATAAACCTTCTTGATGGGTCAGAGACCTAGTAATCCAGTCTTCACTTCCTCAAGGGTTGGTGGAGTTGGAGGCAGATCCTGAGAGGCTATGGTAGTTGGTTATTGGGACAGGGGTGCCCTGATGGTAGTATTTGGTTCTTACAGTAACTTGGGCCTATAGAAGATTGTGAAGTGAACTGGGGAGAAAATGTGCTTATATCATGCTGTAGCCAATGAAATATGAGATTCATCAAACAAGTCCATTATAAGGAGGGATTGCATGTCCTGCAATGTTGGAACCATGGAGCAAAGTTATGTTTGCTCTCTGCTACTTGTGGCTCTATTGAATCAAACAACAGTTTCCCATGTGAGGAGGAAGAATCTCAAAAAGTAGAGTTTTCCAGTGATCATTTGTCATTTCTATTCCTTCTTCTAAGAATAGAACACCAAGGTTGTTGGTTCTCTGTCTCTGAATAGATTTTGCTATTATTGCTAGAAATTTTAAATTTTCCATTTAATGGATTTTACTTAATGAATGGAATGTGGTAATAAAATTACAAAAATGAAATAACAGAGATCAACTGTGCCTGGAACATGGCGTACATGCAGTGACTGTTTCTCCTTGATTGAAAAGATGTGAATGTGGCAAAATAATTAATTTAGATTTTGCTAAGAGTACATAGCAGCTTAGCCTTATTAACTAAAAGGGGATCTTTGATGAGAGTTATGAGGATTTGACTAGAAAGTATGCAGGACTTTTTCAATTGAAAGTTTAAGAAATTAAGGATACTCTCAGTAAAATGTTAACTATTAGGGTCAATAATTATTTCTTGTGTGAAACGTTTTTGACTTACTTCTTCTGATTATTTCAATAAGTACACTTCTATATTTCAATCAATCTGTGGTTTCATTGATGTAGCTACTCCCTCCATCAATGCATATTATAATCCATCTATATCATTTCTTGTATTGTTCGTATTTTCTAAAAATCATCTATAAAACATCTATGTAATAGTCCAAGTCTTCCTCCAAATGCTAACATTGTAAAAGTACCAATGGAGCAGAAGGTTGATTGTTATTCACTCTCACCACATGACCTGCCCATCTCCTTTTCTGGTCATGTTTCCTTCTGAAGGTAACTGTTTTTATAAGTGCTCTCTTCTTCCATATTCTACATTATCTACATTGCCTTCTTGACTTCATTTTTAATGGAAAGGTGATCCTTTCCCTCTACTTGTATGCTTAACTGTATCAAATTCCATCTCACCAGGAAGGATGGCCTCACAATTATTGCCCTTCTTTTTAATTTTTAATTTCTCCCTATTTTTTGACTCCCATTATTAAAAGAACAACAGCAACTCATATCTCTACCATTCTTAAAGGTAAGGAAAAACAATTATGATAAAAAAGCCACACTTTCCACTTGGTCTTTCTGTCTCCTTAATTTATCATCCTATTTTCCTTCTCCTTTCATAACCAAAGGCCTGGATAAAAAAGATGTCTGCAATCTTTGACTCTTTTCTTGTGCTCTAACTTGTATTTCATACTCCTGTAATCTGGCTTCTGAACTCATAACACAACAGATATTACTTTCTCAAAAATTATCAATGTTTCTTTACTTGGCAAAGCCAAAGGGCTCTTAATCCTTATCATTTTTACCTCTTTGTACCACACAATATTATTGACTGGCCTTTGCTCTATGATACTCACTCTCTTTTATGGTTTTGCTATATTGCTCTCTCCTAATTTTCTTCCTTCCTGTATCAAATTCTTCCCTTTCCTTTTCAGTCTCTTTTGTTTCTATTATCAGTCACTAATTGTAAGAGTGTCTCAGCATTCTGTCCAGGGACATCTTTTCTTTTTTTCCATTTAGCATTTTATTTATCCCCAGTTACACATGAAATTTTTTTAACATTTGTTTTTAAAACTTTGAGTTCCAAATTCTCTCCCTTCCTCCCTCCCCTCTCCCTTTACTGAGAAGGCAAGAGATTCAATAAAAGTTATAGATGTGTAATCATGCAAAACATAATAGTCATATTGTGAGAGAAAATATAAGCAAAAAAATCCTCAAGGAAACAAAATCATGCTTCAATCTCTATTCAGATACCATTAGTTCTTTATCTTGGGAAGGGTAGCATTTCTCATCATAAGTCCTTGAGAGTTGCCTTGGATCACTGTATTACTGAGAATAGACAAGTCATTCACAGCTAATCATCTTACAATACTCCTGTTACTTTGTACACAGTACAATTCACTTTGCATTAGCCCACGCAACTCCTTCCAGGTTTTTCTGAGAGTACCCTGTTCATCATTTCTTATAGTACAAGAGTATTCCATTATAATCACATACCACAATTTGTTCAGCCATTCCCCAATTGATGAACATGGTGTTGGTTTCTAATTCTTTGCCCCCTCAAAAGAGCTGCTGTAAATATTTTTGTACGTATAGGTCCGTTTCTTTTTTATTTCTTTTGGAATATAGACCTAGTAGTGGCATTACTAGGTCAAAGGGTATACATAGGCTTATAGCCCTTTGGTCATAGTTCCAAATTGCTCTGCAGAATAGTTGAACCAGTTCACCCCTCCACCAACCATGCAATAATGTCTCATTTATCCCATATTCTCTCCAACATTTGTCAACCACCTTTTCTGTCATATTAGCCAGTCTAATGGGTATGAGTTAGTACCTCAGAATTGCTTTTATTTGCAACTCTCCAATAAATAGTGAATTAGAGCATTTTCTTATATGGCTATAGATAGCTTTGATTACTTCATCTGAAAACTGATCATATCTTTGATCATTTATCAATTGTAAAATGACTCTTTTTATTAAAATTGACTCAGTTGTCTAGTGAGAAATGAGACCTTTATCAGAGAAACTTGTTTCAATTTTTTTCAGTTACTACTGTTAACTGTATTTCCCTCCATCCTATCCCCTTCATTTATTCTATTTTCTCTCTCCTTTCACCTTGTCCCTCCTCAAAAGTCTTTTGCTTCTGACTAACTCTCTGCCCTCCCTTCTAACACACTTCTCTTAATCCATTCCCCTCCTACTTTCCTGTAGGGTAAGATACATTTCTATACCAAATTGAGTGTTATTATCTCTTTGAGCCAGTTCTGACAAGAGTAAGGTTCACTCACTCCCCTCACCTCCCTGTCTTCCTCTCTATTGTACAAGCCTTTTTCTTGCCCTTCATGTGAGATAATTTACCTCCCCCATTCTACCTCTCCCTTTCTGTTTCTCCTAGTACATTCCTCTCTCACTTCTTGATTTTATTTTTACATATCATTCCATCATATTCAATTCACTTCTGTGCCCTATATCTATATATACTCCTTCAAACTATGCTAATAACGAGAAAGGTCTTATGAGTTACAAATATCATTTTCCCCTGTGGGGATGCAAATAGTTTAAAATTATTAATTCCCTTATGATTTGCCTTTCCAGTTTACCTTTTTATATTTCTCTTGAGTCCCATATTTGAGAGTCAAATTTTCTATTTAGTTCTCATATTTTCATCAAGAATGCTTGAAAGTCCTCTATCTCATTCAATATCCATTTTTTCCCCTGAAGGATTGTAATCAATTTTGCTGGGTTGGTGGTTCTTGGTTGTATTCCTAGCTCCTTTGCCCTCTGTAATATTATACCAAGCCCTCTATTCATTTAATGTAGAAGATGCTAAATATTGTGTCATCCTGCCTGTGGCTCCACCATATATGAGTTGTTGGGTCTTTTTGCTTTTTTGTGGCTACTTGCAATATTTTTCTCATTGATCTGGGAACTCTGGAATTTGGCCATAATATTTCTGGCAGTTGTAATTTTGAGATGTCTTTCAGAAGGTGACTAGTGGATTCTTTCCATTTCTATTTGATCCTTTGCTTCTGGAATATCTGGGCAGTTTTCTCTGATAATTTCTTTAAAGATGATATCTAGGTTCTTTTATTGATCAGGTAGCCCAATAATTTTAAATTTTCTTTTCTGAATATATTTTCTAGGTCAGTTATGTTTTCAAAGAGATATTTCACATTGTCTTCTATTTTTTCATTCTTTTGGTTTTGCTTTTTCTTTTCTTGATTTCTCATAAAATTTATTAGTTTATACTATTCTCTCTCTCTCTCTCTCTCTCTCTCTCTCTCTGTCTGTCTGTCTCTCTCTCTCTCTATTTTCTTCTTTGTCATGGTTTTTGCCTTTGGTTCTAATTCTTCTTTAAAACATGAATAATCTGGAAATATGGTCAATATCATTGTACATGGATAGCCTATATCAGATTGCATGATGTTTTGGGGAGGGGGAGTAAAGATGTAGATATAGTGTATATTGAGGATTTGATCTTGCACATACCTAATCACAAAAAAGGGCCACACAATAAAGTGTTAATTTAAATGTTTAAAAAACCCACATCTATTCCAGGGGACCATTTGATGACATGCTGTGTTCTTTGAATCAGAAAGGGATCAAGCTTATAGAAAGAAGAATGGTAGGCCATTCCTCCAAGTGAGCTTTAAAAATCAGTACTGAGTCTAGGAAACAAGCTTGAAGAATGAATAGAAAACATGAGGCTGGATAAAGGGAAGCTAAAGAGATTAAATGAAGAGTGGAGAGTAAGGCCCATGGTAGACAACAATTAAAAATAAAAGAATCATTGCTCTGGGAATGAAGCTACTGCTTTTACTTGGCTATAAGTTGTGTTAGGTTCAAATTTGTTTTGATGAGCTGCCACCTCCCCACCCCTTACCATAAATGCAGAGGTAATAATTCTTTCTTTTTTCTACTCAGTTTCCTTCACAGGAATCTGGATCATTTATCCTGATTTATCCATGGGGGCTATTGTTTGTCTTTCTTTTATTTTTTTAAATTTTTTTCCTTTATAAACAGTGTTAACTTTGCTATTTGGGAATGCTTATCATGAATATAGTTGGAAATTACTTTTTAGAGGGAAACATCCACAGGGAACAAACAGAGAAAAAATGAACACTAAGGTATTTGGCAAAAGTGCTTTCTCTGGATGGGTTCAGAGCTAACAAAAAGATAAAGAGAATTACAGGAGTAGGGTGAAGAGCAAATGAGAACACTTGAAAAACCCTGATTACATTACAATATCCTTAACTATCCTGCCATGGGCATAGAATTTCTCTCATGGAATGTAAGCTCTGTGAGGGCAAGGACTGTTTATTTCTGTCTTTGTGTCTAGTGCCTAGCACTGTGCCTTATGACTGGTAGAGACTAAATAAATTCCTGTTAATGATTTTATTGATTTACACTACTCTTTTGATGACTGTCTTCATTGTTGATAATAAACCTACTATGTACATCTTCATTGTCTTTAGAATCACTGAGAATAAAAATTAATAGACTGTTGTTTTATTAGGAGTAGAAAGAAAACTTAACCCCTTTTATGGATGTACTATGCTGTGCCCTCTGTTTTATTTGTGGGAGAATTTGGCTAAATATAAACGCTTTTGTGAACTTGAAATTTTTTAATGATATAGAATAGCACAATAATCAGTTTATGCAAACACAAGACTGAATAAATGATCAAACAAAATTAACTAAATCTTCCCCAAACTGACTTTTGGCATAGATAGGGAAAATAACAACTACCACAATTTATTCAAATATGTTGCTGTTTTCCATGTTTCGCAGCAATTATGCTTATCCATGAAATGAAGGTTTTATCCAGATCTCAAGGATTTTCCACTGTAGGGGATGAGCTTCAACTCTTATAATTATACATTCAAATCATTTAAACCATGATATTTCATGGAATTTTTGTTTGCTAATATACTTAGATTACAATATGTACTATATAGCAATAAAGTTACATTTAAAAATTATTATTCACACCATTAACTATTAATGTAGGTAGCACCAATTGTCAAAAATTAAGTTTTATTGTAGCAGATTTGATTCTGCCATTCATTTTTTTCATTACTACATGAATAATAAAATTATTTTCTAGTTTTATCAAATACATGAAAATAGCGACAATTGTTTTCTACTACATTTAATTACGAAATCATACTTTGTTAAAGTATAATACTATGAAGTTTTCTTCTCTGCACTTGAGTTTATTCACTCTCTTATGCTATTTATTTCAGAAAGCATTCTTGTTAGTAATGAAAGAGACCTGATGATACTTGACTGAGAAGCATAAAATCAATTACAAATATAAGAAAGAAATATACAAACCTAAATAGCAAGTATTTTTAATCAAATTCTGCATACAAATGTGATAAAAATAAAGATGCTATGCTTTTGCTCAAATGCACACAGAAAACACAAATTCACAACAACTTACATGATTAAATACATAACTTAGTGACAAAGGCTGGGGGATGGAATGCTCTTCTATCTTGAGTTTGCTATTCTCAGTCTAAGCTTGACAGCTGCTTCAGTAAAGCACATGAAATTGGGTATTATACAACATTAATTAGTTTTTCTTTTCATAGAGAATAAAAGACTAAGTTTAAGGTTTTAAAATACATACAAATTTCTGCTTCTGTCGGAGTTGACCTTGTGCTTCTATAAAGCATACAAGTAAGTGAATAAATAATGCAAAAATGCCTAATGTGAAAAATGTTCCTGAAAAATCTTGGGTGCAACATCCTCATTAGACTTCTCCTCTAGGGATCTAATTTGAAAATTGAAAATATGTATATGAAATAGGGACTCTACCTTTTGAGAGTAACTGGAAAAAAGGTAGCACTGGCCATAACAAGGGGACAAGGATAGAAGAACTGAGGTGGAAGAATAAACCTTGATAACTCTTTGTTAGAACTTTACCAAAGCAGTGCTATAAGTCCAAAGACTACACAAATCTTTAGGGGGAGAGTGGCTCATTGGGATTTAACATAGAATTGTATATGAGTCATATATATTTCAATTAACTTGTAAGTAAAACTTGGTATTTTGAATCTCATAAGATTTTGTTATTGTGGGGAGGGCATGTTGACTACACTTTAGGGTGCTGGAAGATCACCATGGTGGTTGGTGGGTAAAACATGCCAAAGTAGTGAGGAGCGCCCTGAAATGTGTCTAGACTCAAGATCCAGAAGGATCTTCTAACAGAAAGGTCATTGTTGCTCATCCTTCCTTCTTGAACAGGACTAGTGATATCAGGAGGGTGATGTCTTGAGTAGCAAGTGAATTGGTATTAAGTGAGGCAGAGCTGTGAAAGGTCATCAACCTTACTCTCCCCTCCTGAGTCACTGGAGTCTAGCAGCAAGACATAAGTCAATATGACTGATGATGGACCACAATGCAACAGGAGGCATTTGCCTTTTTTAACTAAGGTCTTTCCCAAGTCTCAGTTTGTCTGGGGCAACACCTATTTAGTGATTAAAGGCTATGAAAGAATTGAGACAAAAGATGGCATAATTTGCCTTCACAAAAGAATTGATTAAAAGAAAGGTTAAACGTATCCATGCATACATACTTCCTTTTCTTCATACCAAATCTCTCCACCTCTATGTCCCAACTACTTATATCTTTACTCTAATAGTTGTTCAGGTAACAGAACTCACCATTACTAGGACAATCCTTGTTCTGAAATTCTACCAATTTGAGGACATAAAGAGAATTGCAATTTCGCTGCCATTTTAGCAGAGAGACTATATATTTCTGTCATCCCAAGCATAAAAATTGGGTTGCATTTTTCTAATGGAAGCATATGATGATTAAGTTCAAGAATGCTATTAGCAAAATGATATGTGCTTTGTGTAAAATGAGATATATAAGTTATGTGTCCTGGCCTTGAATATATGCATTTAAATTATTATTTCCATGATATGATGTGTTCCAAGTAACATACAGCATAAACATATACCTTTTGGGAAATTTCATTTTTTAAATTGTCAACTTGACAATATTTTACTGTTTAACAGCTTATTTTGAACAAAAAGTGTTGGTGTCAATTTGAAGGAATTAGGGGCTTTGACAAATGAAGTTGGGAAATATTTTATTTTTTTAAAAAAATTATTCATTTATTTTTTTAACATTCACTTTTATAAGATTTTAAGTTTTAAATTTCCACCACCTCCATTGCCCCCTCACCAAGGAGGCATGCAATCTGACATAGTCTATACATGTATGATAACACTAAATATATTTCCATATTAGTCATGTTGTGATAAAAGAATCAGAAAAAAGGGAAAAATCATGAGAAAGAAAAAAAAAGAAAGAGAAAATAGCATTCTTTGATCAGCTTTCAAACTCTACAATCTTTCTCTGCATGTGGATAGCATTTTCAATCATAAGTCTTTTGTAATTGTCTTAGATACTTGCATTGCTCAGAAGAGCTAAGTCTAACAAAGTCAGTTATCACACAATATTGCTGTTACTGTGTACAATGTTCTCCTGATTCTACTTACTTCACTCAGCATCAGTTCATGCAAGCCTTTCCAGGTTTTTCTGGAGCCTATCTGCTCACCATTTCTTATGGAACAATAGTATTCCATTACATTTATGTACGACAACTTCGTCAGCCATTCCCCAATTGATGGGCATGCCTTCAATTTTCAATTCTTGGCCACCCCGAAAAGAGCTTCTATAAATATTTTTTGTACACATGGGATCTTTTCCCTTTTTCATAATCTCTTTGGGATACAGGCCAAGTAGTAGTATTGCTGGACCAAAAGGCATGCACAATTTTATCTCCCTTTGGTTACAGTTCCAAATTACTCTCCAGAACGGTTGGATTAGTTCTTAACTCCAACAACCATGCATTAGTGTTCCAATTTTCCCACATCTTCATTTGTCATTTTTCTTTTTTGTTATGTTAGCCAATCTGATAGGTATGAGGTGGTACCTCAGAGTCATTTTAGTTTGCATTTCTCTAGTCAATAGTGATTTAGAGCATTTTTTCATACAACTATAGATAACTTTAATTTCTTCCTCTGAAAATTGCCTGCTCATACCCTTTGACCATATATCAATTGGGGAATGACTTGTATTCTTATAAAATCAACTCAGTTCTCTACATATTTTAGAAATAAGCCTTTATTAGGAACACTGGCTATAAAAATTGTTTCCCAGCTTCCTGCCTCCCTGCTAATCTTTGTTGCATTGGCTTTGTTTGTGCTAAAACTTTTTCTTTTTCTTTTTGTGGAGGGGGGAAGTCGGGTCAATTAGGGTTAAGTGACCTGCCAAGATCACACAGCTAGTAAGTATGACAAGTGTCTGAGGCCAGATTTGAACTCAGGTCCTCCTGACTCCAGGGCTGGTGCTCTACTTACTTCACCACCTAGCTGCCTCTGTGATAAAACTTTTTTAATTTAATTTAATCAGAATTATTCATTTTGCATTTCATATGTTCTCTGCTCTTGTTTAATCATAAATTCTTCATTTCTCCATAGATATGACAGGTAAACTACTCCTTGCTCTCCTAACTCACTTATAGTTTTACCAATTATGTGTAAATCATGTTTCCATTTTAACCTTGTCTTAGTAGATGGTATAAGATGTTGGTCTATGGTTAGTTTCTGCTATACTATTTTCCAGTTTTCCCAGCAGTTTTTCGTCAAATAGTGAGTTCTTATCCCAGAAGCTGGAATATTTAGGTTTAGCAAACTGTAGATTACTATAGTCATTGACTACTTTGTCTTGTGTACCTAACCTTTCCACTGATCCACCATTCTATTTCTTAGCCAGTACCAAGTAGTTCTGATGGCTGCTGCTTTATAATACAGTTTTAGAACTGGTATGTCTAGGCCACCTTCACTGGCATTTCTTTAATCAATTCCCCTGATATTCTGTACCTTTTATTCTTCCAGATGAATTTTGTTCCTATTTTTTCTAGCTCTATAAAATTATTTTTGGTAGTTTGATTGGTATGGAACTGAATAAGTAAATTAATTTAGGTAGAATCATCATTTTTATTTTATTGGCTTGGCCTACCTGTGAGCAATTGATATTTTTTCTAGTTATTTACATCTGCCTTTATTTGTGTAAAAAGTGTTTTGTAATTTTGTTCACATAGTTCCTAGGTTTGTCTTGGCAAGTATACTCCAGAATATTTATGTTGTCTACCGATACTTTGAATGAAATTTCTTTTTCTATCTCTTGCTGTTGGGCTTTTTTAGTAACATATAAAAATGTTGATGATTTATGTGGATTTATTTTACATCCTGCAACTTTGCTAAAGTTGTTAATTATTTCAAGTAGTTTCTTGGTTGATTCTCTAGGATTCACTATGTATACCATCACATTATCTGCATAGCATTATAGTTTTGTTTCCTCAATGCCTATTCTAATTCCTCTAGTTTCTTTTTCTTGTTAGAACTGAAGCTAATATTAATAGCACAATATCAAATAACAGTGGTGATAATAGACATGCTTGTTTCACTCCTTATTTTATTGGAAATGCTTCTAGCTCACCGTCATTATATGTAATGCTTGCTGATGTTTTTAGATAGACACTACTTGACATTTTAAGGAAAACTCAATTTATTCTTATGCTCACCAGTGGTTGTTAAAATGATTGGATATTGTATTTTGTCAAAAACTTTTTTCTTCATCTATTGATATAATCATATGATTTCTGTGAGTTTTGTTGTTGATATGATCAGTTATGCCGATAGTTTTCCTAATATTGAACCAGCCCTGCATTACTGGTATAAAACCCACCTGGTCATAGTGTATTATCATCACAATAAGTTGCTGTAATCTCTTTGCTAATATTTTTTTATACTTTTTACATCAATATTCATTAGAGAGATTGGTCTATAATTTTACTTCTCTATTTTGGCTCTTCCCAGTTTAGGTATGAGGAAAATATTGGTGTCTTAAAAGCAATTTGGGAAGATGCCTTCTTCACCTGTTTTTTTTCCAAATAGTTTATATAGTAATGAAATTAATTGTTCTTTAAATGTTCAGTATAATTCACTTGTAAATCCATCTGACCCTGGAGATTATTTTCTGGGGGAGTTTATTGATGGCTTATTTTTTTTCTGAAATGGAGTTATTTATGTATTTTATTTCCTCTCCTGTTAATCTGGGCAATTTATCATTTGTAAATACTCATCCATTTCTCTTAGATTGTCACATTTATTGGCATACAGTTAGGCAAATTAGCTCCTAATTAGTGTTTCAATTTCCTCTTCCTTGGTGGTAAATTCACCATTTTCACTTTTGATACTGGTAATTTGGTTTTCTTCTTTTTCTAAATAGAAGTAATCAAAGGTTTATCTATTGTATTAGTTTTTATATTAAATCAGCTCTTAGTTCTATTTATCAGTTCAATAGTTCTCTAAATTTCAATGTTATTAATCTCTCCTTTTATTTTCAGAACTTCTAATTTTGTACTTAATTCAGAATTTTTAGTTTGTTATTTCTCTAGCTTTTTAGTTGCATGCCCAATTCATTGACTTCTTCTTTCACTATTTTATTTATATAAGCATTTAGACACAGAAAATATCCCCTAAGAACTGCTTTGGCTACATCTCCTAAATTTTACTATACTGGCTCATTATTTTCATTCTCTTCGACGAAATTATTAATTGTTTCTATGATTTGTTGCTTGACCCACTCATTCTTTAGGATTAGAGTATTAGTTTTCAATTATTTTTAGTCTATCTTTCAATGGACCTTTATTACATGTAATTTTTATTTCATCTTGATCTGAAAAATATGCATTCAATAGTTTTTTGCCTTTCTGCATTGGATTGTGAGATTTTTATGCCCTAATGCATGGTGAGTGTTTGTGGAGGTGCTATGTACTTCTGAGACAAATTTATATTTCTTTCAATGCTCATTCAATTTTTATTTTTTTTAATTGTAGATAAATATTAAAATGTAAATACATAATAAAAAAAGTTATAAACTTAAATATAAAATGAGCAAAGAAAAAACATGCCATGTGCACAGCAGAACATAGCAGAGGATTCAGAATATATAGAAATAACTTTTCATTTCAAGAAAGCCTATGTATTAAATATTGAGCAATATGTTGAAAGCTGTCCATCTTTTCTTTCCTTCCTTGTAGGTTTTTGTTTTTCTTTGCTGTACACTTTATATTTTGTTCTTTTTTTCTCCTTTCTCCCCGCTACCCATGTACAAGACTACAACTGAGCATGGATATAGTTATATATAGGTATTGATATATACATACACCTAGACAAGTATACATACATACATACATACATACACATATAAACATATACTTCCCCTAAGAGATTCCACTCTTAATATTTGTTTTTATGTTTGCGTATATCTCTTTTTTCCTTAGCTCTCCTAACTTCTCTACTTTACTTCTACCTTCTACTTTACCCTCCTATTACTTAACCTACCCCTACTCCAGCTGGAGTTTGCCAGTTCCCCAGCCTCTGGTAAGGCATACTGGGTGGGAGTAGGGGGGGTGGGAAGTTTGGAGTGTTGAGGGGGGTACTGGTGTTAGCATTTGCCTGCTCCACCACTCTAGGGCTCAGGATCTCCTGCTGCTTTGTTGAGAACCTGCCACTGACTTCCTGGGATGCTTCACATGGTGGACTGCACTCCACTAATAACCAAATGATATTTGCCAATCCTCTAAGTCTCCTGAATCAAACTGGTCCACCACATCTTTTTACTGGCTCCGCTATTCCAGGATCTAATCAGGGGTTCCATTTTATGGTTGCTGAGGGATGAGAATGGGAGAAGAACAGCGATCTACGGTTTACTCTGCCATCTTGGCTCCCAGAAGTTCTATGTTGTTGTCATGTCTGCCTCTGTAACCACATTTTGGATTTTCTTGGCAAAGATACTGCAATGGTTTGCCATTTCTTTTTCTATCTTATTTTACAGATGAGGAACTGAAGGAAATAGGGTTGAGTGACTTTCACAGGGTCGCAGAGCTAGTAAATGTGTGAGGACAGATTTGAACTCAGAAAGATAAACCTTCCTGACTTCAGGCCTAGCACTCTATCCATTGCACCACCGAGCTGCCCTAAATATTATGTTTGTTAAATAAATTGTGTTACACACACACACACACACACACACACACACACACACATATATACATACACACACTTACACACAGATTATATATATATTTGCACACACATAAATGTATAAATATAGATATACACATGCATGCATATAAATGTTATATCTAAATAGTATATAGATGTATATGATTTTTCAGCTGTTCAGTTAACAAGTGAGCATTTAGTCATTGAAAATAGAAAGTAAAAAATGAAATAGCCTTTGTTTTCAAGAAGCTGACATTATTTGGGGGAATATATATAGATATAGATACAGATATCTATATCTATATCTATCTATATCCATCTATCTATCTATATCTATATAGGAATACAAAATAAATGTAAGGTGTTTATTTGAGGGGAAGGAGACATTATTAACTGGAGGCTTAAGAAAGTCCTCATCTTGGAATTGACATATGAAATGAGTATTGAAGGAAACTAGGGATTCCAAGGACCAAATTAGGGAAAGAGTACATTCCAGGTACAGAAAACTGAAACACCATGTGTAAAATATAAAGATGTCATATGCAACAATTTATAAAAAGGCCAGTTTGTCTGCACTGCAGAAGGTTTGAAAAGGAGTGATGCATAATAGGTCTTGAAAGAGAATATGGAGTTAAATTGCAAAAGGTTTTAAATAATAGAGAAGTGTATATGTGATCCTAGAGACAATAGAGAATGATTACTAGAATTTAGTGAAAAGAAGAGTAGGATGTTAGAAAAGTGCTTTTGGATTATGACATTGGTAGTTGAATGGAGGATGAAATGGAGAAGGGAAACTTGAGGAAGAGAGACTGTGGTGCTAATGTGATCAAAGATCTTCCTGCCTATTCAATAGGCCTCAGGTAGAGCTAGTTAAGCGAAGCTTGATTACAGAGGCTTGTTTGTAGGCAGGCCCACACCCTTTTGCTATTAGGTGCTAAGCCCCAGGCCTCCCAAACAAGGTATATATACCCTGTGGGTAGCCATTAAGCTCAGACTACAGAGCTGTGAGGAGAAGAAGAAGATGAAGAAAAGAGAGCTGGAAGACATGCACAGACAGAGAAAGAACCGTAAGGGCTCTGAGAACTGCAAGGGATTTCAGAACTGTGGGAGGTGAGGATGCAGAGAAGCATACAGGCTTTGTGAGTGAGCATTTATGGGAAGGCCCTAGCAGAAGGGAAGGTTACAGGATGGCTTGGTGCTTTGCTGTGATACTGTGTTTTAACCTCATTGCTATTACATTGAAGCAGACTTACTACTTTTGGGATATAATTGTTGCTACGTCAAATTGGAATTATTGGTTTGGGGACTTGATCTTCTGGTGTCTCAATAAACGTTTTACATCTTCTGCCTTCTACATAGAGAGTCTGTTACATTTTGTGATTCTGAACCATATAGGCATATTTATGGTCACCATAAATATTCTGAATCTTGTCTTATTGATACAGAGACTAAATAAAGTTGATATTGAAATAATTCAGGTATGAGGTGAGGAAGGCCTGAACTACTACAGATGAGAGTGTATACATATATATACACACACACACATGCACACACACATATACACATACATAAGTATATATATACACATATATACATACATAAATATCATAAATATACATATATACCTATATATACCTATATATACATATATATTCACACACTCACACACACACACACACACACACACACACACACACACATATATATACATATATATATATATATATATTCCTTTTTCCCTAGTTCACTATTTTGGCACACATGCATACACGTGTTTATGCGTACATCATGCTCAAACATTGCACACACACAAAAACCAACTAAAATGAACATTTGCAAACACACACAAAAAAAGAAAAAGAATTACATGAAATTGAATCACTATTAGGTATGGATTACTTCCTTTGTTTTAGTATATAATAAATTCAATATATGACTTTTGAAGCTTTCCTTATCTGCCACTCTTTTGGCTTTCGTTCTATCTATTTCTTTTTCTTCTAAATGCTTCAAGGACACTCTCTTTTTTCATTTTTTTGTCATTTCTATCCTAAGGCTACTCTGTCCTTCCTACCTTTCCACTTAAATTCAGAGGGGTTATAGACTTGTAAAAAATAAGAGTGTTAACTCTGAAAGTTAACATTAAGTTAGAGCAGAATCAATGTGTGATTTCCAAGAATGTAACCTTTTTCATATCTGCCTCCAGTATTTTCTTTTATTCCCAAGATCCTGTTCTGTGAAGATGAGAACATTATTAGCCAAATGAAAAGTAGTGTGACTTTCTGATTAACATTGTTTTATCAAACTCAAGGAATGTGTATTTTTTCATCAATAGTAGTAATTCTGAATATAAGACACTAGAGTATGAAAAATACTGATGAAGATTTAACAAGCAGGAATAGGTTCTATACCAAAATAGTAGCTGACTGTAAACACTATCATGTTTAGATAGTTGGAATTGCTATATTATAACCTATTTTAATATTATACTTTGTTCTCTGTCTCATTTGACAGATGGAACATATATTTTCATGATAGAATGGAAATACAAACTTTCCATTAATTTCATATTTTTTCTTTATTTCTGAATGATGCTATATCCCTGCTAACACTAAATCAGTCTTCCCCATAACAACGGTAATAACAATCACTAAAAGTATTTTTTCCTATGGATTTTCCATAGAAGGAAAATAAACACAATTCTTCAATATCACTTTGAGTAACACTTACTTGTTACTAAAGATTCTAGCAAAAGGCCTGTCATGTCTCAGCCTTTGTTTACCAAGGTAATTCATTAGGCTTATGTTACAGAGGATTGGCCAAAAGTAGGGAACACTCTATAACTCATGTTGCCACACTGAGCTAAGGAACACATTGGAAACCAAGAGCAAAGTAAAGTTTTCCTAGGTACCAGGTTATATACCATCAAGAAAAATGGCAGAAATGTCAATTGTTAAGAATACTTAACAACTATTGAAAACATAATTGCAAAGTATATCTATAATTTTTTGATAAAAAGAGTAAATATATTTTTAAACATTGTCTGCCATAGGCCCTGCTTTCTGCATGACATAATTCAACATCCAACATAGGACGTTTACATAGCAAGTATTTAATAACTATTTGTTGGAATAAATGGAAGCAGTTTTATAGAAATAATGTTTTTAAACTTAGCAGTCAATTAAACTTGCTTACTATTTTGACATATGTCATATGGTTCTCCAAAAATAATTAAAATCATAAGAGATAGTATTGAACATGGAGGAATTGAACTCAGGGCACTGAGTCTGGAAATTACTAGCTGTGTGACTATGCCTAAATGACATAAGCTCTCTGAATCTTGGTTCCCTATATGTAAATAGACATCTAAGTTTCCTTCACACTTTAGATCTATTATCCTTTATGGATATCTATGATCCTCTGCGATACTTCAACCAAATTAATAAAACTATATCACTATTTGCTTTGTTCCAGTCAGTATGGCAGGTGCTTGGTGGTAGGTAAAAAAAAAAAAAAACCAGTAATGCTCTAAAGAGACTAGTTTATATCCTAGTATGAGGAGGGGGCCCAAACATAATAGGAAACCAGGAAAGTATAATTCAAGGTATTATAAGGTGAATTCAGGACATCAGATCCAAATGAATTTCTTCTTTATTTCATGAATAACTGAATCCTGAAGTACTGTGATATTACAAGCATAAAAGAAGTTAAAGTACCACAAGATTGGAGAATGGATAATTTCCCCATGAGCAAAAATGGAAGAAAATGGAGAAAGAGAACTTTAAAGTCAACAAGGTTTACTTCAATTCTTGGAAGGAGGGAAAAAAAGACAAGACATTTTATTAAAGGGATTATTGATAAATATGTAGAAAAAAGAAGCCATGATCATAACTATCTCATTATATCACTTCCCCCAACACAATCAATTCCAGTGACTCAAATACCATGTTACCTACTTAGTAATTAAATTATTTCATACTTAGGTTCCTGTCTATCTTACCAGTCTTTTTACAAAATACTCCTTCCGCATTCTTTATGATCCAGCATCACTCTCTTGCATGTTGTTCCTCCTTCAGAACAGCTTCTCTCCAGACCCTTGGACCTTAGCACTGGCTGTCTTCCATGCCTGGAAGACTCTCCCTCCTTAAATCCACCTCATAGCTTTTCGAATTATCAACAAAATTCCACCTTTTTGTTTCAACAGTTCAGCTGGCACCTGCTGTGGGGGTAAAAACTAACACAAGCCCAACAACAAGAACACTGCCAGCACAGATTCTTTTGATCTGCTTTACTAAGGAAAGTAACATCAGGGGGTTAACAGTCTTATTTCAATCCAACATACAAATATCATGCACTTATTTCAGGGGGGAAACCCAGCACCCTGAACTTCAGAGCAAATACGAACAAATTACAAACATACCTTATAAACAGACCAGTTACCAAGGAACCATCTACATCTGGGTTGATAAGCAGTGAGGCTCTTAGAGCGGCTGCCAGAGTCCCATGCCAGTAGTCCTCCAGGAGTGAGAGCCTCAAGCAAATAGCTCTGTTCTCTCTTTTTATACAGTCTTTGGACCTCATCAAAGGTCATCTGAGCAACCAGAACTTGGGCTCCTACTACTGGCCCTCCCCTTAGGGACTGGGGGTTTCCCTGCCTCTCTCAAACAAGCCAACTAGTTTGCTACCCAGCCTGGGGCTTTACACCTAGTAGTAAAAGGGTGTGGGCCTGATGTTTAGCACTTAGTAAGACTCAATCAAAGAGACTTAATTAATTTATCATTCTAAAACAGTGACAAAGTCCCACCTTAGTTACCAATGCACCTCTGCATGAGGCTTTCCTGGTTCCCCCAGCTGAAACTGCCTTCAGCTCTCAGATTACTTTCTTCCAATCAGTATTTATATTTGTTTCCATGCTACTCCTCCCTCTCACACCCTCTGCACCATGCCCCCATTGGAATATGAGATCCTTGCTGGCATGGATTACTTTTGACATTTTTTGTCTATATGTATGTCAAGCAGTTACCACATTGCCTAACACTTAATGAATGCTAATTTGACTAACTGGCAGGGGAATTCCCATGCGAGGGAACTCCTACAAATTCAGGTTTGTACCATCTCTGCAATCTGTAGTCTTAGTGAGACACTGAAATGTTAGTTTACTTACCCATGGACTCTCAGCTGGGATGTGTCAGAGGTCTTGAACTCAGGTTTAGTTGCTACGGGGCTAGCTCTCAATCTACCACAACATTTTGCCTTTGTGTTTGCTAAGTGAAGAACGAGTCCAGAAAGAAAGAAAAAAAATCATAACTACAACAATATAAATAAAGGAATCTTTAAATGGCAACAAAACACATAAAAAATAATTGACTAGATACTATTTTATTACAAAAGCAGTAAACTATTAAACTGTGTGTCAGTTGTAACTACTTTTAAACGCACTTTTGTTTATTTTTATTGGGAGATCACATTTTGTGAGTAGCTTTATTATGATAAATTATGATAAATATTGATTATTAACAATAAAATTTAATCTCTATTAAAACATTATATATTAGAATAATATAATAATTATAAAATAATAAATATTAATAAATACTGGGAATAGATAAGACCTTAGAAACCATCAACTTCAAACTATTTTACATATAAGGAAACTGAGGCACATATAGCATTAAGGGACAAACCCCAAATCATATAGTTAAAAATAAAGATATTTTGAATTTGCATGACTTTTATGCCAATGAAGATCAGTATTAAAAAGATTCTCTTAGTGGGTTATACTTTTCAGTGATGTAAATGATACTGCTTTTTATTTTAAAATTCAGGGAATATAGTCACTATTTTATTATCTACTCATTAATTTCTAAATGAGATGTAACACGTGGCATGAAATTTCAAGTAGGATACACATTTCACAGGGTCTGCCTCAGCTATTAAAAGTAGCCAAATCATCCCAACCTAAGATTACTTTTGCAATTTCTCTCCTTGCATAGATGTGTTGATTACTAATGTCAGATATTGTTCACACTTTCTTTCTAGGTGGCATGGCTCTATTTTTACTGTTATCTTTTCTCTTTGGATCTTCATGTCAGCTAGTATTATTTATTCTTTTATACCTTAAAGTTCCTTACTTCCAAGTCAATCAGTTTACCTTTTTCAAGTCTAATGTAAGGAACCATTCATCTTATAACAAGGTTTCTCTTCAATATAATTTTCTTGTAAAGTATAAGTAATAATTATTTATCAAAATGCCATCCAAAAATAGAAGGGCATGTGTGGTTTAATTATGTTCATGACATTCTTCCATAAGACTTTTTAAAAATCTATTAATTTATAGGCCAATGGTAAAGTCAGTGAAATGAACATAATGTCCCTGAATGCCCCACCATTCCATTGAAGGTTGCCTACACAACGAGTGGCCTATTTTAAAAGGTTAATAACACTCTGCCTAGATTACAAATCTTGAACTTTAGGATACTGTTAATTAAAGAGAAAAGTGTATCACTGGCAGAACTTTCTTTTTTTATTATGACATATAAATGTGAAAATATAATGACATAGAAATCAAATTTGCTAAAGGGTAAGACTCAACTTTTTTCTCTATATTGCATCAAGAAGACTTTGAACAGAATTTTGAAGATATCTCTTATTAGCTTTTTTCATTGAATAAAAAAGAGCTAATTTTGAATACTAACTGCAAAATGAACTCTTTCTTGCACTATTTGGTTTTATATATTCTTATTTAATATTGTTTAGGTAGAAAGATTGGATTACCTCTATCACACATGAGGAATTTGTAAAGATGGTAGACCACTGCTTCTTCTGACCCCATTCTTTAAAACTCAAATGGCTTAGATTACCTTAAAGGCCACAACGGAATTGAACAATTTTCCTTTGGTGGGACTTCAAAATCATTTGTATTGAGTAAGTTTAGTACAGAGATGTATAATGTATAAAGAAGTATATTAAGTATAGAGAAGAAGTAATTCAGAGGATCATAAATCTAGAGTCTGTGAAATGGAACAGATGTTAGAGACCAGTCTCCTTATTTTCCACTAAAAGAAACTAAGTTTCATGCAGTTTAAATGACTTGCCAAAGATCAAAAAAACAATGTGTCAGATTTGTGATTAGAATGCAAGGCTTCTGAGGATGGCATAGCTAGGTGGTGCAATGCATAGAGTGCTGGGCCTAGAGTAAGGAAGCCTCATCTTCGGGAGTTCAGACACTTCCTAGCTGTGTGACCCAGGAAAAATCACTTAACCCTGTTTGCATCAGTTTCCTCATTTGTACAATGAGCAAGAGAAGGAAATGGCAAACCATTCCACTCACTATCTTTACCAAGTAAATGCCAAATGAGCTCATAAAAAGTCAGACGTGACTGGAATGACTGAACGACAATAATTTCTGACTCCAGGGCTAGGATTCTTTAATCAAATTCAGAAAAACAAAATATCATAAACAATAACAAATTTCCAAAACTTGTCCATTTAAGAAACAATTTAGGGAATTTATATTATCCAGATGTTTTTTCTTCATTACTTTAATAGAAAAGCCAATTACTTAATGCTCTACCATATGCAGACAGGATGAATCAGGAGGCCAGTACGATAAAAGATTGGAACTGGAAGGAATTCAGGCCATGCTTGAATTTATCTAGTCCAAACCTAGCATTTTATAGGTAAAGAAGCTGAGGCTTCAACAGATTAAGTGACTTACCCAAGTTCACACAAGTAGTAATTGGCAGATGAAGATCTAAATGTAGGTCCTCTATAACCAAATCCTCAACTTTTCTACGGTAGCACAGTATCTCTCAAAAACAAAAACAAAAAAGTGGGGCTGGGTAATGGATAGTTCAGAGTAGGAACTTCTTATTTAAAAGAGGATTTTGTTATTCTTTCTTAGAGCTTAGTTTCCCAAGTTCACGGCCATGACAATCTCTAGTTTCCAGGTATTAGATAATATTTCCCAGGCCTATGATTTGTAAATATCTCTACCACCATTGTGCAGTGAGATATAGGGGTGACATAATGTGATTTTTACCATGCATGTTTTAAATGATGATATTGCTAAAGTTAACCTGTGAGACTATTGCTGGCAATGTGCCTTCTTTGTCTGTGCCACATAAAGGAAGTGGACACTGTTCAGTAAGTGGAAAACCCATAGGGGAATATGACAGTGCAATGATGTGTGTGCCTTGATCAACTCCCATCAAGGCCTGGGGGGAATCTGTGTTTGCCAGAACTGGCCGCCATTGAGGCTTAGGGGATCCTGTAGGAGTTGTAATTCCTATTGTACTCTCACTGGCCCCTGCAAGATGGGTGATTAGAGAATTCTGTAGGAGTTGGTGCTTCCATTATTAGCAAACCTTCTTGAGGAGACTAGACTAGACTAAAGCAAGTTTATTTAACCCCTTATTGTGGCTCAGTTCTTGTCCTTCCTGTCTGACCAGATCAAGAGTAAATGTGTTAGAGGCTGGAATCCAAAAACTCCAATGCCTGCCATGTGTTATTTGTGAAAAAGGAACACTTTCAAAGGAGAGCTATCATAATATGTCTGTTTTACCATATCATCAACATCATAGATTCAGGAGTTTCCAAAAGCTAGCACCCTGCTTATAGGTGGGAGTTAAATAGGGTCACGATAAAAATAGTTTACAATGCAACAAAGTTATTATCTTTCAGATCATAAAGCTGTAAAGCCTAAAATATAATCCCTTAATTACTCGCTATAATGAAATGAAAAGGTAGATTTTCAATAGAAATATTATCTATGTATATTATTTCACTCCAATATATTATAAGCTTCTTAAGGACAGAGATTGAGTCTTTTTTTCATGTCTTTATATCTCTGTTGCCTTTTACAATGTCTGGAACATGGTGAGCCTTTAATGTTTATCGAATGAATGAATTCAACCTCATTTGCAACTTTTCTAGTCAAAGGAGACAAGTGAAAGATTAAAAAAGAAGATATTATAGATATTATAAGAATACTGCTGGCATACACACAGTGTCTTTGTATTATCACCAATCAAATATTTGGAGGATGGGAAATAGGACTGAGAGAAAACTTGCCTCAGGTCTAATCTGTTCATTCTGAAAACATAGTAAGAGCCTATTAAGACAGCCCAAATCAATTCAGTAAATAAGAGGCTTTAAAGAAAACCAGCTTGAGGCAGGCCAGGGGAATAGAAAAGCCTAGTCTAAATCTGCCCTGGATTCACCAGGGGCTCCAAGTCAGGCTAGCTCAAAGACCTGAGGAAAGTTTGAGTTCTCCATTTGAAGAAAAATTCTATGATTATTTCCTAATCTTTTACTAACTTTTGAAAGTAATGCCTCCTTCGCTTCTATTTAACGAACCCATGCAAAATTGGTTCTTTCTGTAAGTGATTCAAAATTAGCCACACAGCTGTTCCACTTGGTATTTCCTAGGTAGTAATACTTGGAGGAGGGAGAATTTTCTACCTTTGTTGAATCCTAAAAAGGAGTAATAATCTGGCACTAATTGAAACAAAGTCTACAGCAGAGGAGAAAAAAATAAAAATATACATGTCTTTTCCATTACAGAGTTGACTATTTACACTTTTTCTCCATCAGTAAAATCAGATCTGGGGCACCTGCTGTTTTAGTCTTTTTGCTAAAATTCTATCTAATTAACAGCCATTAAGGTATACACCTGCAATGACTTTAGCTTCAGCCTACTGCACTATAGAATACTCTAGTGTTGAGGATTTTTAATCCTTTACTCTATGTGTTTTATTTTAATAATTTCTACCACAAAGGGCTCATTCTTTCAACCAATGTGGTTCTTTTTATTCCCTTGGATTCTAAGTGATTGTTAAACTCTTCACAGCTGGGCACTACAAAGAGAAGATTTTTTTTTCTTTGCTAGAATAAGACAAGAACAGGTGGTCCTACCACCTGCTACATTTCTTTGACTTTTTGTTGGATCCAAAACACTCTTCCATTTTGAGTTGTTTGCACAATTCACTTTGCATAGAAGAAGGCAAATGAGGAGGAAGAGCCCAACCTTTTACATTACTAATGATCTCATTACTAATATTCTCTAGGGGAAGGGGAGTAACTATTAGCATATTGTATTGTATAGATGTATTGCTTAAAGAATGTGCTAGTACTCAAATGGATAAAAAATCATTGAAATGTTCAAAGATACTTTTAAGAGTTAAAGGAATGTAGATGAAATAAACAAGCAATCCCTACAATTGCCATGATTTTTTTTTGTAAATGAACATTGTTATTTTTCTTTTTTTTTGTAGTCTGTATGTTCATTGCAATTTTTTTGGCTTTTTGTGAGGCACAAGAAAGCATACAATTTCTAATGTGGTATGTACCTCTTCTTTCTCACATTATTCTTACCTTATTTACCATTTTCTGTGGTTTCTATTTTTGCAAACACTGGGATAAATTATTTAATAAAATATTGGTGATAATAGATTTATGGAGAAAAAATATACAGGAGCCATTTATAATTACTATGTGAAAACTAAGTTGAATCTAATTTTGTTTTAAATAGTCTTTAAAATGACCTCTTTAAGTGAGGGTGGGTAGTTTGTTTATGTGCTGCTCTACTTTTCTCACATAGCTTTCAAAGAATAAATGAAGCAGTAAGACGAGGTTTTAATTTTCTGTTAAATTAAGAATTGGTTTAGGTTGTGAATTTACCAAATGCATGAAAAACTGAAGTTTATGATACTCAATTGTCATACTTTAAAATTTCAAATTTACTTAAGTATAGGAAGTGGAAGAGATAAAAATGAGGTCACTCCGCTACTAAAAACAT
Source organism: Trichosurus vulpecula (assembly GCF_011100635.1). NCBI lineage: Eukaryota > Metazoa > Chordata > Mammalia > Diprotodontia > Phalangeridae > Trichosurus > Trichosurus vulpecula. Next base: position 320,336,925 of record NC_050576.1, on the reverse strand, counting down.
CAATATTTATTAAATTATTAAAATATGATCAGCCTGTCTTTTAGAGGCCTCTATAACATGGTTCAAAACTATCTTTTTATTCTCATTTCATATTACTCCTCTTTGTGTATTATACTCTTCACTTTAGCTGCACTATTTGCTTTCCTAGGACACAACAAGCTACTTTACTTCTTTTTATGTTCACTCATATCATCCCCTCTTTTCTGGGATGCACTTCCTTACTATGGTGGACTTTCATAAACCTCAGGGTTGCTCAATCTCTTCAAAGGTTGTGTTTGTTCTTTGATGGCTGTATTTTGGGCCTTCCTGTCCAGTGAATGATGATGGTAACTGTTTCTCTTTGGAACAGCAACCCTGAGGGTCTTCCCTTCTCAGCTTGATTTTTTTTCTTTATTTCTAATTAAAGGGGCCATCCCTTGACTCACTACTTGCTTATTCACTGAATGGGCATTGCCTCAGTCTAAGTAAGTACATGAAAAGGCCTTAATCCTAAAAGGGCCAGGGTCTCCCATTGCGTCCTGAGTCATCTCCAGTCATCCTGATGAAAATCTAGTGACTGGATCCAGACGGCTCTGGGGGAGAAAGTGAGGCTGATGACCTTGCCCACACTCCCTCACTCAAATCAAAGTCAACTCCAAGTCATGTCATCATTTCCTTGATGCAATGGTCCTCTTCGAAAACAAAGGATGATATGTGTAATGAATGTACAAATAATTTAGAATTCTCAAGAATTTCATTTTTCAGCTTGTGAGTCAGAGCTCACACTGCAGCTTAAAATGATCCATGAAACTTTAATAAGGCTCACAATCACTAGCATCCTTTTGCCTGTGTACCTGAAGTGAAGCAAACCAAATATTGTAGAACCTATTCCCATCACAGAACTCTGGTCCTGTGACACCCGCCCCCCCCAGTCATGACCACCAAAGACTGGACTCCAGAATTTTTATATTGTCTTCCATTTATGGGAAACTGCACTGGCCCTGGGAACTATTGTTTGTAACCCACCTTCCCCTTTCCCTTCCTACTTGTGATTTAAGTATATAATCTCTGTCTTCAGCAAGATGGGATTTTGATCAGGAAAATTCCCAATTTGCAAATCTGTTCCTCATAATGAAACTAATTAATTAAATGGCTACCTGCTTATTGGTACTTTGTCTCTAGCCTGCTGTTTCATCTTTCTCAGGTTAGAGACTGGCTCAGTAAATTCCTATTAACAAGAGACAAGGCAGGGAGAGTAATTTTAAAGATATTGAAACAGTTCAGGCAAGTAGTGATGATGTGGGCATTGTAAAAAGCTGCACGCACAAGATGTGGCAAAGGTAGAAAGGACAAAATTTGTCAACTAAGTGGATATATGTGGTGTGAGTGAGGAGTAGAAGATGACACTGTAGTCCTAGATGTGGAAACTGAAAGGATGGCAGTGAACTTAACAGTGATAGGGAGTTAGAAAACATTAGTATCAGAGGAGGAAAACCATAACATGTATTTAGGGAATGTTAAATTAGAGATGTCTATGGAATATCCAATTTAAGATGTCTAAAATTCAGTTGTTGACTCAAGTTGACTCAAGAGAGAAGTTAAAGCTGGATATCAATATTTGGGAATCATCCACAAAAAGATGATAACTGAACTCAAAAGAACCAATGAATTCACCAAGTGAGAGTGTGAAGCGAAAAGAGAAGAGGGCTTAGGACAGAGCCTTGAAGAACCATTAACTATAGTTAGTGGGTACTATTTGTATCCGTAAGGAGAGAAGGAAGAGAGGAGTGTCACAGGAGAAAAACAAACAAACACATAAAAAACAGGAGAGAATATTCAGGAAGGGAGGATCAACAGAGTCAAGGCTGCAATGGGATGAAAAATTATGAGAAATAAGAAAATTGTATTAGATATGCCAATGGAGAGATCATTAGTAATTTGGAGAGAGTGAGTTCAAATGAAGGATGACTTCAGAAGCCAGATTGCAGAAATGTTTAGAAGAAAGTAAAAGAAGAGAAAATGAAGACATTGTGTGAGACCCATGTGGCTCTTTCAAGGAGTTTGCCATGAAGTGGAGGAGAAATATAGGATGATAGATAGTGTGGGTGGTAAAATCACATGCATGCTGGAGGTATAGACATATTTGTAGGTGCAAAAGAAGAAGGTGTTGAAGATGAGAAAGAGTGGAAATGATAGAGATGATGTTCTATTGGAGAAGATGGTAGAGCAAGGCATCAAGGAAAATAAAGTGGACATATTTTTATCCAAGTTTGGAGTAATGGAGGAGATAGTTGGAAATAATTAGGAGGATGTGAGATGATGAAATGGGGAAGTGATGGAGCTCTTAGCAAATAGCCTTATTATTATTATTAGATATTTTATGATGAGAGAAGATTAACTGAGATGGTGGGAGAGACAGTGCTTCAAAAGATTTGAGGTAAGAAGAAATAATTTTGAACAGCTTCTGTATGGAGTGGGATACCAAACTGATGAAGAAAAAAAGTAGTGCCTTGCTTCAATAAGTTGAGGTTAAGCAAAACAAATTTGTAGTGGACCCAATCAACATGGTTCCACAATCTCTTCCAGTTCTCTTTAGCAGTACATGAATATAGAAGTAAAATAATAGTATGTTGGAAGTAATTCCTATTTGGCATTTGCCAACTACATGTTTGAGTTTAGGACAGTTGGCAAGGGACTGAAGAATATAGGACAGTATATGTTTGAATTGGTTCACCAAAAGGGAGACGGGGGGAGGTAGATGTTTGTATAGCCAGTGAAATTGAGATGGCCTAGACAAGAATGAATAGGTCAGGGAATGGAGGTCATGGTCATGGTGAGGACAAAGAATAAGATTAGAGTTAATGAAGCAAATATAAAATGGAATAAAATATTTTTTTAGGTATAAGAATTTCAGATTTCATGAATAATGAAGGAGAACACATAGATCATGGTTTGATCAAAGGTATGACCATCTGTCGGTAATTGACGTGGAGTGGAAGATTAGGTTATAAAATTTAGTAAATTGAGAAACTGGAAAAATAAGGAATCTGAGGGCATATCAATAGGTATACTGAAATCCTCTAATATGAAAGCAAGAGATAGAAAGATAAAGGAAGAATTACAGCCAAGCAATGAATTCTTTGAAAAATAAAGGAGAATGCTATTAGCATAAACAGATAATAGCCAAAAGGATATGGTAAATTTGGATAGAGTAAACATCAAAGGAGGAGGGGCTGCTTAGTCAAGAGGGAAAGTGGAGAAGCTATAGTGGTGGGCAATGAATATTCTAAGTTCCGTACCTTGACCTCTGAGTCAAGGGAGAAAATGTTACCAGTACTAGAAAAGATGTGGTGCCATCAAGAAGGAATGAGGATTCATTAAGGTTTTTGAGCCCTTAGGTAAATTCTTTATAATCTTTGTATGTTTGTTTCCTAGGAGAGAAAGGGAGGATAGTGGTACTCAAAGCGATACTCTAAAGAATAAAGAAATATGATGAAAAAGTTCCAATTTATTCTATTCTAAATCTTCTGTAATTTTCTTAATTGAAATAGGAAGAAACCTAAAAGGGGGCATTCACTACTGTGAATCAAAGATTTAGAACTGATCATGATCTTAGAACTCACTTAATGCTTATCATTTTACAGATGGAGAATATTATATGTGTGTGTATGTATATACATCTATCTATATTCTCAATTTATATAACTATAAATGTTCATAATTTTTTAAAGTAAACTGAATTGAGCAGTTCAGTGAATTGCATTGGAAAAAGTGAGTATTGGCAAGGTAGGCTACCCATTCAATTTTTGTATTTTTTCATACTTTGATTTTCAAAATCATAGTAATTATTACAAATTAATTAAACAATGTCTATAAGCCATTACTAATATAGATAGAAAATATTACCTCAATTATTTATACTGTGGTTGCTATTGTTAAGCTAGATTTTTCTAGGGCCTAACCTAGTATAGTTATATCATCTGTTTTGGGAGAGAGACAATGGTGGAAGGGTACCATTTTTGAAATGACTGCTTCAGTGGACTAAGGAAGACCTAGTGTTGATAAAAATTGTTGCAACTTTTCAAAAGTATTTAAGTTATTCCAGTGAAAGTGCCTTGCAGGAGAATATGGCTCAATATTATTATATTTACAGGCAGTTAGATTCTGTGAAAAAGAAGTTAAATATGTTTGCCAATTAAATTGGAAAGTATTCGCAACAGAGAATTTGTAAGACAAAGCATATGACATTAGGTAACACTACCTATCACTATTAGGATCACTTTTCTACTTCATTCCCTTGGATATTTTCTTTCTGGAAAACATCCTTACCACTATGTATGACCTCCTCCTTCAAATGATGAATTAATCCCAGAAGCTCCATCTGAGAAAGTAGCCATAGTAACCATGCTGCCTTTAAACCTGGCTCAACCAATAACTCCCCACTACAATTTCTTCACCTTCACCTTCTCTTTCCCCTTGTCACCTACTCTTTAAAATTCTTTTTTTATGCTTTGCTTTAAACTATTAGAAAATAAGCTCCTTTAGGGTGGGGACTGTCTTGCTTAGTATATTGCCTAGTAAATGCTTAATAAATTATTTAACTCTTTCTGTCTCTATCTCTCTTTCTCTATCCACCCACCACTCCATCTATCCTTCCATCTACCTATTAATAAAACACAGTAATAAGGTAAATAAACATATAGATATAAATTCAGTTAATTTACTTCCTCTGGAGCTCCTCCTGCTTTAGGGGAATGGAGAACATTACTTCCTTGTCACTTTTCCTAAGTGGATGTTGAGTCAACTCAGAAGTTTAACTTAAGCAATTTTTAAATTATTCTTTCCCTCTTTTTATTTTGGAGACAATGTCAGACTGCCCTCCAAGAGTTCTTTAAAAAAAGTGTTGCTGATATATTACCCAAATATATTTTCTCCCCACAACTGACTTTCTACAGGAAATTAGGGAACATTCTCATGGGGTTTTCCTGCAATGATGAAATCACAGATTCAGATTTTTTGAAAAGATCAATTAATGAAAATCTTCCCACATTTCACTGAATTACCCATATCGATATGTCTTACTACACAATAATGTGGAATTCATTCAGCCAACTCTCCATCAAAAAGTATCCAAATAAATTTTAGTTACTTGCTTATACAAAAAAGGTTGCTTTTATTATTTCAGTACATATTGAACCTACTTTCTATTTCTGACCTTCTTGAGAAACATGTCTAGTAATGGGATCCCTGTGACTAAGGATTTAATCCATTTGTTAATTTTTTGATATTATTGTTTTTCACAAAAAGAAAAAAATTTTCTGGAATGGCTGCACTAATTTACACCACCAGAAAATACCTATTCTTCCATAGCCTCCTATCCCTGTATTGATCCTTTCTGTTTCTCCTTCTTTTTGCCAATTTGTTGAATATAAAATGAATTTGAACTTATAGCACTCCTCTTTCAGAACATTACCCATATGAAATTTTCTGTAATGTCCCAAGGTTCCCTGAAGTGGATGTCCAAATATGGCAAATCCATTGTAAATTAAAACTGTAGAGATAATTAGAGCAAAATAAACTTCAACTTCTCTTCCTTTGTTCTTTGGTGGCTCAAAATGCCTTCATTTGGTGGACATTAAGGTGACCAGAAATAGGTTCAGATTTGTTTATTAATTTTGGTACCTTAGTTTTTTTTTTAATCCAAAAGTATAATGACACATTAAATATTCCATTTTACACTAAGCTGAATAAATTGTTAATCTGGAATCATCTTTTAACAGTCATTCCCAATATTCTTGGTAGCGTATATAAAATATTTTCTAACTTGGACAAATTTGTATGCTAAAGAATTAAATTAATCCATAAAACAATAATGTAGTGATATGACTTCAAAAGTATGAAGTTGCTGCACTATACCTCTGTCACCAAGTAGACACAGTGAAATGTGTTTTGGCCAGCTGGTAGCCCATTGGATAGAGCACTGGACTGGTACTTAGAAAGGTCTGAGTTCAAATTTGGCCTCAGACACTAATTACATGTGAGATCTGTGACAAGCCACTTAATGTATGCCTGCCTCAGTTTCCTCATCTGTAAAATGCAGATAATAATAGCACTAGAGCTGTTACTATTTAATGAGATAATATCTGTAAAGCAAATAGTAAGTAAATAGTACATAGTAAATACATAGTAAATGATACTAGTTATTACTGTTATTTCTGTTTAATGACCAACATTCACATGATCTAAAGCTCTTTTACTCTGGATTAACCTAAACCCCTTAAAGAGGGGCCTACCCAGAGAGAAAACAGAATCAAACATGATTCATTATGAATATGTGCAGTTGATCTGCTACAGTGTTAGTACGTTCAAGTGATCATGTATGCATCTGTTCTATTTTACTCTAAATCTATGTTAGTGCTTTGAATATGATAATGAGGAGTGGGAGGAGACAGAAGAGAAAAAGTGTGGAGGATATTCCATCAATATGTCTAATTAAAAACTAATATTAAATTCTATTTAATGTTGACAACCTGGAAGGATCTTTGAGTAGACTTTCTGCCGTTTCTAAGATAAAGGGATTTGTTAAGGTTTTAGCGTTTTGTATAATATTATGTTTTCTAATAATATATCTTCAACTTTTTCAGGCTTCTATTGTCCAATTTTAATTTACTTTTAGGATGTTGTCAACCTCTGACCAACAACATTGTCACTAATTAACTCACAGCTCTATAAGGTTCCAAATCACATTGGGTTTAAGAGTTTCAGATTTCACTTCTCTTCTATCAAAGTCTAAAATTTAATTTCCTGGTAAAAATTAAAGCTTTTAAATTATCCCTTCCTGCCCTATCTCCTCCTTCATAGCATTCTCAGACTATCTATTGATACCTAAAACGTTTAAATACTTGAGAAAATAATATTCTTTGCTCAGTATCCAGTACAATCTCTTTACCTCCCTCTCCTCTTGTTTATGGTGCCATTATGAAGAGATGTGTTCATATATACTTTGTCCCTTGGAGGTCCAAATACTGAATGATCACAATATAACTATGTGATTATAGGGCTGACAAGGATCTTTAGAGATAATCTAATCTTCTAAAGTTATAGATTAAAATGAGGTTGAGGGAGGTTAGATGAATGGCAGATCTAGAACTAAAAATGAAGATTTATTTGTGACTTCTTCTAGTCAATGTCTCTTTTCATTATTCCACACTGCCTCTTAAAAAAAGATAGAAACATGCCAAATAGTCAATAATTTTAAAATACTGTTGATGAGGGCTTAAATAGTTTGACAGCAAAAAACTACATACATGTATTAGACACATATGTATATCTATCTACTAGGTGTGAACATATATATATAGCAAGAGAGAAGGCAGAGACAGATTGTAAGAGACAGAGAGAGATTGATATAGACTGATTCACAGTGTTCTGGGGTGTGGTGGATAAAGTGCTGGACTCCAGTCAGGAAGAACTCATTTTAAATCCTCCCACAAACTTTTGGTTGTTTGGGCAAGTTATTTAAGCTCAGTCTTATTTACTCATATGTAAAAGGGGAATAGTAACAGCAAGGATTACATAGGGTTATGAAGATTAAATGAGATAACACATGTAAAGTACTGACCAACCTTATAGGGCTATAAAAATTCTGGCTATTACCTAAGCAGATACTTCTTTCTATTTCCTAGTTCAACTCTATTTTCTTAGCTACCATCTTATCTAAAGATATGTATGTATGTTTATGAGTGTGTGTGTATGTTTATGAGTGTGTGTGAGTGTGTATATGTAAACCTGTACTTTCTGTTATAATGAAATAACTTTCAGACTTAGAAATTTGCTCAACTGCTCAATGAGAACTGTATACCTTAAAACATCAGGTATATAATGAGCTGTGGTCAAAGTGAGTATTAAATCCTTTTCCTAAATGGTTGGTTTGTTAGTTGTCATTCTTTGTTCATGAAGAGGACCAAAATGACATCACTATGCTAGAGTCAAGTTACAGTGTGTCCAACTGTGGATGATGAGACCAATATGAGCTCATAATGCTCTACCACAGATTGGACACAAATAGTCCATGAGCACATTTGGGGTGGATTATCTAAATTTGTGCATCTTATATTTCTTTGGAGTTACTTCAATTCTGCTTTGCTCATGGAGCCAGAACCTTCCCTGATTTGATTACACCATGCTGGGTGTTCCTGTGCCAGTGTGTACCATGTCACACAATCAATCCCAAAGTTCCTGAGAGAGACCTTGAGAGTGTCCTTGTATCGCTTTTTATGACTACCATACGAATTCTTGCCCTGTGTGAGTTCTCCATAAAATGGTCTTTATGGTCTTTTTGGCAAGCATATTTTTGACATTTGAACAATGTGGCCAGGCCATTGGAGTTGCATTCTCCACAGTAGGTTTCGAATGCTTGGCAATTTAGTTCAAGAAAGGACTTGGGTTTATGGTATCTTATCCTGTAAGGCAATCTTCCTAAGACAATTCAAAAGGAAGCAATTCAGTTTCCTGGGTTGGCACTGGTGTACTGCCTAGGTTTCACGGGCCTACAACAAGAAGGTCAGCACAATGACTCTGTAGACCTTCAGTTTGGTTCTCAGTCTAATACCTCTTCGTCCCCACGCTTTCTTTTGGAGTCTCCTAAACACTTAGCTAGCTGTACTTTCTTTTATAATGAAATAATTTTCAGACACAGAAATTTGCTCAATGAGCCAGTGAGAATTGTATACCTCTAAATAGCAGTTGTATAACGAACTCTGGACAAAGTGAGTATTAAGTGCTTTTGTTTCACAGATAGCAAACACACAGGAGGCACTGGAGGTTCAGGACTCCAGCCTCTAACAAGTTAAATCTTGATCTGGTCAGACAGGAAAGACAGCTTTAGAGGGGTTAATAATAAGCTTTATTCTAGACTAGTCTTCTCCTTTAGTGTAGATAATGAAGTACAAACTCCTACAGCATTCCCTAATCTGCCTTCTTGCAGGGGCTCTGGAGTTGGTGGGGGAGGGCACGGGGGTGGGGGGGGGGGGGCAGCTACTCCTATGTCTCGATGGGGTTGATTGAGACAAGCATAGCTTGTAAATCCCCTCAAGCTTCAAGGGTAGCTGGTTGAGGCAGGTACATGCATTCCTCTATGCATTACCCATGGCTTCCCCGTGGATTCCCCAACACACTGACCAATGCCCATCTGTTTTATAGGGCACTGGACAAAGAAAGCATCTTGTCAACCTTAAGCTTACAAGTTACAATATTTCCCCATGCATAAGATGCACCCGTTTTCAAAAACATTTGGCAACTAAAAACTGGGTGCATCTTATACAGTGGTTGTAGATTTTTTTACTTGCATTTCCCGCTTTTTCTCACTTGTTGTCTTTGTGCTCATTGTTTTGCATTTGTTACTGGTATATTAGGTTATGTTTTGCCACGCTCTGCCCAGAAATGGCTCAGAAAAGATTTTCGTACAGTGCTAAATTCAAGTTAAAAGTGATCCGGTTTGCAAAAGTGAATGGAAATCGTGCTGCTGAATGTAAGTTTGGTCCTCCTCGAACTGAGAAAACAATTCAAGACTAGCCATGGGAAGAATCAACCCTACTGAAAACACCATGGCAGAAGAAGGCTATGAAAGGCAAGTCAGCAAAATGGCCTGATTTAGAGAGGGAATTGAAAGTATGGATTGAAGAGCAAAGGGCAATTGGAATTCCTGTGTCCACAGAGATGGTTCAGTATGAGGCAAGAAGAATTGCTGATGAAAAAGAAGTTACTGATTTCAAAGGAGGACATAATTGGTGCTTCAGGTTCATGAAATGGAGTGGACTAAGCATGTGTACAGGCACCATACTTGCCCGAAAGATGCCTAAAAGCTATGAGCAGATGAATAAAACTTGAGTTCAATAACTTTATGTTAAACATTTTTATTTCAAATTTTGGGCCCCAAAATTAAGTTGTGTCTCATACATGGGTAAATGAGGTAACTAGCAATATTGCCATTCTGCATAAGTGTAGTAAATATCAATTATGTCACCGCTATATCTCACAGGGCAACCTCAGTAGGACTGCTTGTTACTATGATTCTAAGAATTACTACCTAGGATCCTTGAAACTATTCTGAGATACTATCTAGGATCCTTGATTCTATTCTAGGAGTTATTATCTAACACCTGGAAACTAGACACTGCCATAGCCATGGATCCTGAGAAACTGAACTCTAAAAGAATAACAAAATCCTTCTTCTATACCCCTTTACCTTAATACTATACCACATAATATAGAAGCTTTATTTTATATAAATGACTTTTTTATTATGGATAACACAAGTATGACTAAATCAAAAGAAACAAAATTATTTTTTTTCTTTGAAAGTACAGTTATCATTAGAGCCACTGGTTTGCTCAACATTTTAAAAGGTTCTCATCACTATCTAACCCTAATCTTAGCCCTAATCATCTAAGAAAGAAAAATAATAATTCAGGCAACTGTGATGATTTTTATAATGAAACAGTCATTAGTAATACCATTACCCAAGGGTTACAAAACTTTTGAGGGGTTATAACATCAACAAAGTAGCCTTTCTTTTCATTATTCCTTTTCTCTAATTAAGCACAAATCATAGTACACTCTGCTCCTTAAAGTGAAAAAGAAATCACCACCCAACTGGTTTATTCTCAGTGTGAAGAAAATCAAAATATAAAATACATACACATATTCAAATTATACATATGCAATGCAGTTGTGAATTTTTGCCCTATCCTAGAACTTAATTTTGTTTCATCTAGCTTCTGAAAAAGGCAGATTTCTCTTCAAAATGCAACTTTCCTTCTGTTTCTATTCTGGTTACAGATTCAACATTAAGAGTAACCTGATCCCTGAGATTGAAAGGCATTTTTGGCTGGTTTACTAAGTCACAATCTCTTGGTTCGGACAAAGTACAATCAAAAAAAAACCACTCACTCCCAAATGCCATATGTTTTTCCTATATCTTACATCAAATATCTCTGTATTTAATTTCTTCATTGCCCTTTCCCTGGACTTAACTAACCAAATCTTTCTTTTTTTCTCATTGTTATTGTTAATTATAGTTCTTCTCATCCATCCACTCTCCCTGATGGTAAATATCAATATTTGTTGGAATAGCTGTTGTCCTTTGTTCTTGAAGAGGAACAAAATGACATCACTATGTGGGGGTCAAGTTACAGTGGTGCCAAGTATGGCTGATCAAACCAATTCAAGCTTGAAAGGTCAGGTACAAATAGTCCATATAAACATTTGGGTGAAGGTGTTTTAAATTTTGTGTCCTTCATGTTTCTTTTCATCTATTGCAATTCTTCTTTGCTCATAGAGCACAGCAGTTTCTTTCATGCCAGCATTCAATGTTGGGTGATCCGATGCCAGTTACTCACATTGGATAATCAGTTCCAAAGTCGGGTGATCCTGTGCCAGTGACTCACGTTGCATAACGAATTCCAAAGTTCCTTGAGAGTGTCCTAATCATTTCTTCTGTTCTCTGTGTCAGTGCATGCCTTGCATGAGTTATCCATAAAATAGTCTTTTAGGCAAAAATATGTTTGGCATTTGAACAACATGGCCAGTCCATTGGAGTTGTGTTCTCTGCAGTAGAGTCTGACTGCTTGGCAGTTCAGCTAGAGAAAGGACCTCAGCGTCCAGTACCTAATCCTTCCAGGTGGTTTTCAGAATTTTCCTAAGACAATTCAAATGGAAGTGATTCAGTTTCCTGGTATAACACTGGTGGGCTATTCATTTTTCACAGGCATACAACAATATGGTCAGTACAACAGTGCTACAGATCTTCAGACTGGCAGGTAGCTTGATACCTCTTCTCTCCTACACTTTCTTTCAGGACTTTCTGTAACAGCAATGGGATACTCACAACAGGTGCTATGAACATGCGTATGTATTCCCAGGGTTGGTTTGCAAAATATAATGAACTCTCTTCCTCCAAGACAAAACTATTGAAACATTACTATTGGGATACCAGAAGGCAAAATTTAGCAAGGTACTCATCACCAATCCAGGGAGCGCAGGCATCTCAAGCATTTTTTCAGTCAAGCCTCCCCACAAGCAATTTCCCATAGTCAAATTCCTCCCTCTGCCTTTTCTCTCTCAGGCCATACCTCTCCCTCCAAGCAATACGATATATACTGTTTCTAATCAAAGCACCTGATTTGACTTAGTGACAAGAAGCTTGGAAATCAGTACTTAATTGGAAAGGGGTGAAAATCCCTGTGGCCTAGATCCTAATTGGCTCTGCCTCAGGGCTCCATGTGAGGCCTAATAATGGGTGAGGAAGATCTTATATCCTGTTAACCTTACACCTCCCAAACACTTAACTAGCTCTGGCAATGTGTGCACCAACGTCATCATCTATGTGTACATCCCTGGAAAATATACTCCCAAGGTAAGTGAGCTTATGCTTGTCAAGATATTAGGAGACACTCTGTTTTCCAGAGCTAAGGCCCATCAAGCAAGCTGTGCCCTGAGTTTGACGTAACAACAATCATTTGCATTCACCCTGTAGGTGATCTCAGCCACAGCAAAATCCCAGAATTGGTTCAGATAATTATTGTATTATTGTGAGCCACACCAGGTATTCTCTGAGCTTAGATAAGCACCAGATATATCTATGCTATGGTCATGAAGCCTTGCTATGAATCAAACTTGTCATATTGTTTCTGTTATTCCTCATTGTCAGGTCTATAGCTCACTGTACATCCACTGTTATAAGTACTGAGATTTGGCCACACTAAAGTGGGTCCCCCCCATTTGAGTTAGGGCCCTGGCACATGTGTCTAGATACCCTCCTTGCTTTCAAGCCTTTTTCTCATTTCAAAATTAAACTGCTGTTTAATTCCTGACTGTTGTCTCTAGTCTTCTCTCTTCAGCTCTGGTAAATCCACAGGTTGGAGACTGGTTAAGTCTTGTTGGAATCCTCAATGTTCAAAATTTCATCATTTGCTTTAATTGATCCCTCCATTTATGGATGGTGTGGTGCTGGCTTGCGGAGAACCTCTGTTTTCTTGGTAGTAATTGTTAGGCCAAAATTAACACAAGCAACATTTAGTTGCATCCCAGCCTCAGAGGCTGCATTGAGTACACAATCATCTGCAAACAAAAAGTCATGCACCAACTATCCTTCCACTGTGATTTTTACTTCTAGCCTTTTCAGGTTAAATGATTTACTATCACTGCAGTAGCTGACCTTGATGCCATTTTCATCCTAGTTGAAGTCTGAGAAATTGCTTAAAACATTATGCTAAGAAATTTTGAGCAAGTACAAGGCCATGCTTCATTCCATTGGTGACTGGGAAAGTGTGAGAGCATTGTTCATTATCCAGAGCCTGGGAAACTATGTTGCCATGAAACTGATATACAATTTCTTTTGCTCATTTTTAAGTTAATATTTTATTTTCCCAGTAACAAGGAAAAACAATTTTAACTTTCATTATAAATTGTTTTTGAGTTCCAAATTCTCTCTTCTCCTCCCTATCCCACACTCACTGAGAAGGGATGCAATTTGATGTAGGTTATGCCTGTGTAGTCATGTAAAACATATTTCCATGTTAGTTATGTTGTAAAAGAAAACAAAGCCAAAAAGAAAAAATAAAGACAAAGTATGAGTCGATCTGCACTCAGAATCCATCAGTTCTTTCTCTGAAGATAGATAGCATTTTTCGTCAAAAATCCTTCAAAATTGCCTTGGATCATTGTATTGCTGAGACTAGCTAAGTTATTCACACTTGATCATCATACAATATTGCTGTTAGTACTGTGTACAATATTCTCCTGGTTCTGTTCATTTCACATTGCATCGGTTCCTGTAAGTCTAGGTTTTTCTGAGTATTCTGTTTGCCATTTTGTATAGCAAGATAGTATTAAATTACATACAACCACTTGTTCAGACATTCCCCAATTGATGGAAATTTCCTCAATTTCCAATTGTTTTGCTACCATTAAATACGCTGCTAGAAATTATGTATATATACATATATATGTATGTACATACACATACATATGTATGTATGTACATACACATACATATGTGTGTATGTATATACACATACATACGTATGCATGTATATACCCATACATATGTATGTAGATACATATACATATTTATGTATGTACGTACAGACATACACGTGTGTCTGTGTATACATATATGATATATATGCATATATATCATATAGGTCCTTTTATGTTCTATTTTTTATCCTCTTTGGAATATAGACCTGAAGGTGCTATTGCTGCATCAAAGGGTATGCAGGGTTATATAGTCCTTTGGTCGTAGTTCCAAATCTCTCCACAAAATGTTTGAATAAATATACAACTACTGCAACAGGGCATTATTTTTTTTAATTTTCCCACATCCCTTTCAACATTTTTAATTTCCCTTTTCTATCATAATATCCAATCTGATTGGTGTGGGGTGGTAGTTCAGAGTTGTTTTAAATTGTATTTCTCTAATCAGTAGTGACTTAGAGCACTTTATGTGATTATAAATAGATTTGATTAATTTGTCTGAAAATTGATTGTTCATATCCTTTGACTATTTATCCATTGAAGAATGGCTCTTATTTCTACAAATTTGTCTCTATTTTTGTATAAAGTTGAGAAATAAAGTCTTTATCAGAAAACTTGGTATGTTTTTTTCATAATTATGATTACTATATATTTCCCTCCATCTTATTTTCCCTCCATTTATCCTTTCTTTATTCTTTCACTCTGCACCTTATCAAAAGTGTTTTGCTTCAGTCTCCCATCCTTATTTCCTTCCCCTCCTACTTTCCTGTATGGCTAAGTTTGTATATCTGAGTGTGTATGTTATTCGCTCTCTGAGTCAATTCTGATGAGAGTAATTCTCCATCTTCCCCTCCACTGTAAAAAAAAAAAAAATTCTTTTGTGCTTCTTTTACATCTGGCAATTTGTCCTATTCTACCTCTCCCTTTCCCCTTTGCCCAGTGCATTCCTCTTTCTCACTCCTTAATTATATTTTATTTTTAGATGATCATCTCATAATAACTCACATGTGTACTCTTTATCCATGTATCTGACTGCCCTATTAAAGGGAAAATTTTTAGTGTTTACAAATATCATTTCCCATGTAGTAGTGCAAACAGTTTAACTTTTTGGAATCTCTTATGATTTCTCTTTCCTGTCTACATTTTTATGCTTCTCTTAAGTCTTGTATTTGAAAGTGAAACTTTCTATTCAGCTCTAACCTTTTCATCAGGAGTGCTTGAAAGTCCTCTATTTCATTGAATATCCATTTTTTCCCCTGAAGGCTTATACTTAGTTTTGCTGGATAGGTGATTCTTGGTTGGAATCCTAGCTCTTTTGGCTTTTTAGAATTTCATATTCTAAGCCCTCTATCCTTTAATGTAGAAACTGCTAAATCTTGTGGTATCCTGACTATAGTTCCATGATATTTAATTGTTCAGTTTTGGCTACTTGTGATATTTTATCCTTGACTTTGGGACTCTGGAATTTGTCTACAATATTCCTTGGACTTTTCATTTGGGGATGTCTTTCAGGAGGTGATTGGTAGATACTTTCAATTTCTAATTTACCCTCTGGTTCTAGAATATCGAGGCACTTTTCCTTGATAAGTTCTTGAAAGATATCTTTTTTTTTCATGATGGTTTTTAGCTAGTTTATTAATTCTTAAATTATCTCTTCTGGATTTATTTTCCAGTTTTTTTTCTAATGAGATATTTCACATTTTATTCTATTTTTTCATTCTTTCAATTTTGTTTGATTGTTTCTTGATGTTTCATAAAGTCATTAGCTTCCACTTACCTCATTCTAATTTTTAAGAGACTATTTTCCTCAGTGAGCTTTTGTACTTCCTTTTCCATTTAGTCAATTCTAATTTTTAAGAAGTTCTCTCCACAGAATCTTTATACCTCTTTTTCAATATATTCTTCTCTTCATTGGATTTCTGTGCCTCTTTTACCATTTGGACTATTATGTTTTTGAATGTGTTATTTTCTTTAATATTTTTGTGCCTCCTTTACTAAGCTGTTAATGCTTTTTTGGGGTTTGTTTTTGTTTATCACTCACCTTTTTTCTTTCCAGTTTTTCCTTGCTTCCTCTTACTTAATTTTTAAAATCCTTTTTCTAATGTTGTCAAGAGTCCTTCAATAGCCTATCATTTTAGTAGATTACAAGGTCAGCAAAAATCTAGTTTTCTAACAATTGGTGTTTTAAGAATGGCTTTAAAAATTGAAGTAACTGAATACCTACTCATTAAATTATTGAATTAAGGCTGAAAATAAAATCCAGTTTATGGACTGCAAGTACCATTGAATTAGCAGCCTCTGCCTAATACATGGGGTTAAATCAACATGAAGCCAAAATAGGATGAAATGGCAAGCATCAGAGAAGTCCATAGGCATGTCAAATTACAGCTAGCACTCCAACAATGCACACAAGATCCACCAATATGTTATGAGAAAGGCTAAGTCACTACAGAACTTGGCACTTTCAGTAAAACTACGGTATTCTTTATGTAACAGAAGAGATTACTATTGCGGATAGGACCAATACCTTGAGGAGAAAAGACCTGAACTCCATTCATGTGGATTACTCAAGAGAAAGTGGTAAATGCATGTATGCAACAAAAGCTGTAGGAAAACCTCAGTGGACGATGACTGAAATTTCAGACAGACAATGAACAACTATATGATCTCAGCCATGTATATTATATGCTCAACACCAGTATTCCAGGATATAAATTTCATAAACACATTTTATTTCTTTTAAGTATACCATTAGAACTGAAATTGTTGGCTGTCACTTCTCTTAAAAGAGGAAAACGACCCAAACACATAGGAGTGCTTTTCAAAAGATTGTAATTAAAAGGGCAACAGCAGCAGAGATTTGATATCTTTTTCCTTTAAAATCCTTCAGGCTGCAGAAAGAGAAGTGACCAAAAGTGATATGATTATCCATTAGAGATTTCCATCTCTACAAGTTATTTGGACGATAATACAGCAAGGTCAATTGTTAGTGACAGACAATGTGCATGTCATAAGGATTGATAAATATATAGTACCAATCCTTACAAAAGTCATCACAATCAGAAAAATTGCTTAAATGTGTTCCAAAAGGTATTTAAGTACTTCACATTAAATACAGAAGTGGCCATCCAAATTACATTCCAGATTTATTGCAGATTTTCTAAAAATACCAATCAAATTCTGATTTTGCATTTTGGCTTTGTCTCATACAATATCAGCTGTTACAATGTAATTTATATGTATGTGTGTATATGTATATGTATATATATATATGTATATATATGTGTATATATATATGTGTGTGTGTGTGTGTGTATATATATATATATATATATATATATATATATATATATATATATATATAAACACAAGAGTTGGCCTGGTGATTAATAGTGCTGTATCAAAGCTGGTAGTCAGCCTTACTTGTGTAATTAAAGACCTGTACATCGTTTAGTATGCATCTAAACATTCGTCACTCCAATTTAAATCAGAAAAAGCTGTGAATTGCAATAATTCTGCCAAAGCATACTCCACTCTTTCCATCTTCTTTTCATGAGAAATATTTTGGTTTTTGTAAATTACCATGAAAGTAACAACTCTAAGGGTGATTTGCCAATTTTATCCATTGAGTCAAAAATGAATCAATCTTGCTTTTATCTATGCCACTTCAGTCAAATAACCATGAAATCCAATCACCTCAAAAATGTGTGTGTGTGTGTGTGTGTGTGTGTGTGTGTGTGTGTGTGTGTGTGTGTTGCTTTGCTCATAAGCAAGGGTGAGGAATCTGAGATCTGAGTACTATGTACAAGACTCATGGCGATGCTCAGGGCATAACATGCAAAGCAAAGATCATTACCTTCCATATCCAGATAACATAAAACTCTAGTCCTATCTTTATGGGGTGAAAACAGTCCCTTTTCCAATGAGTTTCATGAATGGAAGAACACATAAATAATAACCATTCTGGTAACATGTTATGGGATACTTGCTAGTGTGTTTTTAGCATTTCAAACATAATCCTTTGAACCAGTTTAGTGCCCCTAAGCAGGCACTTAGCAATTTTTGAAGAGCAGAAGGTGATAAAATTGCAGGTGGATCTAAAACTACCTATGAGTATATGGCCTTTGGATCATAAGTATTAACTAAGAGAGACAATCCTGTGGAATTTTTCTTTGCTTTTTTTGTATTAATTGGAAAGATGAAGACAAGGGCCCTAATTCTGAAGTGCTTGAATATTTATCTCCAGACATGCTGAGTGTTATGACTGACCTTGGCACATATCTCATGGTCAGTTCATGATGACTAGATAACCAGATATGGTCTAAACTATAACCTCTACCCTCATTCTCTCCTTTAGATATAAGATTTAAGTATAGCTTGTCTTTCTTTTAACATCATTTGTTGCTGATCATTCATCTCAAGGATCATCTTAACAATCATTATAATTTTTGAGAGACTTCAAGGTTTTTCTTTCTGTACCAAAAGTAAAGGTTCAATTGATATATACATAAAATGAGAAAAAAAAACTATTAATTACAAAATCATTCTACTCTCCATTTCTAGCAAGACCCAGGAAAAATATTAAATATGGATTCTTCAATTCTCAAAATAGCTTTAGATTGCAGTGTGGAACAGAGGACATGATATTTGCTGATTATCAGATTAAGGCAAAAATTGTGATTTCCATGCTAGAAGTTTATAGCATTTTATGTCCTTTGTGTTAGATGCTGTAGACCTGAAAGTTTGGTTAAAAGAAGCAAACAGTCTAGGTAATACATATTTATGTTATTTATTCCCTTAAAGCTAGCAGAATACATACATGTATGGAGGCAGATAAAATCTGACTGCCTCACAAAAGGAATGAGAAGGTTTAAATACATTTTAGAAACATCCCAATTCAAGGTGGCTGTGTCACTCAAATTTATGATCTCCACATATGCTTAATCATGGTATGAGAAAGGAATTTTCTTACTTGAATAGGTGATAAATACGATAAGAGAGCTGGCAAAGCATCAATTGAAATTACAACCCAGGACATCTGTGTTTTCTTTCCTATTAACATATTATAACATAGTATATGTCCATAAAATATTAAGATAAGAAAAAGTCTCATTATTCAAAATAGTGTCTCAGGTTAAGGGTCTCTTCCTTAATGGCAAAAAACAGGGGGAAAATGCTCTTAAGTCAGCCCCCTCTGATCTCCTTGACATAGGAAGAGGTATTCTCTGAGTTTACTCTGAGAACAAAGGAATATTTGTTAGGTCAAGGTTCTTCTGGTTGCTTAATTCAGGCTCTGGCCCCTGTGGGGATTCAAATGATATTAAATGATTATCAATGTTTATAAATACATCTGACACTATTAGCAGATCTGGTTTCTCTTGATAGAAAATAACATCCAAAAGGATACCGTGTTCTTTCAGAAAACAGGCAGACAGCATGGCAAAAGGCTACGGAAGAAAGTAAAGGCCAATAAAACAATTTAACCATCCAACTTTCTATATAGATGTGATACATTGACCTCACAGAGATGTCGCAGCTGACTTCTTGAGTGGATCAGCTATCGTTATCTGCAAAGACAAATAAACACTGGATGATACTACAGTATCACTTAAAAGAAAGTACTTGATTGGAGCCATCCATTCTATCACTGTTGAAACTAAGCAGCTTGATACAAATCTGATAGACTAGAACTATTTAGAGAACTATTTAGATCCCCACAGCAGTGTTTAGAGGATGAAATGACACAGGACAAGCAAAAACAGGGAGACAAATACAGATGGTCAGGAGCAGAACTATAAATAGTGTGCCTTACTTATTGACTGCTAGTCAATAACAAAGAAGGTATTGGATTTAACTTGATGGCGGCATCTAAAAAAGGTGACGTTATCCCATGCATGTGTCTAGGTATGTTCAATCCTATAGTATTGAAATACATAGATAAACACTGTTTCTTTACTGAACAAAGTAATTTAGGCCATTTTCATTCATACTCATTTTCTGCTTAGAAATTATAGGTCAGATACATTGTCAGTCAATAAAAAATTTTAAAAATAATAATTTGAAGATGTAGAACTGAAGTCTTATTACAATTCTTCATCCAGTTGTGGTACTCACTGCTTCCCTAATCCTTCTCAGAGGAATCTGAGCATTGACAAAGCACCCTAAAAAAGGGTGGAAAAGCATTGAGTACTGATGAATTATTCAGTGTGGCTTAATCACCAGAAGGTCACCAAAAGCTGATGGATTTTAGGGGGGGGGCAGAGTCCTCCAAGAATAATGTCAACTAAGGCCCAGAGGATTCTGTGTGAGCACAAATCTTTGAAAGTATCTAAGTAATAAGAAAATGATGTTTTTTTAAAATGCACATTAGTCTCTGACAAAGATTCAAACCTAAAAAGAATAGATAACTCTTAAAAATGTCTAGTTCGTAGTGGTGATACTTTCTCTGGAGCTCCTACCACTCTTTTTTCTGTCTACCTGATTTCTTCCCCCTCCCCCAATGGGTGGAAGTTCAAGTACCCTTGATCTACCTCTCATATTTTCTTAGCTCTTCTAGAAGATGGAAATATTCAGGCTTATTGGCTAGCTAGCTTTCTTTCTATCAGAGGTAAACCAGGTTGTGTTTGCACATGGTATGTTAGATACACTTTGAACACTCCCTTGGATATGAATTAACAGACTTTTTATTAATATATGTTACTGGTCAGAATCGTTTCTATTGCCAAGAAACTATTGCTTCATATACCCCATTTCTATGCCTTCTTTAATGGGATTATACTGTAACAGAAACATAAGTTATTTGTCCTTTTCTGCTTATGGTTTAACACAATTTAAGTAATGACTTAGATTTAAAATAATGAAGCACACTCTTCATTTTAACAAACTACTCAAGTATAAATAAACTCTGAGTAGTTTGTCTTTTTAAATCCTTGCAAACAAAATGAAGAAACAAAAAAAAATCCTTTCTCCCACTCTGTATGCAGAAAATGTTGATGGCCTTCAGAGTACCCTCTGGGGAACGAGCTAAAGGGATCTGACAATTGAAATGAATTTTATAACTTTATAAGTGAAGTTAACATGTAAAACAACACCATGCAGTAGTCCCATAATCTCAGTGGATTCATTAATTACCTTACTCTTAACATCCAGAGTGTTATGTTTCCATTCCCACATTAGACATAAAATACTGAACTTATAAATGAACAGAAAGGAAGGAATTTAAACCACCAAGGAAAACAGTGTGTACTTTAATGGTATAAACAAAAGCAATTCAATAAATGTAACTTGTTAGCAACTCGTTTAACCTGAACTCTACTTAAACTACCTTCAAAGCAATACAATATTTACAGTAATATAAACACACTCATCCATGCAGAACAGAAAATGTCAAAGGAAAAGGCTAATAGTTTCATAGGCAACCTTAACAGAAACACTATATAATAAGCACCGTGAGGCTTGACAGTTCTAATCAGTTGGTAGGTAACCTTCAAACTGGCAAGGACATTCTAAAATAGTAGGACGATGCATTTTGCTAGCGATTATAAAGTAATATGTTGAGATAGTTTATAAGCATACCTGATTAAAATGTTTGGCCAGATCATCTCAGAAAGTGACAAATCATAGCCACATAGGATTTCAATGTCATGAAAATAGCCAAGCTTTGGCTTTTTAACGTATACAACTAAATAAGAAAATTATTTTTTTAAAATGCACATTTTTGCTACATCCTTTTCTGTTTATATGCAAAATACTTTAATAGTCAGAAAACTGTAGGAGTCTACATTTAGCTATCATTTTCTGGGACTCAAAGGAGTTCCTATTTTTTTAAAAAAGAAAAGAAATAGAAAAAAAATAACACTGGTAACTGCAGGCAGGCCAAAAGTACACATCATCCAGGAGCCAATTTGCAATCTGATGATCAGAAGTTGCCAAGTTATAAATAACATGTCTTTTTAAAGTACAAATCTTTGTCAAACCAATCTAATTTCCTACTATGACAGAGTAATGGTCTTGATTTCTTCAATCTACAATAAGTGTAATAGAGCTTGGCTCCAGTAGGTCTTTTGACTCTTTCCCTCATAGCATCCACATCAACAAGCTAAGAAAATATGGCTTAGCTCAAGCTATTGTTAGCTCAATGCACAATTTTTGGGGAGTTATACTCAGAGAGTAGTTATAAATGGTCTCATTTTCACTGCAATGTATGAGGGTACAGCCTTGGGAATAAATATGGGCAAATCATATTAGGTTGGATGGGATATAAGTCTGCTTTGACTACCCACTCATCTTATCAATAGCTAAAAGATGAAATTCATACCATATTTACTAAGCACACAAAATAACAGAATTTTAGGTTTGGAAAAGATCTCAGAAACCATGTAATCCAACCTAAGCACCAAAATAAAGTCTCACTCTAACATACTCATCAAACTTCTTTTGCTTGAAATCCTAGAGAGGGGAGAATGGTCCCAATGCTGCTCATTCTGCCTTTTGGAGATGTCTAGGTTTTAGGAAGTGTTTCCTGATATCGGGTCTAAATTACCATCCTGAAACTTCCATTCTACTTAGTGGTACTTCTAATACTGTTGAGATAGGTGATACATCAATAGATAGATAGGTAGATAGATAGATAGATAGATAGATAGATAGATAGATAGATAGTCTCTCTTCTTTCTTTCTCTTGGTAACATCATCTTCCAAAACTTAAATGATCATACCTATGGATATGAACCCCAGATCTTTCTATCCAGTCCCATTTCCTCTGAGGCTGAGACCCATATTACCAGTAACTTAATAGACATCTCAAACTGGATGTCTCAGACATTTTAAAAACAAAATATCTGAAATAACTCATTAGTTTTCATCCTAAACTGTCCTCTTTCCCAAACTTTCTTATTTCTATCAAAGGAACTATCATTCTTCTAGTATTCCATGTTCTTAACCATAACATTTTCCTGGACTCCTCACTATCCTTAATTCCATTTATTCAATCTGTTGCCAAATCATGTTGTTTCTCCTTTCACAGCATCTTTCATATTCAGCCCCCTCAGTATGCTCACATTGCTATCACCTTTATTCAAGCCACTATCAAGTCTTACTTAGAGTTGCATAATAGTCACCTAAGTAGTCTGTCTCATGTTTCTCTCCTCAATCTAGTTCATAGTACTCATGTAGCTACTGAGAGAAGTGATTAATTCCTATTATATTAGTAACCAATTATTAAATTAGGATTAAGGCTTTTTCTTTCTATTTCCTCTTTCAGGAACCAGCATCTGCAAGTCAGTGGGTCAGTCTCTGAAGGACATTGCTGATAGATGAGATTGTCCAAATTCTCTGGGAAGGGTTCCTAGATCTTGGGCAGGACCTCACCCAACTAGAAGACCTTATTTCTATTTGGAGTGTAAGCATAATCTAATCCAGGTGAATTACAACCTTAAAGCATTACATTTATGCCCTAGCAGCACCACATTGTTGTTTAGGGTAACCCAACTCATGAAGGAGAAAATCAACCAGAGTGGTCTGGGTAGAGATGGATTCTTTTTTCCAAATTGCTCAGGGCAGCTGTGTCTCATGATCAAGCCATGATCTCAATCTGAGGTGCTGATGGCTTTTTGCCCATCTCCTTTTTTGAATGTCCATGGCCTCATTAATTGTCCACCTTTTTAGCCTTTAGTCTTTTTGGCAAGCATATGAAAGCAAAACTTACACTTGCCAAAAACACTACTTTATGGAGAACTCACACAGGGCAATCATGGTGGTCAGAAGAATCAATACAAGGACGCTCTCAAGGTCTCTCTGAAGAACTTTGGAATTGATTGTGTGACCTGGGAGACATTGGCACAGGACTGCTCAGCATGGCGTTCCCACATTAGAGAAGGTGCTGTGCTCTATGAGCAAAGCAGAATCGAAAAAGTTCAGAGGAAATGCAGGATGTACAGCTTTGGAATATCCACCCCAAATGTTCATATGGACTATTTGTGCCTGACCTGTGGTAGAGCATTCCAAGCTCGTATTGGCCTGATCAGCCACGGTCAGACACACTGAATCTTAACTCAAGCAAAGTGCTATCTTTTTGGTCCTCTTCGAGAACGATAGACAACAACCACCAACCAACCAAATGTTCACCAATCAGGGTTGATTTTCACCTGTCAGGGAAACTCTTTTTTCCAAATGTATTTAAGCATTCAGTTATGTCCATGGTTTTGTCTTTGGATATGGAGAGAAACCACTGACCACCAATTTATTGAATATTAGCTAGCCTCATTAATAAATTGATTATTAATTACCCAGAAACTCTCTCAGGCTTTTCATTTATCTCACTATAAAAGTCTCACTACATAAAGTCCCACTAATGCCATCCTTGAAAGATTTCCATGTATTTAACTAATTTGTATTTATTTGCATTTACTTATTTTATTAACTTTACATTTATGCTTTATATATGTATATTTGCATGTGCATGTAAGTGTATTCATTATACCCATTTATCTACCTCATTCTAATGTATATTCCTTGCAAACAGACATGGTTTCTTCCTTTGTACTTATTTCCTTAGGACCTAGTAGAGTACCTGACACATTTAAAAAATATTTGTTGATTGATTCATTTACTTTAAATTTTTGAATGATATCAAAAAACATGCTTTATAAATCCCATTTGTATTCTTACTAGTAACCTGTGTGACCTTAAAAAAGTCCCTTTACCTCTTTAACCTTGGTGTCCTAAAATAAGGGGACTGGGCTGAGGTCCTTTTTAGCTTTGATAATTTGACCCTATCAAAAAATAGAATGTGACCTTGTGCATGCTCTAAAATTCTCTTTTTCATCATGCTTCCCTATATTTCTCATTTCTTGATTATGTGCCATTGAAATGCAGCCAACTTTCCTAATTGAGTTTTAGTTGTTCTTTTGTTTTGTTTTTTAGAACCTCCATTTTGAGGAAGGCCCTAGGCCAAGCATCCTTCATTCCTCTGCTACATTTGCTTTCATACTCTTCAGACTTCCCACCATATCTAAACTGCATTTCACTTATTCTTTGTGACCTCACTTTACAATATATATGTGACCCTTAGGTTCCCTTTTTTCTATTTTTAGAAAGGATATATAACCCCACTATTCATTCTTTTCCAGGCTCTGATTTTAACTCTCCAGACTTCAGCAACACATCCTCACCAAAGTACCTTTTCCCCAACCATTTTCAGCACCATTCTATGTATTGTTTTCCTTTTTTACAATATAAGCTCCGAGAAAGAAACAGATTGCCTTTTATTTGCTTGTCTGTGTATCCCCAGAACTAACAATAGTGCCTGGTATAGAGTAAGCACTAAGAAATGCTTTTTAATTTTACTTAAACCCATAATTCTATTTCCTTTTTATTTATTTTCTTAATCTTATAGACAGTTGAATAAAAAGGAAATAGAACTATGGATTCAAGAAAAATACTACTGATTTTACCATTCAGATTCAGCTTGGATATTATAGTCTATACTAGGTATTTTCATCAATAACTTTTTGATAGATAATTCTGGTTTTCCATGAAACAAAGTGGGGGCAGCAGTGCAGGAAAGAATGGAATCTCCCCAGTTCTGTAGTCAGGAAAGGTCCACAGAAAACAGGAAGAGGGCAGGCCAGCAAAGCAACACCCATCTTTCTAATACCCTGCAGACAAGGATAAAATAGGAGAGAGTTCAAAAAAGATGATCAAGTTATAAGACAGTAGTCCCAGAAAGACATTTTGATTGGAAAACTACAGAGGCTTTGAAATCCCAGACTTATAAGTACCACTCCCTTTTAAAATGGGAAATTATAAAATTAAAAGCATTATATGATAGAAGCTGTCAACAGTCAAAAAAGACTGTTCTTAACTCTTTGGGGAAATTTTGTCCATATATTTTTCAAGGTTTATTTTAAAGGCTAAATTTTTCATCTGTCAGAAAGCACATTTACAAACATTGTCATGTATGTTTCTCCAAATATTAATACAGCATTTTAAATTTAATTTCAGGCATAAGCAACATTAAAATAACTATTTGATTCTATAAAAGATTAAAATCCTAGAATAAAATCCACACAATTGATCACCATTCTTTTAATTACATTCTTTTGAAATTTCACACAATAGAAAATCCAGAGTTTTGGAGTTAGAAGTCTGGATCCCAATCATGGCCCTACCGTATTGGTGCAATTAAGCAACTCACTTCACCTCCCTGGGCCTCAGTTTCTTCATCTTCATCTTGAAATATAATCTTTACAAATACATGCAAATGAAAGACAATCCCTTACTTGGAGTCAGAAGGACCTGAGTTCTAATCTAGCCTCACAGGCTTACTAGCTGAGTGACACTGGCAAGGTCATTTCCCCCTGATTTCCTCAGTTTATTCATCTATAAAATGAGTTGGAGAAGGAAATAGCAAACCAATAACTTTTCCATGGTTCATGGTTGTCCTTCATTATTGAAGAGGACCATTTGCTATTATTATATTGGAGTCAAGTTGCACTGTGTCCCACTGTTGTTGACTGATCATTACAAGATTGGAATGTTCTACCACGGGTTAGGCACAAATAGTCCATGTGAACATTTGAAGTGGAGGTGTCTCTAAAGTTGTGCATCTGATATTTGTTTTGAGCTACTGCAATTCTGCTTTGCTCACAGAGCACAGTGACTTCTCTGATGAAAACATGCCGTATTGGGTGGTCCTGTGTCAGTATATCCTATGTCACACAATTAATTCCAAAGTTCTTCAGAGAGACCTTGAGAGTGTCCTTTTGTTTCTTCTCATCACCATATGAGCACCTTCCTTTCAAGAATTCTCTGTAAAATAGTCTTTTAGGCAAGTGTATGTTTGGCATCCAAATATGTGGCCAGTCTATCAGAGCTGCACTCTCAGTAGTAGAATTTGAATGTTTGGCAGTTTAGCTGGAGAAAGGACTTCAGTGTCCTATGTCTTATCCTTCCAGGTGATCTTCAGAATATTCCTGAAACAATTCAAAAGGAAGCAACTCAGTTTCCTGGAATGGAACTGATAGACTACTCAGGTTTCACAGGCTCTACAACAATGAGTTCAGCACAACAGCTCTGTAGTCCTTCAGTGTGGTAGTCAGTCTAATACCTCTTCTCTCCCACACTTTCCTTCAGAGCCTCCTAAACAGTGAGCTAGATCTGGCAATGCAAGCATCATCCTCATTACCAATGTGCATATTCCTGGAAATTACACTGTCAAGGTAAGTGAACTTATCCACAGTATTCAAAACTTCTCCATTTGCTGTAACCAATTGTTCCACATATGGATGATGTGCCATTTTCTGGTGGAGGACCTATGTTTTCTTAGTGTGAATTGTTAGTACACAACAATGACTGATCTAACCGAGGCCTTTAATACTGTCACTTGTGAGGGCTTCTGGAAAATTAGGTCAAAATTTGGGTGCCTGGAGAAATTCCCCAGTATTGGATATCACCCAGGTTCTGTATAATGGATGCTGTTCTCACACTTTCCTAGTTACCAATATCTTTGCCAAGAAAATCCCAAATATGGTCATGGAAAGTCACACATGACTATTAGACAAAACAACAGTAACAAAAAGAGGGGAAGCAGGAAGTTTGCACCAGACATGGCTGCTCTATTCTCCTCAGGGAGAGGGGAGACAAGATTATATTTATATCTCTTTGGTTCCTTAAATGTTTGTCTATGGGATATGATTTTTGAGTTCATCCTAACTTCTGATAACTTTTTCATTATTGAGTGAAGCAGCACCTGAAGCTCTATATCTAAGACTTGACCCATTCCCTGCAAAATACCCATTCCTTAATGAACATACATAGAAATTATCAAAGTAACTTATTTATCCAATTTAATAGCATACAGAATTCAGAGAAAATATACATAGGGAATATACCAGACAACACAGAGTGGAGGGCTTCTCCTATTGGGAGTGAGGTTACTCAATTCAAGCAAGAGAAAGTCCTAGATGTTACCCAGTGGAAAGTTCCTCAAAATCTTTGGTGTAGCAAGCTGAGGATAGGAAGATGACAGAAACTGCCAATTCCTCTCATGTAAGTTTTTTTTTTTTTTTCTCCCAGTCTTTTCCTTCAGCAACCTAGATTGGAGTTAGCATCTTTTATCTTCTCTCTTGAAGATAGAAGCCAGAAGCACCCAAATTGATTGTAAAGCCAGAAGCTACTCAAAGCAAACTCAAAGAAGACAAGAGACTGGAGCTCCCCAGCTCTCCCCAACTCACATCTCACACAAGCTCAGGACATCGATATTGACCAATGAGGAGAGAGTCCCTGTTACGGGCGCGTTAGAGCTGAGCCCTGTCCTCCTCGGACCTCCAGCCCCAGGGGCCTGCTGAGATAAACTCAGGACTTTGGGATGTGGGTGGCAGCCAGGAGGAGGGGTCTCACCTTTGTTGCCTCTCTAGCAATCCCAGGTCTTTGCCTGGGCCTGCCTGACCACATGGAACTTCCGGCTGCCTGACCACGTGGAACTTCCGGCTGCCTGACCACATGGAGTTTCCGGTTACTGCCTGCCCGCAGGGAGCTTCGGGTAGCGCGGGAAGAGAAGGGGAGGAGAGTAGGCGGAGTCAGGGCGGTCCTAGGACCCAGATGTATTGAGTTTTCACCTGTCCTTCACCCACGTAACCAAAGAATGTACCTGTGTCACTAAAGGTATAAATGTGCTGCTTGCAGAAATAATAAACGGAGTACTTCACCATCTTTTTCAGCTCCCGCCCCGTTCATTGTCCGCGAGATCAGGTCCTTTGCCTAGGCAGAGGCTTGGGGCTTGGGGGGAACCCTGAGCATAAGTTACGAGGCTTCGGAAGCTCGTAACAAGTCCCGATGCGCTTTGGGATTGGGGTTGCATACATGTATGTGTACATGTATATTTATCTGTACATATATATGTATGTGTGTTAACTTTTTTGTGCTTATTTGGATCAGATTCAAACTCTGATTCAAGTTAGTAGTGTGACAAAAAGCAAGTCACTCAGCTCCTAAGTTTCCTGGAAAACTCTCCAAAATAAGTCACAGATAAAGAGAATAATTCCAGTGGCACAAAAATTTTTCATATCAGAAAGCTGATAACAAAAATGAAATCAAATATTTTGGGGAAAGTGGCCATGAATTCAATGAATTTTTTTTTTATTTTGCCTGATTTTTATCCTTCATTCGATATCCTATGTAGACTACTTTTTTTTGCCACTTTTTATAGTATTTTTCCACTTACATGTACATAGTTTTCAACATTCATTTTTGTAAAATTTTGAGTTCCAAATTTTTCTTCCTCCTTCACTTCCCCCCCCTCCCCAAGACAGGAAACAATCTGATATAAGTTATGCATGTACAATCCAGTAAACATATTTCCACATTAGTCATGTTGTGAAAGAAGAATCAGGACAAAGGGGAAAAACCACAAGAAAGAAAAAAAGTGAAAATGGTATGCTGTGACTTACATTCACAATCCCTAGTTCTTGAACTATTGTCTTGCTGAGAAGAGCTGAGTAATTCATAGCTGATCTTCACACAATGTTGCTAATACTATGTAAAATGTTTTTCTGGTTCTGCTCATTTCACTTTGCATAAGTTCATACAAGTCTCTCATGTTTTTTTCCGAAGTCTGCCTGTTCATCATTTCTTACTGCACAATAGTATTGCATTACATTCATATACCATAGCTGGTTCAGCCATTCCCAAACTAATGGGTCTCCTCTCAATTTCCAGTATCTTGCAACCATGGAAAGGGCTGCTATAAATATTTTTTTTTTTTTGCATAAGAAGGTCCACTTCCCTTTTTAATGATCTCTTTGGGATATAGACCTAGTAATGGTATTACTAGATGAAAGGGTGGGCACAGTTTTGTAGCCCTTTGGGCATAGTTCCAAAATGTCCTCCAGAATGGTTGGATCAGTTCGTAACTCCACCAACAATGCATTAGTGTTCCAATTTTCCCCTATATTCTACAACATTTATCATTTTTTTCTGTCATATTAGCTTATCTGACAGGTATGAGGTAGTACCTAAGAGTTGTTTTAATGTGCATTTCTCTGATCAATAGTGATTCAGAGCATTTTTTCATATGATCATAGATTGATTTAATTTCTTCATCTAAAACTGTTTTTTCATATTCTTTGACTTTTTATCAATTGGGAAATGATTTGTATTCTTATGTATTTGACCCACTTCTCTCTATATTTTAGAAATGAGGCCTTTATCAGAAATCCTGAAAGTAAAAATTATTTCCTAGCTTTCTGCTTTCCTTCTAATCTTGATTGTGTTGGTTTTGTTTGTTCAAAACCTTTGTAATTTAAAGTAATCAAAATTATCCATTTTACAATTCATGATGCCCTCTATCTCTTGTTTGATCATATATTCTTCTTTCTCCATGGATCTGACAGCTAAATTATTCCTTGCTATCCTAATTTGCTTATGGTATCATCGTTTATGTCTAAATCAAGTACCCATTTTGACCTTATCTTGGTATAGAATTAGACTATTTTTTTTTCTTTCCTCATTCCCTCTTCCCAAATGCTACAATATTATGACACAGAGCTTCCTTTTCTTTTCATAAAGTGACGTAACATATATGAAGTGGTTGGGAAACATAAAGTGCTATGTAAATACTAGATATTAAGATTTCTAGTTTTGGGAATTATATTTGGGTGTCCTATCTGGTCACTACAGCAGCGTTTTGAATTTTCATCTGTTGGTCTCTGATCAGTCTTACCTAACTTCATAGATATGTAAGTGAGCAAATTAAGATTCTTCATTCTCTGGGTGTTAAATAATATAATGTCTACCATAGTCCTATGTACATAAGTCATTTGGATTTTCAGTATTTTTGTAACAACAAATTTTAAAGGCGAAATGAGCTTTTGTTATAGACCTTATTTTCCTTCTGTTAAACCTCTAGTTCCCTAAGAATCCATGTGAATTCCCATCCTAAATTGTCTTACTCCCTCTTACTTCAAATTCCTCCTCTTTTTTCACTCTTCCTCCTTTGCTCTTTCTCCTTCTACCTGCCTCTTTTTCTTCCTTCTCACTCTTTCTTCCTGCTCCTGCCTCTCTTCATCTTTCTCCTCCTCCTTACCTTTACTTCTTCCTCTTCCCTCTCTTTTCCTCATCCTCCTTCCTTATTATTTCTCCTTCTGTCTCCCCTCCTCTTCCTCCTCATTCCTCTGCCTCTCTCCTCCTCCTCTTCCTTCCTAGTTCTTCTTCCTCCTCCTTTCAAATCCCATTTTTAAATAAAATTCAACAGAGCATAGTTGACAGAGAACTCGATTTATGACCAGGAATACCTTGGCTCTGACTCTGACATGAGACAGCAGAGTAACCCTGGGCAAGTCACAACCTCTATTAAGTTTTTTTTTTTGAACTCTAGTATAAATTGCTAGTCATCACTAACAGGAAGGATTTTGCTCCTGGACTTCCCTATACTAGTGAATTCCCCTTTACTAATGAAATCACACACCTGGACAACATTTAAAATATAAAAGAGATAGGTCTTGTTTTTCATCATCATCATCATCATCATCATCATCATCAAACCACTTATAAAACATATTAAAATTTGCAGAAAACTTTATCATGATTACCTTGAGCCATACGACAACCTTCTTAATTGTTTGCCAATATTATAGTTTGTTTCGATTTTATATTTCCCAATTTCTTCATTTACCTTAGCAGCAAAATGACAGGCTTTGTTCAATTAAATCAAAATCAGTGATGTGCTAGGCACACAATCCTTTTTCTTATTTAAAATTTTCATTTTTATGTTAGTGAAGAGGAATAGTGAATACTGTGATACTGAGGAATACTTTAAAAATCATTTTCCCCTAACTTTGGACTATGGTACATTCACGGAACAGAGAAAAGTTTTAATGAATTTAAATATTTGTTTTCCTACAGTATTCTGTCTATAGGAAGGGGAAAAACATTTTGTGTAGACATTATCTTGACATTACCTTAATATATTTGTGATTCTTGTTGTAGAAGTGTTTTTGATGTTTCTTTTTATGTATTTGAATTGAATATTTTAGCTATTTTTCAATTTTTGTTGAAATTTTTATGATATAGTAAGGAATGAGGATACATACCCTAGAATCTATACAAATATTAATAGCTGAAAACATAGAGCCATTGACCTCGTGAATAGACTCACTGTTTCATTACCACTATATTCTGGCTTCTCAAATATAGAACTTTTTAAATAAAATAATCTAGAATTAATTTAAAATTAAAAAATATATGTACATAATACATTTTTCTAAATAGGTAATTTATGTATATAAATTAAATCTTCTTAGTATACATGGAATATTTACACAAATGTATAGTGTATAGTTATATATAATATATATGTATATATATACATGTATGTATGTATGTGTGGATGAATGGATAGATAGATAGTTCATTCTCAGATAATTTAGTGTAAAAACTATAGGGTTGCATGAGGACAATTATATTTCTTTCATCCTCATGATCTCCAATAGGAATTAAGGTCAGAGCATAAAAGTCAGGATTAGCAATTGCCAGCTGTGAAGCTTATAACTGTAGTTTATTGTTAATTAGTGTCAGTATTTGAAGCTGTCATTAAATCTCTTCCAAACTGTTCTCTGTAGTTGATTAAGTCTTCATACCAGTGAAATGGAACATAGGGCACGACTTGAAGGTAGTTGTTTGAAATTAACTCCAAAGGGAATACAGATTTGAGAACAAAACCTTGCATTTGGCAAGATCAAAAGCAGACAAGATCAGGAGGGGTTGTATGTAAGATTGGTCACTTGAGATTTGAGTATACTATTAACGAAACGACTAAAATCTCACCTTGTTGAAAACGTGAATTCTTTTCAGTATGTTCACCCTTTGACAACTGCTATATTTGGAAAAGACTGATTCTTAGGGAATCTGCTTTGTAGTGTTGATTTTTCTTTTTAAATTAAAGGCTATTTTCATATTTTGTTACACTTCTCTATTGGTATCAAAGATATAAAGGAGCAGGGGAAGATTGCATTAAATGCTTGACTTTGGAATCATTTGTCTGTTAAATTTCTATAAGATTTAAAAATTTTGTTTTATATATTTTAAGGAAATGTAGATTGAATTACATTAGATTATTTCTTCTTTTCTTTGTTTCAATAGAGTACACTATTAATTTGCTCCCCTACATGCACTTACTTCTCTGGATGCTTCTAATCAAAACACAATCTTTCACCTAATTCCCGACACTACTCTATATACTTCTTAGCCTTGTATGCTTATTTTCACCTTTTTGCTTATAGGACATCCATTATTTATGCCACAGTTTTCTCCTACTAAGAGTTAACAGACTTTGGATACGATCACTTAATATCATTACCTTTACATTTCTGCAAGGAAAAAAAAAACTAAACAAGCAAATAAGAACCATCCAGAATATAGTACCGTTTCCATGTGGGAAATAGTCTCAAGATGTGTATGGCACAATGTTTACAAGGCATGATTTTACTGGCCAAAACTGGTTATGAATCACCCTTTCACTACTCAATTCAGGGTTAATAATTAAAATGTCTATAAAGAGCCTTCTACTCATTCCATTGGGCAGATGAGAGAAGAAGAGAGTAGTATACCCTTTCCTACATGCACATTAGCAGGTACTTGTGTCATAACTAAAGGCAGTTTTTTGTGTGTCTACCAAATATGATACTAGATATATACGTGTAACTCACAAACAAGGTATCACATATATGATCATTTCTATTGCTAATTATTAATTACAGTTTTATTTCCTATATATTCCTTTTTAAGTGTAAAATGTTCCTTTAGGTAGGGAAAATAAATATATCCACCTAATATAATTTGTTAATCATGAATAAATGAATATTCCTTCAAATTATCTAAAAGTTAATTTTCCAAAAAAAATCTGGTATACATTTCTACTGTCCATTTCCCCCAAAATTCACTCCTCACTCTAGTGTCTTTGTGTACACATATATTTGGTAATATCTTTTGGTAATCTATGACTCTGAATAACCAAAATATACTCAAATGTCTTTATCTATCCATGATGATAATGATGTGCTAGGGAACTATTTAGTAAAATAGTGTCTATTGTTACATTTTCTGTACAAAAGCAAGTTTGGAAATATCTGCTTTTGAAGTAGGTGATTTTGTTATTTCTGTTTTTAATGTGATCTTTTTTTTGTAATTGTGCATTACTAAATAACATTGGGCATCTCAGCAGTCATACAATATATAAAAATACTGCCTTAGGCCATTCAATATTATAGGGATATAGTATATACCACAAAAGGAATGAGAAAATATTTGATATTCAGTCATTTAGTTAGAATGACATAAATTTCAGGTCCTGCCTCTGGCACATTGGTTTAAAAGAAGATAAACATTTAAGTCTCAGTGCCCAAGGTGATACATTAAGGCTATATTCTTGAATAGTTGCTGACCTGCATTGGTAGATTTTTTTATCATTGAGGAAATTTCTATACTAATTAAGTTACACTTATTGACTGGGGCCATTCTCTGGTAGAACTTATATATAGTGAAGTATTTTTCCCCAGAGTGGTGATACATTCAAAATCTTATATTACAATATGGAGTATGAGAAAATATAGGCAGAGTAATTCAAAGGCTGTTCTGACCAACTTATATTAACTCCTTTCAACAATATGCCTAATTTAAATTTCTGATTTAACTAAAACAAAATACAAGGAAAACACCAAAATATATTACAAATCAGCAAACTAGTCCTCCTTTTGATGAGCACCATAAGGTCTAGAGGAATAATAATTCACTTGGAGGGGAGTACAAGGTGCTTTCTGCTATTTTTAAATATCTTATGACTCCACTTTAAAGGGATAAGAATTTTGCACGTTTGCTCAAAATTCCCTTCCCAACCTAGAGGCCTTCTGAATTATGACCAACTGCCATGTTTTAATGTCATGTCTAGATATGCTAGCACTTTGGGGAAAATGACTATAGATATTTCAGTCAAAAATAGTTTCATCTGTGACCTTTGTTGAATCCATTTTTCTTTTTACACAAAAGACACTTTCAAATAATCTATGCTCCACAGTTTCAAACACTCTGAATCTCATTGCAACTTTCTACCAAGGTTTTAAAAACAAGATTTAAGGAGATTTTAAAGTTATGCTTAAGTGTAATTGTCTATACCCCACTGTCTTCTATAGTTTGTTTATACTTAGTCAAGCATTCATATTTTTATGATAGAATAATTTAAGACTGTCACAACTCTAATTTTGAAATATTCTACATTAAGCCTTTTTTTCTTAAAATATGGCATTTCATAAATTGCATTTTACTTAATATTCTCAAATAAAATTTCAAGATGCAAATACAAATTGTATTCATTACCATTTGAAAGGAACATTAGGTTTACTTGCTATTGTACTTCTCATTCCACCATTTCCTGTTCATTTTCCTATCATATTTGTGCACTTAGAAGCTATGATGAACAATTTAACAAAGTTTTGATAGCTTAAGGTATTAAAATTGTAATATTTAAGCTATTAAATTTCTCCACAAAATCTTTCTTCAATGAGTCATCATCACACAAAAATATCATTGGCTCCATTAAGGACATTGCAAGGGATTTCAAAATATGATAGGTTATAACATATCAGAAAGATTTTGTTTACTATTCTTGCAAAATTACATATTCCAAAGGCTTGACATTAAGACATAGCAACAGTAAGTTGGCCACATGGAGGTGAATTATTTTGCCATGACAACTAAATAGCACAGTGGATAGAGCACTGGGCCTGAAGTCAGGAGGAGTTCACATCCAGCTTCAGACAGTTTCTAGCTGAGTAAAACTGGATTAGTCACTGAACCTCTGTCTGCCTCAGTTTCCTCAACTGAAAATGAGGACACAAATAGCACCTAATCGCAGGATTGTTTAAGGATAAATTTACTATTTGTAAAACACTTTACTCAGTTTCTGACACATAGTAAATACTTAATGTTCCCTTTATTCTTTTCTTTCTTCCTACTTTCCCTCCTTCTTATCCAATGAAAAAAATAAACCTTTAAAAAGAGTCATCAGTCCTAATAAGCCCCTGTTTACAGTAATGACATTGGAAGAATGGTAAGAGGAAGAAGGAAGGAAGGAAAGAAGGAAGGAAGGAAGGAAGGAAGGAAGGAGAAACCGAAGCAGAAGCAGAAGAAAGAGAAGAAGCAGAAGCAGAAGAAAGAGAAGAAGAAGCAGAAGAAAAAGAAGCAGAAGAAGAAGCAGAAACAGAAACAGAAGAAGAAGAAGAAGAAAAACAAGAAGAAGAAGAAACAAGAAGAAGAAGAAGAAGAAGAAGAAGAAGAAGAAGAAAAACAAGAAGAAGAAGAAACAAGAAGAAGAAGAAGAAGAAGAAGAAGAAGAAGAAGAAGAAGAAGAAGAAGAAGAAGAAGAAGAAGAAGAAGAGAAAGAAGAAGAGGAAGAGGAAGAGGAAGAAGGAGAGGAAGAAGAAGAAGAAGGGCTAAGAAACATGAATATCCCAGAGAATGATGGATAATTCTTTTTTTTTCCTTTGTAGAAAGTTATGGAAAAGCCTCACATAGGATGAGAAAGTATAGAAGATGGACTTTTCTTTGCTGTAATCAAAGTATATTCATGCAAATTAAATGAGAATTCCACAGAAATATGAAAGCATTTTTTAATTGATTAAACCTACCATGTATTCAGTTAAGAGGCAGTAAGATAGTATAGGTCCAGAGAACTAACACTGGGAACTCAGCAAAAACAAAAAACAAAAAACAAATCTTAACTTAAATCTGGCCTCACTTTCTAAATGTGTGACCTGGGCAAGTCAGGATAACCTATATTTGCCTCAGTTTCCTGGATTGTAAAATGGGGAAAATAATAGCACTTACCTTCCAAGGTTTTTTGTGAGAATAAAATGATATAATATTTGTAAGTTACTTTGAAAACCTTAAGTACTATATAAACACTTGATATTATTAGTTAACCTTGACTTATTCAGAACTATTATTTCTAATACATTCTTATTCCACTGTTTCAATAGTATATTTTAGATATCATGCCTATTTAGCTGTCTTAAATATTTTTTACTAAAGACAATATCTATTCATCTGTTTTACAAAAAGTTGGTCTGAGAAAATCCTAAGCACCTAGCCACTTTGATGTGATAAAATGAGTGTTGCTATATACAGATATAACACCACATTAATAGATTAAAAGTATAAGTGAGATGCAATGTATATTGGGTT
This sequence comes from Trichosurus vulpecula, assembly GCF_011100635.1. Taxonomy (NCBI): domain Eukaryota; kingdom Metazoa; phylum Chordata; class Mammalia; order Diprotodontia; family Phalangeridae; genus Trichosurus; species Trichosurus vulpecula. The sequence goes on along the minus strand of NC_050576.1, from coordinate 320,299,677 downwards.
AAAACTAAAGTTATATGAACAAATATGTCTAACAAGTGCTTTCACGTTTTTCTGTGAAATATTATGAATACGTCATTCTCTTAATTGTCACTAAGATTGGTCATTTTTTACCAATAAGCAAAAACAATACAAAGCTGTAGGGGAAAATCAGTTGCCAACCAGAGAGCAGCTGGAGGGAGCTTTGGGGAGCAATTCAGAAGCAGAACCAGTTAATTGGGGAGGGTCAGTATATCCCAGGGATGATTGTGAAGAAAGAAAAAAAATATAAGAGAAAGCAGAATTAAAGGAGGCGAAATAGAGAATAATTTTAGACCACAAAAATATTATTGTGATAGTTGGACTTTAGGGAGCATCTCTTCACTAGCTCCAGTTGAGACAGGATATTAAGATTATTTTCTAAGGTGGAAGTTGTGGAATGGGAACGAAAACTTTGGGATTGAGTTTGGGAATTGTGGTAGTATTGTTGAGTGCTTAGAAAAAAACAGTTTAAGTGAAAATGAGAAGCCAGAAATGGAAAGGGGGAAAAAGATTATAATCTATCTTTTCATAACTAGTTTCTAAGGTGTTGGCTTTCAAACTTTTAACGTGAATGCTAGACATTTCTCAGAGTTGGAGTAATGAAATCATTGCATTGTGATTTTGCTATTCAACCACTCCATCTTATTCTGAATGAGTACCCTGTTCACTTTGTTAGGACTTTATAAAATTGTTACTTTGTTTATTTGCCTATCTCTGCTCATAAGCTATATATTTCCCTCAAATAGCTATATCCTTCTCTGTGAGTTAGAGTGTATTACCTGGATCTCAAAGAACTTGCCAGGAGAGTTCATTCACCAGAGATCATTGATGTACTCCAAACTAGGCAGTGAGTGCTAGAGATAATTCCCTCTTCAAACTACCTACTACTATTCACTGTAGGTGACACAGTGCATATCATGCTGGACCTGATAGAGTCAGGAAGACCTGGCTTCAAATGTGGCCTCAGACACTTACTAGCCCTGTGGCCCTGGGCAAGTCACTCTACCCTGTTTACCTCAGTTTCTTTATTTATAAAATGAGCTGGAGAAGGAAATGACAACCCGCTCCAGCATCTTTGGCAAGAAACCCCCCCACCCCCCCAGAATGGTCATGAAGAGTCATACAGGACTGAAAATGACTCAAAAACTGAAATCATTGTAATAGCATAAAACTTTGCTTCGGGAAACCTTAATCAACAAAGCCACATTTACATGAAGAGGCCAGGACTGAATAACTGGAGCCAGATTCAAATCCCCTTGATTAATTTATGAATGGATTGAACAGAAGAATTTATACATTTTCTAAACAGTTTGAGTTTTTTAACCCAAATCACTTTTTTTATTTCCTTATAAATTTGTTCACTGACTCCTTTATTCATTCATTCAGTTATACTAAGTGCTATTGATTTTTAAAGTGTTAATATCATAGTAATTTCAGACTCTATGCCTAGAAAATGAAAACCGAAGTCAAATTTTTGCTCAACAAAAACCTGAAAAAATAACCTATATACTGATGTCAACTTATGACATGGGCAACCTTGTTCCCTAATAGCTGACCCACCCCTTTGTTGTTTTGAAGTAGTCGTGTTTCACTAGTTATTCTCTGGCAATAAGGTAGACTACTCCACCATTATGAGCTTCTTTTATTTACACTATTTAGTTGTAGTGTGCATTGTAGTTTTTAAACCAGGTTTCCTAGTGCTATAGTGATTTTGTTAGTCTCTTAGAAAAAAAAAACTTTGCAGTTCTGTTTATCAGTCCAGTGATCCTTATAATATCAATTTTGTCTTTCCTCTTCTTATTTTCAAGATTTCTACTTTCATACTTTCCTTAAGATATTAATTTGTCTATATTCTTTTCTAAATTTTTTTTCTTTTTTTTCTTTTAAATTTATTTATTTAACATATTTAGTTTTCAGCATTGATTTTCACAAGAGTTTGAATTACAAATTTTCTCCCCGTTTCTACCCTCCCCCCCACTCCAAGATGCTGTATATTCTGGTTGCCCTGTTCCCCAGTCAGCCCTCCCTTCTGTCATCCCACTCCCCTCCCATCCCCTTTTCCCTTCGTTTCTTGTAGGGCAAGATAAATTTCTAGGCCCCATTGCCTGTGTATCTTATTTTCTAGTTACATGCAAAAACTTTTTTTTGAACATCCGTTTTTAAAACTTTGAGTTCCAAATTCTCTCCCCTCTTCCCTTCCCACCCACCCTCCCTAAGAAGTCAAGCAATTCAACATAGGCCACATGTTTATCATTATATATAACCCTTCCAAAATACTCATGTTGTGAAAGACTAACTATATTTTGCTCCTTCCCAACCCATCCCCCTTTATTGAATTTTCTCCCTTGACCCTGTCCCCTTTCAAAAGTGTTTGTTTTTGATTACCTCCACCCCCATCTCTCCTCCCCTCCATCATCCCCCCTTTTTTTGATCTTCTTCCCTCTTCTTTCCTGTGGGGTAAGATACCCAATTGAGTATGTATGGTATTCCCTCCTCAGGCCAAATTTGATGAGAGCAAGATTCACTCATTCCCCCCTCATCTACCCTCTCCCCTCCTCCCCCAGAACTGCTTCCTCTTGCCACCTTTATGCGAGATAATCCACCCCATTCTATCTCTCCCTATTTCCCTCTATCAATAGATTCTTCTCTCATCCCTTAATTTGATTTTATTTCTTTTAGATATCTTCCCTTCATCTTCAACTCACCCTGTGTCCGCTCTCTCGCTCTCTTTACATATATATATATATATATATATATATATATATATATATATATATATATACAGACACACAGATACATATATACATACATACACATTCACACACACACATATATATATATATATATAAACATATATATATATATATGCATATTCCCTTCAGCTACCCTAATACTGAGGTCTCATGAATCATACACGTCATCTTTCCATGTAGGAATGTAAACAAAACAGTTCAACTTTAGTAAGTCCCTTGCAATTTCTTTTTCTTGTTCTTTTTCTTGATTACCTTTTCTTGCTTCTCCTGATTCTTGTGTTTGAAAGTCAAATTTTCTATTCAGTTCTGGTCTTTTCACTGAGAAAGCTTGAAAGTCCGCTATTTTATTGAAAATCCATATTTTGCCTTGGAGCATGATACTCAGTTTTGCTGGGTAGGTGATTCTAGGTTTGAATCCTAGCTCCATTGACCTCCCGAATATCATATTCCAAGCCCTTCGGTATCTTAATGTAGAAGCTGCCAGATCTTGGGTTATTCTGATTGGGTTTCCACAATACTCAAATTGTTTCTTTCTGGCTGCTTGCAGTATTTTCTCCTTGATCTAGGAGCTCTGGAGTTTGGAAACAATATTCCTAGGAGATTTCTTTTTGGGATCTATTTGAGGAGGCGATCTGTGGATTCTTTCAATTTCTATTTTGCCCTGTGGCTCTAGAATATCAGGGCAGTTCTCCTTCATAATTTCTTGAAAGATGATATCTAGACTCTTTTTTTCATCATGGCTTTCAGGTAGTCCAATAATTTTTAAATTATCTCTCCTGGATCTATTTTCCAGGTCAGTGGTTTTTCCGATGAGATATTTCACATTGTTTTCCATTTTTTCATTCCTCTGGTGCTGTTTTATAATATCTTGATTTCTCATCAAGTCACTAGCTTCCACTTGCTTCAATCTAATTTTTAAGGCAGTATTTTCTTTAGTGGTCCATTGGACCTCCTTTTTCATTTGGCTAATTCTGCCTTTCAAGGCATTCTTCTCCTCATTGGCTTTTTGGAGCTCTCTTGCCATTTGAGTTAGTCTATTTGTTAAGGTGTTGTTTGCTTCAGTGTATTTTTCAGTATTTTTGGGGGTCTCCTTTAGCAAGTCATTGACTTGTTTTTCATGGTTTTCTCGCATTCTTCTCATTTCTCTTCTCAATTTTTCCTCTACTTCTCTAACTTGCTTTTCCAATTCCTTTTTGAGCTCTTCCGCGGCCTGTGACCAGTTCATGTTTTTCTTGGAGGATTTTGGTGTAGGATCTTGCACATTGTTGACTTCTTTTGGCTGTATGTTTTGGTCTTCTTTGTCACCAAAGAAAGAATCCAAAGTCTGAGACTGAATCTGGGCGCGTTTTCGCTGCCTGGCCATATTCCCAACCAAGTAACCTGACCCTTGAGTTTTTCCGCCGGGTATGACTGCTTGTAGACTACAGAGTTCTATGTTCCACGTTTGGGGGGGATGTGCCAGCTCTGCCACACCAGCACTCCTCCTTCCCCAAGAACCCCCAACCCAGACTGGGCTTAGATCTTCAGCAGTCTGTGCACTCCTGCCCTGATCCGCCACTTAATTCCTCCCACCAGGTGGGCCTGGGGCCGGAAGCAAATGCAGCTGTAGCTGCCCCACCTCCCCTGCCCTGGGGGGGGTGGCCAAACCTCGAACTCCTTCCACTCCTGCAGCTTTTCCCACTAACCTTCTCTGCTGTCTTTGGTGTTTGTGGGTTGAAAAGTCTGGTAACTCCTGCAGCTTACTGATTCAGGGCGCTAGGGCCTGTTCCGCCCGGCTGCTGGTCTGGTTGGTCCGTGCTGCTCACATTCGGCTCTCCTGCGCTCCGGTCCCAGCTCCCAGCTCCGTGTGGGATAGACCTCACCCAGAGACCATCCAGGCTGTCCTGGGCTGGAGCCCTGCTTCCCTCTGTTAATGTGTGGGTTCTGCAGTTCTAGAATTAGTTCAGAGCCATTTCTTATAGGTTTTTGGAGGGACTCAGTGGGGAGCTCACGCTAGTCCCTGCTTTCCAGCCTCCATCTTGGCTCTGCCCCTGGAAGCAGTCCATTTGTCTATATTCTTTTAAAAGTTGATGTTCAATCCACCACAACTTCACAACATATAATCTTTTCATGTATTCTTTTTGAGTGATAATATCACTTGCCTTTCGTAGAACTATGGCTGAGGACTCATCAGAAAAAAACTGAATCTGCATACCTCAAAATGAGTGGATGCATATTGACTAATTACAAAAGCAATGTGAAGCTAAAAAGCATCTTGCCAAATGACTCGAATCTTTTACATACTGTGTTTGTGTTGCGAAAGAAGGATAGGACAATCAGAAAATACCAAGTACTATTGGATATATGATGATGGTTGAATATAAAGTCAAGCTAATGTGAAAAATTTGGTGATGTATTTAAGAGCACAATGAAATGCTTGTTAAAAAAAGACAGCATTGACACTATTTATCACAAAAAAGATACGTGAGAAAGTAAATAACTTGGCATTCACCACCCTGAAAGTCTTGTGATAGCTTAAGAAGTCTGAATAGCCCTTAGCAAATTGCTTAGGCAACAAAAAAGGATATCAGAATTACTACATAACATGAAATATTAAACCAATCTGCCCTTAGCAGACAGATAATCTTGCTAACTTTACATCAGACTAACACCTCAAAATATTAGTAAGATTTCTATTTGAATACTGTCTCAAGTGTTATCCTTCCCCACCCCTATATGACTCATGGAAAATATTGTTTAAATTCTAAGACTATCTACCATTGAAGATGAAGTGGAGAATTTTGTTATTTACCCAGATAATTATCATTGATAGTGAGTAGGAAGGAACTATTTTTTACTAGTTCATTTTATTTACATCATATACCATAGTATCTAATTTCAGCAAACATACAAACACATGTGCACACAAATGTGTGTGTGTATGTGTGTGTGTGCATGTGTGTGTTTGTATGTGTATACACACATACATACATATACATACACATACACACATTTATATGCACAATGGTACAAAAACAAAACCTCTGAGCAAGAATCAATACATACCTTATTTTACAACTCTATCCAGGGGGCAGTTTAAAATGCATTTCAATGTCCTGCCTTAAAGATAAATATTTTAGAGCTACATCATTATATAGCAATAGTTCCAAGTATTTGAGGAGTACATCCAATTTCCTGTTTCTAGTTCTCTAAAGATTAGAGAACCATTAAATACAATCCTGGATATGCTACTTGCCATCTTTGTTTCATGGAAGGCCTTTCTGGGCCTTAGTTTTCTCTTCTGGAAAATGAGGATAACATTTGCAATTCCAGACTGAGTACATGTGTGTGTGTGTGTGTGTGTGTGTGTGTGTGTGTGTGTGTGTGAGAGAGAGAGAGAGAGAGAGAGAGAGAGACAGAGAGAGAGAGAGACAGAGAGAGACAGAGAGAGAAAGAGAGACAGACAGTCAGACAGAAACAGATACAAAAACAGAGAGAAAAATAGAGGCAGCTTGAAATAGTGGATAGAATGCAGGAATTGGTATCATGAAGATCTTAGATCAAATCGAGTCTCAGACACTTACTACTGGACCCTGGACAAGTCACTTATTCTTCATCTGTTTTAGTTTCCTTAACTGTGATATGGGGCTGATAAGAGCATCTACCTACCTGTTGTGAGGATAATATGAGGCAATATTTATAAAGTACTTGGCAAAGAAATGCTTGATCCTTTTCCCTCTCCTCCTTTTTTCAAACCTTAACTGTATAAATTTCCTCTAGTTATTCGTTGAAATTTATAACCTTCTTACACATTTAAAGATATTTTTTTCTTCTTTTACCCCCAGGAGATGAACATTGTGAAGCAATTGTTGAAAAAAAGTTTTTCCTTTTAGATTTTTTTTTGTCTTTGATAAAATCTAATAAATTGTGATTTTTCTTATACTATTCTGTTAGGAGATTCTATTTTAGGTGTAGCTCACATGTCCCCCAACTATTTTCAATCTAATCAATTAATATTTATACAGTGCCCATGAGAATGTGTAAGCCCTTTTTATCATTCACTATATTGCATATTTACTGTTTATTAACATTATATTGGAGCTAATTACAGCTTTCTAAAAGTACAGTGAGCTTTTTAGGGTGATATATTTTATGAGAAGTTTCAAAGTGGATATTGAATGAGTACTTGACATATTATAGGTGAGATTTATATCTATTCTTTAAATTATTCTTTTTTTTCTTCTCTTCTGGTCTCTTCTGTTTCCTTCTGTTCTCCTGTTCTCCTCTCTCTCTCTCTCTCTCTCTCTCTCTCTCTCTCTCTCTCTCTGTCTCTCTCTCTCTCTGTCTTCCATATATCTTTCTTTGTCTATCTTTCTTTGTCTATGTTTATATCTATATCTATCACCACCCACAAATTAAACTTCAAAATCATCTTAGTTTCCCTACCACTGGAAAAGGTGATTTAAAGTACTTTATAATCTGGTTTCAACAGCCCTTTCCAGGATTCTTACACAAAGGTAACCTTTAAATGCTGTACAGATTGGCCTTCTTGCTGTCCATCTTATATAACTTTTCTCCTCATGCTCTCGTACCTTTAAATAAAGATACACTTATGTCTGGAATGTAATCCTTCCTCATCTTCCCCTCTTTAAATCCTTTGTGTCAAAGTTCAGTTCAAACACCATCTCCTACATTAAGCCTTTCTCCATCTCTTCCCTTCAAGCTCCTTATCATTTCCTCTGAATTTAATTTGTATTAATATTTAAAATATACTTATCCATGTATTGTTGCCTTCCCAATAGAACCAAATTCTGTGAGAGTAGAGATTATTTCCTTATTATCTATCTCCATACCTACCAAAATGCACTATATATTCTGGGTGTTTAATAAATCTTTCTTTTTAATTGAATTAGAAATACAAATTTCACTATTATTTTATTTTCAACTTTAAGAAATGTGTGTGTGTGTGTGTGTGTGTGTGTGTGTGTGTGTGTGTGTGCGTGTGTGTTGAGTTAGGGAGAGGGTTTTTTTTTGACCTCATATTGAGGCAGGTTTAAATGATTGCATGGATACAGAAACTCACTAAAAAGAACTAATTATTGCCTGAGATAACCAAAACATTGCCCAGATAGTGTTTAATATATATTCTGGAGTCTATAGGCATCTAGTTGGCTCAGTGGATAGAGCATTCAGCCTGGAGTCAGGAAGACATGAATTAAAATTTGGCCTCAGTCACTTAATAGCTGTCTGACCCTGGGAAATTCACTTAATCTTAATCCACTGGAGAAGCAAATGGCAAACCTCTCTAATATCTTCAGTAAGAAAATCCCGTGGACTATATGGTCTGTGGGAACAAGAAAAGTTGAACACAACTCTACAACTGAACAATAACAAACAACAACAATAATTTGTCATTAGTCAACAGTTTTCCCATGTGCATTTTCATGTTACATTTTTTTCTATTTTAAAACCAGTATTTCCTTAGTGGGCTAGTCATTTCCTGAGAGTAGGTAAGTTCTGAGTAATTTAGAAAAACAAATTAATCTAGCTCCTGGTGACAACATTTAGTAGGCTATATTCTCCTTTTGTTTCATGGGTGGTCAAGGCCATAAATGAGTGGCCAGCCAACTAGTGAGAAGCAAATCTTTCTGATCTAGACCTGCTCTCACCCTTGTATTTTGTCACCTGGATTATATTTTAAACCTTTCTAGCTTGGTAGACCCTGCCTGAATTTGTAATTCTCTGGAATAACCTTCAAAAAGCCAGGATTTCCTTTGTATCTCAATCAGGTAATGAAGGAGGAATTTTGCAAAATAAGATAACTCTCTAGCTATATAATTTTAAATTGTTATTGAAACATTAGGAAAAGAAGTTTGCATTTTGTTGGAAAATATTATTACCTTCTTCAAAAGACTTACCGTTGCTTCAGAAATGATGACGAAAATAGTATTTTAGCATTATAACTACCAATTCTCATAATCAACTATTAACTCCTGCTGTTTTTCTCTTTTATTTTACTTTGCCAGAGCTGGCCAAAGCCTAGCTGATTTCTTAGTTGTAACTATTACATAGAATTTTAGAAGTGGATTTCACTAGGCTAATCTCTGGTAAGCTTCTTTTCCCACATAATATGGTAGTTTTTAGTTAAAAGTAGCATCATTGGCAGTGAAAGCTCAAAGTAGGTAAAGCTGTTGATTCACTTTATTAATTGAAGTAAATAGTTTCAGAGACTGAAAAGGAATTTCCCATCCCAAGTACTTACTGAAGGGGAATGTGGACAGAATATATAATGTTTTATCTGTGGTGTCCTTGGAATGAAGGGTTTCCAGGCTTAATTATTTTTTGTTATTATTTACTTATTATTCATTTATATTTTTAGTCCTGTATATAAGACAGGATTCTTTTCCAATGAATATTTTAAATATAGACTTCGTGTTGTAATATGTTTCTGTATTTCAAAATATACATGGAAATAGTTTCCTTAATGAAATAAAATGTGTACAAAATTAAATGTAAAATGCCATGTCAGAATGTTATAAAATTACATGCAGATATCATGAACTATTTTTCTTCTCAATTAAAAATGGGACTAAAATATGATATTCTCTTGAAAGATATATAGATTGACTCATAGGTGTGTGCTTTTGAGAGGTAAAAAATTTCTAGTGTGAATATTTACACCTCAGAAATCAACAATTGCTACAAATCAGGGCTTAATTTATTGTTTTGTTGTCTAGAAATAAGAGTATTATTAATGTGAATTAAAACTAAAATGTGTATTGCAGTATATCTTTCCTGCCACTTGAGAGAGTGGTAGTAAACATTTACAAGTATTCCCATTTATTGTTTTATAAAATTGCTTGAGTTCAACAGATGTCAAGTAGAAAGCTCATGGCAGGAAGTCATCAAGAAACTAAAGGCCTGGTGACTGTAGGCTTTAATAATAATAATAATAATAATAATAATTGTTATTATTATTATAGTTAGTATTACCATTAATATTATTCAATTGTATAGAACTTTAAGGTTTGAAAAGAGCCCTACATGCATTATTTCCCTTGAGCCTCATCCTAATAACTGCGGAATTATTTATTTATTTATTTTGGTCTCTTTATGAAGAATTTCATTTACTTATTTATTTTTTTTATTTATTTGATATTTTAGTTTTCAACGTTGATTTCCACAAGATTTTGAGTTACAAATTTTCTCCCCATTTATGCCCTGCCCCTCATCATTCCACAATGGCATATATTCTGATTGCCTCGTTCCCCAGTCAGAACTGCCCTTTCACTCCACTCCCCACCCCAATTCCCTTTTCCCTTACTTTCTTGTAGGGCAGGATGGATTTCTATGCCCCATGCCCTATACATTTTTTCCCAGCTACATGCAAAAAACATTTTTTTTTTAATTTTTAAAGCATCTTCTTTTAAAATTTTGAGTTCCAAATTCTCTCCCCTCTTCCCTTCCCACCCACCCTCCCTAGGAAGGCAAGCAACTCAGTATAGATCACACATGAATCATTATGCAAAACACTTCCACAAAGCTCATGTTGTAAAAGGCTAACTATATTTCCTTCCATCCCATCCTGTCCCACTTTACTCAATTTTCTCCCTCGACCCTGCCCCTTTTCAGTGGTTTTTGCTTTTGATTACCTCCTTTCCCTATCTGTCCTTCCTTCTATCATGCCCCCCCCCATTTTCTATCCCCTTCCCCTTACTTTCCTGTGGAGTAAAATACCCGATTGATTGTGTATGTTGTTCCCTCCTCAAGTTGGATCCAATAACAGCACGATTCACTCATTTCCCCTCACCAGCCCCCTCTTCCTTTCCAACAGAACTGCTTTTTCTTGCCACTTTTATGTGAGATAATTTACCCCACTCTATCCCTTTTCCCCTCTCTCAATATATTTCTCTCTCATCCCTTAAATTTATTTCATTTTTTAGATATCATACCTTCATATTCAACTCATCTTGTGCCCTCTGTCTATATTCCCTTCAACTTCCCCAATACTGAGAAAGGTCTCTGAAATTACACACATCATCTTTCCATTTAAGAAGGTAAACATAACAGTTCAACTTTAGTAAGTCCATTTTGAATTCTCTTTCTTGTTTACGTTTTCATGCTTCTCTTGATTCTTGTACTTGATAGTCAAATTTTCTATTCAGCTCTGGTCTTTTCATCAAGAAAGCTTGAAAGTCCTCTATTTTATTGAAAATCAATATTTTGCCTTGGAGCATTATACTAAGTTTTGCTGGGTAGGTGATTCTTGGTTTTAATCCTAGCTCCTTTGACCTCCAGAATATCATATTCCAAGCCTTTTGATCCCTTATTGTAAAAGGTGCTAGACCTTCTGTTATCCTGTTTGTGTTTCCACAATATTCAAATTGTTTCTTTCTGACTGCTTGCAATATTTTCTCCTTGACCAGGAAACACTGGAATTTGGTGACAATAATCCTAGGAGTTTTCTTTCGGGGATCTTTTTTAGGAGGTGATCGGTAGATTCTTTCAATTTCTATTTTACCCTGTGTTTCTAGAATATCAAGGGGAGCTTTCCTTGATAATTTCTTGAAAGATGATATCTAAGCTCTTTTTTCAGGCATGGCTTTCAAGTAGTCCAATAATTTTAAAATTATCTCTCCTGTGTCTATTCTCTAGGTCAGTAGTTTTTCTAATGAGATATTTCACATTGTCTTCCATTTTTTCATTCCTTTCGTTTTGTTTTATAATATCTTGGTTTCTCATAAAGTCACTAGATTCGACTTGCTCTAATCTAATTTTTAAGGTGGTATTTTCTTCAGTGGTCTGTTGGACCTCCTTTTCCATTTAGCTAATTCTGCCTTTCAAGGCATTCTTCTCCTCATTGACTTTTTGGAGCTCTTTTGCCATTTGAGTTAGTTTATTATTTAAGGTACTATTTTCTTCAGTATTTGTGGTATCTCCTTTAGCGAGTCATTGACTTGTTTTTCATGGTTTTCTTGCATAACTCTCATTTCTCTTCTCAATTTTTCCTCTACTTCTCTTACTTTTCCAAATCCATTTTGAGCTCTTCCATGGCCTGAGACTAATTCGTATTTTTCTTGGAGGCTTTTGATGTAGGCTCTTTGACTTTCTTGACTTCTTCTGGTTGTATGTTTTGATTTTCTTTGTCACTACAAAAGGAATCTAGAGTTTGAGTTTGAGTCTGAGTTTGAGTCTGAGTTCATTTTCACTGCCTGTTCATGTTCCCAGACAACTACTTGACACTTGAGCTTTTTGTCAGGATATGACTTCTTGTAGAGTAGAGAGTAATTTGTCTCATAGTTTAGGGTCCAAGCACTGCTATTTTCAGAGCTACTTCTACTCCACTGTCACCCCAGGCTCTGTCACAGCAGCACTCCTCCTCCCCCAAGAACCACCAACCAGGATCGCAATACAGATGCAAGCAGAGCACAGCAAGAGAATCTGCCTTTGTGCCCACAAAGGGCTCCTTGCACTCCCACTCTGATCTGCTGCTAGATTCCTCCCACCTGTGAGCCAGGGACTCAGGAAGCATTCCCGAGTGGAGTTCTGGAAGCAGTCTCAGGAACTTCCTGCTGCTGCTACCTCCACTGCTGCACCATCTCCTTCACCCCTCTGAACTTAATCCTGTAGTTTCCCCCTAATCTGCTCTTTGTCATTTGTGGGTTGAGATGTCTGGTAATTGTCACAGCTCGCTGTTTCATGGCCCCAAGGCCTGTTCCGGCTGGCTGATTTCTGGTCCTGTGTGTCCCCTTGTGGCCCATGCTCAGCTGCCCTTCACTCTCAGCACCATGCGATAGACCCTTCTGGCAACCATCCAGGCTCTCTTGGGCTGGAAACCTGTATCCCTTTGCTATTTCATGGGTTCTGCAGCTCTAGAATTTGTTCGGAGCCATTTCTTACATGTGTTTGGAGGGATTTTGGGGGAGAGCTTAAGTGAATCCCTGCTTTCTAGCCACCATCTTTGCTCTGCCCCTGTGGATTTATTTTTTATTGGGACTCATCCAACCACATAAATCACACCCATACAGACATTGTTCACTGTACTTTTTGTCTATGTTTCCTATATGTTTTTATAGAAAACTGTACAATGCATTTGATGTCTTTGTCCTCTTGTATTATTCTGACAATCACAATGTTCTAAGATTTTAAACCACTCCTGGATCATTTCTTGTCATGGCAGGAGAAGTTAAATTAAACTGTCCACCATACAGAGTTACCCAAGATAGACAGACCATAGTGAAGAGTTTTGACAAAAGATGGTTACTGGAGAAGGAAATGACAAACCACTCCACTATCTTGGCCAAGAAAAGCCCATTGACAGTATTAAAATGATTTTTTAATAAATTTTACACTGAAAGATGTGCCCGTTAGTTGAGGTATCCAAGATGCTACTTGAAAAGAAGAGAGGACAACTACATGTCGAACAGGCAATAGAAACAATAAATATCAAAATATTGGATGTTGGGGTCAACTTGGTGGCACAGTGAGTAGGAGTCAGGAGGGCCTGAGTTCAAATCTGGCCTTAGACACTTACTAGTTGTTTGACCTTGGGCAAGTCACTTAATCCCAATTGCCCTGTCTTCCTCCCTCCAAAAAATAATTTGGTGTCAGTGAACTCAAACAGGAATGAGTAAATTTAATTTAGATGATCACTACATATACTCTTGTGGCTGAGAATATCTTAGAATAAATGAAGTAGCCCTCATAATAAAAGGGTGAGAAAAGGAGAAAAGGCAGTACTGGGTATAATCTGAAAAATGATGTAATGATATCTGTTTGAATCCAAAGTATGCCATTCAACATCTTACCAATACAAGTCTATGTTCCAACCAAAGAAGCAAAGTTGATCAATTCTATGAAACCCTATATCATATAGAAATAACACACACACACACACACACACACACACACACACACACACACACACACACAACACATTCATACAGGGGGATAGGAATGTTAAAGTAGGAAATAAAAGGATGGAATAATAGGCAATTTTCACCTTGAAGTACAAAATGAAGCAGGGCAGAGATTAATAGAGTTTGTCAAGATAACTCGCTAGTCATAGCAAACACTCTTTTTCAAAAACCCAAAAGATGACTCTACACATAGGTATCAGTAGATGGTCAATATCAACATCAGACTAATTATATTTGTTCAAATTACTGAACAATTGTATTCATTTCACACTCCAGTAAGGTTATACTTAAGATTCTGAAAGCTAGGCATCAGCAAAATTTGAATGAATAATTACCAGAAGAGCCTGCTTGTTTTAGAAAAGGCAGAGGAACTAGAGACCAAATTGCCCATATTCACTGGATTATGAAGAAAGCAAGGGAGTTCCAGAAAAAACAAAAATATACTGCTGCTTCAATAACAACTAAATTCTTTGACTTTTGTGGATCACAATAAAATATGGTGAGTTTTCAAAGAGGTAAGAGTACAAGTCATCTTGCTTTTTTCCTGAGGAACCTATGTGTGAGCCATAGAAACAACAGTTAAAACTGAACATGGAACAAGTGATTGGAAAGAGCATACAAATAGGTTGTATATTGTCACCTTATTTACTTAACTTATAAGCAAAGCACATCAGGAAAAATGCCAGGCTGAATAAATCAAAAGCCAGAATTAAGGTTGCTAGGAGAAATATCAACAATCTCAGATGTGTAGATTGATACCACTCTGATGGCAGAAAATGAAGAAGAATTAAGAAGCCTCTTATGGAATATAAAAGAGGACAGTGTAAAATCAGGCTTAAAAAAAGAAACAGGCAAACAAAAAACACCCCAAGATCATGATAACTGGTCTGTCTCATCATTTCCTGGGAAACAGAGGAAGTGGAAATGGAAGCAGTTTTGGATTTTATAGTCTGGGGTTCAAATTCACTGCAGACAATGACTACAGTCATGGAACTAAAAGAAACTTTCTTCTTGGTTGGAAAGGTATGGAAAATTTGGAAAGCATCCTAAAATGCAAAGATATCACCTTGCCAACAAAGGTCTGTATAGTTAAAGCTATAGCCTTTTTTTTTTCCAGTAGCAATCTATCTCTGTGAGAGCTAGACTATAAGGAAACCTGAGCACCACACAATCAACACAAACTTTAGTGCTACAGAAAACCTTTTGAAAGTCCCTTGAAAAGCAAGGAAATCAAATCAGTCAAGTTTTAAAGAAATTCATTCAAACTATTCCTTGGAAGGTCAAATACTGAAGCTGGAGCTTAAATAGTTTGTCTATATAATGAAAAGAGAGGACTCATTGAAACAGGAAAAAAATAATAATGAGAAAGACCTAAGGTCAAAGGAAAAAAAAGGATTTTAGAAGATGAGCTGAATAGATGGCATATAGAAGCATCAAACATAAGATAGAAGGGCAAGGTGTGCTAATGTTCACAGAGTCAGATGTGACTGAGTGACTGAACAACAATAGTAGCAACAATAAAGATTTTAAAATGAAGTATTTATAGGCTTCAGAATGAATTAACAGTTTTTGAAATTATCATTAACAGACAAGATATTAAAACACTTGTTAACAAATAGACTCAGTATTCACCCTTTAGATTTATTTATTTATATAGATAAAATATTTCAGCAAATGTAGATATATTTTTACAATTAAATTATATTATATGATTTTGCTTATACCACAAAAACAAAATTGAAATTCAGAATCACATTGAAAAATTGGAATACTGTTTCTATTTATCCCCTTATTTTCTCTTTTCATATTTTACTGGTACAACTATGATTCCAAATAGTAATTGTGTTATTAGACCTAACTTTATCCCTGATCTTATTGGAAAGACTTCTAATTTATCCCTATTGTATACAATTCTCTTTTTGGTTGTAGATAAATATTAGCTATCATGCTAATGTAAAATTTGCTTATTCCTATTGTAATTAAAAATGCTGTCATTTCAAAGTTTTATCTGAACTACTGATAGAATTATACTATTTTGTTGTTTTGTATTAGTGTTACATAATAGTTCAATAGTTTGTTAATATTAAAACAGCCCTGCATTACTGGCATAAATCCAATTTGGGCATATTGAATAATATTTCTGATGCATAATTGTAGTCCCCTTCCTAATAATTTCTTTTAAATTTTGCATCAATATTTTTCTGTGACATTGATATGTATATATATATATGTAATTTCATTGTCTAATTGGACTGCCATTGATTACATATTGAGACCCTTTTTTGGTTTATTAAGGACAGAATTTATTAGACCACCCTATTTGAAAAGATTGCATGATTTTGGAATTAATTTTTCTTTAAGACTTTGGTAGAATTTATTTTCAAATCCATTTAATGCTAGATTATTTTTACCCTTTGGAACTTGATTTATAGCTTTTTTATACTTACTTTCTGATCATATGCATTTTAAATCCCCTATTTTCTCCCAAATTTGGGGACATTTTGTGTTTTGGTCAACATTCAGTCACTTAATTTAGATTGTCAGATTTATTAGCAAACAATTTGACAGTCAGCCACCATGAACATCCAGGCAAGACCTTCCATTAACAAAAAAAAATTATGACTCACCGCAGGGTCAGGTGATAGCATTTTTAGCAATAAAATATTTTAATTAAGGTATGTACATTGTTTTTCTATACATAATGTTATTACACACTTAATAGACTACACAATTATGTAAACATAACTTTTATATGCACTGGGAAATGAAAAAGTCATGTGACTTACTTTATTGGGATATTCTCTTTATTGTGGTGGTCTGCAGCTGAACCCACAATATTTCTGAGGTATGCCTGTATACCTGTAATGGGACATAAAGAGGGTGTGTGTGTGTGTGTGCAACATATACTAAGATAATAAATGCAAAAACATATACGAAGATATGGGGAAGTGTGAAAGGATTATTATTTATTAATTTTTGTCTAATACAGTTTCTTCATCCTTTCACTCATAACATGGGGAAGTCAAAATGCTTCCTCCTTCCCTAATACTTGGAGATTAGACTTTCCTAAAAGAAGGGAAAAAATATCCCTAAAACCCAACTGATCCTAGCTTCCAAGTAACCAAAACGTTTTAAACATGCTAGTTAAAGTTCCTTTCAGTTGGAGGATTTCTGAAGACAATGAAAGTTATCATGCCCTTGACCATACCCTGCGCTAATAAACAGATAAATTTCCATATGGAGACAAGAAGATCCATGTACAAAATGCATATGCTTGATCTGTTAGAGAAAGTAAAACCCCTTTAACTAATTTAATTTTCTTATTAGTGTCTCATTTTGTCCCAACAACCATGTTGGTGGGAAGGCCACCTCCCCATAAAGGGAAGGATAAATGACTGAGACATTAAGAAAGGCAACAAATAGGAAATTGAAATTGAAGGGATTTAAAGGGTCAGGAGTGGAAGAGGGAACATTCTAGGTACAGGGGACAGGCTAGGCTAGGGAAAGGAGTTTGGAGACAGAATAAAAATTAAAGGAACCGTGTGTTTGCCAATTTGGCTAGGGTTATAATGTAAAAATAGAAGGGAAAGGAATAGATTAGAGCCATTTTGTTAAGGAATACCAATGCTAAGCTAAAGAGGTTTTTTCTTTAATTGAAGATAACAGAGACCGTCTAAAATTTCTTAAGTAAGGGAATTAGAGAACCATACCTGGGCTTTTAGAATATCAACTTAGAAATTGTATAGAGGATAAATTGGTTTGGAGAAAGATTGGAGTTTAGTAGACAAATTCAGATGAATATAAGAATAGTATTAATAGTACTAACATTTGAATTGAAATTAGTCTGGTGCTGGAAACTAAGGACAAAAGAAATTGGTTTTTATTGGGTATTTTTGGGAAAAGCAAAATATCAAAAAAGGAATGGAGCCATTGGTTTGCTGGGATCAAAATAAAGATATTTGACAACAGCAATAAAGGAGAAATGTTCAATTAATAGTTGCATATATTTTCTCTTCAAAGGAGAATTATCACTGGGTGGAAAATGATGGAATCAAATTGAAGAATATGCATTTGATATACAATTTACATAAGGAGATTTAAGAGATAATCTGTCTTCAATGAAAAGAGTTTACTTTGCCCGGATAAACTGCTCTTGAGTACTGAAGCCATTGTCAGAGATATTTGAATGATTATGCAGAATAAGAAAGATACAAAAGAAATTGAGGCCAAATCTACTGATTATATATGAAAAAAACAAAACAACAATAATACCAGGAGTGAGGGAGAGAAAAAAAGAGTCTATAAACTATATGACAATGAGCTTAACTTTAGATTAAAAAAATATAAATGAAACAATAATCAAAACTTCAGACCATGCAGATCTGTCATAGTAATTTAGGATTCAAAAAAAATGCGAACAAGTAGAATGTTGGGCCAAATTTAATAAAAATTAATAAGGATAAGCACAAAAGTTTATAATTGAATTGAAAAATGTTTATAAGTACAAAATGGTGAAGATATGCTATACAGCCATTCATCAGGGGAAAAAAACAATTCTGAATACCTTAATTATAAGCTCTATATTCATCTATGTGGTATTCTAGCTGCCTCAAAAGCTGATGTACTAACCGTATTTATAAGAAATAATATCATGGAATGAGGTTAAAGTTGTCCGTATTCTGCCCTAGTGAACCTATGTCTAGAATATAGTGTTCATTTATGTATTCCACAGATTAGTAAGATCTCCTCCTCCTCCTCACCCTCCTCCTCTTCCTCCTCCTACTATTACTATTACTATTACTAAGAGAAGGAAGAAGAAGAAGAAGAAGAAGAAGAAGAAGAAGAAGAAGAAGAAGAAGAAGAAGAAGAACATGAAGAAGAAGAAGAACAAGAAGAAGAATGAGAAGAACAAGAAGAACAAGAAGAACAAGAACAAGAAGAACAAGAAGAACAAGAGCAAGAACAAGAACAAGAACAAGAAGAACAAGAAGAACAACAACAAGAAGAAGAACAAGAACAAGAACAAGAAGAAGAAGAAGAGGAAGAACAAGAACAAGAAGAACAAGAACAAGAAGGGGAAGAACAAGAAAGGGAAGAAGAACAAGAAGAAGAACAAGAACAAGAAGAGCTAAATCAAGTTTTATAAAGGTCCTTTCACCAACGTCATATTGTTCAAAATCATCAGTTCAAGGAAATAGGGGTACTTCAATCGGAGAAAAGCAGACATGGAAAGCTGTTTTCATGGACATTCAGTGTTTTAAAGTGCTTGGTTTGGGTATTTTATATTATTATGTGTTTTCATTTCCTTCAAATTATCAGTTACATTGAATAGAATCATTTCTGATAATACTGGTTTCTATTTCTTTTGAATTGTCTATTTTCATTCGTGGTTTTAATAAGTAATTTGATTTTTCTATAATTTTTAATTTTTTTCATATTTTATTATTTAATAGTTTTTTGTTTTGAATATTGGTTGACACAAAATTTTGAGTTAAAAATTTTCTCCCCATTTCTAACCTCCCCCCACTCCAAGATGGCATATATTCTAATTGCCCTGTTCCCCAGTCAGCCTTCCCTTCTGTCACCCCACTGCCTCCACCAATCCCCTTTCCCCTTACTTTCTTGTAGTGCAAGATAAATTTATATGTCCTATTGCCTGTATATTTTGTTTCCCAGTTACATGCATAAACAACTTTTTTTGAGTATCTGCTTTTAGAACGTTGAGTTCCAAATTGTCTTCCCTCTCCACCCACCCTCCCTAAGAAGGCAAGCAAATCAACCTAGGCCACGCATGTATCAATATGCAAAACACTTCCATAATGTTCATCTTGTCACAGAATAACTATATTTCCCTCCATCCCATCCTGTCCGTCTTTATTCAGTTTTCTCCCTTGACCTTGTCCCATTTCAAAAGGTTTGCTTTTGATTACCTCCTCCCCCTATCTGCCCTCCCTTCTATCATCTGCACTTTCTTATACTATTCCTCCTACTGTCCTATGGGGTAAGATACCCACTTGACAGTGTATGCTATTCCCTCCTCAAGTCAAATCCAATGAGAACAAGATTCATTCATTCCCCCTCCCCTGCCCCCTCTTCACATCCAACAGAACTGCTTTTGCTTGCCACTTTTATGCAAGATAATTTACCCCATTGCATCTCTCTCTTTCTCCCTCTCTCAATATATTCAACTCTCACCCATTAATTTTATTTCATTTTTTAGATATCATTCCTTCATACTCAATTCACCCTGTGCCCTCTGTCTATATATATGTATATTCCCTTCAACTACCTTAATACTGAGAGAAGTCTCATGAATTACTACAAACATCCTCTTTCCTTGTGGGAATGTAAACAAAACAGTACAACTTTAGTAAGTCCCTTATTATTTCTCTTTCTTGTTTACCTTTTCATGATTCTCTTGATTCCTGTATTTGAAAGTCAGATTTTCTGTTCAGCTCTGGTCTTTTCATCGAGAAAGCTTGAAAGTCCTCTATTTTATTGAAAATCCATATTTTGCCTTGGAGCATTATACTCAGTTTTGCTGGGTAGGTGATTCTTTGTTTTAATCTTAGTTCCTTTGACCTCCGGAATATCATATTCCAAGCTCTTTGATCTCTTAAGGTAAAAGCTGCTAGATCTTGTGTTAACCTGATTGTGTTTCCACAGTATTCATATTGTTTCTTTTTGGCTGCTTGCAGTATTTTTAACTTGACCTGGGAACGCTGGAATTTGACAACAATATTCCCAAGGGTTTTGTTTTTGGGATCTTTTTCAAGAGGCAATTGGTGGATTTTTTCAATTTCTATTTTACCCTCTAGTATATCATGTCAGTTTTATTTGATAATTTTTTGAAAGATGATGTCTAGGCTCTTTTTTCAGGCATGGCTTTCAGGCTACACTATTATTTTTAAGTTATCCCTCCTGGATCAATTCTGCAGGTCAATGGTTGTTCAAATGAGATACTTCACATTGTCTTCCATTTTTTCATTCCTTTGGTTCTTTTTTATAAAATCTTGATTTCTCATAAATTCACTAGCTTCCACTTGCTCTAGTCTCATTTTTAAGGTAGTATTTTCTTCAGTGTTCTTCTGGACCTCCTTTTCCACTTGGCTAATTCTGCCTTTCAAGGCATTCTTCTCCTCATTGGCTTTTTGGAGCCCTTTTGCCATTTGAGTTAGTCCATTCTTTAAGGTGTTATTTTCTTCAGTACTTTTTGGTTCTCCTTTAGCAAATCATTGACTTATTTTTCACTTGTTTCTTCGTAGTTTTCTTGCATCACTCTCATTTCTCTTCCCAATTTTTCCTCTACTTCTCTTACTTGCTCTTCAAATCCTTTTTGAGCTCTTCCATGGCCTGAGACCAGTTCATGTTTTACTTGGAGGCTTTTGATGTAGGCTGTTTGACTTTGTTGAGTTCTTCTGGTTGTATATTTTGATCTTCTTTGTCACCAAAAAAGATTCCAAAGTCTGAGTCTGAGTCCTTTTTTGCTGCCTGGCCATGTTCCTAGCCAACTACTTGACCTTTCAGCTTTTTGTCAGGATATGACTGCTTGTAGTGTAGTGAGTACTTTATTCCAAGCTTTAGGGGCTGCACTGCTGTTTTCAGAGCTACTTCTACTCCACTGTCACCCCAGGCTCTGCCACAGCAGCGCTCCTCCTTCCCCAAGGACCGCCAACCAGGATCATGACCCTGTTCCAAGTAGGGCATAGCAAAAGAACATGCCTCTGTGCCAGCAAAGTGTGCCTTGCACTCCTGCTCTCATCCTCTACTTGGCTGTTTCAACTTGTGTGCCTAATCTATTCCTCTAATCCACCACTCTGCTTCTTAGCCAATGCCAAATTGTTTTCATGACTGCTGCTTTATAATACACTTTAATATCTGGTATGGCTAGGCCACCTTCCCTAGTATTTTTCATTAATTCACTTGATATTCTGGACATTTTTGCTCTTCCAGATGAAATTCGATATTCTTTTATCCAGCTCTGTAAAATATCTTTGGTAGTTCAATTGGTTTGGAGCTGAATAAGTAAATTAATTTAGGTAAAATTGTCATTTTTATTATATTAGCACAGCATAACCATGAGTTACTGATGTTTTTCCATTTATTTAGATCTGACTTTATTTGTGTGAAAAGTCTTTTGTAATTGTGTTCTTATAGGCCTTGGGTTTGTCTTGGCAGGTAGACTCCCAAATATTCTATATTGTCTACAGTAATTTTAAATGGAATTTCTATTTCTATTTCTTGCTGTTTGGCTTTGTTAGTATTATATAAGAATGCTGAGGATTTATGTGGGCAAAATTCATATCCTACAACTTTGCTAAAGTTTTTTTATTATTTCAAGTAGTTTTTTAATTGATTTTCTATGATTCTCTAGGTAAATCATGATATCATCTGCAAAGAGTGATTATTAATTTCTTCTTTGCCTATTCTAATTCCTTCAATTTTTTTCTTCACTTATTGCTAGAGCTAACATTTCTAGTACCAAACTGAATAATAAGGGTGATAATGGATGTCCTTGTTTCATCCCTGTTCTAATTGGGAATGGATCTAGCTTATCCCCATTACATATGATGCCTGCTGATGGTTTTAGGTAGATGCTATTTATAATTTTAAGGAAGAATCCATTTATTCCTATACTTTCTAGTGTTTTAAGTCAGAATGGATGTTGTATTTTGTGAAAAGCTGTTTTCTGCATCTGTTGAGTTAATCATATGGTTGCTGCTAGTATTGTTGTTCATGTGATCAGTTATACTGCTAGTTTTCCTTATATTGAACCAGCCTTGAATTCCTGGAATAAATCCTTCCTGGTCACAGTGTATTATTCTTCTGATAACTTGCTGCAATCTTTTTGCTCATATTTTATTTAAAATGTTTTCATCAACATTTATTAGGAAAATTGGTCTATAGTTTTCTTTCTCTGTTTTGACTATTTCTGGTTAGGTTATTAGTACCATATTTGTGTCATAAAAAAAATTTTTTAGGACTCCTTCTTCACCCATTTTCCCAAATACTCTATAAAGTATGGGAAATAATTGTTCTTTAAATGTTTGATAGAATTCATATGTGAAACCATCTGGCCCTGGAGATTTTTTCCTAGGGAGTTCATTGATGGCTTGCTCAGTTTCTTTTCTGAGAAGGGTTTTTTAGGTATTTTATTTCCTCTTTTTTTAACCTGGGGAATTTATATTTTTGTAAATATTCATCCATTTCCCTAAGGTTGTCAAATTTATGGGCATGAAACTAGGAAAAGTAATTCCTAATTATTGTTTTAATTTCTTTTTCACTGGGGATGGATTCACCCCCCCCCCTTTTAATTTTTGATACTGGTAATTTGGTTTTCTTCTTTCTTTTTTAATTAAAATGACTAAAGGTTTATCAATTTTATTCATTTTTTTCATAAAACCAGCTCTTAGATTTATTCATTAATTCAATAGTTTTCTTGATTTCAATTTTATTAATCTATCCTTTAGTTTTCAGTATTTAATTGGGGATTTTCAATTTGTTCCTTTTCCAGCTTTTTCCATTGCATGTCTAATGCATTGTTTTCCTTTTAATCTATTTTATTAATGTAAGCATTTATAGATATAAAGCTTCCCCTAAGAGCAGCTTTTGCTGCATCCCATAAATTTTGGTATGCTGTCTCATTATTATCATTCTCTTGAATGAAGTTCTTAATTGCTTCTCTGATTTATTCTTTGGCCCAATCATTCTTTGGAATTTGAATATTTAGTTTCCCATTAATTTTAGCCTATTTTTCCATGGTTCTTTATTACAAATAATTTTTATTGCATCATGATCTGAAAATGATGCTTTGACTACTTCTGCCTTTCTGCACTGGATTGTGAGGATTTTATGCCTTAGTATATGGTCTATTTTTGAGTATGTGCCATGTACCACTGAGAAAAAAAAAGTATATTCTTTTATCTCCATTTAGTTTTCTCCAGAGGTCTTTCATATCTGCATTTTCTAAAATTCTATTCACCTCCTTAACTTCTTTCTTGTTTATTTTGAGGTTAGATTTATCAAGTACAGAGAGCAGAAGGTTGAGGTCCCACACTAGTATGGTTTTGCTGTCTGTTTCTTCCTGTATCTCCCTTAACTTCTCCTCCTAGAATTTGCATGCTATGCAACTTGGTGTATATATGTTAAATAACAAACTTGCTTCATTGTTTATGGTGCCTTTTAGCAGGATGTAGTGTCCTTCCTTCTCTCTTTTAATTAGATCTATCTTTGCTTTTGCTTTGTCTGAGATTAGGATTGCAACCCCTGCTTCTTTTACTTTAGCAGAAGCACAATATATTCTATTCCAGGCTTTCACCTTTACCCTGCATGTATACCCTGTTTCAAATTTTTTTTTGTAAACAACATATTGTAGCATTATGGTTTTTAATCCATTCTGCTATCCATTTCTTTTTTATGGGAGAGTTCATTGCATTCCCATTGACAGTTATGATTACTATCTGTGTCTTTTTCTCCATGTTATTTCCCCCCATTTATGCTTTTATTTCTCCCTTTCCCCTTCCACTCCTCAACAGAGTTTTGCTTTTGACTGCCACCTTCCTCAGTTTAACCTCCCTCTTGATTCCCCTCCCTTATCTTACCGTTTTCCACTTGCAACTTCTTTCCTCCCTTCTGACCACCCCCCTCCCTTTCTTTCCCCCTTTCCCCTCCTACTGCGTGTAGGACAAGTTTGATTTCTATATTTATCAGTGTATGTTATTCCCTTCTTGAACTAAATCCCATGAGAAAAAAAGCTCAAATACTGCTCTTCTCCTTCCCTTCTTTCCCTCTACTACAATATGTTTCTGTGGCTCTTCTTCTGATGTAATTTACACTTTTCTACTGCCTCCTTACCTCTTCTCCCAGAACCATCCCTTTATATCTTTTAATTATATTTTTTAACATTATATTGGTTATTTTATACTGATACCCACAGTCTATTATTATCCCTTTCAATTGTCATAAGTATACTATTCTCAAGATTGACATATGTATAAAACATATAGAAAGCAAAATAATCTTATATAAGGATGTAACTAATTAGCCTTATTGATTAACTAGGGTTTTTTCCCCCATTTACCTTTTTATGTCTCTCTTGAGTTTTGTATTCGGAGATCAAATTTTCCATTGAGCTCTGGCCTTTTCATCAGAAAGCTCTGGAATTCCCTTATTTCATTGAATATCCATCTCCTTGCATGGAAAATTATGCTCAATTTTGCTGGGTAATTGATCCTTGGCTGTAGTATGAGCTCCTTTGCCTTTAAGAATATCATATTCCAATTTCTTCTTTCATTTAATGTAGAAGCTGAAAGATCCTGTGTGATCCTGATTGTAGTTCCACGATTTTTGAATTGTTTCTTTCTATCTGCTCACACTATTTTCTCCTTCACCTGGTAGTTCTGGAATTTGGCTACAATAATTTTGGAGTTTTTAATTTGGGATCTTTGTTAGGGGGTGATCAATGGATTATTTTGACGATGGTTTTACCCTCTGGTTCTAGGACCTCACCCAGTGCTCTCCTAGTCCCGTGCCCTGGCTGGATTCCTTTGCTTTTCCCAGTTGATTTGGTCTGCTGCTGTTCTGCATACTCCTACCCGTCTCAGTCTACTAGTGGCTTCTAATTCTCTCAAATCTGCTCAGATTCACTTTTTTAGATGTATCTGACAGAATTTGTGAGAGACCTCTGGTAGTTCCTTCTTTTCACAGTGCCATCTTGACTCCACCCCTAGAAATTGTAATTTTTTTACCACTATTGTAATAATTTGTTTTCTTGGAACTCAGTTTCTTATAATTTTTCTTTTTTTCAATTTAAGTGCTAAGGAATTTGGTATATAAAAGTTGAATATTGATAATGATTTGTTTTGTTCCTTTCAACTCAAGGTAGTTACTTTATTTCTTTTTTTATGTTTGAATTATTGTTTTTGCTTTCATAGCGTGATTGCAACTCTCACTTTTTTTATTGACCTGATGTGCAGTAAAATGGGCTCTCTCCTCCCTCGTTTTCATTTGTGTATGTCTTTATTTTTAAAATCTGTTTCTTATAAGAAATGGAATGGGGAATTTTGTTTACTTATCCAATTGGTTACATGTCTTTTTGAAAATTTTATTGGATTGTTTAATTCATTTGCATTTAAAGTTTTGAGAGTTAAATTTATATTTTTTTCTATTTATCTCTAATATTGTTTCCCCTCACACCTATTTTATCATTATTTGATCTATGAATTTCTTGTGTTTCTCATGCAATATTTTGAGTTCCTTCTTCTAAACCATGTGTGTTATTGCCTTTTAGAACTTGTCCTGCTCCCATTGTCACTGGTGAAATTCAACAATGGTAGACCCATAATAGATTATTAGTAGGGTGAAAACCTATTAATAAAGTGGGTAAATTGATGCTTTAGTTAAGCCAAAGATGTCGAATTGGCAACACAGTTCCCTTTTTAATCATAGAGCGAATAACAATACAGCATTGATGAGGAAATAGTACAACTGATTATAAGATTGGAAGCATTATGAGGATGAAGAATTATGATTGGTTATATTAAGGAAAGGGGTAATGGAATGAAGACTACTTTTTCTGTGTTAGAGAAGTGTCTTTTTGGTTTATGGTACCCTGCTGCATGCCAAGGCCATTCATTATCAATAGATTCACATCTTCCACATACCATATTATCCTCTAAATTCTTCCCTTCTCTGTTTCTGTTTGCCATCCAATTAAAGTTTATTGTTTTATTAAATTACAATTTAATTTTCAAATTTATTTTTTTCAATTTTAAAAGTTAATTAAATTTGTGTGCTCTCCTCTCATGAACAAAATTGATTCACGTGTAGGTGGGACATTGTATGGTTTAGTTCATTATGCACCAGCCTTTTTTAAATCTTTATTAGCTTTCCTTTTTCCCTCTTATGATTTTGGAAGGAAATCTTGCAATAGATCCTCTGTTGTATTTTTGCTATTGTTTTCAGTAGTTATTGTTACACTTTTTTCCTCTTTACAATTGGTCTTCCTTTCATGACAATTTATTTACTTCTCTGCCTTCCTTGTTTTCAGTATTTGTTCATCTTTCTTGTATTTTTGGTTTTTTATGTGATTTACAAAACAAATAATCTGCTCAGGTATCACTTTCCTTGTAAGAATTCCTGAAATGCCTCTTTTAATCAAAAGTTAATTTTTTAAAAATTCTTTATTAGTCTCAGGTATTCAGGATATGTCATCTTGCTTTTCAGAAATCATTATTCCATTCCTTCCTTCAGTGTCTAGTCAGTGAAGAACAGCCTTTTCTGTCACTAGCCTGTACGTGTACTTCTGTTAGAGTATGGTTGCTGGTGGGTGAGGGGCTGCTGGGAAATTAATTTCAAAATTAAGTATTGTCAAGAGATGGTTCTCTAGTTAGTTCATCATTTTATATGCTACATTAGGTTTCTTGATGTGTCATACCATGAGGAGAACTGAGATTCCTTATAACTTGCTATCATTCCTATTCTGAATATGTATTTGAGGTCCTTAACATCAGAGAAATCTAGCCCTCTATCTTGTAAGTTATCTGACTGAAAGACCAAGCTAAAACACACTTACTAGCTCTTGCTGGATGCACTCCATTTCTGAAACAGAACATATTATTCCTGTATTTTAACCTGTGGTCCAGATCCAATACTGAAATGTCATATTTTTAACCAGTTGTTCAATTTTCAAATCTGTCTTTTTCTTCATTTGGCATCAGTGATGAAAATGTAACCTCTGTCATCAAGTTATTCAGTGTCTTGCCCATGACTAAGTCAACTTTAGTCATGATTTACAGATTCCTTTTGGTAGTACCATTCAGACCCATAGAAATTACCAGAATTGGATAGTAGTCACATGGTTTGAGTCTTGAGAGATTTTCTGTCTTGTCTGAGATTCTTGCTGTAGGAAGATAGCTGACCTCTCCAACACGGTTATTACATTGACAAATATTTACCTTAGAACCTGTCAGAAGTCACCAACAACTGCTTTCCATACCTTCTTCAGGAGACTTGAGTTTAATCCACACTCGGACTCTAGCTGTGTAAACCTGAAAATAATCATTTAATCTTTGTTTGCCTCAGTTTCCTCATCTGTACAATGTGGATTATAATAAAACCCACTTAATAGGATTGTTGTGAGGATTGAATGAGGCAATAGTTGTAAAGTTCTGAGCACAGTAACTGGCACACAGTAGCAACTTAATAAATGCCTATTTCTGTCTTCCATTACTGGAAAATTTCTCATCTGGATGTATGTGTAGATTTACAGTATCATTCTTTGGAAGACAATCATTTGCTTCTACTTGACAAGGTTAAATTCTTTCGTCTTTGGAAAAAAAAATTACATCTATTTCTTAGCAATAAGTGTTGAGAGGGTCTTATTTTTACCTTTATGCCCGGTGTCACATTCTTCTAGAATCCAACCTCCCAACTGTCATCAGAATTCCCTTTTGTATCATTAGATCTTTTATCATATATTATCATTTAGGATAATAGCTGGCATTTTTATTGTAATTTTTTGAGGGAATTGAGAAGGAATGTTAACATACAATGATTACAAGTCAGGCTACTTATTACTAACAGGCAAGGGAGCATTTGACTACTTCACCCTTTAGACCTACAGGCACACAATGACAATGGTGGTTTGGGCCTAGCATGGGTTATATACTCCAATAGAGAGGCCAGATTTTCAGGGTCCTTGCTTTTATATCTGATGTCACTGAGGAGATCCACAAGGACTGGGTGGGAGTGAGAGCTTAGGTAGAGCAGTCAATGAGCAGGTGGTCTGAACTGAACCAATTCCTCCCCTAATCAAACAGAAAGACATTGTCATTAGTCATTTGCAAACTTTACACACCTAGATTAGATAGAGTTAGTTAACTAGTTGGTTTTCTAACTTTGTAAACCTAACCCTAAATGTAACTGACCAAATCAGTTTTGTGGTTTATAGGCACTTCCTGCTATATAAGCCAGTCAATCATGGGTCAAATATGGAGTCACTTCTGTCATTTAGGGCATGAGATAGGCCAGTCCTCACAGCTTTAGGGATTACAGATCCCTTTGCTCACAACAACCCCATGAGGCAATGACTCTGTGAAGGCAGTAATGGTATAGCCAAAAGTGTTCTGGAAAAGTAGTTAGGAAAATTTAATTTCAATTCTCAGCTTTGCCAGTTTTTGTCGGTGTGATTGTCCATCCTTTTATATACCAGACTAAACAAACTACCAGTATCTTGACATCATCTCCCCTCAGGCCTCGTTGGTGATAGCCCAGATTTCTGACCCCAAGATACTTAGCAATGGAAGTGCTCCACAAACCATCAGAATTATCTCCAAACCAGGTCTTGCAGCCATCATTGAATGGAAAAATAATTATGGTGAAGAATATGGAGAAGGTGTTCACCTTCCTCCTCACAAGGAACAACTGATCAATTCCCTCTAACACTCACTTGGATATAGGAGCTCTGGGAGTGACAAAATATCCCAGTCCTCCAGTCCTGTTTACAACCAGCCTTCACAGTCATCATCTAGGGGAAACAACTTCTATGGAGAAGGGAATATCTATCCCTGTTAATTGTTAATAAACTAATCGTCACATCTAGGTAAACTAGCCTAGCTAAATCAGCAAGATACCCTGAGGGAGAGGTGGGAGGCAGCATATTCTAAGCCAGTCAAACTGCCACCTCTCCCCTCAGACCAAGATGTAGATAATCCAGGGCCCTGAACCCAAGAACCTTGGGAATATCAATACTTTTAGTCCAGTAACCAAAGTTATGCAGCACTATGGAAATGCAGCTTGGAATACTGCTTCTGCAGGTCCTATAGTCATAGCTACTCGAGACCCAAAAAAGAAATTTCTTTTTACCAATCTCACTGGAAATATAAAACAGTGTAGTATTAATGTGACGCAAGATTGTCCCCACCCATTCAAGAGGCCTCAGGTGGGACTAGGTGGGAGAGCTTGAATATATCTTTGTTTGTAAGTAGGCTTAAAGTCCCTACTTACTAGGTACTAAAGCCAATATGGGTGTGAAGCCCTTAGAACCCTAAGGGGAGTTGCTAAGACCAGAGCCAATGATATGTGCACTGAATTCTAGTCAATCATGAATTCAGCCAATCAGAGACCTGAGTTCTAGCCAATCAGATGCCAGCTAGGACTGTACAAAAGGAGACCACAGAATTGAAGAGGGGAAGTATTGAAGAGGAAAAGAGAATTGAAGAGGAAAAGAGAATTGAAGAGGAACAGAACTGAGAGCAGCAGGACAGAGAGCAGCAGAACTGAGAGAAAGACATTGAGGCAGCAGATGTCAAGAGGGCGCTGAAGAACAGACATTGAGAGAACCAGCATCATCACAGCTGTATAAGAGAGTGTTGAGCAGAGAGTTAGAATTCATGAGTGATTGTTTACAGGAAGACCCTAGCAGGGAGGAGGGTTACAGGATGACTTGGTTCTTTGCTATAATACTGTGTTATAATTTCCTTGTTACTACATTGAGGTGGGCTTACTGGTTTTGGAATATAATTGCTACTTTATCGAATTGGGGGTATTGGTTCTCAGATTGGATCCTCTGGAGTCTAAATAAATGTTATACTTCCTCTGCTTTCTACATAGAGTTTTTCATACTTTGCAATGAACCATTCAGCCATGTTCATGGTCATCCTTGAGGTCATGAATCTTGCCTTAATGATATAAACAGTTCAGAATTGGACACAAATATAGTTTTATCAGCACAAATAACATTAGTGAGGAAGCATTAACTTTGCTACTCCATGTTAAGGACCATTGGACATTTCCAGGGGGATGCTAGAGCCAGTTTGAACTAGCTTGTGATAAAGGATTTGTACCTTAGAAATTTGCAAACTCTACAAATCAGTGTTTGGTTTATTGTTTTATTTGCTTAAGAGAGATGAAGAAAATGTGAATGATGCAAGCTTGAAAGTTTTTATGTGTACTTTTTTTTCTTTTAGAGAGAAAACCATTTGCTAATAATTTACCAGCATACCTCTTATCCTTTCCCATCTGATGTGCCACTGAAATTTTTTATATACTTTTGTTTCCCCATTAAAATATGAGCTCCTTGACCTTGGAGACTCACTTAATTTACTATTTACAGACCCAGCGCTTAATACAATGTTTTTTACATAGTGCTTAGTAAGTGCTTACATACATTCATTTATTCCTTCCTTCATTCATTTTTTTCCTTTTGAATATTATCATTTTTTCTAATCCATTGTTAAAGTAAATTCATTCTTCCCAATAATACAGAGAGTAGAGAAGAGTCTTAAAGCCCCTGACTTTATACTTTTAAAAGGGAAAGGGCCTTGCATTTTTGAGCTCAGGTATAGTTCCATGTATGGAAAGAATGGAAATATTATACAGTTTACAAAGACCAATTAAATGTTTGGCCTCCTTCCTATTCTAGATAAAAATATTATGTTCAGTCTTGTGTTACCACAACCTTCTCTCCTCCAGGAAATGAAACCATCACGCATGCCTAAACCATACACTGTGCTTCGGAGTTTGGGGAAAACCCTTGTTTTTACCCTAATTGTTACATCATTCCCACTCTTCACCCCCAACTTAGTGTGGCACAGTTGGACTAAGTTATTAGAAACACCTTGGGACTCTCTGGGCAGGAGAGGAGCTGGTTATTCTTATAGGCATTTTTGCAGAGGAAAGGTTAGTTTGTATTTCTTCCTATACTTGTGTACAATTTTAAATTCAACCCAGGTGACAGATATAGTGGTCACAACTGCACCTTTATAAATATAATGGCAACATGAGCTAGAGAATCCCATAGAGCCATTCAATCAAGTCTATTAAAATTTTTGGTTATCCCAGTTTTATCGTTGCCTGACTATTTCTGAACTTGCTGAATATACATTATGCAATATTTCCAGGGACCTAAAATATCATCAATTTGTGCATTCCATCACCTGATATAGATAATAAAGCATTAATGCTTCCTTTTCCTGTGTTATCCTTTTCCATTTCTTCCACAATATCTTTTAAGCATGATCAAATGAACATATTGGTCACTTTTCTCAAAATCCTTGAACACTTTCCAGGTAATAGCTCAACATTTAACTTCCCATCTGTTATATTTTATTCCCACAAGGAATATTCTGTGCTACTTTGTTGAATTTAAGAAAACTGTAAGCTTAACTTTGCCTGTGTATGCCTGGCTTGAAAATAATGGCAATGGGGAATTAATATGCTCATTTATTTATGCATCATCTGTGATGAATGTAAATATATGAAGCTACTCATAAAAGTGTACCTAGCATAACTGCATAATGAAAAATAAATTAAAATGCAAAGAAATATAAATCTAGTTCATTTTACTGCTATTGACTCATATTTCATTTTTGAAAATCAAAAAAGAGTAAAGGAATTCCTGGGAATTTGTACAAAAAACAGAAGAATATAAGATGGAGTGGAAAGATATTAGAGGATAGAAGAAATAATATGGTTACCAAAAGTGAGAGGACCAGGGTTCCCTTTTCTCCCTTCAGTAGGGAATAATTTTCCTTAAAAAATAAACAAAACTGTCTCTAGGCAATGACTGGTGCCTGCTTCACTTGATAAAATTTCCCTGTCATCTCGAGGCCTAAAATGTCCCACCTATGTGGATTTGTGGCCACTTAAACTTGGCAGATTTTTGAAGATCCAACAAATCACCACATCTATCCATTCTGAGCAGACAATGCATTTACATATGGGGATAAGAGGGTCACAAGTCAAAGAAGCTAAGTGCCATCATTGCATCCTTGTTTTGTTAAAGAAAAGTAAAGCTTTTGTTAACTGTTCAATGACTTCCGAATGCCTCACTTTGTTCAAACATCTAGCATAAACCAACAGGATGCTGGCATTAGGCCTGCACCTAAAACTGAGGAAGACTTTAGCAGTTATAATATTAAATATGCATTTATTTCCCTATGGAATTTTAGAAAATTCTGATGTATTTTAGGTGCATAGAAGAAAGATGTCTGCAATAATATGAAATATTTAATGCCTTATAAAATATTGCATTAGGACATAATAAAAAATACACTGGTAATGCAGGTAGATATATAGAATGTAATCTTACACATTCAAAAATGTTCCTATAGTGTGTAGTGTTCAATAAAGAAAATAGGTTTTTCTGGTTAAGATAATGTAAAGGAATAATCTTCTCTAATTTCAAAAATAAAAAATAGAATACAAAGGAATTGAGATAAAAAATGGGTTTAGCTGGGCAAAGCAATCTGCAGTCACCTTTGTCTACTATCTCCCTTTCTGAGAAAAGGAAGATGACAGAAAGCTATAAAAGTTTACTACTCAAGCCTTCTGAAAATCAAATTTTGAGTGTCTGCTTCAAGGCAAGAGACATTACCTGAACCGGTGCTCGTAAAAGAGAAGCACCTCGGGAATTACTAGTTGCACAGACTTGGAATGGAAAAGTCCATTTCTGACCACTTTTTTCTGTTTATGTAGCTGCCAAAATATAATTTATTAGATTTATGACTGCAGGTAACCAGAATGAGCAGGTTACTCATCAAGAACCTCTTTGGTGCAAAGACAGGAGGGAGATCTGAGCAGCTTTCTGCTATAGATGTGTCAGGAGGAAGGGAGAAGCTCTGTAATTTTAAGAATACTAGGGTTCAGACATATTTACCTTGCTGTGACCACTTTTTTTACTACTGTTCAAGGGCTGCCTTATCTATCAGAAATAACACATTAATCAAAAGTGAGGGACATTTAACTCCCTTACCAAAATAATATCTGAAAAAGTAATATTTATAAGAGAGCCTTTGAAGGTATACTCATGACAATAATAATATTTCAGCATCTATTTTGAATGGTATTAATACTCTCCTTCCAGTATTCACATGTTATATAAAAAAGAAGGTTTTCAAATAAGGGCGGGTATTGACCTATTTTTTTCCCCTGTGACTTCTGGTAAATACCTCTACATTGAACCTTAGCAAGAAATTTTCAAAAATGGAAGCTGGCTAAAGATCTGAGAGTCGATTTTAAAAATAGTTTTTTGACAATTCTATCAAGAATAAGATTGAGAAGGGAATGAGATTAGATAAAGCATAGAGCATCAGAGATAGAAGGAAAATAAAAGGTCAGTCAATCTAATTGTAAGCAGGAAGCCCCATTTGAAGCATGCATGAAAGAAAAGCTGTCTGGACAAAGAACTCTAACAATGGGAAACATCACATTTTGAGACAATTCATTCTCATTTTAGATAAAAAACATTTTTTTAGAAATTAGATTTAAACGCAGATAAGAATTTTTATAGTATTCTATGATATTGAATAATGTTAAATATTATTCAGTTAGTGTTTTTACTATGGTGAACTGCTTAATATACCTTTGTGAATGCTCACAATTAGTAGGTCATGCCATTTATACTTGATTCAATATAAGATGATATCATTTAAAAAAATGTTTGTCATCCATCTTTTGGCCAGAAATATTATTTTCTCTACCATCATTGTTAGATGAAATTTAGTTTTTGAGATGTTAAATTATACAACATCCCTGTATGTAGTAGGGAAGAAAATAACAGGAAAAAAACTTACATATTAAAAAAAATCAGAGCTTATCCCAGACTTGAATTTATTGTCTATAAACATTGAAATAAAAAAA
Source organism: Trichosurus vulpecula (assembly GCF_011100635.1). NCBI lineage: Eukaryota > Metazoa > Chordata > Mammalia > Diprotodontia > Phalangeridae > Trichosurus > Trichosurus vulpecula. The sequence goes on along the minus strand of NC_050576.1, from coordinate 320,265,368 downwards.
AATTGATGTTCCAGAATGAGAGGTATGTATTAAGCATTTAATAAATGATTATGTATCAATTGAGTGATGATAGTAGTTATCATTTGTACACATCCTCTTCTTTTTACTTTTTACCCCTACAGTTGACACCTTAGGTTATGTCTTAGCTTCACCATATCTAACCTAAAGTATGACATTCACCTTCTAACTGGTCTTCTTGTCCCAAAGTCTCACCCTATTTCAGTCCATTCTCCAAACTGGCCTTCTTAAAGCATACAGCAGACCCTTTGACCTCCTAGTAAAGATATTCCAGTATCTCACTACCATCTCTAGAATCACATATATACTCTTGTTTGTCATTTACAGAACTTTGAAATGTCACCTTCCACTCTTTCCAGTATGTTTACATATTACTCCTTTCCTCATACTGTATATTCCAGATCTAATTGATTATTTGCAGTACTTCACATATATGACACTAAATCTCTTTCTGAGCTTGTACTTATTGTTCCTCAGGTGTGTGATACTCTCCTTCATATCTGTCACTTAGAATTCCTGAGTATGATTAGTTCAAGTACCACCTATGCAGGAGTACTTCTCAGACCCTGCTGGTAGAGCTTTTTCTTCTGAGGTTATCTTCTATCTAGTTTATTTCTATCTCACTTGTACCTTTTTGCAAAAATATTACCTTCCCCATTAGACTGTAAGCTTGCATTCTAAGGATATACATTCTGAATGGACCCTGAGGGTTTTTTTAATATTACACGAGCTTAGCATATTGAGAGTAGATGCTTGTTTATTGATTGATAGGTTGGAAGCTTTGTACCTGATTGTCATGGATAAGAAAATGACAGAGTGAAGATACAAATATTCAACTCTTCTTTTTTCTATTTCCTCTCTCAAGGAAAAGATCTGACTGAAAACATAGATTAAACATGATTAAATGGAGAAATGAAAGTCAATACATAAGATGATCATCATGAATTGTCATTTACCTAGTTCAATTACATCCAAGGATACTGTAGAATGATACAACTGGAGAAGGATTAGGTATCAGATCAGAAGACCTCAATATGAGTTTTAACTCTGCATGTCATCTCACTTAGAAGTCTATCTAAAGAAAGAATTGCAATATTTGCATTATCAGTTTCGCTCAGAGGATTGTTATGTAGCTCAGATGAGATAATTTATACAGATTACTTTGGAAAATAATAAAGTACTATATAAATATGAGTTATTATTATGACCATTGGTGATTTTTGGCTACTCATGGTAGAGCTACACTATCTTGCTTGCCGTTTCTCAAATATGACACTCCATTTTTTATCTCCGTTGAACTTGATATCCCTCAGGCCTTAAATATTCTTTTCCATCTCCTCTTTCTTTGTATTTCATTAAGGCTTTGCTTATAAATATCATGCAGTTCTTTTCTTCTGGGTTTGTTGCTTGTGCATCCTCAAAGAGATCTGCTCTTCAGTATGGAAGTCAGTCATTTTGTGTACTCATTCTTCTAGACATTTCTCTTATTGGGACATCACGTTTAGGCCATGCTTTGCATATTATGAAGGGCATGTCAAGGTGTTGTATGGTCCTTTTTTCTGTTCTCTATAGTCCTGCCTTAGCCTTTTGCACATATTGAGTGTTTTTCTTTTTATCTGCTTAATTATATATATATATATATATATATATATATAAAAATTATTATATTAATATATTAAATTAAATATATATATATAAAGACTACCTTTATGTAATTGGAAATATTTATATATATATACATATATATATATATATATATATATATACTATATATATATAATAAAGGTAGTCTTCAACATTCATTTTTATATGATTTTTGAGTTTCAAATTTTTCTCCTTCTCTTCCCTCCTCCCCAAGATAGCAAGCAATCTGATATAGGTTATACACATACAATCATATTAAACATATTTCCACATTAGTCATGTTGTGAAAGAAGAATCAAAACAAAAGAAAAAAAAGAAAGGAGAAAACAAAAGAAGAGAAAATAGTATGCTTTGATCTCCATTCAGATGCCATAGTCCTTTCTCTGGATGTAGATAGCATTTTCCATCACAAATAATGTTGAATTGTCTTGGGTTATTGTATTGAGGAAAAGAGCTAAGTACATCAGAATTGGTCATCACACAATGTTACTGTGACTGTATAAAATGTTCTCTTGTTTCTGCTCATTTCACTCAGCATCAGTTCATGTAAGTCTTTCCAGGTTTTTCTGAAATTTCTTATAGCACAGTATTATCTAATTATATTTATATACCACAATTTGTGCAGCCATTCCCTAACTGATGGGCATCCCCTCAATTTCAAATTCCTTGCCACCACAAAAAGAGCTGCTACAAATCCTTTGTTAAAGTAATTATGGGAAAGAATTAAGTGATGATGCTTCCTTTTCTCTGCTGTATTTGCTAGTCACCAGTGTTTCTTTTGTTATACTTGCTTTTCATCTGAACTCAGTTCAAGTCCCATTTTGTGAAAGTGATCTTTTCAAGTATATTCCACCCAACTCACATCTACTAGTACTTTCCCTTCTCAGATTACCTTCATTTTACTCTTTCCGTTTACTCTGAATACATTTTGCTTGAACCTAGCTATTAACCTTTTGCCTCCCTCATTATAATGAGACTTCATGAAGACAGGTACTGTTTTTCCTCCTTTTTATATCCCTAGAAATTACTATGCCTGGAACATATTAAGTGCTTAATCAATGCTTGTATATTGATTTATTGACTGGCATGTTATAGAACGTTGTCTTTATGCTCAAAGAGCAAATGAAGGTGGATTCTACAATCTATTGAGTTGTGAATTTAATATTGATTCTCGGTTAATATCAATGATATCTAATTAATTTGATAAATTAAGAGTACTTTGAAAAAGGAAGCAGTGATCATTTCCATTAAGTTCCATCCATGAAAGGCCAGTCTTATTTCAAGTTCTGAAAGGATCACTGCTTGTCAAATCAGGGAAATTCTACAGATGTAACATACTGGAGTGTTTTTTAGAAAAGTATTGGACAAATTTCTTTATGATATTCTGGTAGACATGATTTTGAAAGTATGAGCTACATCATACTAAATTAGGTATTTGTAGACATAGCATGGAGAGAGCATAGAATCAGAACAGAAGAACTGGGTGGACACTCAAGAGGTCATATCGACTAATTTCTTTTGGGAGATGGAATTCCTTCTCTAGAATTCCTGAAAAAATGTTTATCTAAATTCTATTGTAAGATCTTGAAGGAGTAACTCAATAGCCAGGTTATCTGTTCTAGCTGTGGACAGCTCCAATTTTTGGTTCATTTTTCTTTGTTGAGGAAAAACTTATTCCCTCTAACTTTCTCCCATTTGACCTCTCCCAGATCCTAAAACAATAAATTTCACATAGTTGATGCTTTTTATGTGCTCCCTAAATTAAATTAAAAAACAACAGCAATAGTAAAACATGCCTAGCTAAACGGAACAAATTAACACCTGCTTAAGAAGACAATAATTCAAATATTTTTATGAGAAGCATTCAATTAAATACTGAAAACACTTATTATTTTGTACTTAATAATCAATATAAAATATTAAATATTTGCCATGAAACAAAAAAGTTAGTGTCTGCACTTAAACATGAAGGAGACATTTTAATAGTTGGAATCTCTTCACCCAGGGCAGGTTATTAAAAGATATACAGAGGTTTTGGACATGGAACCTTCTGATATCTATTAGATGATTACATCATGGCTAAAAGTACATCTGCCTTTATAGCTCGCTATTAGAAGACCAATTAGTATGGCCAGTTCAATAATTACTCCTTACTCTTTATCTTACTAAAAAAGAAAAAAAAAAACTTCTATATTTTATGTATATTTCTAATAGCTCAAACAAATCTGTCATCTGCTTGAAATTATTTGTATTAAACTTTGGAATAAGAATAATAGCTAATATGCATACAGTACTCTTATATAGAGGATCTCATTTGAGGCCTTCACCCAACCAGTGAAGTCAGTACTATGGAAAGTTTAACTGTACTTTACAATGGAAAATTTGGTAGTTATCTTAAAGTGTATACACATGCCTTGTCGAGGGCTGACAAGCCTCTCTAACAAAAATCCATGTGTTTAGGTAACCCAAAAACAATAACTTGTTTTCTACTAGCATAGATAATTTGTTACAGTTCTCTTGGAGTAGTGAGGGAGATCATTCAATGATTAATAATAAATTTTATTATCTTATGATAAAAAGAAAACTAGAAAATTAGCCATGTTTAATTTTCCATAAGAATAACCTTTTCTGAGAATATAGCATCCTGATCATGTGATTAATATATGGGCGATGAAGCCAAAAACATCTTAGGCCAAGTGGTTCTTTAAGACTGCCTAATATGTTGAGGGAAGGCCTTGAACATCTGTTTAATCCTCTTCTTAGTTGAAACTGAATAATTAGGGAATGACTGTTATGTTTTCAAAATGTCTGAGAATTACAGCTAAGAAAATGAAAAAAATTGAAAGAATGCAAAGCCCATTCCACATGAATTTTGAGCATTCTGAATAGATTCTGTCATCTGAAGTTGCTAACCTCAAAATAAAAATTAAACAATGTAATGATATATATTCCTATGTTATATCATATTTGAAAGAGAACAGGAAAGGCAGCTTAAAAAGTAGTGATACACTGAAACTTAACAGGAAAAGAATAAAATAAAATAATATATTAAAATGTACTTTCAAGGATGTACCAAGGTTAGATGCCCTTTATTTTATTTTTGTTTTCCTTTTTAAAAATTTATTTATTTACTTTTAGCTTACAACATTCACTTCCATAAGCCTTTGAGTTTTAAATTTTCTCCTTCTTTCTCCTTTCTCCCTTTCCCTCCTCAATATAGTTTTGCTTTTGACCACTGGCTCCATCAATCTTCCCTCCCTTCTATCAGCCTCCCTCCCTTTCCCCTCCAAATGCCTATAGGGCAAGTTAGATTTCTCTACCTGAGTATGTTATTCTTTCCTTGAGCCAAATCCGATGAGAGTAAAGTTGAAACAATGCTCTTCTCCCTCTCTTCTTTCCCTCTACTGTAATATATCTTTGTGCCTCTTCATGTGATGCAATTTATCCTTTTCTGCCTCCTCCTTTTCTCTTCTCCCATTACAATCTTTTTTCAGTGCTTAATTAGGTTTTTTAAAATTTTTTCCTTTTTAATTTTTTTTTAGTTTTTAGTTTACAACATTCAGTTTTACAAGTTTTTGAGTTCCAAATTTTCTCTCCCTCCCTCTCCTCCACCCTTCCCCAAAAACAACATGCAATCTGACATAGGTTCTACACATACCTTCTCATTAAACTTATTTACATAATAGTCAAGTTGTAAAGAAGAATCATAACCAATGGAATGAATCATGAGAAACAAGAAATGAAACAAAAAAAGAGGGGAAAAAAGAGAGCAAATAGTTTGCCTCAATCTGCATTCAGACTCTGTTAATTCTTTCTCTGGACATGGATAACTTTTTCCATCATGAGTATTTTGGAGCTGTCTTGGAACCTTGCATTGATGAGAAGAGCCAAGACTATCAAAGTTAGTCCTTATAGATACTATATGTCTCTAATTGTATATAAAGTTCTTCTGGTTCTGCTCCCCTTACTCAGTATCAGTTCACACAAGTCTTTCCAGATAATAATGAAGTCTGTCTGCTCTTCATTTCTTATAGCACAGTAGTATTCCATTACAGTTATATACCCCAATTTGCTTAGCCATTCCCCAATTGATGAGCATCCCCTTGATTTTCAATTCTTTGCCACCACAAAAAGAGCTGCTATAAATATTTTTGTACACACTAGTCCAGTTCCCACTTGTGTGATCTCTTTGGGCTACAGCCCTACTTAATTAGATTTTTTATCATTACATCAAAATTAACTTATACCCACCCTCTCTGTCTATATATGTACTGAAAATATAGTTCTCAAGAGCCATAAGTATCATATTCCCAAGCAGGGATGTAAACAGTTTTTTTCTTATTGAATAACACATTTTGTTTTTGTTCTGCCTTTCCTATTTACCTTTTTATACCTCTCTTGAGACTTGTATTTGAATATCAAATTTTCCATTGAGCTCTGGTCTTTTTATCACAAAAGTCTGGAAGCCTCCCATTTCATCGAATAGTCACCTCCTCTCCTGAAAGATTATGCTTAATATTATCCTTGGTTGTAATCCAAGCTCCTTTGCCTTATGGAATATCATATTCCATACCCTCTTATCTTTTAATGTAGAAGGTGCAAGGTCCTGTGTCATCCTTACTGTGGTTCTATGATATTTGAATTGTTTCTTTCTGGCTGCTGGCAGCATTTTCTCCTTAGTCTGATAATTCTGGAATTTGTCTACAATATTCTTTGGCATTTTCAATTTGGGATCTCTTGCAGAAGTGGATAGGTGAATTCTTTCAATGACTATTTTACCCTCTAGTGCTAGTACCTCAGTGCCATTTTCCTTCATGATTTCTTGAAAGATGCTGTCCAGGTTCTTTTTTTCATCATGTTTCTCAGGTAGACCAATAATTCTTAAAATATCTCTCCTGGATTCCTTTTCCAAGTCAGTTGTTTTTCCAATGATGTATTTTACATTTTGTCCTATTTTTTAAATCTTTCTATTTTGTTTGAGTAATACTTGGCCTCTCATAGAGTCATTAGCTTCCATTTGCCCAATTCTAATTTTTAATATATTGTTTTCTTCAGGTAGCTTTTGTACCTCCTTTTTTGTTTGTCCAAGTCTATGTTTTAAGGAGTTTTTTCCTTCAGTATACTTTTTTCCTATTTGTCAATTGTATTTTTAAATGAGTTTTTCAGTTTTACTTCTACCTCTGTTATTTGACTTTTAAAATCCTTGAGCACTTCCAAGAAGGCTTTTTGAGCTTGGGACAAATTCATATCTCCCTTTGAGGTTTGTCAATGTGGGTATATTGACCATGATATCCTCTCCTGAATTTGTGTTTTGATCTTCCCTGTCACCAAGATATTCCTCTATAGTCATTGCTTTTTTTAAACTTTTCTTGCTCATATTGTTTGCCTTTTTCCCCCTGGCTTTTAAATTTTATCTCTGCTTCTGGGGCTAAGGGGCACTGACCCAGACTTCTTGTGCTGTGGCCTAAGGGCCTGGTTACTGGTTTCCTTTGCTGGGGCCTGAAGTGCTTTAAGTTTAAGGGAGTATGAGATCTTCCCTGCCCCTTAATCAGCTTCACATGGAGACCATTAAGGGAAGCTTGGTTAGGGGAAGCTTGCTTGTAGGAAGGCTTTCACACCTTTTGGTACTAAGGTAATTAGGCACTGAGTCATGAGGGTTATGATGTCTTTTGTCTCTGAGCCTATCAGCCTAAAGAATATATATTCTGAGAGGTGAGCTTTTGCTCTGGGGGCTTGCTTATGAGAAGGAGGTCCTCCTTGTTGTTCTGTGGTCGACACTCTGAGTGGACCTATGTTCAGAACTCCTCAACTGCTCAGAGGCAAAGGCTCTCTCAATCCAGGGGGTGTACGTGAAGTGTATAGCAATATTGCTTTGATTCAGGCAGTAGAGCCCTGTCTGTTGGTCTTTATTTCTCTGCTTTGTATATTCTCTGCTTGTGTTTCTCTGAAGTTTAGGGTGCTGACTTTTCTCCTGAATTGGTGAATGTAATTAAAAATTGTTGACTCCTTAAATAGCTATCTTTCCTAGTAAAGCAGACCTAAGAACCTGTGCTAGCAGCCATACTGGGTATGCCCATGTGTTTGCTGCTACAGGTGCTGACAGCTGTATGTTGTAATGGTCTGGTAGTTTACCTGGTGCTGAGCTGGAGCTAATGGTGGTGATTTCTGTGTGCCTGGTGTTTGTGCTTGTCTGCCTTTCAACCCAGGGATCTCCAGCTTCTCGGCTGAAGTGGAGATTGCTGCTGGCTTGCTGGGATGCCTCCTCTCCTGAGCAACAGCAAGAGAGACCTTTCCCATTAATCTCCCTAGCCTCTTGAGATAAAAAGACTGCTGTACACTCTTTTTCTTCTGGCACCACTATTCTAGGATTTTTCCTGGGGCAATATTCTCTGTGTTTTTCAAAGTCTATAAGGGGGTATGAGAGCAACTTACTTCTTACTCTGCCATCTTTGTGCCGACAATAAAGTAAGTTACTTTAAAACATTCAGTCTGTGGGCTGATAGTCCCAGGAGTAGCTGCTGCCACAGGCCCTGCCCAGGACTGCTCTTCTCTCTCACCCTGTTGCAACAGAACTCCCTTCTGCACTGAGAGGTCTGAGAATCACTACTGCTGCCAGTGATTCAGTCCCCTGGGGTCTCCCCCAGCTGTGCTGTGGTTGGGTATATACTGGTGCAGCTTTTGCACTAGACTCACCCATTTATTCTACTTTAAAAATAAAATGCTTCCATGGAGTTCATATAACAAGACATTTTGATAACTTCAAAAATTAAAAATGGAAATTAGTTCCAAAGGGACAATAAAGAGATCTGAAGATGATTTACCAATCAACCAGAAGTGGTGAAGGCTAAACTCTAAGCCATTTTTGCTTGCATAAAAAAGATAGCATGGGTGAAATAAAAGTATATACATCTAGGTTTTACTGGAATCAAACACATTTTATAGGCTTAAGTTCAACAATGAGATGAAGTAACATTTTCTATCCATTGATCCTTACAGTCTAATTGATGCTAAAACATCCAACTGCAACATGCAACATGACCAGCCACATCTCCTGGTAATGATAAAAGATCATTTGATCAGAAATCAAAGAACCTGGGAGCTAAGTCTTGGTCTGCTTCTCATTCACTTTGTGATCTTGAATAAGTTACAGAATAATTCAGAATTTTTTTTTCACTAATACAATGGTTTGGATTGGATGATCTTAAAGTTTATGCCCAATTCTAAAAGTCTGTGATTCTTTTAATGCAAAAATTCTATAATTGGCCATTTGCTATGCTAGGTACAACACCACTAAAATTGGAATTAGATCAAACCATAGTATCATAACTGAACTCTATTATGCATACAACAGCCTACAACTTCCAATGTTTATATCTTGCATGTACATAATTATTTGTACATATTCCTACAAATATGAGCTTCTGAGGTAAAGAATAGATTGTTTTTCCTTCTTTGTATCCTCAGGGTTTAACCCAAGGTCTGACAAGTCATAAATATTTAATAAATGCTTCTTGATTAATAAATATTTGTTAATATCAGGTATATGTCTGACACCTGTAGTAATTCTTCAGAATATTTGAAGTGGGGTTTCTCCCCTTATTTCCTCTTGAAAACTTTACACAAATCTGACAGCAGGGTAGCTAGCTACCATGTACATGGCAAATAGAAACGTATAGGTATGAGACAGCACAGGGAGATACTCTACTCCATTTTAAGTAAGTTACAGGATGTAATCACCTTTAGTGATTCATCTTCAGAACTTTAGGTTTGGCATGATGTGTATTTGGATTAGTTGAGTTAACTTGTTCATAACCTCTGGGTCCCACATAAAAGTATCAGCTGTTTGAAATCAAAGAGATTTTGAGGGTCTAGAAGTGGAGAACAAGGAAGTAAGACCTCAAGAGCTGAGGCAGAAAGAATTGGCAATAGAGGACAATCAGAAAAAGGAGAAAGAAAAACAGCAATTGGACTTTGGAAAAGAGGAAGAGATTATGAAGCTCTTCAACTATCTTGGAACACAAAAGTCAGGCTAATATAGCCAGTTTAAGAAAAGAGGGAAATTCCAAGTAAAAATCTGCTGTTTCTTCAATGTATTCTCCTGGTGGCTGTCTGATAAGAGATATTTTACACTCTGCTGCTTCTTTACCTAAAGATTTCCTGAATTGTGATTCAAACAGAAAAAGACCAGGGGGTTGCTAGATTTAAATATAAGTGTAAACTAAATTTTACAGAATAAAATCTCTATTTACATGTTAAGAATTTTTCTAAATGATTTTTCAGAATGATTTTGATTGTACTCATAAATTTTCAATTAATAGAACCTCCCTAAAGCAACTGAGGAGAAACCATATGGACCTATGAACAACAATAATGTATCCAGGATTAACATTAGCTAATCAGTGTAACAGGGTGGTAATCAGTACATAGGCAGATAGGAAGAAAGAAATAGAAAGCAAGAAAGAATGCAAGAAAGCAAGCAAGAAAGGAAGGAAGGAAGGAAGGAAGGAAGGAAGGAAGGAAGGAAACAAGGAATGAAGGAACAAAGGAATGAAGGAAGAGAGAAAAAAGAGAGGGAAAAATGAAGGAAAGAAGATAGTTATAGATAGATGAAATGAACTATGGAAGTCATTCATATGCAAGTTAGCAAGGTATGTTTCATACATAGACACATATATCTACAGAAGCATGATATGGGATAACCCGTGTTTGAATCCTGCTTCTTGTCCTTACTAGATTTGCAATTCTGGGAAAGTAACTTAAACTCTCTTTATTTCTCTCTTTAAAAGTAATATAGACTCAGGCATAGAGGACAGACCCAAGCTTAAGTCTAGGCTGCACCAATTACTAGATCTCTGAATAACAATAGACAAAATCATCCAAAGTTGAATGAATTGTTTTCAGTGATGAGTTCTTCAAAAGGAGTTTGGATTAATTTTTATGCATGACGTTGTAGATGAGATTTCTCGTCAGAATAAAGATTTCACTAGATGACCTATGAGATATTTTCCAACTGATATTTTTCTACTATTTGATGCAAATCATATTTTTATTTCATATGACATTTATGAGAATCAAATTATAATGATGTTTCCAAAAATGCTTTCTACAATGCAAAGTAACAGAAGAATTTGTTATATGGAGTAGACCCATCTTTGTTTAGATATAATTAAGTCTGCCATCATCATCTTTCTGGATGTCATCTTTCTGGATGGACATTTTCTATAATTCTTTGCACATTAGTGAGCAGGAAGTTTTGAGACATCTCTTAAATAATTCCCTTTAAACCTTTTGTTAGACATTTAAATGATCAAAAGTAGAAAAAGTCTATGCCTACTTTTTACATGGAAGTATTTTTGGTTTAGAAGTGGATATATTTTTTGTGAAAATAGAAATTTTATGTGAAATGGAGAAGAAAAAGACCATGGGAATGGTTTGTCAAACAAGTGAATAATTTAGAGGGTTCCTTTCATTAAAGTGATTGAAATACAAAAAGGGGGAAGGGGAGGAGAGGGGGGAAAAGAGTACCACCAGGAAATTTAATTTTACTTACCTGAACTAAAGCAGAATGTTCTTTGATGTGATGTTTTAAGTATGATTTAAAAACAGCTGGTTGTACCCTTTTTCTATGATTGTGTTTAAAGAATTCACTTTTCTAATAGCATGTTCATGCATATGCATATTGTTGCCTTCACTAATTCTATTCTTATTCTGTATCATTCAATATCCTGCAGGGATTGCATTTTTCATTTAAGGCCAAATGAATCCCCTAAGGATCACTCATTGGGTCTGCTCAAATATACAACACTGTTTTGGTTGGAATGGAGTCTGAACATAAGGCCAAAAATGCTTCATTGTGCTTTGATCTGAAGTTCTGCAGCTCAAGTTGAAACTGGGATAACAAGCCACAAAAATATAATGCAGACAAAGAATCATATTTCTTATATTAAATAAATTAACAAAGATGATTTTTAAAATGTCTTTAACAGACTCTGACAACTAACGGTCAAGATGTAATTGCTAAGGAAACAATTTGCCAAACTCTGAACATGCCAGATTGCAAAGATCTCCTCTTCTTTTTCTTAGCACCATTATTTCAATAATTTCTGGATTGCTTGAATTAGACAGCCTTTAATCCGGGTAAGTGAGTGGTTATATAGGAATCTTCTCTCACTTACATCCTACACAGTTTTCCACTCCACTCATTTATAGAATTAGGAGACCTACTGCTAGAAGAGACCATTGAGATTATCTAGTCCTATCTTCTTAGAGTAGTGAGAAGTATGGTGGATTTGGAGTCAGTAGACTTGGGTTAATATCCTCCCCCCACCACTGATTATATGGATGACCTTGTAAAAATCCTTAACCCTATCTGTGTCTAACTTTCCTTAACAAAAAAATAATCAATAGCTAGACTAGATGGCCTCTCGATTCTAGTGTAAAAAAAATCCATGGATTCATGATCCTAATCCTAATTGTAGTAATGATAAAAAGCTCCAGAGGATTATTAGTAAATTAAAAAAAAGATTAAGAGATTCTTATATGCTAGACACAGACCAAATATAAGCAACCAATATAGTCACTGACCTAAAGGAGCCTACATTCTAATAGGGAAAGACCACATGTGTTGAAAAATGTTGGCCAGAGGTTAATAAACAAGGAGACCAGAAAGTATGGTGACTGAGTCACATGGAAAATAACTAATGTGTAGTTTTCAGGAATGATATCGTGGGTTTGATAAATGTCTCAGAAACAAAAACTGGAAAAGGGTAGGGAGAGTATGCACATGGTAGTATGGCAACAATATGGCCAAAATAAAAGATTTTTAACAGATGTATAGATAATGGATTGGAACATCAATGTATAACAATCAAATTGAATGGAGGAGAGGAAACCAGAGGAGGGGAGGGGAGGGTTCAAGAGAAGAGAGGAGAGGGGAGAAAAGGGGAGGGGAGGGGAAGACAATCAAAATGCCTTTTCTAAGTATTTACTATGCGTTGAGATTTATACAAAATACTGGAAATACTAAGAAAGCAAAAACATGGTTCTTGAACTGAATGAGGTCACATTCTAATAGGAAACACAACAAGCAAAAATTTTACAATAACCACATATGATTTAAAAACATGTACATTAAAGTGGAAGTTAATTTCAGAGAGAAGGAGCAGGGTGAGAGAGTGGTAAAGATCTCCAATGGAAGGTAAGGTTAGAGAAGAAAAGCTGATTGAAAAGAAAGGAGGAGAGGAGAGAAGAGAGGAAAGGAGAAGAAATAAGAAAAGAGAAGGAAAGAGGAGAGTAGGAAGAGAAGGGAGGGCAGTGTGATGTGTTAGACGTCAAAGCTAATGTGGTCTTTGTCTACATTAAGAGAAACATAGCTTACAGGAATAGGGAATTATTAACCACACAATATTCTACAATCTTCAGACCTTATCTGGAATGCTGCATTCATTGCTGGGGACCATGAATAAGCTGGAGAGTGTTCAGAGAAAGACAAGCGAGAGATGGAAAAGTCTTGTGTTCATATTTGCCCCAATTAACTCAACTATAGAATCAGGTCAATGATAGCACCTATCTGACAGGATTGATCAAATGAGAAAACATTTATAAAAGCATTTAGTATAATGCCTGACACATAGGTGGCACTATATAAATGCTTATTCCCTCTCTTCATTTCCCTCCTCCCATACCATGTAAAGATTACTTAAAATTATTAGGGATATCTAGCCTGTCAAGGAGAACAGAATAGCTGTTCAAATGTATTTGAAGTACATGTATGTGGAGGAGGGATTTGATTAGTAATGTTTGATCCCTGAGAACAGAACCAGTAACCGTGAGTGGGATAGGTTTGAAATCTCTATGTGTTCACTTGTTCTGCTCTTTATCACTCTAACTATAAATAGTTTAGTCTAGCTGTCATCCTTAGACCAATTATTTTTCTACATTCAATTCTCTGACTTAATTAATTCTCAACCTTGGAATTTTTTGCATGTTCCCTGTGGTACTGGTTTTACTAACATCCCCACAAATAATCTTAATAATATTATATTAATGTATCGTGCCACAAGTTCCAAAGAAATCCTAAGTGTATTTTCCCAACTGAATGGTTTACTAAAGAATCAATTTACTCAGCACTCTCTTATTAAGTATTTCATATGTGCCAGGCACTGTGCTAACAACTGGGAATACAAAGAAAGACCTAGGTAGCCACTATTCTCAAGAAGCTTACGTTCGAATGGCAGAGAAAACATTTACATAAGTATGTACAAGCATTTTATCTATAGAACATTTCTCATCATGGTGAAGCAAAAACTTTTTATGAGAAGTTTGCAGTGAGCTTTTCCTAAATTATGTGGAAGGATATCTTCAGATTTTAAAAGAAACGAACCTTTTTGTTAGATAAATATAGAACAATGATCTTAAAATTATAGTTATTTTCTTAAAATGAATATGAAACACAATAGTGAGTTGTTGTTTATACACTGGTGATAATTTTCTGCATATCAGCATTCCTGTTAAAGTCTCAAAAAGCAATTTTCCTGCTATATGTTATCAAATTTTTATGGAGTAAACTTCGTAACTAGTAAGTGGTCTTTGTTCTGCTGAGAACTCTGCTATCACTATTCTCCAGTCTTGTCTTTTCACCCTTTGTTAGTCTCTTTATGACTTCCCACATGCTTTCAAAATATAATTATGCCACCTACCAGAAGAAACAGATTTGTTACCTGCAGATTCTAAAAGAAGACAAGTCACATTGATATAACTTAGATCTTTCATCAAATCAGTCTATCCAACAATTGCTATGCAGATTATAGATTTCTATACAAAGTATTATTCAATTTATCTACATTTCAGAGACATTGTTGAAGTTTATAGAAGGAATCATGCCCTAATCCTTCACAAATGCCTCCAGATCTCTTTGAAAAAGTTTTAGAAACAAGAAAAATGTTTGAAAAGTCATTTCTTCTCAAAACTAAAATTAGTTTTATTACATCAATATCATTAAGAAAAAATATTTTAAAGAACTCCATCTTTTTACTCTTTTTTTAAAGAAAATATGTTATTATTCTAGAGTGGCCCCAAGATATATTTTTAATCCAAGACCTTGGTGAACTCACCAAAACTTAATATTTTTATAGCTGAACCCAAGATATGTCTGGACAGACTTTTGATTCTCCTGCCTTTCCTCATCTAATTGTATATTAATTAATTCACTCTAGTGTGTTACATTAGTGTTTTCAATATTATAATGATATGGCATAGTACCTCTGAAAAGAATAACATTGAATCAAGTTACATAATCAAATTTTAAAGGTTTTCAAAAAATTGAAGCTGGAATATCTGTTTTCTAGTGATGCTATATGCCAAAGAAACTTCTCTGTCTTCTAAAAGTTAATGTTCTTACTTGAATTTATCAAAAGGAAGTCAGACAATAACGTTGTACGTAGGTGTTCATAAGCTAACAATACTATGTGATCTTGGTATTTTTTTTTGCTTGAGTAGTTAATTTCCTAAAATACCTTTGCTTCTCTTTACCAACTTGAAGCATGGTTCAATGTTCTGTGTCAGAGTGAGTTGTTTTTTTTTTTTTCCTTGCCACCAGGTTTTCTCTGAAGACCTAGCTAATTAAATACAACACAATAGAGATTTCTACCCTAATAAATCTGCCTGTGGGTTGAGGCATTATGTCACTTTGGTCATTCTTTCAATAAAGCCAGAAGGAATTGATCCTCAAGCTTCTATAATTAGTGCCCAGGACATCAATAATATTCTTTAAGTCTTCCACTATGACAATGAATGTTTTGACATAAAAATTTCCATATGCATTCCACTAAACACCTGGGGTCAACACTTATGGCAAGTGACAGAATTGATCATACAAATTTATACATTTTTCTTACCAGTGAAATGAGAAACTAATTTCCATTTAAATAAAACATAATACATCAAATATAACCAAACCCTGGCATCTATTTTCATGTTTTTTTCTTTGGTTTTAACTATGATAGCAAAGTTATTTTAATATTGAAAGATCCTATGGGGTTGGATGGATTGTGTTCAAGTTTCAGCCTGTATGATGATAGGTTAGCAGCAGACACTTCAGATTTTTGAATCTCAGTTTCATTAACTGGGGCAACTAGGTCGCATGGTGGATAGATTGCTAATCTTGGAGCCAAGAAGATGAATTCAACATTATTCCAAATGCTTTCTATCTCTTTGACACCAAGTGGGTCTTTATCACTTTGTCTCTCTTTTTTCTTCTGTAAAATGAAGATATTTTACTTTATTGTCTATAAGGTTTGGTGTATCTTAATACTTATATTTCAAGGATCCTATTAATAATAAAATTATGGACTTACACTTGATGTTTCATAAAATCGCTTGTATTTTAAAGTTCCGTGAATGCATTTGGTCATTTCATTTATTTTGAATACCTTGTTTTCATTTTTAGAGCTTAATTATGTGTTGACATGGTGTGAATAAGTCTAACTCTCTTCAGTTTTGACATATTCTTCTGACCTACAGTAAGCAAAGGAATAAATGAATGAATGAATAGATGGATGGATGGATGAATTCAGGAAATATTGAATAAGTGTCTAATATATGCAGTAGCTATTCTAGACACTGGACACATTATAATATTCATAAAAAACACAATTTTTTGAGTACTCTTCCAACAATATTTATGATACAAGTTCAACTGCCTTTATGGGTAGGTAAGAACAAGAACTACAGAAATACAAGTCCCACCTGTAGTGTTAGGGGGAGCCCAAAGCAGTGTGAGAAGATCTCAATATTTATACATCTGGCTACACAGTGAGCTGTAGCCCTGACAATGAGGGGTAACAGCAACACTGTGACAGGTTTGATTCATAACAGAGCTTCATGACCAAAAACAATTCTGGGATTTTGCTATGGCTGTGATCAGCAAGAGCGTGGATGCAAGAGATTATTATTATGCCAAGCTCAGGGCACAGTCTGCTTACTGGACCTTAGCTCTAGAAGACAGGTTATCTCCTAATATTTTGATATTTCCCCCTTTTGGCCAAAGTGGGGAGGTCTAAAAGAAACCCTACCCTTCTGGCCAATAAAGGAGAAGCAGATATAAGCCAAGAGGCCACAAGAGGTCATCTGGGCCAGGACTAGTATTTTTATCCCAGGAAGTCAATTCATTGAGGGGACCTCTTGGGGAAGCATGTCCCAGGTATCACTGTTTACTTTTAAGCAGAAAAAAGATGGAGAACAAGAATTTAAAGGGAGAAAGGGGCAAGAGAAAACACACACACACACACACACACACAGACACTTTATAAAAAGAACCCCCCCCCCAAAAAAAAAACAACTAGGACAGTATATTCAGCCTTCATCCAGAATCTTGGGGCAGCTATCTTATCTGGATATTGACTGCTTCTGGGTCTGTACTTGATGAACCTTGAGGTTGCTGGAAGGTTCTTCTGTCCACTTAGAATCAAAGGCTTTCTTCCAAAGATCCAGGAGTCCACACCCAAAAGTTTGACAGGTGTGGGAGTAGTCAGAATGACTTGATAGGAGCCGTTAGAAAAAACTCTTTGCATCAATCTTTGAATCTGAGTTTTTGGTCAGCATAACATAGGTCCTGAGTTAAGAGTATCTGTAGAACACATAAAAATGAGCAAGTTTTCCAGCCAGCCAGGGCTACGTTCAAACAATGCAAAAAGGTGTTTCTCATAATTCCCTTAATCGCATAATCACATTAGGTCAGGTACAGATCAGACTACATAGAGGGCTCACAATTGACTAGGTCTGAGAAGGGAGATTTGAATATAACCAAGAAAACTTAAACATAAACATCTTGAAACAAAAGACCAAAGCAATACAATAATTATCACTAATATTAACTGACATCTTGTCCTTGTATCCTAGTAACCCATTCTCAATATTCATCTAATCAGCACATTTTGAGTCCCAGATATCTCATGTAGTTATATAGTCCCTAGATATTTTTTTCTTGGACAACAGACTTAACTCTTAAGACAGAGCTAAAGGGACTTTGCTTTCCAAATCTAGAGCTTCCTAGATAATTCTGAATTAATACAATTTAGTACAATCACTTAAATTTGATTTTTCAATCATGAAACTTCGGAAAATTTCAGTTTATACAAGGTTGGTTATTTCTATCCTCACCTAAATCCTGAACCTGACATAAATAAATATTTTTTTTAACTATGAACTACTTTTCTGTTTCTTAGCCATCATCAGATAATTGTGATAATTACTGCCTTATGATATAGTTTAAGATCTGGTACTGCTAAACCTTCTTTCTTTACATTTTTATTAGTTCCATTGATCTTCTATTTTTGTTCTTCATTTTTATTGTGTTGATCCTGCCTACCCATGAATGAGCGACGCGGACCAACCAGACCAGGAGCCGGGCAGAGCGGGCCCTAGCGCCCTGAATCAGTGAGCTGTGGCACTTACCTGACTTCTCAACCCACAAACACCAAAGACAGGGGAGAAGGTTAGTGGGAAAAGCTGCGGGAGTGGAAGGAGTTCGAGGTTCGGCCACCACCCCCGGGGCAGCGGAAGTGGGGCACCTACAGCTGCAGTTGCTTCTGGCCCCAGGGCCACGTGGTGGGAGGAATTCAGTGGTGGATCAGAGCAGGAGTGCACAGCCTGCTGAAGATCTAAGCCCAGTCTGGGTTGGGGGTTCTTGGGGAAGGAGGAATGCTGGTGTGGCAGAGCTGGCACATCCCCCCCAAATGTGGAACATAGAACTCTTTAGTCTACAAGCAGTCATACCCTGCTGAGAAACTCAAGGGTCAAGTTAATTGGTTAAGAATATGGCCTAGCAGTGAAAACACACCCAGATTCAGTCTCAGACATTGGATTCTTTCGTTGGTGACAAAGAAAACCAAAACATAAAGCCTAAAGAAGTCAACAAAGTGCAAGAACCTACAACAAAAGCCTCCAAGAAAAACATGTACTGGTCCCAGGCCATGGAAGAGCTCAAAAAGGATTTGGAAAGCAAGTTAGAGAAGTAGGGAAAAATTGGGAAGAGAAATGAGAAAGATGTGAGAAAACCATGAAAAAACAAGTCAATGACTTGCTAAAGGAGACCCAAAAAAATATTGAAAAATACACTGAAGAAAAGAACACCTTAACAAATAGACTAACTCAAATGGCAAAAGAGCTCCAAAAAGCCAATGAGGAGAAGAATGCCTTGAAAGGCAGAATTAGCCAAATGGAAAGGGAGGTCCAACAGACCACTGAGGAAAATACTACCTTAAAAATTAGATTGGAGCCAGTGAAAACCAGCGACTTTATGAGAAATCAAGATATTATAAAACAGAACCAAAGGAATGAAAAAAATAGAAGACAATGTGAAATATCTCATTGGAAAAACCACTGACCTGGAGAATAGATCCAGGAGAGATAATTTAAAAATTATTGGACTATCTGAAAGCCATGATCAAAAAAAGAGCCTAGATATCATCTTTCAAGAAATTATCAAGGACAACTGCCCTGATATTCTAGAGCCAGAGGGTAAAATAGAAATTGAAAGAATCCACCGATCGCCTCCTCAAATGCATCCCAAAAAGAAAACTCCTAGGAATATTGTTGCCAAATTCCAGAGCTCCCAGATCAAGGAGAAAATACTGCAAGCAGCCAGACAGAAACAATTTGAGTATTGTGGAAATACAATCAGAATAACACAGGATGTAGCAGCTTCTACCTTAAGGGATCGAAGAGCTTGGAATACGATATTCTGGAGGTCAATGGAGCTAGGATTAAAACCAAGAATCACCTACCCAGCAAAGCTGAGTATCACGCTCTAAGGCAAAATATGGAATTTCAACAAAATAGAGGACTTGCAAGCTTTCTCAGTGAAAAGATCAGAGCTAAACAGAACATTTCACTTTCAAACACAACAATCCAGAGAAGCATGAAAAGGTAAACAAGAAGGAGAAATCCCCAAGGGACTTACTAAAATTGAACTGTTTTCTTTGCATTCGTATTTGGAAAGATGATGTGTATGATTCATGAGACCTAGGTATTAGCGTAACTGAAGGGAATATGTGTATATATATATATATATATATATGTGTGTGTGTGTGTGTGTGTGTGTGTGTGTGTATGTGTATATATGTATAAATGTCTGTGTGTATATATATGGGTATGTGTATATATATATGTGTGTGTATATGCATGTATATATGTATGTGTATTATGTGTATGTATGTATATATATGTATAGACAGAGGGCACAGGGTAACTTGAATATGAAGGGATGATATCTAAAAAAAATAAAATCAAATTAAGGGACGAGAGAAGAATATACTAAGAGAGGGAGAAAGGGAAAGATAGAATGGGATAAATTATCTCCCATAAAAGTGGCAAGAAAAAGCAGTTCTATAGGAAGGGAAGAGGGGGCAGGTGAAGGGGAATGAGTGATTCTTACTCTCATTGGATTTGACCTGAGGAGGGAATACCATACACATTCAATTGGATATCTTATCCCTCAGGAAAGAAGGAGGAAGAAGATAATAAGGGGGGGATGATAGAAGGGAGGGCAGATAGGGGGGAGGTGGTAATCAAAAACAAACCCTTTCGAAAAGGGACAGAGTCAAGGGAGAAAATTCAATAAATGGGAATAGTATAGGAAGGAATAATACATGGTTAGTCTTTCACAACATGAGTATTGTGGAAGGGTTTTACATAATGATACTCATGTAGCCTATGCTGAATTGCTTGCCTTCTTAGGGAGGGTGGATAGGGAGGGAAGAAGGGAGAGAATTTGGAACTCAAAGTTTTAAAAACAGATGTTCAAAAACAAACAAAAAAAAGTTTTTGCATGCAACTAAGAAATAAGATACACAGGCAATGGGGTGTAGAAGTTTATCTTGCCCTACAAGAAAGGAAGGGAAAGGGGATTTGAGGGGAGTGGGGTGACAGAAGGGAGTGCTGACTGGGGAATGGGGCAACCAGAATATATGCCATCTTGAAGTGTGTGGGAGGGTAGAAATGGTTGGGAAATTTGTAATTCAAACTCTTGGGAAAATCAATGCTCAAAATTAAATACATTAAATAAATTTTTAAAAAAGAAAAAAAAAGAAAGAGTTCATTATACTACGTGATTGGACCCCTAAAATTGATCACAGCAGCAGTCCTCAGATGTTCTGGCCTAATGGGCATTACAATTATTCAAAATAATATATGTGGTATTGGAATTAGTTGATTTTCAAATTTTTAATGGAATACACTTGTGAATACATCTGGTCCTGGTGCTTTTTTTCTTAGGAAGCTCATTTATGGTCTGTTTGTCTGCCTTTTAAAATGATTAGAGAGATACTATTAAATGGGGGAACAAAACCTCACTTTCTTTACCATTATCAATGCAATTTTATATTTGGAAGCCAAACATACACATGGATATACTCCTTAGAGAAAACAGTATAATCCTGTTGATTTTCTCAAAATTTACTATTCCATTTAATTAGAAATCTTTTTTCATTACATTTTTTTCATTTTACTTTCCCTATTCATTTCTTCCTCACTAGGATATCATCAGTGTATTATGATTTGACCACATATACATGTAAAAATTGTAACATGTACACACATTAGAGTAACCCCGAGATGGTGTAGTATCAATCTATTATTTAGTAGATTGTACTTACAAGGCTTCCTGATTATAGAAATTTGCTATAAAAGGTGAAAGAGTGATATAGTTATAAAAATATTATATATCATAACAGCTGGAAAAACTCTCTTAGCTCTGTTTGATTACAGGCATGAGTCAGATCTGGCAGGCAATCATCTAGTCACAGAGTATTAAAAGCAAGGCTCAGATTTAACCAGGTGAGAATTTGCCTTGTCAGAAAGAAAAGGGCAAAATGGGGAAACAGAGTCATGAGAATCCTAACTAGGCTTGCCATGGTCACGCCAAAAATTTTTCCCAGGCACAGATATCCACCTTTAGCAGTTACCAGACTGTAGCAAATGCCATTTTCTAACAGCTTCATGATATTTCAGGCCACTATCCATGTAATCAAAATTCAAAGCAACAGTAAATTATAGTCTGTTCACCGGTCTGGGAGTCAGGAAGACCTGCGTTCAAATCCAGCTGCAGACACTTGACATATGTAATAGCTGTGTCACCTTGGGTAAGTCACTTAAGCCCAACTGCCCTGCCAAAAAAAAAATTATAGTCTGTAATGGTAATTAGGGTGGGATGTTTCTGTTATCTTCTCTTTTGGAATGCTAAGGCCATCAAGTGCCTTTAATGAGTTCTGCCTTTGTTTCAATTGGGATTCTTTGATCGAATCAAGAGTCATTGATGATCTGCTTGAGAAAAAAGAAAACCAGGGTTGGAGCCAAGATGGCTGCTGGAACCCAGGGACTTGCATAAAGCTCTCCCCTAGGACCTTCCAAACACCCATAAAAATGGCTCTGAACAAATTCTAGAACTTCAGAACCCACGAAATAGCAGAGGGAAGAAGGGCTCCAGCACACAACAGCCCAGATGGTTCCTGGGTAAAGTCTATTGCACATGGAGCTGGGAGCAGAGGGGAGCAGAGCCCAGCGTGGGCTTCATGCGGACCAACCAGATGGGGAGCTGGGCAGAACAGGCCCTAGTGCCCTAAATCAGTGTGCTGTGGCAGTTACCAGACTTCTCAACCCACAAACACCAAAGACAATAGAGAAGGTTAGTGCGAAAAAACTGTGGGGACCATGTGAAAGGAGTTCTTGGTTGGCCACAGGCCAACCTCCACAGGTGGTGGAGGTCATGCAGCTCTGAGGCTGCTTACAGAGCTACAGCTGCAGTTGCTTTTGGCCCCAGGCCCACCTGGTGAGAGGAATTAAGTGGAGGATCAGAGTGAGAGTGCAGAGCCTGCTTAGATCTGAGTTGCAGTCTGGGTTGGAGGTTCTTGGGGGAGAAGGAGTGCTAATGTGGCAGAGCTGGCTGTATAGAAATAGCTCTGAAAACAACAGTGTAGTGCCTAAAGCTTGGGACAAAAAACTCTCTACTCTACAAGTAGGTATACACCGATGAAAAGCTCAAGGGTCAAGCAGTTGGCTGGGAACATGAACAGGCAGCGAAAACTGACTCCGATTTAGACTAAGACTTTGGAATCTTTCTTTGCTGACAAAGAAGACAAAAACATACAGCCAGAAGAAGTCAAGAAAGTCAAAGAGCCTACAACAAAAACCCCCCCAAAAAACATGAACTGGTCTCAGGCCATGGAAGAGCTCAAAAAGGATTTGGAAAAGAACGTTAGAGAAGTAGAGGAAAAATTGGGACAAGAAATGAGAGTGATGTGAGAAAACCATGAAAAACAAGTCAATGACTTGCTAAGTGAAGAAAATAACACCTTAAAAATAGATTAACTCAAATGTCAAAAGAGCTCCAAAAAGCCAATGTGGAGAAGAATGCCTTGAGAGGCAGAATTAACCAAATTGAAAAGGAAGTCCAAGAGAGCACTGAAAAAAATACTACCTTAAAAATTAGATCGGAGCAAGTGGAAGCTAATGACTTTATGAGAAATCAAGATATTAGAAAACGGAACCAAAGGAATGAAAAAATGAAAGACAATGTGAAATATCTCATTGGAAAAACCACTGACCTGGAAAATAGATCCAGGAGAGATCATTTAAAAATTGTTGGACTACCTGAAAGCCATGATCAAAAAAAGAGCCTAGACACCATCTTTTTAGAAATTATCAAGGAAAACTGCCCTTATATTCAAAGCCAGAGGGTAAAATAGAAATTGAAAGAATCCACTTATCGCCTCCTCAAATACATCCCAAAAAGAAAACTCCTAGGAATATTGTTGCCAAATTCCAGAGCTCCCAGATCAAGGAGAAAATACTGCAAGCAGCCAGAAAGAAACAATTTGAGCATTGTAGAAACACAATCAGAATAATACAAGATCTAGCAGCTTCTACATTAAGGGATCAAAATGCTTGGAATATGATATTCTGGAGGTCAAAGGAGTAGGATTAAAACCAAGAATCACCTACCCAGAAAAACTGGGTATAATGCTCCAAGGCAAAATATGGATTTTCAGTAAAGCAGAGGACTTTCTAACACTTTCAAACATAAGAATCAAGAGAAGCATGAAAAGGTAAACAAGAAAGAGAAATCATAAGGGACTTACTAAAACTGAACCATTTTGTTTGCATTCCTACATGGAAATATGATGTGTGTAATTCATGAGAACTTTCTCAGGATTAGCGTAGTTGAAGGGAATATACATATATATAGACATAGGGCACAGGGTGAGTTGAACATGAAAGGATGATATCTAAAGAAATAGAATCAAATTAAGGGACGAGAGAGGAATATATTGAGAGAAATACAAAGGGAGAGATAGAGTGGGGTAAATTATCTTGCATAAAAGTGGCAAGAAAAAGCAGTTCATTGGATGGGAAGATGGAGCAAGTGAGGGGGAATGAGTGAATCTTGCTCTCATTGGATTTGATCTGAGGAGGGAATAACATACACACTCAATTGGGCATCTTACCTCACAGGAGGGAAGGAGGAAGGAGATAAAAAGGGGGGGGGGGCAACAGAATGGAGGGCAGATAGGGAGAGGAGGTAATCAAAAGCAAACACTTTCGAAAAGGGACAGGGTCAAGGGAGAAAACTGAATAAAGCAGGATAGGATAGGAAGGAGCAAAATATAGTTAATCTTTCAAAACATGAGTATTGTGGAAGGGTTTTGCATAATGATACATATGTGGCCTATGTTGAATTGCTTGCTTTCTTAGGGAGGGTGGGTTGGGAGGGAACAAGGGAAAGAATTTGGAATTCAAAGTTTTAAAAGCAGATTTTCAAAAAGAAAAGTTTTTACATGCAACTGGGAAACAGTATATACAAGCAATGGGGCATAGAAACCTATCTTGCCCTACAGGAAAGTGGGGGAAAATGGGATGGGATTGGGTGACAGAGGGGAGGACTGACTGTGGAATGGGGCAATCAGAATATGTGGGGAGACAATTCGTAATTCAAACTCCTGTGAAAATCAATGCTGAGAACTAAGATATTAAATAAATAAATAAGAAAGATAGGCAAAGTAAAACAAAATGAAAAAAAAAAGAAAAAAGGAAACCCCAGGCCCTGGGCCCCACACCATTTTTGCTAAATAAGCTCTGAGCCTTTAGGTCCCTGAACAGGTTATAAGAGCTCTGGGGCTGGCATTTTGCTTTTGGGGTCACACTCATTGGAAGAGTGTTGTTTATTTGGCCCCATAAGACTCTGGACAGTCATTGGAGCCTCCCTGGGCTTTGAAAACACAGGTGTTGGTGCCCTCTGTCTCTGGTAACTATGTAATTCCCTGGTCAGACATATAGAGGCCTGTCTGCCGATTTCTGTGTCTGTTTGCTCTGTTTATATAATGTATGCTTGTAATTTCTGTTTGCATTTGCTCTGAAGTTCAGGGTGCTGGTGTTTCCCCCTGAACTAAGTGAATAATATATGTATGTTTAATTAAAGAAAGACTGTTAACGCCTTGAAGTTGCTTTCCTTAGAAGAGCAGATCAAAGACCCCATGCTAGCATCCCTTCTGTGTGCTGATGTTATTGTCCTTGCACAGCCACAGTAGTGGCAAACAACATTGTTATTACACAGTCTCAGTAACTTTTACCTTCAATAGCAAAATTTCAGTAAACATGACTTAAGGCTTGATACCTTTCATTTATCCTTTACTTACAAATTAAAACTACCCTTATTCTGGGACTTCAGACATACAGCAAATACCTGAAAGTTCACTCATCATTGGTATGTTGAAGCTACATCTTTAAACCACCCAATACACTTTCTTAATAGCCAAGATTTTCAAATGAAATTTTTCTATTATATATTATTATTGTCTGCTTTATAACAAAATATACCTAATTAAATATTTAACAGTTTTCAAATCCCTATATCATTTTAAAAGTTCTATTCATGGCCTTTATATCTATCTATCTATCTATCTATATATATATATATACATCTTTATATCTCTATCTATCTATCTCTATATAGATATACTTCAAATAATAGCATCCAGATTAAAGAACAATTGTTTTGTCTAACATCATTTCTGTTACAATGGTCTCTCAAATTTCACAATATAAGAGAATGTAGAAATACAACCATAACATGATCAATAAACTTCAGATGACCTCAACTGCATTTCTAAATTATCCCATATAAAAATCATTAATCTTTTTACCTTTGGCATTTTGAACCCATTTTAGAGTTATTGGAATGGAAGAATTATATTCAATGAAAGAAGTAATAATAATGTATTTCTTAGCATATGTCAGTCACTGTGTTAAGCACATTACAATCATAGTATTTCAATCCTCACAACATCCTTGGAAGGTGGGTACCATTACTATTTTTTTTCTTTACATATTATGAATTTGGGACAGAGGCAAGATAGCTGCCCTAAGATTGCACAGCTAATGAGTTTCTGCAACCAAAACAAAGAAAGTTGGGTTCATAAGAAGAAGATGCTGGCTATCCTCCCTTCCTCATACAGCCATGCTAGACACTGCCAGGGGCACCAGGACAGTCCCAGGCAGCAGCTGGGCAGGGCCTCCTGAGGCCTGGGACTGCACTGGAGACACCGGCTGGACTTTGCTGAGTGTGGCAGAGGGCACTGGCTGCAGAATGGGAATCCCAGGGGCTGGGGTGGCTGATACCAGTTCCTGGTGACAAGGCAAAGTGGATGCTGACTCGTAGGGCCTGAACTCCCAAAAGCTATAACTTTGAGGCCAAGCAATGCTGGAGGTGGGGCCACTTGCAGCTGCTGGGGCAGGGTGAGAAAGCTATACTGCACCTGTGTGATTCCCTCAGGCTTGCCTAGAGGGATGGGCTGCAGGATGCTCATGGGCACAGAGTCAGCTGCTGCCACCCTTTACCAGGTGGGTCCTGGGCAATAGCCAAGGACTACAGTGGCTGAATATAACTTGTTTCCCTACATTTTTCCAGCATTTGTTTGCAATACCTTCATTTGGGAATCTTCTCCAGGATGAGAGGGCTTAACAGGGAGAGGATCTCTGAACTTTGGGGAATGACAGGGGATCTCTGGTTTAAAAAATCTTTTTTTTCTCTTTTCATGATCAGAAATGTCAAGGAAGGGTAACAAGAGGTTGCTATAAGGTGCAAACTGTTTATCTATTTTTTTTCTTTCTTCACTCTAAGATTACTTCCAAACTAGCTTCCTTCCTTCAATGAGACTATTCATCTTGCCATTTACTTTCAAAACTTTTATAAAATTTAATCCTGATTTTTCCTAAAAACAAACCCTACTCCAAAACTTACTAAGATATCTTAGATGGGGGGTGAGTCCCTGGAATTATCTAAAGTCTCAGGAGTTGTCCCCTGCAATCTTAAATATGATAACACTTCAAACTCTTTCATGATTAATCTCCAAACCTCCAGAAGGTCCTAAGATGTTTTAAGAGATTCTACAAACTTTGATTATCTGACTATATTTCTGTAATTCCAACATAACCAAAGCAGGAATGGCAGGGGGAAAAGTGTCTTACAGGTTTCTTTTCTCTTTTCTTATTTCGAGGTAACAGCATCTAGCTCACAATACAAACATGACACAGTTTACATTTTATAAAAACAAAAATATAAAATGACAAGACTGAATTCTCAACACAAACACAAAGCATTCTAATAAAGTGCATAGTCACAGTCCATACAGAGGCACATGGGTTACGGAGGAGTGCAGCTTTCAAGTTTAAGTATACAGTTACAATTTTACAGAGGTGCTCACAGAGGCCAATTAACTGAGCTGTGCAGTTAAGAAAATATATGCTCACCAAATGATGGTGGATGAACCTGGTAAAGAGAGGGGCCCTAGGGTTTTCTTCAGAAAGAATGTTGAGCTCAACCAAGGTGGGAGCACGGAGGATTAGAGCAGAGACAAGAACAGAGGACTCACCAGACAAGTGGAAGCAGGTTGGATTCTTGAGAAATAAATCTCTAGTGGTGCCTGGTTTGTTCTCACCAGCACTTGAGAGTCCAATGACCCAGTTCCATGACCAATAACACTTCTGTCACTAATGTCAACTAGATGGAACTGGCCACTAACCTGTAGGTGGCTGGAACTGAACATAGCAGGCTAGAGACAGGAGAGTCAGGCATCAAACAGAAATTTAATTTCAAAGTGAGGGAAATGGCTTGCAAACAAAGACACATGTGCTGAAGCTCTACCCCTGTTGGGGGCTTGAAGCGGTGTGAGATCTCAATACTTGTATCTATGACTCCGCAGTGAGCTGTAGCCTTGACAACGAAGGGTAACGACAACACTGTGACAGCTTTGATTCATACCAGGGCTTCATGACCAGAAAAAAATCTGGGATATTGTTGTGGCTGAGATCATCCAGAGGGTGAGCACAAAGGATTATTGTTATGCCAAGCTCAGCGCACAGCCCGCTTGCTGGGTCTTACCTCTGAAAAACAGGCTATCTCCTAATATCTTGACATGGTGGTTCCAATCTTGCCTCCACAGTCAATATCCAGAGGAAGCAAGGATTCTAGAAACAAAACTTGCAACTGCTTGAGTGTGCGGTGGAGTTCCTGTAATCTCAGAAACCACAGCTCCTGTGAAATCAACAAAGAAAATTCTTGTACCCAAGTTCCTTGATATTGTCAAATGGTTCAACATAAGAACTGGATGTCATTTTATCAATGAAATTGATGCTTCCAAACAGGTAACTACCAATATGCCTTAACATTGAATCCTAAGGAGCATGTTGAGTGCATGTTTTTTTTTTTTTTTCCCATCTGTGCTGCAGGTGAGCTCTCTTATATAAGTTGTCTTCTTCTGTAAGAATTTGACCTCTGTGGAAAAGGTAATCTTATTATTCTATTTGCATCCTCAATTAGAACAGACAGTTGTCTCATTACACTAGAACTTACCACAACGTCTTAGACATGGTAATCATTTAATAATTACTTTTTTTCATTCATTCAATATGATAATGGAGAAATATATACACAGATTGTTGAAATGAGGAAGAGGAAAATTATAAAAGGAAAGGAGAAAAATATTGTGAAGAATTTTTTTTAAAAATCTGCTATCATGAACTTGGGAGGAATTAGAAAAGTTTTCATGGACAAGATAATACCAGAGTTGGCCTTTGAGGGAACAGAGGAATTTGACTTGAGAAACATGAAAGGAAAATAGAATTTGTCAGCATTGGGGATTAGTGATCCAAAGTAAAGAGATAGGAGAAGCCAGTATCAGATGAGGTAGGGAGAAGAAAGTATCTATTTATAATGTAAAAATATAATTTTATGGCTAGAAAGCCAGTACAAGTAAGTTTGTGAAGGGCCTTGAATTCCAACATCATGATTTAATATTTTTTTTATTTTCATTTTTTTAATTTAATTTATTTAATATATATAGTTTTCAGCATTGATTTTCACAAGAGCTTGAATTACAAATTTTCTCCCCATTTCTACCCTCCCACCCACACCAAGATGGCATATATTCTGGTTGCCCTGTTCCCCAGTCAGCCCTCCCTTCTGTCACCCCACTCCCCTCCCATCCCCCTTTCCCTTCTTCTCTTGTAGGACAAGATAAAATTCTATGCCCCATTACCTGTGTATCTTATTTCCCAGCTGCACGCAAAAAACGTTTTTTGTTTGTTTTTGAATGTCTGTTTTTAAAACTTTGAGTTCCAAATTCTCTCCCCTCTTCCCTCCCCACCCACCCTCCCTAAGAAGGCAAGCAATTCAGCATAGGCCACATGCAGATCATTATGTAAAACCCTTCCACAATACTCATGTGGTAAAAGACTAACTATATTTTGTTCCTTCCTATCCTATCTGGCTTTATTCAGTTTTCTCCCTTGGCCCTGTCCCTTTTCAAAAGTGTTTGTTTTTCATTACCTCATCCCCCTATGTTCCCTCCCTTCTATTATCCCCCCTTTTTTATCTTCTTCCTCCTTCTTTCCTGTGGGGTAAGATACCCAATTGAGTGTGTATGGTATTCCCTCCTAAGGTCAAATCCGATGAGAGCAAGATTCCCTCATTCCCCCCTCACCTGCCCCCTCTTCCCTTCCTAGAGAACCACTTTTTCTTGCCACTTTTATGGGAAATAATTTACCTCATTCTATCTCTCCCTTTCTCCCTCTTTCAGTATATTCCTTTCTCATCCCTTAATTTGATTTTATTTTTTAGATATCATGCCTTCATATTCAACTCACCCTGTGCCCTCTGTCTACATATATATATATATATATATATATATATATATATATGCATATTCCTTTCAGCTACTCTGATAATGAGGTCTCATGAATCATACACATCATCTTTCCATGTAGGAATGTAAACAAAACAGATCAACTTTAGTAAGTCCCTTATGATTTCTCTTTCTTGTTTACCTTTTCATGCTTCTCTTGATTCTTGTGTTTGAAAGTCAAATTTTCTGTTCAGCTCTGGTCTTTTCACTGAGAAAGCTTGAAAGTCCTCTATTTTATTGAAAATCCATATTTTGCCTTGGAGCATGATACTCAGTTTTGCTGGGTAGGTGATTCTTGGTTTTAATCCTAGCTCCATTGACCTCCAGAATATCATATTCCAAGCCCTTCGGTCCCTTAATGTGGAAGCTGTCAGATCCTGTGTTATCCTGATTTTTTTTCCACAATACTCAATTTTTTTTTTTCTGGCTACTTGCAATATTTTCTCCTTGACCTGGGAGCTCTGGAATTTGGCAACAATATTCCTCGGAGTTTTCTTTTTGGGATCTTTTTGAGGAGGGGATTGGTGGATTCTTTCAATTTCTATTTTACCCTGTGGCTCTAGAATATCAGGGCAGTTGTCCTTGATAATTTCTTGAAAGATGATAACCAGGCTCTTTTTTTGTTCATGGCTTTCAGGTAGTCCAATCATTTTTAAATTATCTCTCCTGGATCAATTTTCTAGGTCAGTGGTTTTTCCAATGAGATAGTTCACATTGTCTTCCACTCTTTAATTCCTTTGGTTCTGTTTTATAGTATCTTGATTTCTCCTAAAGTCACTTGCTTCCACTTGCTCCAATCTAACTTTTAAGGTAATATTTTCTTCAGTGGTCTTTTGGACCTCCTTTTTGATTTGGCTAATTCTGCCTTTCAAGACATTCTTCTCCTCATTGGCTTTTTGGAGCTCTTTTGTCATTTAAGTTGGTCTATTTTTTAAGGTGTTGTTTTCTTCAGTGTATTTTTCGGTATTTTTTTGGGTCTCCTTTAGCAAGTCATTGACTTGTTTTTCATGGTTTTCTCACATCATTCTCATTTCTTGTCCCAATTTTTCCTCTACTTTTCTAACTTGCTTTTCCAAATCCTTTTTGAGCTCTTTCATGGCCTGAGACCAGTTCATGTTTTTCTTGGAAGGCTTTTGATGTAGGTTCTTTGAATTTATTGACTTCTTCAGGCTGCATCTTTTGGTCTTCTTGGTCACCAAAGAAAGATTCCAAATTCTGAGAGTGAATCTGAGAGCTTTTTCGATGCCTGGCCATGTTCCCAGTCAACTTACTTGACCCTTGAGTTTGTTGTCAGGGTATGATTGCTTGTAGAGTAAAGAGTACTTTGTTCTGAGCTTGAGGGGATGTGCTGTTGTTTTCAGAGCTATTTTTATATAGCCAGCTCTGCCACACCAGCACTCCTCCTTCCCCAAGAACCGCCAGCCAGGACCTGACTGGGATCTTAAGCATGCTGTGCACTCCTGCTTTGATCCGCCACTTAATTCCTCCCACCAGGTGGGCCTGGGGCCAGAAGCAACTGCAGCTTTAGTTTTGTAGCTGCACCTCCTCCGCTGCCCCTCGGGCAGCCACCAAAACGTGAACTCCTTCCACTTGGTGCCCTGCAGCTTTTTCCACTAATCTTCTCTGTTGTCTTTGGTGTTTGTGGGTTGAGAAGTCTGGTAACTGCCACAGCTCTCTGATTCAGCATGCTAGGGCCCGTTCTGGCCAGCTCCCGGTCTGGTTGGTCCTGCTGCCACCCATGCTGGGCTCTGCTCTCCTCCGCCCCCAGCTCTGTTTGTGATCGACCTCATCCAACGACCATCCAGGCTGTCCTGGGCTGGATCCCTGCTTCCCTCTGCTATTTTGTCCATTCTGCAGTTCTAGAATTTGTTCAGAGCCATTTTTATAGGTTTTTGGAATGACTTGGCTGGGAGGTTACGCAAGTCCCTGCTTTCCAGCTGCCATCTTGGCTCTGCCCCCATGATTTAATAATTTATTGAGTAAACCATGGAAGACTACTGTAACTTTCTACCTATTTGACTCTTGGTGCAGCATCTAACTCTCTGAGCCTCAGTTTCCTTCATTGTAAAATAATGAAGTTTAAATAGATATATTCAGAAGTTTATGTCAGCTACAAATTTTACCAATGGGTTAAGATGGTGACTTGGTTAATCAGACTTCTGTGTGACTGAGACAATGCCCAATCAGTGATTAGGGGTAGGTAAGAAATAAGGCAATAGTAGAAGTAGTATTAGTATTAGTAGCAACAGTTGTAGTACTAATAGTCACTGGAATTTATAAAGGGATTTTACAGTTTGCTAAGTGCTTTACCTATGATAACTAATTGGATCACTAAGTTCCACCATTAAATAACCAGTCAATTATCTAGGGCTTTGAGCTGGCAAGCATTTTTTTATGTAACTGAGTTGGTGAGTGAATGGTTCTGAAATATTTGTTCCATAAAATATTATGGTATTGCAGGATTTGGGGTGAGGTACCATGTTTGGGAAGCTGCTGACAACCAGGAAGCAGAATTGTAGAAACTGATATTAGGGGCAAAGTGTAGAATGACTCATTAAGGATACTGAAGAGTGTTATCTAACATTTATATCACACTTTAAAGTTTAAATAATGTTGCCTAAACCACATATTTGTGAGGAAGATGGTATACATATTTTATCTTCATTTGAAATAGTAGAGATCATAACAGCAAGAGAAATAGAATGATTTGCTCACTTTTACCATGATAAGAAGTACTGAAACTAGGATTACAGCCCAGGTCTCAAGTTCGCACATCATATTACGTCTTCCCAATTGCTTGTTCTGCTTAAGGCACTCAACAGGAGTTTTCACATTAATATCACTCATTCTTTACTTTAAAATATTTGTCACCATCTGCTAGTTTTCTATTTTTCTTAAGCTAGAGGGATTGGCAAATGAAGATCCTTAAAAGATCTACATATGGCTTTGCCAAATGTGATTAAATGGGGCAGGATGGGCATGGTAGCCACACATAATAAGTTGAATGGAAAAGACCAAGGAGAGAGAAAAATTGCTTGAGGCTGATCCCAGGTGGCCCAGTGGGAACTAGTGGGAAATTAAGCAAAGCAAATGTATCCTTATTATCATCATAATAATTCCCAGAAGCAAGATCTTTTAGACTGCAGGATAGTCTTCCAAGTTTTCCTTTTGAGTTATGTAAAACTAGATTAGACAAAGCACTAGAGAATTTGCTGTAGGATAAAAGCCTGCCCAGACAGAAGGATGGGATAGATGACCAAATAGTCCTTTTCCTTCTCTAATTGCTAGGACTCCAGGAAACATATGATGGATTCAAGGCACACAGCAGTCTCTCATATAATTTTTCAAGATGAAAGTATCTTATTCATCTTCTTAACCAGCAGAATCATTAGAGGAAACCCATTTATGTTGGTAGTAAATGACCAGATTTTCAATAGATAATCTGAACAATTGTTCCACAGTGAATTAGAGAAACAGAGTATTTGGCACACATTTGACAGATATTTTCTTTATAATGATACAGGGTTTTGGCAGTTACATATGATTAATTTTACCCTGGTCCGAGTATTCTGATACACTTTCAGCCTGTCTCTACACCACACTAAATACATTTGGGGTTAATCATAAATGTATACTTTTAGGTGTGGGCATTAGTTGTACAATGAGGTTACCACAAAATGTTTCATTCAATTGTTTGCTTGAATCTACTATATTCTGTTGCTTTGATGAAAGCTCGCCTTAAAAAGAAATAAAAAAGTGCTATTTAACTATGACAAGTTGATTAGAACTTGTGATTATTTCCTTATCCATAGCCTGGCATGCAGAAAGAAAGAAATAAAGTGATAGAGTAAAGAAAAGTGCCCTAGTTTGTCAGACTGGGTCATCAAAGTAAGGCCATTGTTAAGTGAATTCAATAGTCTTTTGCAGAATAGTAATGGCACTAGCTAAAAACTACTTTATTATCTGTCCAAAGTTCACTTAAACAGCCTGCAATTTGTAAACTAAGCAAGTTCTGAAGCTAAAGAATTAACTTACCAGAACTTTATGTAAACTAAGGAACAAGGAATAGAGGAGGCTACATTAGTCCTTTCATTTTTCTAAGCTCTTTGTACTCACAGAAATAAGTCAAAGAAACTATGTCTCTGATAGGGGAAAATTTGGACCTGGTGTTTGATATGGAGAAGTAAAGGAAAATGAATCTAAATTTTATTTGCAACATCATAGAATCCCAGAATTACAGAAGTTCTGGGTTGAAAGGGTCTTTAAGGATCATTTATAATCAAGCCTCAACAAGAACCACAAGGCCCATCTATAACATTAGTTACCCCTCACCCCCTCAACATGACCAGCCCACTACTTTCCTTTGGGTAAACATGCTTAATATTGTCCTTTTATGGCAATTCTTCCACACACATCTATGTTGATATCAAATATTGTGGCCTGAGATGCCCACAAATACAGCCCAAACAGCCCAAACCGTATCAAAATGTAATTTGGAATATTTAACAAAATAGTGGAAACACACTAAAACATAAATAGTATTACATTTAAAAAAAACAAGTATTTGCAGGTATGCTTTTGTACAGATTTGTACCCACTATTTCTATTTGGTTTTCATACCACTGAACTAAAGCCTGTTTTCAATTGTTACTTGCACTCCATTAGCACTTTCATCGTTCTTAAATTTTGACTCTTCTGAGATTGTGATGCTCCAACCATCACAGAAATGTTGCACTGCTTTGTGACTAGAACCTTGGTATTTCATCAGTAGAAAGGCCTCTTATATTACAAAATTTTATCATTTCAGGTCAACATTCTCTATGACTTTTAGTCTTGGAAACCTGATTGCAGCATTAGGTGGTTAAGTGATTTGTCCCAAGTCCTACTGTTCGTATATACTTTATTCCTTCTATAAAATATTAGACCAAACACTTGTGAATGATTTTTGATTTCCTTGAGTATTGTTTACAGTTTTCTAAGTTTTCTTGTTACCAGAACAATGTCATTAGTACTTATTAATGGCTCGTATCACATGGTTCTAAGACAAGCCATTTGGAATCTAACTGGCTTAGTATATACCACAACTATTTGTATCTTTGTAGCCTGTATGTATTTTAATACACATTCACTTTTTTTAGTGTTAGGTTATGCTATTGGCTTACAAAAAACCCTAAACATTTTTTGCATAAACTGCTTTTTTAACAGTTTTCCTTGAAAGAAGTTTCCGTATTGAACAGCTAAATTTAAACCCTAATTGTAAGATTTTGCATTTCTCCCTCTTCAATTTTATTTTAATTAGATTTTGCTGATTAGTATAGTCCACTGAGATTCTGAGGGATCTTAATTTTATTGTCCGGCATATTAGTTTCCCGCTTTGTGTCATCCTTAATTTGATATGTATAACATATATGACTTCATCTAAGTCAATGATTAAAAATTGTTGCACAAAATTGGGCCAAAGGGTTACTTGAGGCTGAAATCTATACAGGTTGATTTAAAAAAATTAAGATATAAGATCATTTATAATCATCCTAAGAGATGAGTTTTAAGAAGAACCCAAATGAATAACTTGCACTTTTTTAATGTAGAGAAAAATAATAAATTAATGATTTGCCTTTGATTACCCCAGGAATATTAAAATACATGCCTCTATTACAGAAGAGAAAAAAAATAAAACAAGGAACTATGAAAAAATTTAGTTACTATAACCTAGAGTTACACAAGTATATTATTCTATATTTCCAAGATTTCAGAAATCCATTATTCAACAATAGAAAAAAAACAGTAATTGACTGTCCAGTATGTTTGCTGTGTAGCTATGGGGATAAATATGATTCAATAATTACCCTCAAAGATTTTATGATACAAGGTTGAAGAAGAAATCTACAGTTGAGCAGTTATGTAAATTAGGCAACTAGAGAATTTTGGGAAGCAAAGCTCATTTCTTATTTTGGGATTAGATGTATATGTTAGCAATTTGTTGACTCTAGGAAAGATTACCTGTTATCAGCATCAACTTTTATTTAAGGTCAAAAATTTACAGAAATATTGCTTAGTGGCATTTAGATATTCAGTTTCAGATTTTATTAGTTATAGCTTTGATCATCATTTGTTTCCCCATATCTAAGGTACTAAAAACAGAAGAGGTTGGATTGAGAAAGATGCCTATGAATGGCTTCATTCCCCACAATGATGAATTTCAAATTTTATTCAGAGTTGGCAAAAACTTTAGGGTCTTTAGAGTTGATCATATACCTGAGGTAGAATTCTCTATAAGAAAGAAGAAAGGGGTCATGCAAAAATTGATTTATTACCTGCTACGAAGGACAACTCACTACCTCCTTAAGTATCCATTCCCACTTTGAAAGTTGGAAATTGCTCTTTTCTTTTAGAGGGTGAGAGTGATGTTGGAGGTTCTACAAACATTAAATTCTATTTGCAGATAAAACCCGTTAACCTGCTTCTGTCTCCTGGGGACAAATAGAAAAAAAATTCCTTCCACAAGAAAGACCTTTAAATTCTGAAAGTTCTTATGGTTGTAGTTTCCTCTGCCACCATGTCTTTTTTCTATATGATAAACATCACAAGTTCTTTTAACATATGATATAAATTGAAAATCCTTAACCATCCTGCTTGTCATCCTCTGGACACTATATATTTTATTTTCTATTTCTATTTCTTTATCTAATATTTTTCAGTTTTCAATATTGATTTCCATAAGATTTTGATTTACAAATTTTCTCCCCATTTCTACCCTGCTCCCACCCCAAGATGACATATATTCTGAGGGCCCTTTTCCCCAGTCTGCCCTTGCTTCTGTCACCCCACTCTTCCCCATCCCCTTTCACTATACTTTCTTGTAGAGCAAGACAGTTTCTATACCCCATTGCTCATATGTCTTATTTCCCAGTTACATGTAAAAAAAACAACTTTTTTGTGCATTTGTTCTTAGAACTTTGGGTTCCAATTTTTCTCCCTGCTTCCCACCCCACCCATCCTCCTTGTGAAGGCAAGTAATTCAACATAGGCTACACATGTATCATTATGCTAAACACTTCCATAACAGTCATGTTGTGAAAGACTAACTATATTTCCCTCTATCCTATCCTGTCCCCCTTTATTCAATTTTATTCCCTTGACCCTGGCCCTTTGAAAAGGTGTTTGCTTTTGATTACCTCCTTCCCCACTCTGCCCTCCCTTCTATCATCCTCTCTTTCTTATCCCCTTCGCACCTGCTTTCCTGTAGGGTAAGATACCCAATTGAGCGTGTATGTTATTCCCTCCTTAAGTCGAGTCTGATGAGTTTATTCTCTTCAACTACCCTTATACTTAGAAATGTTTCATGAGTTACAAATATCATCTTTCCACATAGGAATGTAACCAAAACAGTTCAATTTTAGTAAGTCCCTTATGATTTCTCTTTCCTGTTTACCTTTTCATGATTCTCTTGATTCTTGTATTTAAAAGTCAAATTTTCTCTTCAGCTCTGGTCTTTTCTTTTTCAAAAATGCTCAGAAGTCCTCTATTTTATTGAAAATCTATATTTTGTCCTGGAGAGTTATAGTCATTTTTGCTTGGTAAGTGATTCTTGGTTTTGTTCGTAGCTGCTTTGACCTGCAGAATATCATATTCCAAGCCCTTCAGTCCCTTAATGTAGAAGTTGCTAGATCATGTGTTATCCTGATTGTGTTTCCACAATACTCAAATTGTTTCCTTCTGGCTGCTAGCAGTATTTTCTCCTTGACCTGGGAACTCTGGAATTTGTCTACAATATTACTAGGAGTTTGCTTCTTGGGATCTTTCTCAAGAGGTAATTGGTGGATTGTTTCAATATCTATTTTACCCTCTGGTTCTGGAATATCAGGGCAGTTTTCCTTGATAATTTCTTGAAAGATGATGTCTAGGTTCTTTTTTTGAGCATGGCTTTCAGGTAGTCCAATAATTTTTAAGTTATCTCTCCTAGATCTACTCTCCAGGGCACTGGTTTTTTCCAATGAGATATTTCACATTTGTCTTCCATTTTTTTTCATTCTTTTAGTTCTGCATTACAATTTCTTGATTTCTCATGAAGTCCCTATCTTCCACTTACCCCATTCTAATTTTTAAGGTAGTATTTTCTTCAGTGGTCTTTCGGACCTCCTTTTCCATTTGGTTAGTTCTGGCTTTTAAGGCATTCTTTTCCTCATTGGCTTTTTGGAGTTCTTTTGCCATTTGAGTTAGTCTATTTTTAAGGAGTTATTTTCTTCAGTATTTTTTAGGTCTCCTTTAGCAAGTCATTGACATGTTTTTTTTTCATGATTTTCCTGCATCACTCTCGTTTCTCTTCCCAATTTTCTCTTTACATCTCTTACATGCCTTTCCAAATGCTTTCTGAGCTCTTCCATGGCCTGAGACCAATTCATATTTTTCTTGGAGGTTTTTGATGTCGGCTCTTTGACTTTGTTGACTTCTTCTGGCTGTATGTTTTGATCTTCTTTGTCACCAAAAAAGATTCAATAGTCTCAGTCTTTCACTGCCTGGCCATATTCCCAGCCAACTACTTGACCGTTGAGTTTTTTGTCAGGGTATGACTGACTTCAGAACGGTGAGTGCTTTGTCCCAAGCTTCAAAGGTCATGCACTGCTCTTTTCAGAGCTACTTCTACACAACAAGCTCTGCCATACCAGTGCTCCTCCTCCCCCAAGAATCGCCAACCAGGACCATGACCCAGATCCAAGTAGGGCAAAGCAAGAGAACCCTGCCTCTGCATCATCAAAGTGCTCCTTGCACTCCTGCTCTGATCAGCTGCTTGATTCCTCTCACTGGGCCTGGTCCTGGAAGCAAACACAGCAGAGCTCTGGAAGCAGTGATAGAATCTTCCTGCTTCTACTGGAGCTGTGCATCACCACCTTCACCCACCCTGGGGCTGGGGCCTACAGCACACTCCTCTCATCCTGATCCCACCATTTTCCCACTGACCTGCTAAGTCATCTTTGGTGTTTGTGGGTTGAGAAGTCTGGTAGCTGCCACAGCTCAGTGTTTCATGGCCCTAAAGCCTGCTCAGCCGGATCTCCTCAGTGCCTGGTCAGTCCTGGTGTTGCCTATGCTGGGCTGCACTCTGCTCCCAGCCCAGTGCAATAGACTCTTCCCAGTGAATATCCAGGTCATCTTGGGCAAGAGACCTGCTTCCCTCTGTTATTTTGTGGGTTCTATAGCTCTAGAATTTGTTCAGAGCTATTTTTACTGGCATTTGGAGGGATTTGGGGGAGAACCTAAGGGAGTCCCTACTTTCCTGCCACCATCTTGGCTCCACCCCTCAACACTATAATTTTTCAATCTTATCCCTAAAATATGGCAATCAGAACTAAATGTAATGGTGTAGAAATGGCAGAGTACAGTGGACCTATGACCAACCTAGTCCTTGACACTATAATTTTACTAATGTTTCCTAAATTTGCACTTTTATATTGATAGGCACGACAATTTATTAACAAGTACAGAACTTGAAATACCTACACACACACACACACACACACACACACACACACACACACACACACACTAACTGAAATGTTGATGAGCTATACTTTTTCCCCATGGTCTTTTTTGTATTCAAAGGAAAACATTATAGCTAATGCTATGAAATTACACTGGATTCTATCAACTAATATATTAGCTATCTTCCCCAACTTAGCATTACTTGCAACTTTGATACATGTGATATTTCTACATCTTATCACCTTTTGGGCTCCTTGTCCCAACTCCCACTTGAATTGACAGATAGAGTCTCCAGAGGGTCCGTACATCTCCCTCTCAGGTTTCTTGTGGTAACCCATCGAGTATAATGCTGTCAGCTTGACTCCCTCTGCCAACACATTTTCCCTAATATTAATTTCCAGTTACAGTTAGTATCTCCCTTATATCATTCATTAAACCAATGATTAACACCCTAGGATCATTTAACACATGAATAATCTAAAGAGAGTTTTACTGAGCAGAAACAGCAAGAACATAAATGCCCTGCCCCAAAAAAAATCTGTCTGAAACAGTGGCACACTATCCCATCTATTACCTCAGTCCTTGGGGAAAGTATATTTAAATTTAAAGATTATGCTTACAAAGCACTCTCTCCACCAATTCACTTCCTGAATGTGGTATACATGATAGACAAGTCACTCTCTTATTACTTTTAAGATAGTATGTTGATTCACTGCTCTTTGGGGATTTTAATTTGGGTCCCAAGGGTCATTCTCTATATTGGACTGGACTTCTGGTCAATTCTGCTAGAGATCCAATAGCTCATCTTCAGATTTTCTAAGTTCATGACATTGCAGTCATCTTCAAGACTCCTTTACCAACAAACAGGGAAGAATACACAGAGAGAAACTAAAACAGCTTTTCCATGTACTATGACTTTCTGTCAACTGAATGAAAGGAATCACAATATTCCTCTCCAAAAACAGGACCCTAGCAGCTCATACTCCTCACCAGAACCTATATGGGGAGATATACTCATTTTCAGCGTAGTAGCCAAACAAGATGCTTACTTTTTCATTAGGTGAATACAAATCTGTGGCCAAGTACTTGTGCATGCTCTGAAGTATAGAACCAAACTTTTCCATTTCATTCCAAAACAGGTTCCCCTTAAATCTATGCTTCCAGAAGTAAGCACTCATTGATGGTCCCTTCGTTACATATATATGACTTTATCCAAGTCATTAGTAAGAATGTTAAACACCACAGGGCTACGTGCCTGATGCTAAATTAAACTCTTAGGGTACAGTCATTCAACCAGTATAAAATCATCATTATTATACTATTATTGTCCCACAGCTCTCCATCATTTTTTATATAAGAATAGCATGTGAAATTTATTTAATTCTTTTCTAAACCTATCCTGTGTAGTTATTTTATTTTCTGAAAACATCTTTTTTACTTCTTCATACAATTTGTTTTCTGCTGTGTTTTAAAAATGCAATTTTGATATTTTTTTATTCCTCTTAGACTGACTTCCATGTAGAATTTCGATCTGTGTCGTTACCTATTCTTTTTATGCCTCCCTTTGAAATCTTGCTTCACAAATCTAATGAGACTGTCAAACTCTCAATCTCGAGTTTTCTATCCTTTATCAAACACCTTATGATAAAAGAACACATCCCTTACAGTTTCATATCATTTGCACATGAACAATCAGAATTTCCTTCCTAAATATCAGATGCAGAGTAGAATTTCCCCTAGTTGTTTCCTCTGCCTTCTGAAGTGTGACATTATCATTTAAGTTATTCAAGAAAGTAATAGCTGCTTTGCTTTGATCTGAGAGAATTCACCACACAACAAGTAAATATATGGATAAGTGAAACCCTCTGTGTTCAGTAGTATATAATGATTCAATCCTACTTCTTTTAAATAAGTTCTATCCTTCCAGAACTATATTCCAGTAATAATCTCATGCCATCTTTCTTCAGTTATACTTACAGGTTCAAACACATCACCTAGGAATTATTACACTTTTCTCTTGCCCACACATTATACATTTTTGGATGAACAATTGAGACCATGGGTTTTATTATTCTCCTTTTCTTTGTTGTCTTATTTGTGCTTTTAGCTCTTAGTACCTCTACTACTATTCTTCCTATAGTAGATTATTTTCTAGATAATCTAACTTGGTAGGTATCTATCATGTATCTTTCTAAATAGAGAGATAAATCTATATATCTCTATCTACTTAATTTCCTTCCATTCTACTTTTTTTCCCTTTTTTTCACTTTAAAAGACTTTTTGGTTAGACGTTCAAGACTCTAGGCAAACACAGTTTTATTTGTACTCCTTAGGTGCATTCCATTCAAGTATAGAAGATTGTCGTTTCTATAGTAGGGTAAGCCCCATTCTATGAATAAATATCACATTTTCAAATTACTAACAACCACTTCCTAACAAGAAAAGTGCCATGTGTTTTAATAAGCAGATTATATTTTTGTACATATTTTTGATTCTAAAAAATCATGGTGATTTGTATCTTCAACATTGAGTAACTGTGCCTTCCCCTCCCCCAGCAACTGATACCTACCTAAATTGCAATGTATTTATTTAAGAGATGGCTTTACTCTGTAAATATGCATGTTGATCTGCATCAAAAAGATGACAAGACTGATAAAGGCATGCCAAATCATCAATGTCAGTAAAGAGAAATTCAATCTTCTCGATTATAGGCACTATGAAAAAATAAAGGAAAAATTTGTTCATATCCTCTCTTAAAAAATAAAACTTTCAGTTTCCTTATACTATTCCAAGTGATGAAAAACACAGAAATAAGTTGATGTCCAAGTGAACTTTATTTGATTAGATATTTTAAGATGGTATGGTAATTAAATTACATCCATCAGTCTGATTTGTTCCCAGCATTATTTTTAAAAATCTGGATTATCATAAGCATTTATTTCTCTTTGTGATTTAGACATAATTTTCCCTTGTAATTATGGAGGGGGGAGTAATCATGACTCTTCTTTACTTTATTCGATTGTCCTTTATGGAGAAAAGAGATTTGCTGTAATAGTTTCAGAAATATTTTTTATGTTTGTTTTCCTCTGTCCAGTTTTCACCTTAAGTGCCTCCAATGAGCTCTTGTAGAAGTTATTCTCTTGCCAAGCTTTATAAAACATTTTCTCCTCAATCTTCTCACTCCCAACACCGTGAAAGAATGATTATACACACATGCACACACATGTGCATGCGTATATGTATATAAGTACAGATGCATGTATTGTATATATGTGTATATGTATATGTACAGATACATTGATATATATAAACACATATATACATATATATGGATATGCATGTACATATTCATTTGCATGTCATGCTACACATTCTTCTACCATCTTCATCTTCATCCATAAGGTTTAAAGCAAGTTCATTTTCTAAACTGGAATTGCCCTGGTCTTCATAACTTCCTGCTTGGAAAGGAGATCAAACATTTCCTGGCCACTTAACCACCAAGAAATATGCATTATTATATATTCTTATCAAACTGAAAATTCTCTATATCCATTTAGGAATTATGGTTAAATACTCTGACATTAGAGAAACCTGGTAATACCCTAAAAATTCTCCTACTGGCTTAAAAGAATAAAGGTACTAGGAAACCACGAGTATGAATCTTAAGAATGATTCTAGCTCAGGTATTTGCCTATCTGAGCCTCCAATGCATGGTCCTTGTATATGAAAATTTTTCCCTAAATATTCTCATTGTTCCCCCCACCCTCCCATTAACAGTAACAGTCTGCTCTGAATCATTTAAAGTATTTCACTTAGTTACAATGTGTAGAACACTGAAGTAATAACCAGAAGGTTATTGTTTGCCTCATTTCTTTCTTTAAAAAATGTAATTTATTAATTTATTTTTAGTTCTCAATGTTCACCTCTATAGGATTTTGAATTCTAAATTTTCTACCCCTCCCTCCCATCCCCCTTCACTAGATGGCATTCAATCTGACACAGGCTCTGCATATACATTCATATTGAACATATTTTCATGATAGTCTTGTTGTAAAGAACCAATGGGAGTAACTATGAGAACAACCAAGAAAAAAAAGAACAAATGGTATGCTTTTGATCTGCATTCAGACCCATAGTTCTTTTTTCTAGATGTAGATAGCATTTTCGATCATGAGTTTTAGATCATTGCATTTCTGAGAAGCATTAAGTCTATCAAAGTTAGTCATCACACAATGTTGTTGTTACTGTGAACAATTTTCTCTTGGTTCTGCTCATTTCACATAGCATCATTTCACATACATCTTTCCAGATTTTTCTGAAGTAGGCCTGCTCATCATTTCTCATGTAACAATAGTGTTCCATTACATTCATATATCACAACTTGTTCAGTCATTCTCCAATTGATGGACATCTCCTCAATTTCCAATTCTTGGCCACCACAAAAATAGCTGCCATTAATATTTTTGGACACATGAACCCTTTTCCTTTTTTCCTGATCTCTCTAGTGTACAGACCTAGAAGTGGTATTGCTGGGTCAAAGGGTATGCATAGTTTTATAATGCTGTGGACATAGTTCTAATTTGCTCTCCAGAATGGTTGGATCGGTTTACAACTCCACCAACAAAACTTTAGTGTAATGATTGTCTCACATATTCTCCAAAATTCATCATTTTCCAGTATTTTCATGTTTGCCAATCTCATAGGTGTGTGTTTTTTTTAATTTCCACGTGTCCAATCAATAGTAATTTAGAGCATTTTTTCATATGTGGATAGATAGCTTTGATTTCTTCATCTGAAAACTGCCCAATCATATCCTTTGACCATTCATCAATTGTGGAATGACTTGTATTCTTATAAATTTGACTCAGTTCTCTATATACTTTAGAGATGAGGCCTTTGTCAGAAACACTGTTTGTAAATGTTGTTAGTCGGCTTTCTGCTTCCCTTCTAATCAT
Source organism: Trichosurus vulpecula (assembly GCF_011100635.1). NCBI lineage: Eukaryota > Metazoa > Chordata > Mammalia > Diprotodontia > Phalangeridae > Trichosurus > Trichosurus vulpecula. The sequence goes on along the minus strand of NC_050576.1, from coordinate 320,221,042 downwards.
GGTTGCGTTGGTTTTGTTTATGCAAAAACGTTTCAATTTAATGTAATCAAAATTATCCATTTTGCATTTCTCTATCTCTTATCTGGTCATACATTATTCCCTTTCCCACAAATCTAACAGGTAAATCATTCCTTGTTCTCCTAATTTGCTAAGAGTATCAGCCTTCATATCTAAAGTATGTACCCATTTTGACTTTGCTATGTGGTGTAAAATGTTGGTCTATGTTTAGTTTCTGCAATATTTTTCCAGTTTTACCCATGGTTTTTTGCCAAATAATGAAATCTTATCCCAGAAACTGGAGTCTTTGGGTTCATCAAACAGTAGATTACTATAGTCATTGACTACTGTGTCTTGTATACCTGGCCTATTCCACTGATCTACTTCTACATTTCTTGACCAGTACCAAGTAGATTTGATGATTGTTGTCTTATAATACAATTTATGATCCAGTATGGCTAGGCCATCTTCCCTTACATTTATTTTCATTAATTCCCTTGATGTTTTGGAAATTTTGTTCTTCTGGTTGAATTTTGTTATTCTTTCTAGTTCTAAAAAATATTTTGGCAGTTTGTTGGTGTGCACTGAATCAGTAAATTAATTAAGATAGAATTGTCATTTTTATTCTATTACCTCAGCCTACCCATGAGCAACTAATAATTTTCCAGTTATTTAGACCTGACTTTCTTTGTCTGAAAAGTGTTTTGTAATTGTCCTCATATAGTTCCTGAGTTTGTCTTGGCAGATAGACTTCCAAATATTTTATACAGTCTACAGTAACTTTAAATAGAATTTCTCTTTCTATTTCTTGTTGTTAGGCTTTCTTAGCAATGTATAGAAATGCCAATGATTTATGTGGATTTACTTTATATCCTGTAACTTTGTGAAAATTGTTTATTATTTCAAATAGTTTTTGTTGATTTTCCAGGATTCTCTAAGTATACTATCATATTATCTGCAAAGACTGATAGCTTTATTTCTTCTTTGCCTATTCTAATTCCTTCAATTTCTTTTTCTTCTCACTGCCGAAGCCCACATTTCTAGTATAATATTAAATAACAGTGGTGATTATGGACATCCTTATTTTGCCCCTAATCTTATTGTAAATGCTTCTAGGTTATCCCCATTCATATAATGCTTGCTGATGGTTTAAGATAGCTCCTACCTAATATTTTAAGGAAGACTCCATTTATTCTTATGCTCTTTACTGTTTTTAAGAGGAATGGATATTGTATTTCATCAAAGCCTTCTCTAAATTGAGATAATCAGATGATTTCTGTCAGTTTTGTTGTTGATACAGTCAATTATGGTAATAGTTTTCCTAATATTGAACTAATCCTGCATTCCTGGTATAAATCGTACCTGGTCATAGTTTATAATCCTCATTATGAGTTGTACTCTCTCTGCTAATATTTTATTTAATTTTATTTGCATCTATATTCACCTGGAAAATTGGTCTAAAATTTTCTTTGTCTGTTTTGGCTCTTTCAGGTTTAGGTATTAGCAACATATATGAAAAGTATTTGCTATGACTTATTCCTTCTTTGCCTATTTCCTCAAATAGTTTACATAGCATGGGAATTAATTGTTCTTTAAATGTTTGATAGAATTCACCTGTAAATCCATCTGGCCATGCAGATTTTTTTCTTTGAGAGTTCATGGATGGGTGGTTGAATTACTTTTTTTTTTCTGAAATAGTGTTATTTAAGAATTTTGTTTCTTCTTCTGTTAATCTGGGCAATTTATATTTTTGGAAATATTCATCCATTTCACTAAGATTGTAAAATTTATTGGCACATAGTCGAGCAAAAGAGCTCCTAATTATTGTATGGAACTAAAAAAGCTAGAAAAAGAATAAAATTAAAAATTCCAAATGAAATTTCAATTTGGAAATTCTGAAAAACCAAGGGAGAGATAAATAAAATTGAAATTAAAAAAAACCCCAAACTATTGAACTAATGAATAAAACTAAGAGCTGGTTTTATGAAAAAAAAAAAAACACAATAAAATGAACTTTTGAGGTCCTGGTTAATTTGATTTAAAAATGAAAGAAGAAAACCAAATAACCAGTATCAAAAAATGAAAAGAGTGAATTCACCACCTGCTTATAAAAGCAGATCAAAGAACCTGTACTAACAGGCCTCCTGTATACTGGTTTTATTGGCCTTTCATAGCCACTGTAGCTGCAAGTAACATTGTTGATACACTTTTCATGACCCTTTATTACATGTAATTTTATTGTGTCATGGTCTCAAAGAGATGCATTTTATATTTCTGCCATTCTGCATTGGATTATCAGATATTTATGCCTTAGTTCATGGTCAATTTTTGTGTAGGTTCCCTGTAGTGATGAGAAAAAGATGTATTCCTTTCTCTCCCCATTCAATTTTCTTCAGAAGTCTACCCTATCTAACTTTTCTATGATTCTATTCATATCTTTAATTTCTTTCTTGTTTATTTTGTGGTTAGATTCATCTAGTGCAGAGAAGGGGAGGTTGAGTTCCCCCACTAGTATAATTTTGCAGTTTACTTCTTCTTTTAGGTATATAGACAATGTTGTCCTCTTCTTAGTTTGTGTTTTGATATTCCCTCTCTCTATAGAAAGGATCTGTGGTTAGTGTCCATTTCTGCTTTATGCCCATGATGGTTGCATAATTTCTTTTTTTTAAATTAATTTATTTAACATATGTAGTTTTCAGCATTGATTCTCACAAGAGTTTGAATTACAAATTTTCTCCCCATTTCTACCCTTCCCTCCACTCCAAGATGACGTATATTCTGGTTGCCCTGTTCCGCATTCAGCCCTCCCTTCTGTCACCATACTCCCCTCACATCCCCTTTTCCCTTCCTTTCTTGTAGGGCAAGATAAATTTCTACTCCCCATTGCCTGTGTATCTTATTTTCTGGTTGCATGCAAAAACTTTTTTTTTGTTTTTGAACATCTGTTTTTAAAACTTTGAGTTCCAAATTCGCTCCCCTCTTCCCTTCCCACCCACCCTCCCTATGAAGTCAAGCAATTCAACATAGGCCACATGTGTATCATTATGTATAACCCTTCCACAATACTCATGTTGTGAAAGACTAACTATATTTTGCTCCTTCCCAACCCATCCCCCTTTATTGAATTTTCTCCCTTGACCCTCTCCCCTTTCCAAAGTGTTTGTTTTTGATTACCTCCACCCCCATCTGCCCTTCCCTCCATCAGCCCCCCCTTTTTTATCTTCTTCCCTCTTCTTTCCTGTGGGGTAAGATACCCAATTGAGTATGTATGGTATTCCCTCCTCAGGCCAAATTTCATGAGAGCAAGATTCACCCATTCCCCCCTCACCTGCTCTCTCCCCTCCTCCCCCAGAACTGCTTCCTCTTGCCACCTTTATGGGAGATAATCCACCCCATTCTATCTCTCCCTATCTCACTCTCTCAATATATTCCTCTCTCATCCTTTAATTTGATTTTATTTCTTTTAGATATCTTCCCTTCATCTTCAACTCACCCTGTGTCCACTCTCTCTCTCTCTCTTAATATATATATATATATATATATATATATATATATATATATATATATACACACATATATACATACATGCACATTCACTTATATATTTATACATAAAGATATATATATAT